>NC_139906.1:13658912-14258912 GCF_905171665.1 Trachurus trachurus
TCTGCCTGATTGTGTACATGTGTGAGTGCAGTCTTCCACAAAAAGGTGATGAGACATGATATAAATTAACTCTGGGGTCTGCACGCTGCCGTTTCGCACAGTTGAGCACTAGCCCTGGTCCCACAGAGTGATGTGGAACTTCCTGTCAAACAGGAAGCATTTAAATGTTGGCTGGAGAGTTATGGAATTGCCTGTGGAAACATATCGGGGGAGGTCAAACGCAGAGGTCAGCACTCCAAGACTTTCCATGTCAAGGTCCTCTTTCGTCAGACCCTTCAAGTTTTTTTAGTTCTGCTGGCTTGTTTTAATTGTGATGTTCTGTGATTGGAAATCAAGCCGTGCGAAAATATCAGTGACATCAGCGCTGACTGCTCCGCACTCACCTGAAATGTTGAAATTTAAATAACTTTTTGCTGACATGCTCCACTGCGTCTTTTAATATCAAAACAGTGCTAAAACAAAACAAATCAATGAAAGGATTCTGTTTCATCCAGACAACTTACCGAACCAAAAGAGCCTTTTTATTTTTTTATTTTATTTTTTATTTTTTTGGGTTGCCCTGAGTTGAGTGAAGGCCACAAGCTCTGTCATGTAGTGTATATGCTAACTCAAAAGGAAGGACAGGTCCTAGCGATTCGGTCGCTTGGGTTGATGTGACCAGGACATGGCCATGGCAGCAGTGAAAGCCCGGTTGAGCCATAGTGACACGTCGTCTCCATCCATCTTCAGTCTGAAACATTTTACGCTAACTGACAGAGCGTGGCGCTTGCTTACCCACCTCCCAGAGGAAATAGTCCAGACTGGTGTCTTCTTGACATGCACTAAAGAGTGAGCAGTCCAGAGGTCCAGAGGGGCATTGTGTATTCAGTCCAAGACGAAAGGTTAGATCCTCTGAAAAGAAAGAGTAGTTCAGTATATATTGTTGAAAGTGACAATGACTTTTTTTGGTGTGTTATTCAAGCAAATAAACAATTCAGTCAGTCCTTTCAGATTTTTTTTCCTCCTTTTTTTCTGCTGTTGTTGTTGTTATTGTGCTCAGGTCAGACTGTGCAAGTATAATGTTGGTGTGTATATTTGTGTGTGTGTGTCTCTTGTTTTGATATGAAAGGTAGATTAGGTTTACTGAGGGAATATCCTGTTTGAACAAAACAATAATAATAATGATAATTCGAATATGTTAAATATACATGTAAAGAAATATATAAATTAACATTTGTTTGAAAATGAAGTGGAAAAATAAAACGAACAAAGTTATTACTTTTCCTGATGAATTTTTTAACACTAGTTCTGGAAAGATATTTGAATAAAAAGCAACCAAAATATTCCAACACAGATGTAACCTGCTCGCTGACACACTGAATTTTGTCTACACTTCTGTTCATATCCTGTATCTCGGTCAGGTACCAAAAGAAGGGGGGAGGTAGAAAAAGAGAATTGAGCAGTGGCTGTAGTAATAAATCACAGGATCGCTGGTGACATTCATACAATACGGATACAGTGTTAACTCAATGAGTCGGACAGCCCTAGCCTGTTCCTCCATCCTGACCTTGCCTCCCTGTCGTAATCAATCATGTTGGCACGGCACACACGCTCCTTATTTATTATTACTCTGGACCCGCATGTACAGTAAACAATGAGTAGAATACATTGGAAAGACTGAGAGAGTGGGGTGCTATTATAAGAGAGGAGGTAAAGGTCCGGTGGAATAACCGGGGGGCATATGTGTCCGGCTGGCTGGTTAAAAGACTACTGAACAGAGCAGTGAGCAACCACCGTGGCCAATAGTCGGCTATAATGTGAGGAAATGACCAATACTAAGTGCTCATAGCACCAAAAAGGTCACGGTATTGTCACCAGTTAAAAATTTACACGTGCTGCTGTGGATGCTGTGAAACATCACAGCATTGTGCTCGTGTTCTGCCGTTTGTGTAGAGAACGGCTGCACCCTTGGATATGTGGAGTCAATTGAAAACGAAGGTGGTGTTAAAGCTGTTTTCATGTCTCTCCTATAGCTTCAAGATCACATTAAGAAGCCGTCAGACAGATGTCATTTCATTCTAATGTCTTTTGACTGTTTTTCCTTTTAGACTGATAGTAATTTGACTTCTGTTATTCTCAGGTAGCAGGTGTATATCATGAGTGACAAACCATTTTCTTTGTCAAACTAATAGCTTACAAAGTCAGTGTAAATTAACAATGACCCAATGTGAAGCCTTCAGAACACCACCATAACAATCCATGAAAGCCGGCCAAGCCACGCGTCATACAGTCCCATATGCAGCCTATGCAGGGGGCCTGTCTTGGCAACAAAACAGGGCCCCCATGTACAGCAGAGGGCCCCTGAACTCTTCATGAAGGATGGCTGGCTACGAGGAGGGCCGAGGGGGAGTCAGTTTAAAACACATACCATATGCAGTTAGGAAGAGCCTCATTTATCAGCCCCTGAAATTCCTGGGTTTTTACACCTCAGACCCCCCAGCACTTTCTCTCCTCCCCTAGGGGTTAGCCACCTCCTAACTGTACACCACAGATGACAGGTCGCTGAGACCCGGCTTTAACTGCAGACCACAACTCTGATTTGTCTCCCCATTGAAATAACAAGGAATTGATTATGTAAGTAATCTAGTGACAGGCTGTGCAGTGTTGAGTATGTGATAAATATGGAATGAACTGCACCCTAGTTACTGTGATTTCTGTCAGATATATCCAGGATTTTTTTTATTTTTCCAGGGATATTTTAGATTATTTTTTTTATTTTTCCAGGGATATTTTAGATTATTTTTTTTATTTTTAGTTTTTTTTTTAGTTTTTCGTATTAAGTCCATCAACCTCTCCTGTCTTTTTTGCCCTTCTCCTGCCCTTCCTGTCCAAGCTCTTCTTCGCAGTTGGACATCATCTGGCCCGTGAATGGCACATTGTTATGCTGGTTCCTCAGTGGCCGTCTGAGCAGATGCCACGAGCAGCCGCAACACTGGTCCCTGCACAAGGTTGGTAGCTCGCATTCAACACGAGGCCGTAAATTACATCCCGCGAACACACAAACACTCTGCGCTCAACTGGGTTTCGGCAGTTTAGAGCACCATTGAAGGAGCATAGCATATCCTGATTTTGTTTGAGTGAAGACCGGTTTCAGGCAGCGGGGGAAGTGGCCCCGCAGAGCACGACTGTGGCCTAGACGAAGAGATCACGCACGGACAGCTGGGCTTTGAACTTCTTACCCCTGCGTTCCTGGGGTCAACAGCTTGGTGGCCACAAGGGTCAACCAGCAGTAAGAGGCCGACTTCTAGTGAACTGCCGGACTTGTTTTGACTGGGTCCCTGTGGCACGATTACCCCATGGCGACTGGAGGTGATAGTCTTTGGAGGGATCAGGTGAAGCAAAGTTTAGAAATAACATTTGGAATATATGCACACACATTTCCTCTTGTATTCAAATGCAAAATGCTACAAATACCTTCTTAAATGAAAAAGAAGTCTGTTCAATTTAAGACTTAAACAATTATAAAGACCTGCCAGCAGTACGAGCCTTTATCTGAACAAAACCTCAAACAAAATCAAGGAGTTAAGCTCGCTAGAAGTACAGTAAATAACACTATAGATCTAAGATGAGACACAATAAAGAATGATTTGTTATGATCTTGGGAAATACATGGCTCAAAATCCAATCAAACATATCACCAAAGTGTGTTTGAGGAAGACTCATCCTTGTTGCGACAATATTTACACACTCAAATCCCACGTCTAGTCAACGGATGCATAGTGGCTGGCTAAGATATATGGGTTACTTTATTCATAGCACTTCAATTACAAAATCATGTATTGGGGGAAGAATAAATTAATAATAAAACACCCTATCTGAACTTCTAATATTTTGCTTGGCGAAGGGAAACGAATTACCCTTTTCAGAACTGATGATGTATTACTAGCGTTTGATCCTTAGAGGTTTCACCATGCTCACATTCATTACTTTCAAGTGCTGAGGTGTATCTGCAATTAGAAGCACCTTGCAGTGGATTTCTGACACTCCCGCAGACTTGAAACACCAGATCATAGAATCATCACAGCATTATACTGCAGGAGAGGGGACGGTGTCTCCTTCGAATGGAGGCAAGGATGGGGGGTGGGGTGGTGGTGGGGGTGCTTAATTTAACCATGTGCCCGTAAGTGAGGGGAGCCGGTAAGCAAATGAGGACCTTTCATTAAATCAAAGGTGATTTTTGTTCTGCTAATGGGTGCCCCAAAAATCTAGTACAGCAGCGAAACATGTGATCATTCTCTGTGGAGCCTGCTATACTGCTACAGACCGGTCAGGGCTATTCTTATTACAGTATGCATAATGTAATGAGCATGCTTGTTTAATTTAATCACACTGAGTGGACTGTGTTAGTATTTCTTTGAAACGACAAAGCCATACAAGCATGTGGTTTGATAAAGAAAAAGGGAATAAATAATACAATCACTCACCCGGCTTGTACAGTTAATGCACTTGCTATTTCACAAATGGTAGCCATTTACATGGTATAGAGAGTTCATGGTATGGAGTAGTCATGTGGCCCCTCTGCTGTGTTTTTTCCCACTATGGGACTCAGTTTTACATTTTAATGCCCAAATCTCAAATGTCTTTAGAATTATCGTCCTCAAGAATTGCTATCATCTTCAAGTCCTCTACTGATTGGTCATGACAGGGCCAAAATGGCCACTGTGGTGAAACACCTCAGAGAAGCAAAGGAAGTTTAGCCAAAAAACACGCTGAGCCATTATGTTAAAGTAAACGACAGCACTTCCTAATGTCATTTGGCAGTGCTAGCACTCAGCAATTAGGGCCTCTCTTAATGCGACGCTGGGAGCATTTCTCCTCAAGGTTAGCGCCTCATTTCCCCACGATGGGTCTGCGGGGCCGCACCAGATGCATTGTGGGAGCTGGGGGGCGCGAGTTAGGACAGGTGTCCGCCACCTTGGATATCTCCCCTCGCAGCTGGCACCAGCTGGCACCCCCAGTGCCCCATCCGGACGGTCTGCTCTCCCTTCTCCGTGGAGGAGGAGGCGGAGGAGGAGTAAGGGGGAGGGAGGGGGTGGCATGTCAAGGGCAGACCTGGTACAAGCTCACTCACAGGGCACCCATGCCATGACATGACCTGGCCACTAGGGGACTTGCCAGCAGTGAGGGGTTGGAGTAATGTGGTGCAGCCGTGCCCGTTTGGAGACCTGCTCCAGCATCCCTAATGGACCGGCAATGATGAGGCCCAGCAGTGCCAGAGGGTCAGAGGCAGCTTCTGTGGAGGACGCCGCTCTTCCCACTAGAGAGCAGAGGATGTCATGTCTGAAGGTGGTCTCTCTGGAAGCACAGCAGCCATTTTGCCAAGAGGTAAATGGGAGAAGACTCTCTGAATTACTGAATTACTGAATTACTACTGTGTGTTTGCATTGCACACATAGCACTCAAAATGTATCCATATTAAAAACATCATCTGCAAGAATCAAAAATGTAAAATGTGAAATTTTGAAACAGGTAATATCTCACATATTTGGCTTTGTGTGACTGCGCCCAACACTGAAATAACACAGGATTAAAATTACACACTTTGTGTTATGCTACTTTTGAAATCCATATTTACAGGCAAAACCTTACATCGACTTACTATAAACAAATATAACAGGATCAAATAGAAGTCAGAAATGAAAAATTGAAATTTATACGAGTGCGTCATATAAATAATTCAGTATTGTTTTTATGGGTAATTGTTTCCCTTTTACAAAGCAATATTAAAGGGTCTAATATTTTAATGAATATGATTCTTATGGATTTATACTGATACAATTTTTTTCTGCAGTGAATGGCTGCATGGTGCAGGGTTAAAGCAAATTATTATGAATGTAAACTGGCAGACTTGTCTCCAGTCAGGAGAAATCACTTCACATTATAAGCACATTATGTTCCAGGCAATACCACACAGTGGTTTCCTACTCATGATGTGAGTTAATTCACTTAATATGTCTTTAATGGGGAGAGGCCTTTCTTTGTATAAAATGGTTTCCACGCTGACCATTATCTGAAATCAAGCCTAATGATGGCTTCAGTTTATGATAATGACCATTATCACACAGACCACCATCATGTCTGCCAAATGATCAAATGATCTTGCATTTCTTACTTGCAGTGTGAATTCGTTAGTCATGTAAATTTAAGCCCTTGATGAAGCTTACCCCCCGTTTCTCCTCACACCCTCCTGTATAATATTAGACATCTGATGCGTTTGCTGCTGTTGTTCAGACCTTATATTGAACTAAGGCTGCTTTTGAAGTTGTTAACAGCATATAGTATATCATCTTTGCCCTCATCAGGCCTTAATGGGCAAAAAAACACGCAGGGATCTCATAGTCTCCTTAGTTAACATAGTCATCAGCTTCAGTATATATAGGTAACTGTGAGGCAATAATAATAATTTGTAATAACACACGCTGGCTCTTGGTGTCTGATGCCACATGAATCCTTTGAAGTGCAGACTGTTGATTACTGTAAATGAGAGCTGTTTCAGGGTGGATTGTGGGTAATTATATGCAGTGCACCCCAGGGAGCAGTGCTAGGACCCAGGGGACAGCGGTTCCACAGGAGAGTGAAGCACAGACAGAGCAACACATGCTGGGCCACCGATTCCCAGCATGAAACAAGTCAACAGGCCTGTCTTTTATTTCTAATGTCTGTGATTTACATGAAAGAACCACTGTCACCCAACCGCAACAGAGTGTTGTGTACCACAGTTTGATTGACAGGATTTCATATTTCACATGTCCCTGCACCCCTCACTCCCTCCCTGAACAACTTGATGATGATTGCAGCATTATATCATAGAGCACATTGTCAGTCTAGCTACTGTTAAAAGTAACGTACCAGCACAAATATAATAGATAAATATAATATACATATAAACACACACATAATCTTACAGTATATATGTGTGTGTCTGTATGATGTTAGGCATACAGTATATGCAGATATAAGACTTTTAAAATTATAATACTATATGTTATGAATATACAGTACTAGTGAATAGATTATGTCATCAACAGTAACTCTTCCGCACCCTGAGGTGGCTGCTGCTGTAATAATATTAAATTTGTCTTCATTGAGGAAGTTATAATTGCAGGAAAATATTGCACATGAATATATATTTTTTTCCTAGTATATGCTTTCAACTACTTTATAACTACATCATAATGTTTTATATTTATTGTATGCGTATAAATTCAAACTAGTGTGCTAAAAGTGACCAGTTTTTCTAAGTACATATTTTTAATTGTCCTTACCTTTCGTATACATTGAAAATTGAATTCAAATTAGGATGCAATGTGAGGCAAAGTTTCCAATCATGCTGGGAGCCCCGCAATCTCTTTCTCTTCACTTGAGCTCATTTCTCCACTAATGACTTTGCCCTCTGATGCAAGCCAAGGGATCATCAAAGGTCCTTGAAACAAAAAGGGAAATATAGCAATTACTGGGACTTTCATCGGCAAGAAAGAGATTAAAAACCCTGTGGTTGTATAAGCACCCGAGAAGCAAACCAAGATCTGTTTCACTATTAAATGTATATTCAAGCACTTCACGGCAGACGTTGTTCATCATCAACGAGTTCTTCCTTTCACCCCCTTCATTCATTCATTTTTTTTTTCCATGCATGATAATAGAATCAAATGTATTATGTATTACTAATCACATGATAAAAGCCTGTGGTGCTAGTAATGCATGTAGATTCCAAAATGCTGTGCATGTACAAGAAAAGTCATTGCCTTTTTAACAGTGGCCTGAGGGAATGGAATTGTCCCTTAGCCTCCATAACCATTGACACAAAAGGTCCCCAAACAATTTCAAATTACTGCTTTATTTCTCTCTCTTATATAATCCACCCACATTATTAAATCTACCACCTTCTGGGACTTTACTGATACAATAATATTACAGTGCTAAGATGTTTACATTCGAGACCGCTAGCTTTCCTTGTTATAAACATGTATGCCCTTAGGACTTGTACAATACGTATGCATACTACTTGGCCTAAATGCAGCACAGGTCATTTTCTTTTTAAGAGGGGTCAATATTACCTCAAGCAAAGGGGCCAAGGCCAACACCAGAGCCTGACTGAGCAGAAAATGGCTCCTGATACTCACAGATGAGATCTATTATACATTAAACATGCTTGTAAATATTCACTAGTCAGACCATTCAAATGGAAAATATGGTTTAGGTCAAAGGTCTATGAAAATGTTGTCTCCCGAGGAGGTCCCCCTAGAATAGAGGCAATGATGATAACAGGGAGAAACACCCAAAGGGGACTCGGGAGAACATTAAGAGTTGTTTTACATGTTTGACTGTGGGACAGCGATGATACCAGGGAGATAAATGATGGGCACTTATCAGACTGGACTGACCTAGAGTTATGTACCATGGCTAATGGAATGTAACACTCCCATCAATTATACACAGCCAGGCTGAATTACAATGAATTAACGTCCAGTAAAGTTTTCTAAATAATTCTGTTCAAGCATTTTATTAGCATGAAAAAAAATAAATAATGAGACCACACAGATGCGAGGAGGAATGCCGTGAACAGGTTGGCTTTCTGAATACAACAATACTTATTGAAATCTATGAATAGCAAAGCACAAAAGGTACAGAATAATACGTGGTTGTCAGTTTTATTAGTGGTTTGTCTCACTGACAGGATCACATGGCTCGAAAATTATTTCATCATGTTCAAGTCCAACTGTGGGACTACGGTGTTATCTTCTATTTTTGTCTCTCTCTGCCGTATATTTCAGAGGCCAGGAACAATGTAGTCTGACAGACATATTCTTTATGAGGGGCTCGTGGTCTCTCTAATTTGACACAGTTGTCAGAGATAAAGCTCCTTAGAGAGTGTGGCCATGCTCTGGGTAAGAATGGGGATTAAATTAACACCCCCACCTTCACATCCTGTGACCCCAATACTGGAGAATAAAACATACATAGTGACTCACTTCAACACCCCACATCTCCCCTCCAACTTCATTTGTGGATGCATTTGATTTTATCGCTAAATAATAATAATAAAAAAACAATGATAAAATTAATACAATTGTGCACTGCCTAGGTCCTCATAGCTGAAATTTGAATTGAGCATGTATCTGGAATGTATGTATTTTAATCTTTAAAAAATTATTAATAATAATAATAATAATAATAATAATAATAATAATAACAAAAAACACAAAATCTATTTTAACAATTTGATTAAAATGCCATTATTATTAATGTATGATGAAACAATAGTGTTTATCATGACGCATCTTTTACTGTAAATGTGGCTATAGTGGGAGTGAGATGACACCTCAGCCACAGTGTAACAATACACTCCCGCTTCTTGGTAGTTTCCTATCAAATGACCCGAGCATACAAAATCAAATCAACACTGGAATGGATCATATCAAATTCTAATGAAAACATAATGTGCTCTTAAAATGTGTGTTGGCCCGGCAGCCAGTCATCCAGAGAGTCTCCCCCAGATGACGTGATGAATAGGGAACACCGATCGAATATGCATCAAAGTCGAGCTCATGATTTATGTAATAGCAGTCACTTGGACACTGATTAGCTGCTCTGTCAAGCGTGTAATACGAGAGGCACAACCCCTGGTTTATCAGTCATTTATCTGAAGTGCGTCCTGATATTATCACTGGATCCTAATGTCATCATTATGCCGCACAGCATGTGCGGGCCAGTGTGTCATGGTGCCGGCGACACTGCCTGTCAGGAGTTCAAGCCTCTTCATTTGCAAAGTGCTCAGACATTCATAGCACTATGTCAACAGTAAAATAGAGAAGCCACATCATATCAGAGATGGAGGGACAGAGGCACAGAGGCACACTAAATAAGTGGGCACTTGAGGGTACAGAGAAATTTTGTCACGTCTTTGTGGTTGCGGTATTGCTTATATGATGATCAAGCTAATTCTTTTGAGAGGAGTGGAATTACAAAGTGTCAGAGTAAAAAGAACAAAATAACAGGTTGCTTTTTTCATGCCTGCTTCATGGTTTGATTTAGAGGAACAGACATAACATCTACTGTACGCTGGGTATACACAATGAGAACACCCAGACCTCCTCAATGTGCAATGTGAGGCCCACAGAGCCATTTCTCCTGATTAAAATGCACACTCACACACACCACTGTGTGAGAGGATGGCGGTTGTTCAGTCTGTCAGGACTTTCCTGCTCTCCTAGAGAATATCTGATATCATAAATGACTTCAACTCCTCCCACGCCAACATGTGAGTGAGATTGCGAACACAGGAAAAGAGAGCAAGACACAGACAAGGCAGTATATGACTGAGCTATGACAATCATACATTGCCGGATGGACAAAACTGCTAATAAACAATTTCTGTCACTATGACAAAAAAAGGTTAGGGTTGTTATTCTCACAAACATCTGGTGCTGTACACTAAAAGGAAGCCGTGCAATGTATAAGTCTATCAACACCTCGCACAAACAAAAATTATGGGGGAAACTGAACAGGAAAAAGAGCTCTTTGAGTCTCAAACAAAAGATATCAGCCCGGCTGCCAACACAGACAGGGCACCACACCTTGGCAATGATGCTGCTCACAATCAAAGGAACAGTCGTCATCAGTGGAGCCGTGTTTTTAAAGGATATCTTAAAAAGATTGAAAATATGTGTCATTATGGAAAACAATTGAGTCTGGAGCCTTTAGTATACCAAGTTGTCGTGTCACTCACACGCACTGGAGGCTGTTTATTTCAATACACCATGGCCAAAGTATTTCCTGTTTTTAAAATAAGTTATTTTCACTCATCAGAATAAATATATATGACTGTACAAACAAAATGTAAAATGTGCAAAACAGCCTTGATGTGCCTGCTGTAATTAAAATTAATACCCAGTTAAAAAATAGCATTAGAAAAAAAGGCAAAAGCTGTCTTTAAATTATTTAAAGTTTCACATTTGAGGCAATTTCTTTTTTTTGTAAATGTAATAAACCCAACACAAAAACATCCAATGTGACTGCCACATATGATAATTGTTTGGCCACTGAATGCAGCATTAAATGATTTCAAACAGTATGGCTCAGAAGATCCAGCAGAGGGGGCTGCTTACTGCAATCATATGCTGATTAATTGAGCTTGATTCTCCCCATGCTGCGAACATAAGTTGTCCCACACTGTAGGCTACATGTTGGTATGTGGGTAAAGGTTACAAGGCTTTATCGAAGTCACCTTTTACCACAGGTAGCCCTTCACATCATTTTTGATGAATATTAAGAAAACAGTGATTTTCTGATTATCCCTCATCAAGCCTATATCAAACTAGGTTATGTTCATTTTTATTAATTGTGCATGTTGCTCTCTAATTAGCTAATGAGAGACAAAAAGCAGGTTTAGAGCAGAAAAATGCAAATGACTCTTAGAAAATAGCACAAAAAAGTAAATGGCAAGGCTGAGAATCATCCTTCATTGAAATGTCAGAGATAAATGGCTCAAATGTCACATCAATTAAAACGGGGGACAGTTAGTAGTTCATTAAAGAGAGAGCCATATTGCACCGTCGGGTACCGTTGCCAACCCTTACTATCTGGGGCAGACTGGCAGCGGGTCCAGATGGCACGGAAATCCTCACAGATTTCAAAATGGTCTCTGCAGGGGTGGCGTTTTCTCCCCCGCTCCCACCCTCACCGCTGAGATGGGGTGTGGGCCACAGGCCCACGCCGGCCTACACATTCCAAACGGAGGCATGCAGAGAGCTGAAGGCACCACAGAAATAAAAATAAAGCTGCAGAGGACAACAGACATTTTTAAACAATACATGACTGATGCCACACACTTGGTCATAATGACTGAAATATGTGCCTGGACTAGTAAATGTACGACAGCTCAAGGCAACATAAGGCAACTCCCTGTCCTTAAAACAGCATAAAACTCTAATAAAAGGATTGTGCCCTGCCTTATGTGTTGTTCATAACATCCTGACTTTATTAGTTGGTAATGCATACGATGTCGGAGTCACATAGGTGTTTTTATACACAAACATTTTACTCGGGACCCTAAAGTCCTCACTGAGAAGCTGTCACTGGAGATATAGAATTGGATAAATGTCTCAGCTACCTATAAGATAACAGTGTTTGAAATTAATGCTCAAAATATGCCTTATCATATCTTCTCTTCCAAAAATATGAAGTAAATCAAATATCTAAATCACCACCATTACTAGTCCTGGGTGTGCTGGGACCCCCTAAAGGACCCCAAATCCCAACTTGAGACTTATTAGACAAGCCTTCTGTGTCTGTCCCTGGCTGGGGGCGGAGCGGAGACTTTATACCGACCAATGAGAGAGCGAGAGCGGACTTTTCCCTCTTGCGATTGGCCGGCTCGACCACGCTGTGGCTGGAAACAGGAAGAGACTTTGTCACGTTTGTTTTGCAGAGGGAAGAGACGCGGCCGTCGCACAGACACCGTACGGATGCAAATGGCTTTATTGTAAGAAAACAAGGCTAATTTACAGTGTTATACCAACTTTGATGCAGTTTGTCATTGTCTGCAGTGAAGAAACAACACGTGTTATCTAAAACTACCGAGGGCTACCATGTGGGGAAGTTAGTGTGGGCCTTCAGAAACGAACCACTGCTTATTTCCCCAATTTTAAGCACAAACCTAATATTGCAACTCAAGTTAAACAACTTGTTACATACTTACACTTTCCAACAATTGCAGCGATGTGTAGGCTATCTGCGTTTCTGCACAAACGTCGTCCATGTTAACAATTAAAAAAAAAAAAAAAGCACAGGGACACATGTTGCATTTCCACACCTGCGCAGTCACACCGCGTTTCTACTCAATTAATCACGCAGGTTTGACCGGGAACTAGTCTAATGAGAAACGAGTCAGATGATTGACGAGCATGAGGACGCTGCCAGTGATTTTTAACAACACAAGCTGCTTATTGTTTGTTGTTTCTCACCGTGAAGAGCCGGGTAAACAGTCAAGTAGTCACTTAGACTAGTCTGCTGCACCGAAAAACGACACAAAACAAACATGATAGCATTATTTTTAATCAGTGCAGAGACTATTAGCCAAGGCCATTATTGCCAAAGTCCATTATTCTATCTATGAGTCCATTACCAGCTTGCTAAATGGCAGGCAGTGTGTTCAGCGCTTATCCAAAGTGCACTGTACCATTGTTTGGCTCAGAAATTTCTCGCCTTTATTGTCAGTTCAGGCAAACCCCCGATGAATACAGTGAGAGAGCTGCAAGACTAGAAACAAGAAAGTTGAAGGAGACGCATTTGTGATCGCATACCATGACAGATGTGGTGGTGGTGTGTGTGAAGAGGTGGGGAGGGTGGGTGGCAGAGGGGTGGTGGTGGTGGAGGCAACTGTAAGTCTAAATGAAACAGTGCAAATGCATGACTACTTTTATACCACATAACTTTTGTTTAATGTAAAGATAAATATATCCCTTATTGAGTGTAAAAAAAGAAAGAAAAGGGGGTGGGTGGGGGTGCAGGCTGCATGGAGCAGTGGAGCATGTTATTTTTATATCATTTGTATTAGCACTCCAACTAGTACTTATAGGGATTCTTTTTAATTATCTATGATATGAAATATAAAAACATAATGTTTGCGTACGTCAAAAAATACCCACTAGTATCACATAAGATAAAGAGGAACAGCAAATCAAAGCTGCAACTTTGGTATTTTTCCCTAAAATAATGATAATTAAAAAAAGTCATTGATTATTGGAACAGTTGCCACTTGAAATTGATTAATTGTTTCAGTTATAGTTTATTTTTGTTCCTTGATGAACTAACCGGGGGCTGCATCTAATGAGTGTTAAAAGTTTAAAGTACCCTTTCCATTTCTCTTGGAAGTGTTTGTTTTGCTGCTAAAAATCTTTTAGGTATAAAATGTCATTATTAGAGAGGAAATTCTCCATCGGAGAGTGCTTAGTCTGTTGATATATTGGAGCTGCAGTGAATAGTCAATTAAAAGTTTAGTCAATGAACACAAAATGTCTATTATTTTGGTTAGTAATTATTCATCAGAGTCACTTTTGTAAATCATTCTCTCGGTACAGGTTGCCAAATTAAAGGATTTGCTGCTCTTCTGTCTTCACAGTAAACTGAATATGTTTTATTTGTGTGATATAACAGCATATTTGAAAAGATCACCTTGGAGTCTTGGAAACTTTGATGGGAATGTTTTTTGCCATTTTTAGATGTTTTATACAGTAAAGGATTAAATGATTAATCCAAAGAACAATCTGCTGATTAATTAATAATGAAAGTATTTGTTAGTTGTGGCTCTGCATATGTCTGAATGAATGCACAAACATATGTGTTAAAAATTAATGAATGTGGATTTACAGGCTCTGTTAGAAAAAAGAAGAGCAAAGAGATATTGTGTTTGTACCCTTTTGGACACTTTTCAGATCAAGGTTTCAGGAAGGAAAGGTTTCCTTGGTTGGAACTCTCACAATCAATGTGACCTTTATTTATTATAACCCCCATCTCTCAAAAACTCACATATAACATAGTCAATCATCTCTCCTTCCCTCAAAGTAAAAATAAAAAAGGAACTGCTGTCTGGTTATTGCCAGTATCCATCTCAGTCGTCAGAAAAGCTGCACGTTTTTGCTGTTGTTAAGGGCTGGAAACCAGAATCCCATCGGAGTTGCACCCTAAGGAACAAATTTAATGCTAGAAAAACATCCCGGCCATCAACCAAAAATGACGGATTGAAAATAATGTCGAGCTATCTTGGGAATCCCCCACCAGACAAGGGAACAGACTGCATTGTTTTTCTCATTTATGTGATATATAGAACAGAAAGAGGGGAAAAAATGGGCGATTTATTGGTTAGATAGGCGTATTCTTTTCCATGCACAAAAGAAATATTGGATAGTAATGTAGGGATCAAGTCACATCATGACATTGTTTGGAGGCTAGGTGTTCAAATATGTAAGTCATCATCCGTTGGTGGCCCGCTAGGTTTTCAATAGATCATTCAATGCAAATATGTGTGGGAAATTGTGAAAGTTGCCACATGAATATGTCAATGAACGCAGTGTAATTTGTGCTTCTTTAGCAGGGCAGCGAGATGAAGAAGCAGAGGGAGAGCCAGTGCACTCAGAAGACCATCTCATTGCTGAGCCCCCTGGGGACGATCCAAGTCAGTGGATGTGAGAATGGTGTGCACACCATCCAGATCCTAATGGATGTCGCACCTGCTGAAAGGTACTGTACAACAGCCGGGCTGGTGACGTGATAAACAAAGGTGTGAAATTTACAGGCAGACAGAATCCACTCCTGTGATGGAGTGCCACCATTCCTCATTGGAAGCAGGGCATTTTTGTAGATCCCACAAGAAATATCCTGGAGAAAGTTGGGCAAATATGAGCAGGCACTAGAAATATGAGGGGCACTAGAATACAGTTGGGCTTGAAATTAGATTTCTGATGGCATGTGGTTGTGATTCTTCCTGCAGTATATTTGAAATTTCAGAAAAATAACTTGTTTATTAGCCACAGGGGAGTTGATTAGAGCTGATGTCTGTGGGGTCACCAAAGGCCACGGGGAGCATGGACCGCTCGCTCCTGTTTATTTATGTTTCCTCCAAGTTGAATGCAGTTGCTCTGAGTGTCAACTGGCACTCAGAAATGTAATATGTGATTGCATTTCACGCCGTACCCATCCCTCAAAATCGTTGACAGTCTTACTGAAACTGATTAAACCTGCCGTTAATAAGTACTTATTCCTTATTTTAACAGGTCCACATCCTACATCTCAGATTAGTTTTGATTAGATTGAAATTAAATATCCATGTATCGCAGATTCGCATTTGATAAACTTGAATGGTTTGGGAAATTAAACCATTTTCAAATGCACCCAGATAGGAAGTTATCCTTTTGAAAATGTATGTTCAAATTCTAATTTATGGAAACCCATTAATAACCTTGTATATTATACCTCAACATGTGTTTCCTCCTCAACTGTCTGCTATTTCCTAAAATTCATCAAGCAGTAAAAACATTCCACTTGTTGTTAATGAGTTGAAGTGAGAAAATTAATAATATGGAATTTTGATTATGGAAGATGTCCTGTAACCATGCGCAAGCACCTTTCCCCGTCTCCTTGTGAACAGGGTTTAATTTGTGTGTTCAGGTTCAGTAGGAATATGCAAATGAATTTAATGATTCGCATCACTAGATCATTTCTCAGTTTAATATCATTTGCTATGTCGGTCATAAATGAAGCTTCGATCACATCGCTGTCTGTACGTTCTGGAAGGTGTGAGCAAGAAATCACTAAACCACATGTTTAGATTTTATCACGACTAGTTGAATACAAGGTTATTGTCATAGGACAGGGGAACCAGAGCCACCTCAGATATATGGAGTAACGCAATGTAAACAGGCATTAAGGGAGGCGAGATAAAGTGACAAAATATAGGCTTATCTCTGCAACCGGCTTTACATGTAGATCTCAGAAAAGCCTGCCTGTAGCAGTAATAGTTCAGATCAGCCATTTCCATTGATTTATTTATGACATACTAAACAAGGCTCTTTCCAGCTTTGGATGTGGTGTGTTGTAGGCTTAGGAAGTCAGGGTGATAAATGATCTCTAAGAGCATATTTTGGATAAGGGAAATAGATAAGGTCCATGCATAACATAAAGGGAAACCTGCAGCAGATATATATTTGTGCGCGAGACAAAGCTTTGAAGGCTTATATGAGTGTGTTTGTTTTCTAGAACTCACTGTTGGTCGCTGCTGAACAGCCAAAGCAGCAACAAAAGCATTTGTGGCATTGATAGATAGTTATTGATAAATGCCATTATAGCTACATAAACGCCCTTGAAGTATTGCTTACACACCATGACCGTCAGCTCTTTCTAATAGAAACGTCTCAAGCCCCTTTTGCTTCCTAACTGATCTTAGGAACATTTCCTGAAATCAACCTCCTCTGCCAGTCTAACGACAGCCCTGAAGGCACCATCAGATGAACAAATTCATTACATCTCAACAACCCCTGTTGGGGCCCTACGCACCAGCCTCCCTGTTAACCAGCTTTTCCCCCCTTTAGTTTTTAGCATGGCCTCAGCGTTCACAGAAAAATGATACGCATTTTGTTTACAGGAGATTACTATTATCTGAAATATGATGCTTCTTGCCTCTTTCACACAGAGCACAGACACATAATACAGAGGAAATCATAGAGCACTTTTTTATTAGGGTGAAAAATGAAAAAAGGGCTGGACTCCTGCCCCGAGACATTTTGTGAGCATATTATTTTACAATGCTTTGATCAATTTGTCTGTCAAGCTGGCTGAGATGTGGGGGAGCAGGAAAAAAGCAATTTAGCTTGTGAGGTCCTCAATAGAAATGTACTACAGGAGCCTGTGTATGACATGTTGCATTAGAACCTGAGTAGCCTTTATTGCCTGATAATGTCGCGAGGCAATGCTGATATCAATCACCCTTTAACAGCCAGTGTGATGTGTTTTTATGAAAAGGAAGAAAAAAAATGCATGAAGCATTTCTTGGAAAATAATTGATTTAATTCAGAGCTGAGGGATTTCTACTTTTAACAACACAAAAATATTGTGTTAGAAAGAGAAAAAAGAACAGGCACAAAATGCGCTAGAAGCTAAAAATTGTTAAGAACAGGGTCTTTGCATATGCTCCTATAGAAAATTGTAATTAATTTTACACGGATAAACATTCTGTCTCATTTGCATATAGATATAAACAATATATTTGTGCATCTGAATTCCCAGCACACCCCAGTCACATGATCAGCCTAAAATCCTAAGTGGCTAAAACCAAAAATTATCTTTATATTTCCCAGGCCATAATCCGCCTTTTTTTCCTCTGACACAAAGCCTTATAAATCTGTGTCTGATTTTTCACATTGCACATTGTTTTTAGTTAATGATTTTCATCTGTTTGTTGTTGCTGTGATAGCGGGGAAATGTACCATATGCTCCGGCAAAAGACAAATGATTAGCAAATGAAATTCTGGACAGCTGTCTGACTGAAAGCGTTTGGTTGATAGCATTCTGCTACCATAATTAGCTTAAGCTTTGGGTTAATTAACTTTCTACCTGGATATGCATAATAATAGCATTCTGCAGAAAGCCAAGGAGCTTCCAGTATATCAGCTGCAAAGGCTGGCTTTTTATTTTGTATTTCGGCTGCATATTTCAATTTCAAGAGGCGATTTAGCTCGGGAGCATCGTCAAATATTGTAGATTTTACTCCCCAAGCCAGATAATTCTGAAACAATAGGGGTGTATTATGTGGCAGAAATGCCATTTCTGAATGTAATTAAAGCGGATGAAAGCAATCACCAATTTTTAAATGCTTTTGTCTAGCACGAGGCCTACTTGTAAAAAAAATACCCATCAAGAGGAGAAAAGAGGCAAGAGAACCCCCAAGTCCTTATATAAGAGGCCTTTGAGACTGAAGTGAAGTACAACAGTAATTAGTCTTTTGTATGAATTTGCTGGCCATGGTCATGATTAGTTAAGCATATGAGAGGACTGCAGGTCTGCATTGCTCTTAAGGAGGAGGGTGTTAAAGTCTATTTATCACCAGTTATCCTCACAGCTTTCCATTATCACTGACAACACTGGATGGGGCCTGAGAACAGCCTAATTGTTCTGAGGTGGAGTGTTTTTGTGTCAAACCTGTCACCCCCCAGTCACATTGGCATTCATAAGCAGCCAGACATTTTCCATATATCTAGCCCTAATACCCAAGCTGTCACAACAGCTTTTACACACTACCAATGTTAGTGTGAAATATCTGAGGTGATGCATTTATCGTTTTTCTCACACTCATGTAGTGTTGTGAATCAATGTCCTGGTTCACACTGAATAGCAGTATGGTAAATGTGTTCCCTGTTTGGTGCCTGTTTACACGATGTGCTCACACACCAGGAAACATAGCAACAACTTGTGTATTTTTTTTTCCACCATCGTTTCCTCTCTCTCTTCCTCTCCGTTGTTCTTTCTTCCTCTCTCTCTCTGTCCCTCCCTCCCTCTCTTTCTCTGAGTCTATTATATTTAGCCTAACATATAATTTTAATCAATTTAAATTAGTTTTGTGCTGGCTATATAGGCATAACTGTGCGCTAAGGAAACTGCTTACATTTGTAACTAAAATGCTTTGTCATACAAACGGTGATCTGCTGAGATATTGAATGAAATCATCAATAAAGCAGGGGGGAGACGTTTTGACGTAGTCCCTTTAGAAATGGTATGAATAATTCATTGTGTAATGATATTCAGATGATTTTTGTTCTATTTTTTACTGCAGCCTTAGAATATTGTTTTGCATGTTGTGAAGTGTAGTACTCAGCTGCGTATTCATTAAGGTGCTGCTCCCACTGGCCCTTGGACCCATCTGTGCTCTATGTTTATGCCTCCGTCTCGCGGGACTGTCCCAATCAGGCTGCATGTGCCATTTCCTGTGTAAACCAACACCTGTGTAACACACTACCTGTAAACCTCC
Organism: Trachurus trachurus; assembly: GCF_905171665.1. Lineage (NCBI taxonomy): Eukaryota > Metazoa > Chordata > Actinopteri > Carangiformes > Carangidae > Trachurus > Trachurus trachurus. The sequence goes on from NC_139906.1 coordinate 13,678,471, forward strand.
CATGTAGACGAGACACTGACATTCGCTCAGATGAAAATCTGCAAATGTTGTGGTTTCTAAAGCAGACCCTCCAGGGTGAGGACGGGAGCCCGAGCGAGAGTTACCTCTCACTGTAGAGATGCAGCCAAAAGCAGCTCCTGCAGTAGTTGTTGTTGTTGTTGTTGTGGTTGTTTTTACCCCCCTGTTGTCGACCGTGAAGTTTTTCCGGCACGAGGGTTGCGCTAGTTTGTTTTAGAACTTGATTGGATTCTATATCTGCAACATGCAGAAGTGTACAGTGTGTGACATACTAACGCAATATGCAGAGAGATGATTCCGCTCTGACATCTTGGAGAGGAGTACGAGTCAATTATGCCCAAGTGTTGTTCTTGCTTATCTTCCTGCGGCACCAAACAAGGATTTAGTCAAGGATTTAGGGGTGAGGGGGCGGTGGTGGGGATCATGGTAAGCGGTTCACAACAAAACACTCAAAACTCCTGGGAGCGGGCACTGATTTAAAAATAAATTACAGAAGACGAAGCGCTAACACTCAAGGGCCCTCAGCAGTGCTGGCGTACACAGGTGAAGATTAGCCTCCTCGCTAATCAGAGGAACAAGGCAGTAATTTGCTCTGAACACAGACAGTAATTAGGACTTGGTGACACTGGATTCCCATAATGCCTTTGTGCTTGACGTGGTCAAATTTTGACAGAGGCTATCCATGCAGGGTCACTGTCCCCCCAGTCTCTCGGCCCTCTTCAGTTGAGGCTCTAAAAGGTCCCTGCAGTTACAGGGGATCCCTAATGTACTTTATGCCTCCCTCACTGGCTCCTTACCATTCGGGTAATTGGAATCTCTTACTGTGGCACTTGAGAATAGAGGCTAAAAACGCTATTTGAAACTGCTCAGTAGTCTGTTGTAGATAAACATTGCTTCGTCGGGGTGTGGATACACTACATAATAGAGTAAGAGTTAAGGCTCTGGTAATACATGCCTTCACTGACTCCTGTGGCTAGCCAGTTGGGAGAAGACCTAATTGTTGTGTGCTTTGTTGCCTACTCTGCAGTATTTTACCACCACCTTTATGTATTGGAGCGAGCGTTGCAGCCTCTTCGGTGGACATTTGCTAATAAGAGTTGTTGTATATCTAGAGAGCAGTTTATCCGGCCCAGCTGTTTTTATTTTGAAAACGGCAGAGCACAAAACGTGCGGCCCACAACAGACCAGGAGGCATTCCTCACAGCTTGCCTCTCGGAAAGCTCTCCACTTTACTGCTGCAGTAGCTAGATAGGAATCAGAATGATCTTCAAATGGTTGAACAAGTTGCATTGAGCAAGTGGCTTACAATTGTATCACAGCCTCTGGCTCAGAGACCATCAGAATCTTGACATTCATAGAGACATGCTGTATTTTTTTCCCTTTTTAGACAGTCATTTTAGGCTTTTTTCATGCTCTCTTGAGTCTTTGACGTCTCTGAGTTAAGTATCTGGAGCTATAAGGCTGAGGAAAATATTGGACTGCTCTTGGCCTTTTCTATTTCATCCTCTGACCCGCCATGTTACCCATGATCGGTGAAGGAGAACTCTGGCAGGCTGTGTCAAAAGTGACAGCCGATCGAGTCAGGATGAGCGCCATCACGCTTCACAGGATGGAGGCATGAGTTCTGAGTTTTTCCCCTTTTTTGTGCAATATACCATTACACCCTTCGCCAGATTCCTTTCAATTAGATCCCGTGGTTAACCTGTTTCATTCTTACGTCTGCAGCAGATAGAAAAAGTCTCACTGAAGTCTTGTGCAATGAGAGATAGAGAATATGTTAAAGGAAACTGACAATTGGCTATTCTTTTCTCTTTCTTTTTTTCCGCCTTTGTCTCCTTTGCATGTTTCCTCCAGGTTGAATGAAATAACCTCCAACATTATATAAATGCTCAATTCATTCTTTATATTAGAGTTGGAAAATAGGAAAGACTCCAAATGACTCCCACTTTACGCAGCAATGATTTATGGTAATTGGAAATTGATTGTGACAGGAGCACAATATTAGAAATTTTCTCAAATCACAATCTTCTATCAAGGGAAATATTCTTTTTAGTGCAGCAGGTCCTGGCTAGTTTGGAATTAGTTTCTTATTTCCTTACCTGTGATGAAATAGTAAACGCCTGAAGGACAATGAAAAGAGATATGATCTTAACTGGTTGAAAGACAATAAATAACAACATTTGCTTTGACCAAATTAGAATTTTTTTATTTAAACTTAAGCACACTTGTTAAACATAGTTATTGAGGTACTGTTTGTAATCACTGCTAATTATAATTTTTAGTTTTTATACGGGGCAGTTACTTTAAGACATTATAGAGATCGTTCCTCCTTTGAGAGTTTCTTTGTAATTAGCCCGACATTTATTACACATCTCTAATCTCTCATTTGAAGGGCACAGTTTCTAATGTGCCAGTGTGGACTCTGTAAAGATCATATGATGCTGCTTGATTTGTGATTCACTGAAGCCTGAAGCGACTGGAAATGTTGCCTGTGCAGGAGCTACATCTCCACTGCCCACATGCTCTTTAAAAACAATCCCCCATCGCACCCAGAGGTGACAGACTTCAGCTCGACTGATGTTGTTCCACTTTTATTTATTTATTTTGGTGTTGTTTACCGGCCATAACATGTACTGCATTGCATTAACTTTTACTACTGTCAATGTTGTATCACTCAAAACACCTTTAAAGCAGGCGCATCCATATCGGGAGGGCTGAGGGGAGAGGAAAATTAGCCACGGTGACAACTCTGAAGTGTGAGCTGGAGGTCAAAGGTGCCGAGCCTTAAGCAAAGGTGCTCTAGCCTTTGTCCGGTAGATTGTAAGGGCCTGCGGGTCCAACAGGAACATTTCCACACACAATATCCCCGAGCTGTCAGTGTGCAGCGGCTGGAACATCCTCTCAGAGAGAAAGAGGGGGTGTGGAGGGGGTAAAGGAGGTGGTGGGAGGAAGAGGAGGTGGTGGTGGGGAGGGGGGAGTGTAGAGAGGGAACAGTGGCCTGAAGATCCTTGCTGAGAGAGAGTGAGAGAGAGGAAGAGAGAGAGAGAGAGGGGTGGGGGGATGGATGGTGGGTGTCGGGGTGTAGGTGGTGGGGAGCCAAAAGAGCTGGAGTGGGAGGATAGAGAAATAGAGAGGGGGGGAGAGCTGGGGGAGGGAGTGGAGGGGAGGGATAGAAAGGAGAGACAATGACAAGTAGGGGCTGGCTGGGCACTCACCCATGCCGACAGAGATTGCCATGAGCCATGGCCATTGTTTGAGCGGGTCTCAGCGCAGGACCCGCCAGTGGGTTTCCGAGTTTTCACCACTCAACTATAAACTGCTGTGTGGTTTATTTAGAAATGAGAGTATTTACACCTTTTACTGTATTTACACCCACTGTTAAACGGCACCCAGGAGATTTCCATCGCACAGCCACAAACTAGCAGGCGGAGCGGTTCTCTGAAAACTGACCTGCTCAGTCATAACACTCCAGTAAACCTCAGCTTCACATGTCCAATATAAAACGTTGCTCAAACTGTGACCTGCAGAAGTGTAAAAACACTTTAGGGCCGTGTTGTTACGGTGGGCAGGAGAGAGACGGTCTGTGTGTTTAACAAAGTAAATGTCTATTATTAATACCATACAGGATAAGCCAATTTTCAAAAAGGGGCACTTAAATGGTGATATTATTTATTTATAAGTCCTGTACACCAGTTAATGGAATTGGCGGCCTGCTTTAGATCCACAACACAGCTTGAGGTCCACTTTGCAGTAATGCACATGCTAAGAGAAGACCTTCCCAGTAGGGTCTTTAAGTGTCAAATATGGGTCAGTCTGCTTGCATTGACCTGGGGGGTGGTCAGCAGCGGAGAGAAATTCAGCTGTTAAGTGATGCCAACTCAACCATCGGCAAATTCCTCCAAGCATCTACTCATGCTAAGATGCACGTCCAAGTGCGATGCTTTGCTGGCCAGCGCCGCTCTGGCCAAAAAATCCATTTATTCTTGTCATGAACTATAAACTAGACCCAAGCAGAGTTGAAACTGTTGTTAACGCTCTGCTCTTAACTTTCTTTTTTTGAAACAGCTGCGAGACTTTTTGAAAACTCTTTTCTTTTCCCTTCCAGAAACTGGTTCTGCTGAAGTTGTTTGAAATAATGTGTTAGCGCTGTTACTTATGACCTGACAATGTTTTCTTTCATACTCTATCACGCTGCACTTCATATAAATATATATCTACTGTAACAAATGTCTGGATTACTGTCTCTCTCTTTTCTTGAACTCCCCTCCGTCTTTCACTGCTCTGATATTTGTCGCCGCTGACTGACACGAGCGACGCCAGAGCGTGTAACTTTAGATTTTAAGCACGTCTTGATGAACAACTTTAGTTTCGCCGTGCAAATTATGTCATCTTGCATCTGTGTCACCCGTGGCGTGTTATTACACTCCTGTGACATATTTTAGCACTGTTCAACCAAGAATTGGGCATTATGATTGCTCCTCTGATCCCCACCTCACCTCCCCATCCTGCCTTATATCCCTCACAGGAGCAGCGGGGCCCCCCTGAGCTGTGTGGTCAACGATAGCCCGGCAGAAACGAGCCCCGAGTTGCAGCGCTGCGTTGAATGGCTCCAGGCGTACTTCAGTGAGCCGCAGACCGCTGGGAGTCTCCCGCTCCCTGCCTTTCACCACCCCGCCCTGCAAGGAGGTCTGTCATGGATAAATATTTGCAGAGCCATGACTGGGATCAGGCTTTCACTCTTAATTGTCAGTTACATCACTTACACTCACTGGCTCACTGTGTTATAATGAAGTATTTTATGGCTGAGAGAGAGAGGGAGAGAGAGAGAGGGGTGAGGGAGGGAGAGCGAGAGCAGGGAGAGAGGAGAGTGAGTGGGTGAGCGAAGGAGAGAGAACAGAACACAGAGCTGTAACTTGGTTCAGTAATCTGTGGCAGCTCTTACCACGCGTGTTAGTCTTGGCAAGCTTTTCCATGATTCTTGGCACATTCTTTGAAACTGATCGAATTCCACTCTTGACATTTTCAGACAGGAAGCTTTTTTTTTAATGAGAACATGTGAATGGTGGTAAAGTTTGAATGAGCTTATTGTTGGCTTGACCAGTCACCTAGGGCGAGTAAAACGAAAGCACCCCAAAAATGGACAATTAGTGTCCTTTCAACTGGTAGCTGCGACCGCGGAGTGAATGATCGAGGGTGGTACGGAAAGAAATGAGGAATTAATTATCCCTGGAGTTTTCCTCTTTTTTTTTTCGTTTCAAGGAAACAAACAATACTTCCAACCTGACAACTCATTTTTTAAATCATAAACTTCTCCTGTTTGCGTCCGTTTCCAAAACAATTACCGGCGATTTCTTTGTCACACTGAGACGTTCATTGCATTTTAACTTAAAGATTTTCAGAGGTGCTCATTTAAAGTCAGAAGCACACCTACACAGGGAGAAAAATAACTCTAATATATGCATTTAACAATTGTGCCTCTCTTCCCCTGCAATCAGGCCTTAGTTGCTCTCTAATTTCATGCAGATCTGCAGTGCTTGAGTGATGGCATTTTCAATGAGCAGGTACTCCATCGAGACCCTGTATACAGCTATGAGTCCCACGCTCCCGCAAAGGCAATGCAGAAATACATCAGGACCAATTACGATATCAACTTTCAGTGTGATTCCCTTCGCCACCAAGTGCTTGTGTACCAGCCCCAGGCTCTTTCAAATCGCATCTCATCTGAAGTCTTTGGGGTTTTAATTAAATTTCAGGATAGATGGAATTCTTCATTAGTACCTGATCTGAATAGGTGATTGTGCTGTGTTCCACCTCTCTCCCTCGCCTGTTGTTTTGTGGCTCAGTAAATACAGGGTTTAGGCTTGGATTGCTCTCAGTAGTCAGAACCATAGGCCATGCCAGTATAAAAATGTTAAATGTGAGCATCAAGAGTATTTGCCTTTTGAGGGAAGAAAATAGAGGGTTTCTTTTTTTTTTGCTTGTTGATTCACAAATATGAAGGATTAGTTGTTGTTGTTTTTTCTCTACAAATTCCTACTCGATCCAGTCATGCAGCCACCGCCTGCCTGGGAAAAAAATACAAGTTTAATCAGGTCATTACAATCTGTGACAACCAACTTTTGTTTGCTCAGTTATCTTGTGGGAGAACCTGAACGCGACAGCGCTCTCGCAGCTCTTGTCATGTAATATTGAGTTGTGACCTTCACTTGAAGTGTTGCCATGTTTATTTACACATTTCTGACAAAACAAGCCACTTTTCATATTAGCTGTCACGATATACCTGAGCAACAGAGGTGACATGAAAGGAGACTCGAGGTGCAGTTTTCTATACTGTCTGACTGATTGTCATGTGCAACATCACACGCGAGTTTGGTTCGACGGGTAGATGGATGGCGAGCGCCGTGCTCGTCGAACTTGCGCATGTTTGTGTGCGTGCGTGCACGCGCCCGCATTGGCCCCCCTCAGAAAAACACAGACACCATCGTGGGTTCTTAAAACGATGCATATTCTTATCTCATTAATTATACATCCATATGTAACAGACGAGAGGATCTTAGTCTCGGTAAGCGGCACAGGGAGTGTGCGGGGAGGGGGCCTGGCAAAGGGGGGGAAGGGCGCTCTTCAAAGCCCAAATGACTGTGTTCCTGCAGGAGCCTGAACCTCCCCCTGTGCACAGCGCAGGGCGAGATGAGACACTCACCAGGACTCGCCCCTGTGATGTGGAGAGGAATTAGGGAAATGAACGTTTTCAGAATATCGAATAATCAGAGAATCATCAGCACCCCGTCAGCCTTCAAAAGTATGGATCCCTCAAGACTCAAGAGACACTTTGACTGGGAGTCAAAGTCTTCCCTCCCATTAGACACAAAGGATAATGAGGTAGCTGCATTTCCACTATTGTCTTTTTACTCTCACAACCATGTATGAGGTGACTGTCAGCTGGAAGTCATCTCTCCAAATCTATCATTATCAGGCCTGCTGATGGAGTTCAGTTTATTGTTTTTTTTCGTTTGCTTTTTTTCTCCTCACAAATTGCTCTCATATACAAAATTATGAGCAGATCAATCATAAATGTCAATACCGTCTTAATCACTATATCTGTTCGATTTCACTCTGGGTCAATATCTCTGCCTGTGCAGTGGCCCTATCACCTGGCCTCGCAGTAGGTAATGACCTGTGACATAATTATGGGATGTCTGTAAACATGTAAGTGGTTCCTCTCAACTTTTATTTAAACAATTGACATCACTGCACCCCGATCTAAAGAGGGTCCTGACCCCAGACACACCATATTAGGCTCTTTATGAAGTATGGGGCTAGGGGACTGCTCTCCAAATCATTGCTGGTCACCTCAAGTGACCCGCATGAAGTCTCTGTCACTAACACTGATGAGGGCAAAGTTCTTTAACCTCTGCAGCAGCAGATGAAAACGCAGTCCACAACTGTTGGAAGATGTGAAACCTTCCAGTAGGAGGAGAGAGAAAAAAGAAGGAGAAAAAAACGCAGCTGCGCAGGATTTGTGAAAGGTGTAAACAGAGCCGTAGCTTGTTGCTCGGTCTACTTGTAGGCAAAAGTGCTCAGCAGCGTCTGCTGGCTTGACACTGACTTTGGTTGTTTGTCAATAACGTTTGCATCAAAAGGGATTTGTCATAGCCATAGTCTGGGCAAGTTGTCATCTCCCCACCAGTGACAAAGCGATATCAATATGTACCACGCACATCATGTGGCCAAATCCGAGCTTTATGAGGGAGAATAATGCATAAAAGAAATTTCAGGGGTGTATCTTATCTCCTCATAACATTAAGTCTGTCTGCGTAAGAGCCCGTCATCTCGTTGACAGCGTGATTATTACCTGAAAAATTATTAAACAGTACCTACGGGCCTTGTTCAAGACAAAGAACTCACATGGGTGCGCATCAATCAAATGTATCCCCTTTAGGTTTTACACTTATTCCCCCCAGTTTAGGCAAATTGCCTTGTTCGCGTGGCTTTGTGTAGCGGAGAGTGACTATAAGGTAGCGAGGGAGCCTGGGGAGCAAAGGATGTTCACTCTGTAGAAGAGAGACAGGGGTGTGACATGTTTTCACACAATGCCAATTTAGAGGGATTTCTCATAGATCACTTGTCATGTGCTCTCTTAGACCATATAAATGAGAGAGAATGGGAGATCACTAATTGAATTTTCATGACTGAGTACATGTATATACTAGAAGAATTTCACCCCCTCTTGATAACGAGACTATTGTTCCTCATCTTGTTCTCCGTGCCGAGGAAAGTGTTGTTCGCTCGCTACGCAACCTCAGTGCATCAGTGTCCCAAGGTTTTGGAGATGCCTCAAATACTTTTCCCCCTTTTCCGCAGCAATCAGAGCTAGACAAACATGCCTCTCTGAGTCACTGCCTGGTAATCCAGAAAAAAGATAATGCTACTGCTAAAGTGCTAATGAAATCAAAGCCGTTAATGTGGTCGGTTAAGCTGCGGATGATTTGAAGAATTCCGCCATTTAAGTGAAGATGATATAATGAATCTACTCTGAATAGAAAGCAATTAAAAGGACAAATTGGTCTGATTAACCTCAAAGTCATCCCACTGCCACAAATGGTGTGCAACATTCAAATTATTATTATTAAAAATCTGGAGCAGATTTGCCGTCTTTTTGGCCTCTCTTAATCCTTTTAAATGAAGGAGCGAACTTTTTTAATTTTAGCTGTGACCTTTCAAAGCATAACCTAGATTTTTCTGCCATAGAAATAATTTTCTCACATCAGCTTCTGTAGCATGCTAATATAAGTTCTAAGGTCAAATTGAGGGACTTCGATGTATTTGGTTGTTTAATGAGTATTGCAAAGGGAAAAAAGGGAGAGTCAGAGAGCACCTCTGGAGAAGCGCTGAACCTCAAACACAGGAAAAACTGCAAAGTGAATGAAAACGCAGTGACGCGTCCAAGTTTTGATTTGAAGTGAAAACACTGGTTTATTTGAGGAGAGTAGAATCCACGTCGTGCCGAGCTCTCGTCAGCTGTCTCAGTTTGATAGATTAAATGAGGGACTCTCGCTTTCCCTGCTCTCTCCTGCTGTCTCTCGCTCTTCCTCTCTGTCCTCTCTGCTTTGTGGTGTAGACGCGTTCACCAGCCGCGTGCTGCACGTACTTCAGAGGGATGTGAAGTTTGGAGAGACGGTGTCGTACAAACGCCTCGCTGAGATGGCGGGAAACCCCAGAGCGGTGCGAGCAGTGGGAGGGGCCATGAGGAGGAACCCGGTGAGTGTGGATGACATTGATTGACGGGCTTCTCTCTTGCATACTTGACTCAGTCGAACAGAGAAAAGTAACTGTGTTTTAGTTTGATTTAATTTGATCATTAACGATGAGACAAATGAATCTGTTGTGTGGACAAACTGTGCAGCTGTTAATTAGTCATTTTATATGGATAATAAATAAGGAATTTGCACTGGGGATCCCATGACATCACTGCCATGGATGATTATTTTTCCTTTTTAATAATTCAAGTCTCTACATTTTCTAAAATGTGAAAGATTTGCTGCTTTTTTCTGTTTTATATAAATATGAACAAAACATCTTTTGTTTTTTGACTGTTGGTCATAAATAGTCAGACACCTTGGAAACACAGGTGATATTTTTTACTGTCCTCTGACACTTTTTATACTGAACAGTCAATTAACAAAATAAATAACAGATGAATTGATTATGAAAATAATTGTCAGCTGTTACTGTAATAAAATATCTCTGTTCTTTGGATCTTTTGAAATGACACCACACAAATTCCTATAGATACAAAGGTTGTTCATCAATATTTGAGGCTGTAATTGCATATAAAAGGTTAATGAATGAGTGAAATGGGGAATTAATGAATTAATATGTAAAAAGGTACAGATTCAAATTAATAAATTGATCTAAAATCTATTCTGAACAAATATCAAATGATAACTCAACACTGAAAATACATAAAAAGTGCCTCACTGCCTACAGAGGAGAAGTTATGTACACCACTGGAGTTCTCCAGTACAAGTCTTCCCTGGTGCAGTGTGTGTAATCTAAACTGGAGGTGTTTTCAAACATGTGCGATGGCGAAATAAGCGCCTCCCGCTAAGAAGTCAAACTCTACCTCCAGCACGATTTTTAAGCCCACACCTTTTGTTTCCATCCTCTCAAGTCTTTACTGTAGATATTCGCTGCAAATCTCCGATTCTTGTAGGAAACCTGGCCCGCATCATTTTGCCCATGAATCCACTGTGTACAAAATGGAGGGCTAGAGGGCAAGTGGTGTGTCTTCTTTTGATCAAACCCTTTGATCAAAGCCCGTTTAGCTCTGCCCATGTAGTGCTGTGGGCACCACCGGTGTGCTCTGTGAGGCAGAGAACACTTCTTGTGCAGAAATACAGCCAGTGAGATGCTCTCCCTCATATGCTGTGATATATCTTGTGTGCATCCTCATCTTGGTGCTGTTTTGTGATTAAAGTAGGGAAGTAATTAATAATGAACACATTTTATAACAAAGAGTAAATGCAAATAAAATCTGAAAAAAAATATTGCATTTTTGTGTTTAATATTATGTACTACTTTATACATTACATTAGCCAGTGGCGTTGCTTCTGGATGGCTGTATAATACTTCTCAGTCTCATGTTTTACAGACATTTCTTTCCTTTCGTCAGGGAGGCTGGGAGCCTGAGCCCTCAGCTCCTGATACAGATCCAGAGTCAGATTGTCAGTGTCAATTACTTGTCAGTAGCGCTGCTCCACTCAGGCTTCAGCTGTGAAAAGCTCAGTGTGTTCAATCGATCCTCGCCTCTCTGTGGCACTTCTTCTTCACCAGGATTTGAGTATTGATAAGCCTGGTGTAGTGCTCTTTTCCCCCCAAGTGAAGAGGCAGATCCGAAGGCCTTGAGGGTACCCTGCTCTCCCTCCAAACCCGGGGAACAGTATTGATCTGAATACTGGAGCAGTATTTCTCTGTCTGCAAGGTTAATCTGGGGCTCGGAAAGTTTTATTGCTGTTGATATGGGAGCGGGCTTAATGATGGATTTGAACTGAAACGCACCGCATGTCCAACTTTTTTATATAAAAGGCTGAAGCTGCAGCCATCAAGTCAGGATAACTGGGTTCAACTGGAGAGACACCGTCACAATGCAGCAGGAAGAAAACGAGGGCAGCATTAAGAAAAATTTAAAAGAAATAATTGCTGTGATTCACTCCAACCATTGCCTCTCTCCTTGTTCTGAATTCACAATGATCGAAGTGTTTTAGACTTGCTTGTTTAATCTTTCTCCAGCCATTTAGTTTACAAAGAACTCGGGACCCCCCTGGCAGTCGTCTGCAACAAGAGTAAACGCTCCACCGACTTCCTCTTTTTAATGATCACAGGGTTATCAGATCTTAATGTTGACACCCTCTCGATTGAATATTCATCCTGCTGGTGTTTTTGCCCATTAATTTTTGATTGCTTCTTTGCTTTACACTATTAAAGAGTAAAAAACATTTATACCCAAAGACTGAGCCATCACCCTGAATGTGGATTTGTGCAGGATCAAACCAGACACTTCTGGTGTGGCACTTTGTTTTCATGCGGTGCATGCACATAAAAAGCGAAAGAAAAAGAGCAAAAAAAAAAAAAAGTGCAGATTCATATTTTCTGCATGTTGGTTACTTTTAAGTCACACCGTTTATGTGTTAAATCAGATATTCTTTCATATAAAATACATATCTGCTACCTACAGCTTCAACTGTTTTGTTGCTGTGACATAGGATGTCAACCGGGGAATAAGAAAACATTTTTATAGCTCAAATCTGTACATCTGCTTTTATTCAAATATTAGGCATCCTAGTTTTGTTGTAACACATGATGGAATTATTATTCTTAAAGTTTGAAAAACTTGTTTGCTGAAAATATGGGCTTGCAACCGTTTAAATGAAAGATAAAAAAAGTACTGTTTATTTGAAGACGAAGCAGGAGCAAACATTTAAAGTGTCTGTGTTTGCATGTCAAAATGTTCTTGCATAATATTTGCAGGAGTTGCACGTGCTCATTTCCTCTGTCTTGTTTCTGTGTGTGTGTGTGTGTGTGCGTGCCAGGTTCCTCTCATCATTCCCTGCCACAGAGTCATTTCTAGCAGTGGACAGAGTGGGCCGTACATGAGCGGCAAGGGCGACCATCTCAAACAATGGCTGCTCACCCATGAGAGGCAGAGAGGGGAAGGCTAAAGCATGACAGAGGCCAACTGTCCTTCGCTGAGTGTACACACACACACACACACACACACACACACACACACACACACACACACACACACACACACACACACACACACACACACACACACACACACACATACACACAGACCAGATTTCTTTTTTTTAAAGAACACAAAACAGGGCCATAAAGTTTAGCGTGCTTGGCACACACTGTGGAACAACTGGAGCTACTTGTAAATATTCAGTTTATACTCCTTTTTTAAATCTAAGAATAGAGATGCTGCATAGTTAATGTGATACAGAGTTGTTGCAGAATTAGAATGTACAAAAATAACTTAAACAGAGAACAGTAGGAATTACAAACATATGCTCCCGTGGGTCTCCGTTGCGTTTGCCAGATAGTGCTGGAATGGTTTTTCTAAAGAATTATTATTCCCTTAAAAATATGTCTCTTGCATTGTTGTTGTTGTTGTTTTTTTTTTCCTTAGCAGAATTAGTCTTTGTACCTCTCGTTGGTTTTTTAATTTCCTGCCAAGTGAATGCTTTGTTCAACATCCAGTGATAAAGGCTCTGAATTTTACCGCTACAAAGCTTTGTAGTGAAGCATTTGTTTTGTCTTCATTTAGATCTCATTGTTTGCTCTCGCCTTATAATCCACCTAGAGAAGAGGTGTCTTATACATTATATACTGTACTTATGTTTCACGAGACATGTTTAAATAAATACGTCTCAAAATGACAAACCTTGCCTTTTCATCATTTTAATTGTATTTAATTTAAAAATTGATTTCATGTAGCGTTCACTCAGTTCAGCTCATAATTAATTATGCTGTATGTCTTCTCTCTCCCGCTGCAGCTCTGGATGTCAGAGCTCCTTCTTTTATTTCTGAGTGGTGTTTTCCATTAGAGGGCAGTACAGAACGGGAAACAGAAATCAACATTTCAACCTTGAATTCATCCTGCACATTTAATCTGTAACTTAAATGTTTATTATGTTATTTTATTTTCATCACAACCTCTTTCCAATTCCTTTGGGATAAATTATTCGCTCTTAAAGAGACCATATGGAGAGGGCAGCAGTGGTGGCGTGTGTTTAGAAAAATAAGTTCCTTTAATTGAATATGTCCCAGACTTTTATTTTCTACATTTCCTCACAAAGATTGACCATGAAAATGACAGTTTAGTCCCCCCCTCCCCAAATCCTCAATTCTCCTCACTGTCGACTGCAGCTCCAGAGTGACCCTTACTTGGCCATAGTTATTCCTCCTCTGTTCAGCCCAGGTAGCCTAATAATCCACCCTCCAAAAATAACCTCAGCTCTAACCTTTTCAGAACCAATTCAAGTGGCCCACTCGCTGAATACATTTGAACTTTGCTGCATTTTTGAATTTCTTATCCGATCAGCTCCGTGCGGCTGTCTTTGCCGTGCTGCTGGACTCACTTACTCTGCCATTGGAGCACCATCGCAGCGTAGATGTTGAGGCAGCAGACAGGCAGATGAAGAATGAGACTCAGTCTGTGGTTTCACAGAGGGCTAATGATGCCTGTGGTGACTACAGGCTACAGTCAGCCCCCTAACGAAGGGAGCTGTGACACAGCCACAAGGGGTCCCATTTAAGCCAGGCGCACTCTGAAGTGCACTGTAAGCACCCTCCTTTTTTTTGCTTGTGGCTAAGTAAATTCTATGGAATGCTATAAATTTAGCGACTAGAGATACTGATGTCTGAAGAGTTCTGCAGATGATGTTAAGAAAGAAAGAATGAAAGAAAAAAAAAGTCCAGCATGAAAGCTCTAGACACGCTGCCAGTAATTGACCATGTAATTGTTTAGGTGCCCACAGAAACTCTTTGAAATAATTCACACCTTTTATTTTCTCCATTTTTACATGTTGATGGCATTCTAGCATTTATCAGCATTATTCCCAGTGTTGTTATTATTATGTCTTATTATTTTGTGGTTGTAATTTTACCATGTGTACCACTTCCGTATCACGCTGGCTCCGAGATAAAAAAGGAATTAGATTAAAAGAGGCTGAGGCGATCTCATCATCCGCACTGTTAATCTCTGTGAAACCTCTAATTTTGGCCTAATATCTGCCTCCATTTCAGGGGAGAGGGGAGTACATGAGTGCGTGTGAGTGCGTGCGTGCGTGTGTGTGTGCACGTGCGTGCGTGTGAGAGCATGTGGCCATGCGTTGTTGGTGTGTGCACATGTGTATGTCCATATGTGTGTGGGTGAAGTGGATGATATTGAGTCTGACTTCATAAATCACCCAGACACTGATAAACTCCCCATGCACCCACACACCGCTAATGGGCAACCCTTAAGGAGTGTGAGTGTCTCGTGCGGCGTTTGATTCAACATTTATTAACCCCCTCACACACACACACATAGACACACACGTACACTTTCTCTCACATATGATACACACTCATTTGAGCCCCAGAAAGCGTGAGGATGTGGTTGGTGGCATCCGTAGCGTTAGTGCACGGTTTTGACCTGGCTGGGCTGTATTAATCATAGAGAAGAGTTGTAAGATACATTTTAGCTTATACAGCCACAACAACAACCTCTGCATTTCCTAACATTAGTTTCCTTCTCATAACTTATATCCTGTCTCCAACTCCCCACTTCCCATCTCATATCCTGGCCCCCCTCCTCATTATAGAACAATTTTCTGCCCCCACATCAAATACAAACACTCACTGAGCTTCAATCTCTTGCTCTTCATACATGCCGCCTCATAATTCTACTGTTATCATGACCTGCACCCCTCGGTACGAGTCACAAGCTTAGTGGGGACCCTGCAGAAGTTAATCCTGCAGCCACATCGGTGATTCATAAATAGCTGCTTTTATTCTTCCTACAAAAAAAAAAAAAAGTTTGTCCACTTACACACATATACAGAAAAAGAAAGAAAAAATCAGAGTGAAACTTTTTGGAGCACATTAACTCAGCTGCAAGCAGTGCACGGCGGCTGCTGCTGCTGCTGCTGCTGCTGCTGCTGGGAAGGCAGAGGAGTATCCGGCATGCAGATAGGCAGCGTCCAACAGTCCGTCAGACAGATAGACACAGGGATAGATAGCTGGATAGACAGACATTAGAGTGGGGCTTGGCTGCACTATCAGGTTTCCTCCCCCTCTGTCTCTCTGCCGGGACAGCCTGGCCTCAGAGGCCCTGACACCGAGGCACCACGCAGCCAGCCGCGACAGCTGCCACAGCAGCATCTAATACCAGCACACTCCACGCTATGCCACAACTACAAAGAGAAATATCATTTCAATCATGGCATACTTTGATGCTCTTGTAATGATCTTTGTGTTTTGAGAGAATAAGCGAGAGGATGGAGGGTTCGCATGGTGCCTCTTTTTTGTTTTGTTTCTTCAGAACAAAGAGACCCCCACCACCACCACCACCACCTCCTCCTCCTCCTCGTCGTGAGCAAGTTTAGGACAGTGGTGGTGAGACGGAGCAGGATTAAATGAGAAAGTAAAAGAAAACCCTGAGAGGTATCGGCGTGTGAGTGTGTGTGCGCCTTAGCAACCTTGTATCAGTGTGTCATTGTAACCTTATGAACTCAAGTGCTGGTCTGGGGGTCTCTAATTAGGAGCAGCTGATGAACAGCCATACATTACGTGGGAGCGGGTGCCTGTGAGCGTGTATCCCCTGCATGTATCAATCTGTGACTATGTAGCGTGGTTGTCAGCGTGGTAAGGAGAGTGTCTCAGCCTGGAGAAAGTGCAGGTCTAGCCTTGGTCATGTTGACGGAGGGGCGGCACTTCAGAGGCTCCAGGACCCCATGGCACCAGTCTCCCCAGTCCCCCAGACAGACTGGGAGCATCTGGGCTCTGTCAGCGCCTCTGGCCCCCGCAGACTCCGATCTATATGACGGGGGAGAGGAGTGGATTGGATCAGGGAGAGGGAAAATATGAGCCAGATTCCTCAGCCTTGTGCAAAACGCAGGCTTTTGCCAGTTAGCATGTTAACGTGCGTGTTAGTGTGTATGTGTGTGTGTATGCGTGTGTATGGTTGTATTAAAGCCTGATAACAGGTCATAGTGATTAATTTTGTATGATGAGAGATGGGGGTTATTGATTAGCGACTAACGTTGGAAGAGTCCTCTCTATAAACCCTCCAATTAAGCACTAATTAAAAGTGTGCAGCTAAAAATATGCAAAGCCTGTTCTGAGCAAAAACATCAAGATTGGACTGACAGATATCACTCCAGAGTTTCCTTATGAAGGCGAGCAATGATTTGATCAAGTGAATATATCTACAACGCTCCACCACATGGAAACTGATACACACACTTGCCAACACTAATTAATCCATACACTAAATTAGGAATATAAATTGTGGTCCCAATTTAACAAGGTCAGTCTTAACTTCTCCCTTTACACTTTATTTAACTGTGTAGGAGAAAAAAAAAGAAAAAGAAAAAGGAGCCCTATCAATGTGCTTCGCTTATTATGATTGACGATTGATGATTAAGTCCTCCAGCTGACACACACCAGCAAAGCCGGTGAGTTGGAATTGGATGTGACACATACACAGTTCTGCGTGTTAGGTAATTCGTTGACGAGGGGCCAAATTCATTTATGGAACAGCGGTATTGGCAGGCATGGACACTCTCTGCAAAAACAACGATAATCACAGAGGTTTGGCGCGGCGTGACAAGGACTCTTCAGGGAAAGGCCCTTACACGCTGCTTTGTTGGCCGTTCCTCCCTAAGATGGAGGGAAACATCCGCCACTGTTCTTAAGATGAGAGTCGCTCCGAGGAGCAGCAGAGAGGTTTATGTAAGGTGTGCATGATGTTGAAAGGGCTCCATTAGCATTTGTTGATTCCTGTTTTGATGGAATGTGTAGATTTTTGGGGGAAATTAGCTGCAGTCTTCACTTTTTTTCTTTCTTTTTTTTTAAGGTGTGGAGGCAATAAATGTTTTGTTTTTTTTCCTTTTTGGTGGAATTGATGAAATAAAGGCTCTGATAAATCCTCTGTAATGAAACATGAGGGGGACCCTGTCTCAAGCTATTTAATCTCTTTTCACATTCTCCATTTTTTCTGCTAATGAGCCTTATTGACAATCAAACAGAAGCTGTCATCCCCCAGGATGCAACACTCCCAGCCCCTGCGTGTTTGTCATAGTGTCCTGGCAATCAGAGCTGCCTGCAAGACCAGGCTGGCAGTTAGTGGTTCTCACAGCAGCACTGCCTGAAAATGGCACACTTCCTGTAGAGTTGCAGCTGCCACCTCTGCTACTTCCATTACTTTCTATAGCATGCAGATGTTGTATCAACATTCCCTGCCAAGGGGACTGCAATAACTGTGAGATTCATGCCATGTTTCAGAGGCACGTCAATTTCTCAAGTGGCACAATTAAAGAGGGAAATACAGTACCAGGTTTTTCACAGGCGCTGAAATCGGAAAAGGGCTTTTTCACTTTTTTTTCCGAAGGGGGGCTGTTTCATAAGGGTTCAGAAATCCACCCGATTTTTACTGCCCTTTTCCTGAGTTGAGCTGTTCTGTGAGCCTTTGTGCGGCAGACCTGTCGTGACCCACAGCGGATATGGAAATGGGGCTAAGGTTTTATGGGCCAAACGGATTGGACACAGTCAAGCTCAGGGGGCATGAATATTGGATGTTATTTCTGCTCCCTTTTTATGTAATCCATTGCCAATACATTATTAATAGATGATATCATATCCAGAACTACTGGACAAAGCACTACAGAGGGGTGCTATGAAAGGAGCTCTATGTGGTGGAGACTGTGGCAGAAAATACAGTTCAAGTGATATTATTTTATCACTGTAGCCTAACACTCCCTGACCAGGCAATCTTTACAGTGTAATTTTTGGACTAAGTGAAGTTCATAGAAGGAAAATATGGTGAATACTGTATTTCTACCGGGGGTAAATCCTGAGTTTGTGGGTTTGAAATGCACTGAAACATTGATGAAGTATCAAATGACACCCAAATACAAGTTTAATGGATTTTGAAGCACTGGGATACTTTGCTCATCCTTCTCGACTGCAGTGAGTGAAGTGGAAATCTTTGGAAGGATCTAGAGTTTTCCTTGCAAAGCTGACTCCCAGTGTACAGTAGCAAGGGAGCAGTGTCTTATCTGATGTACCAATTCACAGACAGGAGACAGTGCTAATGTGGGACTATTTAAAAAAAGAAAGAAAGAAAGAAAAGAAAAAGTGAGAGAAAAGGGTCAGATTCCCTGTTTTGATTCAAATGTGAAATTGTTCAAAAAAGGTCAGAGTCCCTATTTTGATTCATTGTGATCTCAAAAGTTACGATCTCTGGTTGCAAGTGCAGTTTTTATGAGTCACAGCAGCAGGATCCTTCTCGTGTATAAACTTCTGGAGAGTTGCAGCTGCTTTTTTTTCCTCCCTTCTTCTCCTGCACAAAACACATCACTCAGCAGTTACACAAATCCTGTCTGTCCAAGAGAAAATCCTTAAAAAGTACTTCTCAGCACTGCCCATCCAGCACAGAAGATAAACGACTGTCCACCTTTTTAGGTTTATGGCCTGTCTCGATATTGCACACATGTTGGCACAAAGGTATTATCACATAAACATCCAATAAAAGTGAATGTATAAGCCCCCTCAATAAGAGTTACATAGGGAGTGGATACGTAAGGTAATATTCTCTTTTTAAGGTCAGTTTGAATTGTTTTTTCTCATGGGAAACGGCAGATTGATAAAGAGCAAACAAAACCTCTTTTCTGAATGCTTGTCCTCCATGGCCTCAATGAAGGTTTCATTCCTTTATATCATCCAGCCCAATTCCCAGCATGCACGGCCATTGTGGCTCTTTCAACTGGAGCTCTCCATTGACTGGCTCATTGTCCGGCCGCTCTTTTGTGCACGCTATCACCGGAGCACAATCTTTCACCTGAACAGCACAGGAGCGCAGCCCCGGACATGGTCACGTTAAGAAGAAGAAGAAGGAAAAAAAAGCTACTGAGTCACGCGTGTAGATGCCAGGCTGCACAATTAACACCGCACTAATGAAGAAATATTTATTACATGTATGTCAACTTAAAAAACAAACAACACATCTGTGGTGATGCTTGTTAATAAGGTGGATATTAGTCATGCTCTGGCTCAGAGATGTTCAATATTAACACTCAGGCTTATATTATTGAGAGGAGGTTTTTTTTTTTTTGAAATATAACAATGCACGAGCAGATGTTTGAAGCGTGGCCCTCGGCAACACAAGGCTAGTTAAGATCGATATTGCTTTCAATATTTCTTTCCTTTGACAGATAACCAGTACCGAGGAAAGTCTTGATAAGAGTGGCAACATATGGATGTGGCGAGCTCGCTCTCTTTTGATTGCGTGACCCCTTGACCTTTGCCTGTGTTTGAGAGGGAGGCAGCCACATGGTATGGTGGGGGTCTGTCAGGCTCTGGTTATGGGGCATTATTGACCCAGGATTTATAAATATTTAATGCACACATTAAGATCATGGTGGAGGGTGGCCATTAGAGTTCTCCAATAAAGAGGCTCTCACGATGATTGAGTGGTGTGGCAGAGCCAGTGGCTGATCGCTGGGTACAGAGAAACTTGCTGAGACAATATACTGTACCTCCAGCCTGCCTGCCAGGCTTCGGAGCTCGTAAAACTGGCAACAACTGAGCAAACTTGTAGTTTTTTTTTCTTTTTTTCTTTACTTTCGCCCTCGAAATTTCCTTTTTTTCCCCTCACTGCCTGTTTATGTTCTGTTGGTTGTGGTTTTTGCAATGACAGACAGTTTCCTTGGTTTCATTTATAGGGCATTTAAGACTAAATAAACATGGTTTTGTGCAAGATTTTGCGAGGGAGTGCAGAGAGCAAGGCGATAGATCCAAACCTGTGTATGTGTATCTGAAACAGATAATGCAATGTCAGGAAGCAGATGTGTGGCTATTGTTATCAGACACGTTGGATTATCGAGGGAATGATTTGAAGCACAGGGCGATCACAGCTGAAAATTAAATCGGTCTTTTGAGTGTATCTGTCCTTTGCGCTATCAGCAGCTCCCGGACTATCGCCCGTTGCCGTAAGATCTTGTGCATGCTGGTTGACATAATAAGCTGTGATATGCTGATTGCCACTCAGGTTGCCGTGGTTTAATTGTGCATTAAAGGCAGGGGTGGCTTCGGACAATGTTGCCTTGATGAGAAATTGACATTTTGTGACCTGCTCAGGATGCCAGATAAGATGCTCAGTTGTTTTTAAGGAGAACCACTATTCTTCCCTCAAACACTTCTATCCTTCTGTTTGACCCACTTGATGAGTATAGATTTCACAGTGGCCCCCCTTTCAGCGCTCAAACTATAAGAGGTTCAAAACGATACCAGCCCTTATAGACAAAGGATAACCTTGCTCTTTCAATGTATTGATTCTTTATTAACTAGGTGGCTTAATGCAATAAAATGAGGGATTTGAATGAGCCCCATTTGGGGTGCTTTGAATAAAAAGCCCGCAACTGTTTATGAATGACTACAATGAAGCTTTGAAGCACCACAGATGCAGGATACGCTGACACAGAGACCAGTAGGAATATGCAACAATGTCAGAGAGCTGTGCTGAAATAATATGAGTAAAGAGCAGTTTTCATCTTTTATGGATGGTACACTTGTCCACAGGTTTTCAAACAATTATCTCTATGGCAAAGTCATGGCAAACACTACAACTTACAGACGAATCACAGGTTTGTCCTCAGAGGTTTCTACTGTCTTTTTTCTTCTATGTCTTTGTCCTGATTGTCAGTTTGTCTGCCAGCCAAACTGTACTTTATACTGAAGAAGTCCACAGTTGAGGAGCTATTGTGTTTTTACTGAAAATTTTAATAAAACATCACTTATTCATTTCTGTTTCCATTCCAAATGTTGACATTTTTAAATTTTCTTCCCTGTAAACACATGTAAGCTATGTGGCAGAGTCATAAGTGGTGAGTAAAAATGACTTCTATACATTCTACAAAACAGAAAAAAATACAACCACAGATGGAGTGTTTTTTTTATCTCCAAGGTTGTCCCTCATGCACATTAGTCTCTATTGGATCTTAACAACTATCATATGGGTCACAAACAATTTATTTGACAATACAACCAACAAAGTTTTCTCCAAAATGGTCTGTATAGATAATTTAAAATCAATATAAAAATAAACAATGAAGTTTGACTTCCCCTTTAAAAAATGGACAGAGAGTCTTGACGGAGTAACACAAATTTTTGAGGATACACATGAAATATATGCACATTGCATTTCATCAAATACAAAAAGAAAACAAATGAAGGCAACAGTTCTTGGCTGAATTATCTGTGCTGCATCACTATATTAAGGGCATGACGATTAATACATACATAATGAAAAGCAATATACAAAATTTCAGAGATAAATACATTATTTATAGTTGATATGTTACAAAATTTCCCTCAGTGAGCGCAAGTGTGTGTTTGAACAGAAATATGACAATGAACTACTATACTCCTACATTCTCAATGGATTTTAATTTTGTTTTTTTTTAATGTTTTTTGTTGATCTAAAAGAACATGAAAAAGACAGATGTATAAATATTTAGCACAAGTTTGGCAATATCACAATAGTCTACAATTTTTAACCACATATAAAACACATAAGGGAGTTGGAGCTAGAGGGGGGAGACTGCTCCTCATCAACAAGAAACAGACTTCACAGTAGCCTAGGAATGCATTAATATACAGTGCTAGCAAAAAAGTTGAAAAACATGGCAAAACACACTTGCTTAAAAGGAAGCTCTAGACATGGAAGTACATCATATTCATCAACAGAGCAGTGTTTTGTACACGTCAGTGTGCTTGTTGAATCAAAGAGGATTTTTTTTTTTTTTACTTTTGAAGATGATTTCTAGCTACAATAAATTACAAAATTTAAGTTAAAATGCAGGAATGAAACATGATACATCCTTACCCACCCAGCCCCGCCCCTTTTACTCGTATTTGTTGTACTTTTATGATCAATTTTCTACATTATATATCTCATATATTTTTCCAGTTGAAATTCAAACTGTCTTGGCCCCTGTGTATTTTTCTCACACATAAAAATACAAAAAAGTCACATTATAAAGACACACAACTGTTGTGAATCTATTAAAAGAGAGTTGAAACAGAAAAAACAATTTCTGAGGCAAACAAGTTCATTGGCAAATGTACTGTACATCAGTGTTTTTACTTTACAACCAGATGGTGAGTCCACAGAGTCCCTTCCAGTATTGAATGTGTGGTTGATTGGACAGATCCGAGGCCGACGCACAACCCGACAGGTATACAAAATAAACCCTTCATCATCCTGTGTCCTCTTCAAGGGTGATAAAATGGAGAAAAAAAATATAAACAAAACGAGGAAAAAAAATCCCCACAGAAAGAAAAATATTGTTCCTTGTGAAATCCTTTTTTTTCTGCAGGTTGGTAAAAGTCATTTTAAAAGAAAAAAAAATCATTTCTTTCTTTTTCTTTTTTTTCTTCATCTTTAAAAACAGAACAAGCGGTTGACTATACATTACACCAGCGTTTTGCAGTGTGCTGAGGGAGGGAGGGGGGCAGAGGGAGTGGGTGGGTGGGTTTGGGGGAATGGGTGGGGGTGGGGGGGATCCTCTGAAGTGGTAGTGTGTAGACTGGTGCTTGAGATGATGAAAGTGCATTTACATTGGAGGGACAACCAGGCCGGACATGGCTGGAGAAAGAGAGAAAAGAAAAGGATATTAATTTATTTGGCAAAAACAGCAATGGCTATAAATATGACAAAATCTCTAAAGTATTGTAATTTACTGTGCATGCATGTGTGTGCTTGTGAATATGTATGTTCGTGTGTGTGTGTGTGTGTGTGTGTGTGTGTATGTATGTATGCGTGATTCGAGCCATCTGACGGTGCACAAGTGCGTGAATGTATGCCTTAATGTCCCTGTTTGCGTATGTGCCTGTGAGTGTTTGCCGTGTCCACCAGCCTGCTGCTGCACGTCCTCCTAACAGGGAGAGTTTGAAAACCTCCCTCCTGCTCTGACATTTCAGCCCCCAGCACGCCAGTCTTGCTATGTGTGATATTTCTCCTGGCGTTGGGGTAATGGCAAACAGTGGCCCAGACTCCCAGGAGACCCGGCCGTGGTGACGGCAGAGCAACAACACGGTCACTTCCCACAATGCCACAATGCTACAGTACTAGACACTCCTCAGACTCCCCTCAGATTCCTTCTATCGCCTCCACTCCTCCCCTCATCTCTTTATCCTCAACTCTCCCAACACTCTACAGCGCATTAGTTCCTGCATTTCCACATTCCCCAAGTCGTGCCTCTGCGTCATTATCCAAGAGAGATTAGGCAAGATCAAAGGTAGCTTCCGTTATTTTACCAGGACCATCTGCTTAGGATATCATTAGCAACTGTACCTCACCCCGAGAGTTTATATATTCAGTATTTTCACACGTTTTAACAATTAGGCGACTAGTGAAGTGCTGGGATGATATATTATTATATTGCTCTGAGTATATTTGTAGAGTCATGGTTGAAATGCTTTTAAGTTTGCCAGCGCAGATGATGGCAAGGCATTGCTCATTAATTTCTGCACAACATGTATTAATAAGTATGAACGTGTAGCAAGATGAACTTTAATTTCCCACTTCATTAAGCCCAATGTTATTAATCTTGGGGCACACACTACGGCTAAGCTTGTTTTCAAAGCAATCATGTTGGTCATGACACATGCACAAAACCTAATAAACATAATTACTAAAACAATTCTGGGAAGGTCTCTTCCTGCGACATCAGAGCAGATCATTTGTATGAAAGGGCAACAAGGATGTATGTTTGCATGTATGTGCGCACAGACGTGAGACGACGCCGGCAGTCCTATACTTGCGGGAGCGTGTTTGTGTGTATGTAAAGACATGCTCAGAGTGTGTATGTGTGAGTGTGTGTGTGTGCGTGTGTGCGTGTTTGAGTGTGATCTGAAAGGTGTAAATTGGCCTGTCAAAATGCATATATTTGTAATGATTAATCCCTCACCAAACCGGACAGAGGCCTGAGCAGCGGTATCTGACCAGTAGTCCGTAGGGAAGGGATGAGGGGGTGAGGGGGGCTCACCTTGCAGTCCGTTGCCGTTGGCGCTGGTGCAGGAGGGGGGTGGGGAGGCCTGGGGTCGGACCACAGGGGCGAAGGCGCTCTTTTGTTTAACTGCAGAGACGATAGGAGAGGAAAAGAGAGGAGGGAGGGTGAGAGTGAGAACGTGCTGTGAGTAGTGCTCGAGAGGGAGAGGGCAGTTAAGGTAAGGCGAGGATAGTATTTCTGCCAGGGGGGATACACGATCAGTACTCACAGGCCCCTACCATCAACATCTTGTCCGGTTGAACAAATACAGGTGGCATATGGTGAAATACACATAAAAAAACCGAATATTTTTCCCGTTCTCTGGAGCTACACGTGTGTTCTCGCAACTACTAAAACTAAACAAGCCTCTGTGAATGAATAGTAATATATTATCACCATCAATAATGTTATAACCCTGTCAGAAGTGATTCATAGAAGTGAAAACGAATGTGGGAGCTGGAATTAAATCAACAGCAGCTTAGTGCTACTACAGCGTGTGATAGTGGCAAGCTACTCACTTCCATATGGGGAGTTGGCAGAGGATCCGTTGAGGAACCCAGGGGAGCTTGGCACTCCCAGGTTCATACCGGCATTGCCGTAGCCATTCATGCTGTTGCTGACGGTGTTGTAGCTCGACTGCTGCGGGGTGCTGCTGGAGATGTAGCCCCGGGGGGACACGCTGCTGGTGTTCCGGCTGTAGCCCACTGAATAACACAGGTGGAGGATGGAGAGAGGGGAAATTCATTCATTCCTTCCCTTCTGTACAGTGTTTACCAGGGAAATGTTCACTGATTACTGTAGACGATAATGGAAATTTGCTGCTGCAATCAAACATTTTTATATCAGCACATCCTGCAGATGCCAG
Source organism: Trachurus trachurus (assembly GCF_905171665.1). Classification (NCBI taxonomy): domain Eukaryota; kingdom Metazoa; phylum Chordata; class Actinopteri; order Carangiformes; family Carangidae; genus Trachurus; species Trachurus trachurus. The sequence continues at coordinate 13,703,680 of NC_139906.1, forward strand.
TTTATTAGGAAAAGAATTTGGCTCTTAATTGGACCCTTTAACTCCCTGTATTGTCAGCGAGGATGGGGGCAGAGAGCCGGTGTGCACAAACACAAATTTCCACCCCACCCCCACTTTTTTTTATTATTCTAATGATGAAAAATAGAAATTTAACTATTTCTCATTTTGCTGCTGACTCCCCCCCGCCCCCCCTCCTTTCTGAAATCCCCTCAAGGAACCCCACAGCTCCCTGGACCCCACTTTTGAGAACCACTGAGTTACGGAGCGGTACCCTAAATCACATACCTTGGTCGTTCCCTTGTGACTCAGACACATTGACTGCTAGCTGGCTGCTGAAGGAGTTGACTCCCATCATGCCGTGGGAGGCTGTGTTAGCGAGAGAGGGGATCTGGTTGTGGTTGCGGGGAACGCTGTACAGGGCCTCGGCGATGTCAGCTGCCCTCTTCAGAATGATCTCCTGAGAAGCAAAGAGAAGGCAGAGGTTTCGTTATTTATATTGTTTCTTTTTTTTTTTATATAGCTTTTTTCTGCTTTGATGCATGGTTCATGGCTATATGGTTAACTCACAACGCATGTAGCCTACATGGTTCCAGATATAGTGGTGAAAAATACCCTTTGGTGATACTATCAGTAAAATTTTCAATGGTTTCTTATTTAGCAGAGGCATGAGCACGCTTGAGCGGCTGTGTGGATACAGACCTGATTGTTGTGGGGCATTCCATACAGAGCTTCAACGAGATCGGCCGCCCTCTTCAGTAACACCTCCTGATGAGGAACAGAGGAAGAGTAAACGTTAAGAGAGCTCAGCGGATTATGTTCCAGTTGACCCCAGTTGTTCTTACGGTAACAAACAGTCACACAAACAACATTACACAGCAGGGTCGTGGAGATACTGAGAAATGTTTACATATTCAGCTGCCGAAATAAACGCCACCCTGATTTAAGAGGCACCGGCGCTGCATTTATACAGCACTACCACTTTGCTCCTTCCAACCATGCAGAGCAGTGAATAATGTTCCCTATCTTAATTAAACTGGCATACTCCTTTAAAAACAACACCTCACCCCTGATTCTGGGCTTCACGTTTGCTCTGGAGTTCAGCGCCGAGTCCCCTCTCTTCAGAACAATAAAGTGAATTAGCTCTAGGTTAATCTAGTTCTGTTGTAATGACATTAAGGAATTTTTCAATTAACCTCTTTGACTGGCTGTTGCAAAGGACTTCACAAATGACTTCCCATCCAGCAAGAGCTGGGTGCTTGTGCCTTGGGGACACGGATGCTCAGGATGTGGTCTTATCCATGTCTGCATGCTTGCCCCCGCTTGACAATGCGGATTAGCTGTGTTGCTTTGGCTCTTAACACTGAAAATGAGTTGGCCCCGGATCCCGTTCCCCCCACTCTGTTTTGGGCTTTCAGCTAGGTGGGGTTTGGCCCGTTTGTGTGTCTTTATCTGCTCTTTGAATTCAGCACTTACAATTAAATCCCTCTCAAGCAACCAGACTGCTCTCTTTGTTTTCTATAATACAGAAGGCAATATGCTCTATGAAAACCCTCTCCTCCTTTTAGAGTGCATTTAATCTGACAAAGGCAAGTTGCAGACATGGCTGTTGCGCGTGTTTTTTTAAAATGCTCGCTTGTTGTCACCTGCTGTAGAGCAGAGATTTGTCGACTGTGCTGTTAGAACCCTGGTTAAAAGCAATGCAAATCTGTCACCAGAAACATCTCAGATGGCGCTTGTTTTCTTCCCACATTCGCTATGTTTTCTTTTGCGGGCCTTGGTAATTTGTCTGAAGTGTTCCATCACTTGGCAATAGCAGTGTGGGATTAAGACGGCAGCTGCCGTAAATGAATGTAAACACAGCCTTCGCGCCTTCAAACAGCGGCCTCCAAGACTTGGCCTGCATTTCCAAGGCACAGCGTATGTAGTGTGCTCGGAGTGTGTGTATGGGGCCCTTTCATCCTGAGGAGCATATCTACCACAGTCCTTGATTTATCAAGATGAATCACTGTAGAAGCCACTTCCAGCGTATGCCATGCTCTCTTATAGAAACATATCGCTTAATCCACCCCACGTTACCGGATGGGTGGCTCTTAGAATGGGCATTTACCTCTGAAATTGGTGTGTATGCTCAACGTTGCATGCATCTAGTTTGCATACAAATAAAGAATTATGGTTGTCGTGAGGCAGGTAGACTAAATGAGAGGACCAGCTGTCTTGATGTGTTCTCATCAGGCAGAACAGATTTCTCTCTCTCTTGCTGAGTGAGATAAAGTGGTTTTCTTTCTTTTTGTCTGCAGTTAATAATTACCAATAATCTATTCTATCATATTTCAAGATCTCCTACATGGCTCTCAATTTTAAACAACAATTAAAGCAATTAAGACTGTCGCGTTCGCAAGCCATGTTTCATTCTCTTTAAAACGTCCTCTCCCTCCTTGTCCATATGGTACTTTGCAGCAGTGACATAAGGACAGCTTGGAAAAAGGAGAGAAAACGATATTGCCTCTCATCCTTAATCTGTCGTTTACCGCGTGGTGTCTTAACTAACCAAGCTCACTCGCAAGGCTATGCTTAAGTGGCAACCTAGTCATATCCGAGGATGATGAGAAGTGCTGCACCCAATCAAGGAAGAAGTTTGTTTTCTTCTGACGAGACGCTTTCATGCGTATCAGCTCACGCTGTGAATACGATTAACACGGAATAGTGTTCTGAGGGCATTTCCATGTAAATCTCAATACTACTCCAGCATAAGTGTAATTGGCTTTCTTGTCATGGAGACATATCAGAACACACCATGTTAAATTGAAACAATTAAAGGCCTCAAATGATTTCTGTTGTTCTGTGACAAATGCGTGACAGATTTCTGCTATTGTTTGCCTTGCTTTGCATAAAGGTCTCGTGTTCAACAACTGCTTAAATGGGGCTGCTCAGATGACAGATCACCTAAGATTTAGAAGCTGTTTTACATTATTGCGGAGCAAAAGAAAAAAAAGGAAAAAGAAAAAGAGAAGGAAAAGAGAGAGGAAGCCATAACAAATGATGTGTTATAAAAAATATCTAACAATAAGACGACGTGGTCTAAAACAGCCTGAATGTGATTCTTCAAGCACTAGATTAACATGGGTGTTGTATTTATATTATCACAGTTAATAAAAGAGGGCCTAGGTTATGTAGCTTGGAGTGCTAATGCCATTATAAAACTGTAAGGCAATTACTCTGTTAGCTCTAGCCTGAGGTAATGAATGCATTTAGAAGCATAGGGCCATTAGATGAAGGTACTTCAAAGAGCACAGGAAGAGAGATTCATTTAAATACATGGGTAATTGCTTGACATGAACACATTTGTAATATTTTCTCCTTGTGGATTACACAAAGAATTGGAAAAGAATGGGCTTATGCTCATTTTGGGAGGAAAGAAAAGAATCCAAAGCAATCAGCTTAATAATAAAACAATATTGAGTTTCCACTTTTAATTTCATAATGAATCTAATTTGTTACAGAAGAGAGAAATTGAGTGTGATATAATGTGATATCCAGTCTATTTGTCCATTACTGCCAGAGGGCACAAAATGGTATTATAAATTGTCTTTTTTATATTATGAATAGAAAATTGTTTTATAACAAGATCTTAAAAAGGAGGGTGAATTCCAAAGTCTCTCTTCACTTAACGCGATGCCCGCAAACCAATCTCCTTTCTCATCACTTGACTGCTCACACTTATTACTTTCATATTCACCCTGGACTTTGCATTGAATTTTTATATCTCCACTCCTCCCACAGGGTCAGACTGTCATCTACGATGTTGTCTTAGAATTACGAGGTAAACTTCAATCAGAGGCAGCTTCCCCCCTTTTTTTCTCTGTGTAGCAACAATATTAGCGTGCATCCCTTGCTATCCATGAGCACTCCCATATTGGCTTTCTGTCTCCTTACAATTACCACGTGTCTTACTGGTCCCAGGGAGAAGGCTGGTGGAAATCAATAGCGCAGTAATATTATCAACTGGAGGGTGAAGTCATGGGAAGGGAGGAGGGAGGGGTGGGGGGGGCATAGAGGCGGTGAGTGGGCTTGGTGTCGATTTGCCTTTCCGCTAATGCACACCGTGCGTCCTCCAGCTTTATCTTCTTTTTATAGAGTCTCCCTACCTCACCTGCACCCTGTAATGGTTGTTCTCTATATGCCGTTTCTGTTCTCATTCCAAATGTACATGCCAGCCGCAGCACGCCGCGGGCTGTTTTATTGGGAATGTGCTTTTGACCCCGAGTGCTGACCCTCAGATGGCAAGCTTAACAATGACGAATCACTTGGTGGGATCATTTACATGCCCCCTGAACCCCATATTTGGGTCCATTAGAGAGCAAATCAAATATTTATGTTGTTTATTGGAAGTGCAGGGTTTCATCTCACTCTGTGATTGTTTCATGCAAAGGCTGGGAGACCATGCTATATTAAGTATACGCACACCCAGGAAACTAATCTCGGGCTCAGTGTCAAAATCTGTCTCGCAGCCAATGACGCTTTGTATCCAAGGAAAGAAGTAAGGTTTCTCTGTAATAAAGCTGTGTTTAACATTGTTGTTCTCTTTGTTCAAAAGATGTGGACTTTGCAAAGACGCTGTGACTTTATAACATCGAAACGGCGCAACCTAGACTGACCAGTGACGTAGGTGGAGATAGAGAGAGCCATGTGGATATTAAAGGTAAGTGTACTTTACCTTTTAGTCTCACATTTACAGTTGAAATTAGAGTAACATTTCATGTCTGGGTGTTGTTTCCTGCCTCCTCGGGGACCAAGTCTAATTGAAACACTTCATATACTGAACCAGGGACTAGCTGTGATGTTCCAATTCTCCACATTGCCTTGGTCAAATGTCTATAGCTACCACACAGTCTGTTCTTTATTAAATTGTCCGTTGGACGTTAATGATATTGCTGTGTTGCATGCTGGGATTTAATAGATAAGGTCTTTAAAGGTTTTACAGTATTATTAAAACTCTGAGGTGGCCACCGCTTTACTACATGCCGGGGGTTTTGAAAGTACTAATCAGTCATATTATTACACTTGACACATCTGGAACGTCAGTCACAAAAATGGTTACTGGCAGGGTAGCAATTAGTGAAAACACACAGATAGATTTTATCAATAGGAAATGGAAAGAGTAAGAGAATCAAAGGGAATGAAAAGAATAAAAGAATCAAAGAGTTTCTGCACGGGAGGGAAATAAAGAAAGAAAAAAAAACCTGTGCACCTTAGTTTTCATGCTCAAGTCTTTCAATATGGCAGCCTATTTGTGTGCCACACCAGTGTGTCTAAAACTGATGAGGCTTTCAACTCCTTCACCCAGGTTCAAAAGAAAACAATAAGAAAGCCAAAGCATAATAACATGCAGTCTTTGTCTATTAGCTGCAGTAAGACTAGGGGGTTTACGGCACAGGGTTCTGTAAACAAAAGATTAAACCAAATCGAGCTGCAGAAAATGAAAGGAAAACATGAGTGGGGTAATGAGGGTGCAGACGTCGTTTCTGACCAGATTACCATCTCCACAGACTACTGGAGAGGAAAACGCCTGATTGAGCTATTTTACCACACAGAGAGTTTACGCCTCTCTCCACACACAAAACCAATACCATTACCACGCTGGTTAGTGGGTAAGCCACATATGTGAAGCAAAGCTGTTACAGTTTTGGGTCACAGTGCTCTGCGTTGATGGTAATGTCGTTTTGTTTATTTGTCACATTCACAGTATTAAAGTCTTTTAACCCAGACAACTCTGTCTTCTTGCGGTTCGGCGTGTGCTTGTGTGTGTATGCTTGTGTGTGCTTTTTTTTTTTTTTAATGCAGCAGAGCCACCGTACTGACCTTTGGTAACCTCTCAGGATCGCCGGGGTGTCTGGGGATGACCTTCTGCAGCCTCTGGAAACCATAGTCGATGGTTGGCTCATTCAGGGCTGAAAGAGAGAAAAGGAAGGTTAAAAAAAAAATCAAACAATTTCAGGGTTAATTTTGCCAGCGAGAGGAAGAAACTAATTGAGAAATCTGTTAGAGTTTACAGTACAAAAGTCATTTCAGAATGCCTAATTTCAAAGAAACCTCAGGGGCGAGACGATGTTTTATGAATCATCAGCGGCTCCAGGGGGCAAGCCAAGGAAAATGACAAGGGTTCCTCTGACACTTGTGTCACCAAGTGTTATTCCATTAACAGCCATGATGCCCTACATCAGTCTGAGAATCCTTCCAAGGGACCCTCCCCCTTTTTATCTGCTTGGGAATATTGACTACAGCAAACTACATAGCGGGGGTCTTTTAATCTAACAGAGCTTTAATAATCTGTGAAAGGCTGTCCACACATTGATCTAGTGTAGGTTGCTGTCATTTCACACTTCTGCACCAACTGTACTGCAACACTGGGCCCATGAAATACGGCAGCAGATCCCATGCAGCCATTAATCTCTCCCACCCCTCAAATAGTAATCTGGGGCATGAGGCATATTGGGCGATGAATCAGAGGCACAAAGTAAATGAATCATAACCCAGACTTTGGTGAGAGCAGGGCGTTTTATGTCTGACAGTCCTAATGGGTAATTGAAGGCTTCCTTACAGCTCCGCCTGATTCTAAACAATCATGTGTACACTCATAGGCAGGACAAGGCAAAGGGAGGGAGGCAGGGCAGAGGAGAGAAGGAGAGGAGGAGGGGAGGAGGGGAGGAGGGGAGGAAAGTAGGAGAGCAGTGTAAAAGGGGGAAGGAACGACTTAATAGAGAACATCACTTCTCAATGTAGATATCATTTTCAGGAGAGTAACTCCGCCGAGCAAGGCGCTTCATAAATCAATGGCTTTCTATGGAGACTAATAAGAGCTGCCTGCCTCTATTCATTGTTCAGCCTGTAATTTGGCCCATCACTCATTACTCAGCATGTAATTTCAGCATTAACACCGCACAGCTCGCTGAACCTGCTGAACACCAGAGAATGTGAAAGCAAGCGAACACCCCCCCATACACACACACACACACACACACACGCACGCACACACACAGACACACACAGGCAAGCAGGCAGGCAGGCAGGCAGGCAGGCAGGGCCACTGAGGCACAAGCCAGGCAGTCACGGCAGGAAACCGAACATTTATGTTTCTTACTCTTTCTTTTGTTCCCTCTCATCTATATACACATGCAAGCATGCTCACACACACACACACACACACACTGTATCCACTCACGCATACATACAGCAGTCATGTACACACACACAGACACACACACAGGTGTACACATACACCACTTCTGACAAAAACCTGAATACAGTAATTGCCAGCTCGCCCGTGATCAAACGGAGCAATTGTGTGTTCAAGCATGGACAATGCAGGGTGCTAATCGATAGCAAGGATCTAGTTTGCAGATACAGTGGTATTCAGCCTCTGCTGCTCGGGCACACCTGAATAAACCCCACGCCACAACAACATACACCGCTGGAAATCTGATTTGACATGTCATCATGCGTCCTGAAACGACAAGGGCCTGCTTTGGAATGTGGGGGAACGCCATCTTCTCCTTAATAAAGGATTGATCTGCCATATTGATCGTACATGACAAGGCTGTAGCAAGGAATTTGCCCCCTTTCTTTTGTTATTTCCACCCCCTTTCTTATCTATACACTCTGGCGGTCTCATACATGTGTACATGTGTACACACAGGAGCATGCATATTGGCTTGTGTGAATGTGTGTGTGTGTGTGTGTTGTGTGTGTGTGTGTGACTGCACGTGCCCGGCTGAGAGAGTGTATGTGCATGTCAGCCCTGCCAGACCCCGCTGCTCAGTGTGATGTAAATTGTGTATGTGTAAAAAGCACTCCATAATCAGGCCATCCATCATCAGAGGCTGTCAGTGGGCTCTCTCAGGGTGATACATCACGCTCTCCTGTCCTCTGCCTCAGCTGGGGCCTACACAACCCGCCAGGCATGCTGGGAACACAGCCGGAGAGACGTACAGTACAGGACAAGACCTAGGTTGGGCGAGGTGTTCTGTTTGATGTGCCTTTCCAATGATAATGACGCCTTACTGTAAAAGCAGACCTCATGATTATGAATGTGATTTAGAGGGTATCGTGTAGTTTAAATCATTGCTCTTTTAAAAGTTTATATACAGTGATGAATACTTTCATATGGGGAATCAAAAATGTCAAACTAAATAAAAACGTTATTGACAGCCTGGGTTTAAAACGTGGCTCAGTGCTGTGCAGTTGGAGTCTAAGCGTCAGGCATGATCTCCACATGTCGACATGTCGCCGTCTCATCTATCATGGAGATGATCTTTGTAACAACCCCAGCGTAATGAAATTGGTGACACAGACCGCCATCTGCTATTGATTTCATGCAAATGCTTTTGACAGCTGATGGAGACTTGCATTAGCGCTAAACGGTGCTGTCAGTTGATGAGTTGACAGTTTTGTAGTCATAGCATGTACACTGGTGCAGACAGACACAGACAATGTCAATAATCCTGTAAGAGCTGCTGATGATATATACTGAGCACTTATATTCAATCTGGACAATAAATGTGTTATGTGTGTATTCATCGCGTTGCTCTGCACATTTTTTCTCCCGCGCAAAGATTTTCTTTCATCTGCTGAGCTTTTACAAGAATCATTGGGACTACCCCTCTTACTTTTTCTTACACCACACACATTGACAGCGACCTTTTACTCCTCTTTTACTCCCACCTCCTCACCCCGTGTCTCTTTTAATCCTTGGCACGTCATTACGTTCCAACTTCACACTCTGTCGTAAACTTTACTCTCCTCTAAAGATATAACAGGCAGATTGAGCTCTGCCATGCCCTCGCATGACTCCATGCGTGCCAAAATCACTTTGGCCCTCCTCGTCCTTCCAACACAATATGGTGAGGGAGGGGGGGGGGGGGGGGGGGGGGGGTGAGAGAGGGTGTGGAAGTGTGTGTACACCCCCCACCCCCCCACCCCCATTACCCCTCCTGTAAGGGCTCTCAGTCGCTGCAAGGAAACATGAAACCCTCCACACACATCCCATAAATCCTGCACTGGGTGGGGAGTCTAGCCAGGGGGAGGAGGGAAGGTTGGGGGGGAAACTAGGAGGAGGTATGATAGGGAGAGGGAGGGGGGGGGGGGGGGTAGGTGTAGAGGGTGGGGGGGTCGCTGGCACGTTCCAGTCACGCCCGCTTCCCGGCCCGCGGCCAATCAATACCACTTTCCTGTTTTAGAGGCGGGTAATTATGAGGTGGAGAGATTGTGTGACCTCTCACCCCTGCTGCATTACTCGCCTGATATTAAGATAAATTGCCTGATTTTGGGTAAACATATGCTGCAATTCAAACTGTCAGCACTGGTTTGCTCAGGGATAATTTGTATTGATCTCCTGGCTTCTTCCCCATTTTGCTTACTGACCTCATGGATAATTAGAGAAAAAGAGACACAGGGAGGTAAGGCAGGGCTTGCATTTGAATACTTTGCAGGAGAGATGAAGAGCACATGGGTGGGAGGGGGCGGAGGGGGCAGAGGGAACATTATGGACTAATAGAATTTTCATTTTCTCTCATCTTCCCCTCAGATTTAGACAGGTTGCATGTTTTGTTCAATTACATGGCTTATATCTCTTTCCCTGCTTGTGTTACATTTACAGGGATATAATTGTTCATAGATTTGTTTCCATGGTTTAATTTCAGAGATGATTAGAATTTAACAAAAGCAATGAGACAGCAGAAGTGACGGCAAACACGTTTGAATTTTAACAGCCAAAGAATCATTTCCACGTGTGCGTAATAAAAAATAAAAAAAACTGCAGAGATAAGTGACTAAAGGATTCAGTGTCTTTTTTCATCAAGGTATGGAAGAATTTATTTTATGAATATTTCAGTAATTTTCTCACTCTGGAGAGCCAACGATCATGTTTCCGAATATGAAGAGGTGGAATGCATGACTCGGTGTGCAGCTGTGACCATATCATTTCCAATTTTGAATATCACGCATGCGCACGAGTGTCGGTGGCAGGGCTTCAGTGGAATTCCTCTGCCTGGAATGTGCACTTCCCCAATCTTATTTTGATCTAACGCCTTAATCTGCCTGTCCTTTCATGCCACTAACACATTTTCTCTGAGAGCCCCTTTAGCTGCCTCAGTCTAGCCACTTTACTTAAAATGTAGAGTGGATGGCGAGTACATGGCATCTGAGTGTGGTCTGCTGCTCCTTCTCCATGTTCTCTAGAAATAGGACATGAGTAACCGCTCTACAGGAACAGTGTAACATGGCCGACGTTGGCAGCCAGAAGTGCTTACATGGCAATACACCACTGTGTGCCCTCGGTCTATATGGAAGGGGATTGAACACATGTATTGACTTACAGTATCGGGGTATAAACATAGGGAAATGTTTGAGCAAAGCAGTAAATTTAAGGGAAATTGTTCCTTGTTAAGTCTATGAGCCTGAATGGAAGCTTGCACAGAGTACTAGCATTCCTGCCAGCCATTACAGCTTATTACGATAACTCTATCTTTCCAGGAGATAAAAACCTAGCCTTGTTGCCATTTGCCAGCTATTACTTTCGCTAATTATACTTAACTGCTTCGAGCTTATCTCCACTCCTCCTACACCATTGAGCAGTTATTTTTTTTCTTTCCCCTTAACACAAATTAGAGGTGGAGTGGGAGTTGGAAAGGGGGAGACAGATAAACAGCACAGGCAGAAGTTCATTCAAGTGTTATTGCATTTGTGACTTATCAAACAGTCTAACTGAAGCCTTCTAGGCACCTGCAGTCTGTTAGATGGATGCAGTTCAGAACAGCATCAGCACACATAATGACCTCGTCTGGCTGATGCTCAGCACAGTCTACTGTAGAGACACAGACAGAGTGAATATCTTCTCAGTATTACCGTCAGGAGTTAAAATTGAATACTGTGCATACAAAGAGGTGGGATACTCAGAAGTCATGCTGCTGCTGCACACAGTATCGATATGTTCCAGTGTTGAGAGAATAAAAAAACACACATGCAGATGTAGAGACCATCATAAAAGAGGGAAAAAAACAAACCAAACCAAATTGGAATTTCCACAGCAAACTCACGCAAAGCAAACCTCATCTGTTTTAACACTGACCATATCATCTCCATCCACTGCAGCCAGTTATCACTGAGTGATTCCATCTCCAGCAGTCTCAAGATGAACAGGAAATTAAAATTTCAAAGATCTGCAGTTAAGATAAATCAATGGAGACAGATCAATGATCATTGAAATTTCATGAACTTTGAGCCAATACAGATGAAAAAAACCTAGACAGTTACAGTCTCCAGCAGATATTGCTCCTGCAACAGATAAAATGTAATTAACACGGTTAAAAGGGAGCAATGTTACAGATTGCAGATCCATAATTTCAGACTCTCTTCATATCGGTTGTATTATTAGAAAGGGCCAAAGACACCTGTTCAATCCTCTTAGATGACATCTAAAGTATGTGTGCCACTTCTCGAAGGACGCCGGCGGACATTCACACATTACCAGCCAACAGAAATCAAATGGGTTCCCTTCACAGCTGATTGCAAGCGCAAATTAATATTGTAAAATGAAGATCAATACATGGACGGGGCACAGATCGATGACGGCTAAATTACGGCCGCGTTTTCCCCCTCATTCAAGATGAGTTGTGTTTTCCTCTCAAAGTCAATACCGTGCTGCCTCCCTCATTCATTTCTCAATAAACTTGCCGATGAATTTCAATCAAAATGCGGCAGAGGGGGGAGTGGGGAAGGGGGGCGGGCGGGTGGGGGGCAGTGGTGAGTGGAATTCTTTTAAAGCCCGTTGGGTGTGGATCATACTGAAAATGGGGCAAGAAGAGGAGGAAGAGAAAAGAGGAGGAGGGGAAAGATCCTCGTCTATCAAGAGCTCCCCTCCCTGCCTCCGCTGTCTATCTTTCCTGTGGCAGAGGACTGATGCTGTGACTCGGTGAGGACGATCCATTTTAAGAGCCATTACAAAACACACCTCTAACGATACTGTGGGACAAAAAGTGTCTCCAATTAAAACTAAATCAATGAATACCATCCTTACTGGGAGGAAAAACACACGCCCATACTTTCATTTTTCTCTTGAAAGATACCCACAATGCATTTCACAGAGAGATGTAATAGGAGAAAATGCATGCCCAACTGCAAGTACTTATTTCAATCAATTTCCTGGAGATGGATTTCACAGGTCACTTGCTGATAACACGCTGTGGAATAATGCCACAGTGTGCTTCTCAAAGCCTACCTGACAAGCTGCCTGACAGTGGGGGAGTGCGAGCACGTGTCACGTCAGCCCTCTAATTGGACACAAGGACCTTCCTCCGTGGAACCTTGTCGCGCTCCACACAAGCTCACAAGGCCTTCAAACCAAGCCCATCTAACTTGGCAACGAGTGTCTGCCTCACTCCTGTGGAGCTAGTGCTAAATACCAGAGTTGTAATGAGACAGGCAGGTATGGGGATATGGCTAGTGGATAACATGCTTTGACACATGCTAAAACTGTTGTGCCAACTGGTTACAACCCACTTGACTGTGGCGATGACATTTATAAATGCCTATGTCGTCCCTTCCCATTGTAGTGCCTCACACTGCAGGTTGAACATTAAAAGAAAACTGCAGACGCATTCAGATTGATTCCAATTTGAAACCCTGCGTGTCGAGGATTTAAGGATTTTAAGTATACAATGATTATATAGAGTATTTAGCATGTCCTCGTCTGATCTGTTTACATACCTCCTTGAATGCCTTTGATTATAGCATATCTTTGCTGTAGGCCACACCCCATGGCCAACCAGCAACCAGTGGAGTACCACACCCAACGCTGCAGGACAGGAAATGAAAAGGAAGCTCTCCATCTGATCAGCTTCTGAGTCTGGGACTTCAAAGTGACGGCAGGGTGGAGAGGAGACGTAAGGATAGGCCCGAGTCACAGGCTGAATAGCACAGGGCCCTATCTGATATACTACGATAAAGACGTCTGTGTTTGTTTATTTGAGTTTTCTTTTTTTGGGGGGGAGAGAGGACGGTCCAAGACTACATAACATTTTGTTCCTCTTTCTAAGAGTGGAACAGGAAGTGGGTTTAATTTTGGATTGGAGCACTAGATATCACTATTTATATCTCTGGTTTGCTGAACAAAAAGGTTGCTGGTTTAGTTTTGGTGAACACTAATTGTTTTTTGTTTCTTTTAATTCATAAATTAAGAAATTGTTGTTGCAGCTTAATTTAAAAGAGACTTTACTTCTGCATTATCAACATCTTCCCTTTCCATCCCTTGCAGGACTGACATTTCTTGATCTCCACCAGTATTGAGTGAAGCACACATGACCCCTTTGTCCTTATGTTGATGAATGACTGCCTCATACCCATTTTGTCAGATTTTGGTGCAGTGGAGTCGATAGCGTCACCTTGACGAGGAAACTTTGTGATCCATCAGCCCTCAAGGCTGTCTGGCCTCAACTAAGACCTGGCAAGAGCAGCTCACTGTATGGGGCATCTGCTCCATCCAAAATCCTTCACCCAGTATGCTGCGATCTTGTGAGGTCGAACGAATGGGTCTTATTACTGCCGCTTTACAGTGAGGAGGAGAAAAAAAGAAAGAAAAAAACACTTGACTTGTACTAATAGCTGAGAAGCCATGCTGGTCACCAAAGGTCTGAAGACGAAGCACCCTGTCAGTGCCCAGCTTGGGAAATTAGCAAATAATGTTCCCTTCCCCCTGACAAATGTGTGACAGCTCGCCTTCGCCAATCATTCTCTCCTAACGTTATGATGCATGTCCTGGATCCCCACTGGAGGATACAGGCGAAGTTTACTGACCCTCAATTTACCCATGACAAATGGGGTCCCGGTAAATGTGCGTTTTCTGGGGCGCGGAAGGGGTTCATTTTAAGCAATCCTGGTTATGTGGATGTCACTGATTAGGATAAATAGTGGCTGAGTGTGTTAGGACTGCTTGCAGAACCATATTACCAACGGCCTGCATCGTTGCCCCAGGAGGGGAGCTCGCATGGAAACTTGGCCAAGATAGAAAACCAAAAGCTCTGATGCAATTAGGAGCTTAAATTGGATAAATTGTACGGTCAAAGTTTTTATTTATGATTTACTCTTTCATACAGTACTCTAAGTATGTAGTAAAAAGGTTAAGATGCTGCAAATGAGGCTGAAAATGGATACTTTTCCTTTAAAAAATATCTGATCAAACCAGCATGTACTGTTTGCAGCACTTAATAAAGTGTAAAGTATAATAAAGTATTGACTCGGGTACAGCCAGGACTTTCTCCTTTTGATTTTCTACAACCTTGCTGACAGTTGGTTCTACTAGTCCTGTCCGGACCAATGGATAACCAATACATGGATTAGACAGAGGACAAGCAAGCAACCGCCAGGGGACAACACTTTGTTAGAAGGTAAAAGGTATAGACTGTAAAATCGCAGAAATAACCAACATGCCATGGCTTTTTAAAACCTGGCAATTAAAGTACAGATATAGGCTTCTTGAAGGAGTCTGTAAACTACAGCCTACTAAAGTTTTATATAGTATGTCTGTTTGTCTCATTAGTGTTTTAAACATTCAATAGTCAATGCCAACAGGATTATTTGACATACACTACAGGGTGCTCTCTTTCTGAGAATGGATTGTGAGTTTTGGAGCCGTTCCAGGGTACTAACCCGAGTGAGGACGTGTCCCTCTGCTGTTCGAATTGACTGCAGTCTCCTCTGTGTTGACTCTTGGTAATTTGTGATAATTTCTTAAATTGAGCGAGTTAAATCTCCACAATTAGGGTGGTGGTGCAAGAAGAGTCAACATGAAAAAAAAAAGACTAAAAAGGCACTCCTCTCAAGCCGTGCTCTGAAGTCACGCTTGAAGCCATATGCTTTGATAACTAGACCTTTGATATGCACATGTTGCTCTCCAATATGACACCGGAACACTCTGTGCCTTTTAGACAGCACTGTGTCACTACATGCCCTTTTCAGCCCATGTAATTTGCTATTGTAACCCCAGGTCATTTCAAATCTATTTGCTTGTGCGGTGCCATTTGTTCAAGTGCTGTATTACAGAAAGAAATGCTACGGTTTGAAATGAGCTGTTTTCACCCTTAAATACATGATCCGCTCCCCTGCACTCAATGCATCAGCCTGCTCCCTCTTTAACGTCTAGGAGAAGTAGCTAACATCCTTTCACCTGGCAATTACAGTACATATGGAATCAGTGATACCTCATTCAGGCGTTATGCATTCTGCTCTCTTTAACAGCTTCATTCTCTCAAGCGTCAACCCTTGTACAATCAGGGTGAGCCACACAGGGAATAGCAGAGCAGCAGAGAGGAGCTGGACCTGTCTATTGGTGACTTTCTCTTTTAATTCACCGCACTAATCAATTGTACCACCATTGCCTCAAGGGGTAATTGTATCTTTATACTAACTGGAAGTGAGTAGGAACCCAGGGAAGACAGAGAGGAAGAATGGGGAGGGGGATCAACAAAGATAGAAAGAAGGGGACACGTTTCCCCAGTAAAACCTGATGGTAATCATCCCAATCCGCTTAGCCTCTGTGACTAATGGGGTCTGTTCTTAAGGGACCTGGCACTTTCACCAGGGTGCTATAGAAGCCATTAATGTCTTAACTTATACACCTTCTCAGGGCTGTGCAATAACACATGTACGCACGGACACACACAAGCGCACACACACACACTCACACTCACACATACACATTTCCTCGCTGCTCGCTTGCTCACACAAACAGACACACATATACTCACGCAGCCACACTACACTCCTGTTTCATTATCCCGGTGCCTTGTTGGCCTCTGCTCCGCTCCTGCTAGGGAGGTTAAATGCAGGAGAGCTGGGCCAGACTGCACGGTTGGAGGAGAAGGGGACGGATGGCTGGGGGTTGAAGTGGTGGAGGTTTGGGGGAGCAAGAGAGGGAGGAAGAGGTGGAAGGGGGGGGGGGGGGGGGGGGGGGGGGGGGGACTTGATGAGAAACAGCTGCCCCGGGATGGAGGGGTCTGGATGGAGGTTTTGGAGGGGTGTGTGTGTGTGTGTGAGGTGGGTCGGAGGGGGGAGGCCAGTCCTCACTTTGCAATTCTGCTCTGCTCAAGGCCAGGGCTGTGGAGGCCTGGGGGTGCTGGGGTGTGGGGTGTGGGGGGGGGGGTGGTGGTGGAAGTGAGAGTGCTTTGACGCGGCCCCGTTTCATTCTGCCCATCAGAGTTAGAACAGACAGAGGCTTCCAGGTCAGACAGGCTCTGACCCCCGCAACCTCTGTCTCCTCACCAATGATGACAGATAAGACCACCACTTCCTTCTGTTAGCCAAGATAATCAGATCCCTTACTTATAGTGTGACAGACACACACACACACTCACACACACACATACACCCTTTACCTCCAACCTACACATCCTTGTCGACTCTGTGCACACTTTCTCTCCTATGAATTCACAGAATAACTTTGGACACACTCATGCACTTAACCTAGATATTGTCTTTCTAACCTGCTTCGTAAAAAAAAAACATGAAATCCCATTTTGCCTTACAAAATCAGCAAATTAGCAGACAGCATTATCAGTCTCACAACAGGGCAGATTAAGCAAACTGGCAGAATGAGTTATCCTGACAGCTTGAGTTTAACAGAGCTTGGCAGCGCCCTCGTATGATGGCAGGTCAGAGGGGGATCGAGTTGCACTTGTAGGAGCCCCTCCATGAAAACACCTTTTCGCTAGCAATGCAGATCTCACACATTTAACATTCAGCAAGCAGGGCCCTGGTTAGTCCATTAATAGCGCCTGGACATGGGGGCCGAGGGCTCCATCCAGAAAGAGGAAGCAGACGGAGCAGGGGCACTGGAGGAGCCTGTAGGAAGAGAGGGAGAGAGGGTTTGGACTCACCGGTATAGACAAATCTTCCTGGGGCGCCTTTGCAGAACTGCTTAGACTTGTAGGACAGCGTGACTTCCACAACACCGGGGATGTGCCGAGGTGGAGTCTGGACACGGATGGCGTGGGGAGTTATCAGCTGAGGAAATGAAAAGAAACAATGAGCCCTCTGAAATAATATGATACAGAGCATGTCCCGTCATCAGAGCTGGCTGCAAAGTTTTGACAGTTTTTTTAATATTTAATATTCAGAGTGTATTTTAGCAGCAAAGACGTCATACCTCACTCCATACGAGCATGGTGCCAAACACGACTTGTAGGCCATCGAAGAAGTTGTCCCCTATGATGATGACCGTGGCTCCTCCGGTGGTCCATCCCTCACTGGGGCTGATAGCCTTGATGCACGGGGTGGCTGCTTATCCAAGACAAAGAGAAGAGCAAATTCAGCACCTAGACTTCAGCACTGGGGCCCATGTCTCTTTCCACATAGACACATTACGGCATCACCTCCATGTTCAGCCCTCCATGTCTCTTTCACAAAGACATATCATGGAAATTGCCTCTGGTAAAAAAAAAAAAAAAATGATGGATTTGTCCTTTAAGGCATGAGAATCAAAATCATTTATCAGCGCGGTGGAGTGGTGTAGTTAAGCAGACCCTTCAAATGGTCCACTTCACAAAGGCTAAACGCCGGGCTCGCCAGGAAAATGATTTGATGGAGCAAATTATGTGTCAGGGCAAATGTAGCTATCAGAATTGATTAAGCATGCGCTCGCATGTACAGTAAAATTTCAAAGTTGAACACATCTCAAATGAGTCAAGAATACAGGCTGTTAAAGTGGAAATGACAAGCTAAAGCTTTGCTGGTTCATGTTATTTCATTACCTTTGTTCTGCATATGCAGTACAGTGCAGACACACTGAGTGTAGTTTCAGGTTTCATAATGTGAAATGCACTCATGAATTATTCAGATTGAGTTTTTTTTTCTTTCTTTTTGTGATCGATTCAATCCATTTCATATTGTTTATTACAATGCTTTTCATCTGGCATGACTTCTGCTACGTAGCTCTGCCATTCATCAACAGTCTGGGTTGTTATTATAATCTAATTTGAGTGATCTGGTGCCTCACATTCACTGTCATTTGATGCATTACCTTAATATGGTGTTCAGCACAACACCGTGTTTACAACAGAAATAGCATGACAGCTAGCCATAAAATAGCAATATCAAATTTAATCTATTTCCATCAATATCTTTTAATACACTATGAATTGTGGATGTTTTTCCTGCTCCTCAGAATGTGAGAAACTATTTCTGCAAGTTCCCTCTTACTTTACAAGCTCCGCTCTAAACCTCTATTATCCTTTCCATCCAGTAAGTAAATCACAGTCGGCCATTGTTGTATGAATCACCTCAGACAAGACATCTCCCTTTGTTTGCCTTGCTGTTGGGTCTGTTCAGGTCATGTTTGCTCTCTCTCCCTACCCATAAAGTGCACACACACACATTGGTACTACAGGGAATCTGACTTTAACAGGCGCTGTTGACTTCATGCTAATCACCTCGTACAGATTTTCATTTGTGAGGCCTGGAGGAGTGACATTTGCTTTCCTTAATTGCGAAGCGGAGCGTCTGAAAGAGGACCAACCCTCTATGGGCATGCTGGGCCCCCTCTAAGGGCCTGACCTTCATCAGTGCGGACGATTACAGCAAATAATTCACCCTTCAAAATTACTGTAAACAAATTGACTTTGGGGATGAGAGAGAGGAGGGGGGGGCAGGAGGAGGAGGAGGAGGAGGAGCAGGCAAAAAAGAGGGCCTGATGGTGACGGTGACTGTTGGGGGGCAGCTGCAGCCTCAAAACATACGACAGGCATCCACAATCACGCGCACACACAGACACACACACACCCATACACACACACAAACACAGACGCACCACCTCGGAAATCCCAGTGCCCCCACCCACACACAGTAGGACCCATGGAGAGGCAGCGACTGAGGCCCTAAGCCGTCCACCCTTCTGCCTAAAAATTTGCATATGTCTCAATGCACAGACAGAGAGGGGAGCATGTGCTGAATGGGGACCGTGGCGAAGTGGATTACACAGTCAGCGCAGGCGATCTGATGACAGACACGCACAATGCCCCCTCAGCAGATGATAGGCATCATGAGGAGTGGACGGATGAGGATGCAAAGAGCCGGCCTGCCGGTGTTGAGTGTTGCATCGCTAAGTCTTTGCAAACTTTGGGCTTCAGAAGAGGAAATTCGAGCGATTTGAATTCATATGTCAGCACTTGTTTCCTTTTTCTTTTCTTTTTTTATTGTGTTGAATTGCTGCATGAATTTATTTCAAGATGCGCTATACCGTGAAATGACCCGAGGCGGCTGATCTGTGATCTTTCCTCATCGTTTTCCTCTCTAGTTAGGGTTAGCTGTAGAGGACGTCAAAACTGATCCGAGATCTGAGCAGAGGAGGTCCCTGCTCTAGTATTGTGACACTCAAACAGGTCTAATGTGGCCCCGCGAAGCCGTCCTTTGTTCTGCCTGCTGAAATGTGTTGTAATTGTGCTGTGGGATGTCCAGATGGTCGGTTGATAGTGCAGCTGATGGGATTATACCTTTTACCTCTCCCTGGGCCATCTGTTCCCTTTGACTCTCTCTCTCTCTCTTTCCCTCTCTCTCTCTGCCTCTCTCTCACTCTCAACCTCCCTCTCTCATACTCTCTCCTTCTCTTTCTCCTTTCCTCCTCTCCTTTTTCCCCCCTTCTTTTCTCTCTTTTTCTTCCTCTTAGGCCCAGCAGTCTGGATTCACTTGTCTTTATTGCATAAACCCTAACAGCATTACAGCCACTTGGCATGCAAATGAGGCAGGCGCTGCAGGCTCTATGCTGAGTCTCCTATATTGTCTGGGGCTCTATAATGGTGGAACTGAGCTAAGGAACGTGTGTGTGTGTACGTGCGTGCATGTATGTGTGAGAGTGAGAAAAAGAGAGAGATATGTGTGTGTCTGCGCTGTGCTCTGTTCGTGTGTGGGTGCGTGTGTGAGGGGGGTGATGGTGTGTGTGAAAGAGTGGGCTATTTGTGAGCATGTTTATGCACCTTTGAGCCTGAATCTATACATGTTTGAGTGACAGGCAGCCACAAAGCACATTCGTGTCTGAATGCATAATATGCTTGTTGTGTGACAGTCCACACAAGTGAACAAAAATGTCACACAGTGAGATTCAGTCTGTCATCCACGGGCTATCCCAGCTCTGCGCCAATAGGGGGCAGCACATCTTGATCAATGTGAGGTGCTAGGTTTGCAAAGTGCAATGTGAGCTGAGAGGAAGGATGCCTCTCTGTTTCAGCCACACAGTCAGTCAGTCAGTCAGCCAGCCAGCCACATATCTGAGGCTTCTCGCCCAGTGAACTCCAGGGGAAGAATGTGTTGCTAATTTAAAGCACGCTCTCTGTCTGCCTGCTAGTTGTCAGAGCACTATGGAGGGTGAGGCTGGAATTACATTTTATGACCGGGTCTCCTTTTCTCAAGTGTCACATCTCTGTTTATTAAAGGTGACTTAAACAAAGCAAGCGATCGTTGCTGATGCATGTTAAATTAGTTTGTTTTGGAGCCGAGTCTGGGAGGCAGGGAAAAAAATAGATCTTAACTTGTGGGAGCACACACGGTTAAGCAAGGTGTATTAAAGTTATTAGACAAAGACATGTTCAACTGGGCGGTTGACAATAGCTTCTTTTCTTGCTTTACGGGGCGTCACTCTGCTGCTTTGAAGAGAGGAAAAAAAGGATGGGTTGGGGTAACCTGTAAAGAACACTAGCGCACACACACACACACACACATACATGTATAGACGCACACACACAAAACACAGAGGGTCTCTGGGGAGTGGGGGAACATGGAGGCGAGGGCTCAACCTCTTTAATTGCTCTCCTCATTAAGAAACTGGTTGCTAGGCGATCCACACCTATCGTGTCATAAACGTGAAACACACAAACAGAACGTCAGCGAACATAATGACTTTGGTGCTCCGGGCAGGACTTTAATTATTTGATTTTGTTCTCCAGTAGAGGAGTCATTAATAAAGACAAAAACAAATAGATTAGCTTTTCCCCCACTAGGACTGGAGAGCACTGAGATATATTAATTGTCTAGTCTTTTTTTTTCTTCTTTTTTTTCAATTTTTTTATTAGTCGTTGTTGTATTAAACATTACATTTGCTTTTGGTGATAGAACCATTAATGCCCATTAATGTGTAGAGAAGCTTGTTTTAGTCAGTGGTGTATATAAACTGTTTGCCCAGCCATAATTGGCTCTTGAAATCTGAAGATAAGCAATTTGCACAATTGGCCCAAGTCAGTCCTCTCTGGGTTTTTTCTTTTCTTTCTTACAATCTTTCAGCTGTGTGTGCTCCCATCTGCGCATAGAGGCCACAAGGGTCACAAGGTTATGTTTAGTGCATTTTACTTTTTGGATTTCCCATGGTTTGGTGGTCCTTCTTTTCTCTCTCTTTTGGCTGAGCAGGCAATCAGTCTATCATATGGAATCAGTTGGAGGAAAAACAGTAAGTTCTGTTTTTCTCATACGCCACCCCCCCACCCTTCGTGCTCCACACACACACATACACACACACACACACCATCAACCCCCCCCTTCTTCCCTTTTCTCTTTCTCCTTCCTCCCCCTGTTTCAGCTCTCTCTCTCACACACACACACACACACACACACACACACACACACACACACACACACACAGCTAAATCTGCAGAGCCCAATGACAGGAAATTGACCTCACAGCCAAATTCTTAAGCAATTTGATCATGTTTCACATAGGCTTTTAGGACAAATGTAGGTGCATTAGGAGACTGGAAGTAGTATAACATTTTTAAATCATGAATTTGTCGGAGTATCATCATCATTGGTGATTTCGAAATGATGAATACACTTAGTAATGCATGCTATTTCCAGTGGAGAAATAACAGTAGGTATGAGCGAGGAGGCAAAAAAGCAACTCAAAAAGTAAAAAAAACAAAAGTGAAAGTGATGGAGGAACAAAAGGTTCTAAAGGAACTAGAAGCAGCTACAGTAGGTGTGTGTTTGTAAAAAAAGAAGAAAAAAAGTGTAAAAAAAAAAAAAAAGGATGTCTGGATAGAAACTAAAAGAAAAAAGGAGCGTAGCAAATTATAGGATGTAAAAATGTGCCTACCATTCTCCAGATAAGGAGGCGTACCTTCTGAAGGGTCGAGTCTGCGAGCCCTTCGCCCATGCTTGGAATTGTTGTGTACGAACATGTTGTCAGAGACAGCCAGGACATGGCCGTCCACATTGACGGTCGTCGATACGACAACCTGCAACAGGAGTAAAGGTGAAACATGAAATTTAGCATAGTTGTGAAAAGCATAGTCAGGTGAGAATTGTTCTGGAGCACAGAGGATACACGAGCGCTTTAGAAACTCTGTCGAGTCCAGGTGCATGCATCCCATGTGCGTGCTATTGATTACTGTTGTCAAACCTCTTGAAGCAGTCGTTCTCCTTGGACGTATCACGTTACAGTTTCCCGTGCTTCTCAGCCATTTTGTTTTTGTTTTTTAGTGTCTTGCATTTGTGTACAGCTAATTGCCTTTTCAATCACTAAAATACCATTTCCGTTTACCCACTCTACCAACTGTCATCATAGCCCCAGTCCAGAATTATTGATCAGCTTGTCCATCTATTTGAGGACGGAAGGCCTCCCTTTTAAAATATTACTGGAGTCATTACCAACTGAGCCGTACTCCATCCCATCACTCAACAAACATTTTACTAGGATCAGATTCCAAGCCACACTCCATATTTCATAATGCTTATTTTTGTTGTTGTTTTTTGGCTACCACATCTCCAAACAGTGAGCTGCGTGTGAATGGCCAAAGTGTTTCTGAGCCGGAAACAGAGAGCCCCTCTCAGGTTTGCTTCGCCGGTAAGTGACCTCGGTGTAGCAGTGGAATTTAGGGGGGTAGTTTTTTTTTTTTTCTTCTTTTTTTTGGGTTGGTTTGGGAAGGGTGGGGGGGATGGGGGGTGTAGGTAGGGGGGAGAGATGGGGAAGTGAAAGAGCTCCATTCTTGTGAGCAGGTTCAGAGCTGGGCCAAGCTGAGGATGATGGATTGGGCCCTCTCTGGCCTCCAGCTGGTTTTTGGGGGTAATAAGTGGAGTGGAAGGCATGCAGCATACACAACTTTGGCCAGAGAAACACCTATGCTGGAGCATCTGGGAAATATATTTGGGGGAAAAATGACATACTAACTGTTGGACTGAAGACAAGGGATGATCATCAGAAAATCCAAAAAACATAATAAAATAATAGTAATCCCAGCTTCTTGTTGTTTTAGATTTAATGTGAACATTTTAATTTCACAAGAAAAGATGCTGCAACTTAGTTCTTGCATTCCTTTTGACACATAGGAGTGAGAGGTGAAAGCCCCTGGTGGCTGTCATGCATCAGTCCACATTCACCCTGAGGGAAGATTTGAAGAGGCAGGGGAGGTCTGATGGTGGTGACATCAGGAGGGGACACCCTGTCTTGTCTGTTTCATGTCTGGGCTTCCTCCTGGAGGATGCTGGCTTGTGTGTCTATCACAGAACAGTGCTGTCAGCGACGGACGCCCTCCTGTAGTTTGTCGTTATCCTGATAGGACAAATCACACTAAACTCTCACTCGCTCACCTTGACCTAGTGGGCTGCTTGTGGTGAAAATGTCTGAGTAGGATGGATGGATGGTTGGATAAATGGATCAGTTGGGGTTGGGAGGGTGGGTAGGTGGGTGGGGGGGGTCAATAATTTCAAGGCTCAACTTCTTGACACATTAGAAGCGAGAGGGTTAAGGAAGCAGTAAAAGTGCTCAGCGGTCATGTCATTTTAATGTAAATCGCAGCATTTTGTCAGCCCACAGTAATGATGGTTTTCAGATGGTTTTCACTGGCTACATAAAGAATCGCATATGTGTGACTTTAAGTGTATGCATATGTGGGTAAGAATGAGAGAGGGATATAAAGAAAGCAAATATATGCGCTCCTAGCGTGTGTGTGCATGCATCCATATGTGCATGTGTGTGTGTGCTTGCGCATATGTGTGTATAAGAAGGTATGCGTTTCCGCTGCCAGACAGATTCTGAGTTAACACTGTTGTTACATGTGGTCGGATCGTCCTCCCCTCTGCGCTGAGGCTCAGAAAGCTGTCAGGAACACAATTGATGGCACTCTTAAATCCTATATCCTTATTTGTGTCAGGTGGTACTCCCTAATAAATATTCTGTCCAGAGCGCACAGGACACAAAATCCCCCGCTCTCTTTTTTTCCCCGGTTTTTGCCTCCTTCAGTGCCAATAATAGAATTGTATACATATGTGGACGTGCGTTGAGATGAGTTAGTGTAGTGCAGTTGTGCATCTGAGCACCTGTGTGTGTGTGTGTGTGTGAGTGTGTGTCTGCACAAAGAGAGATGGACAGAAATAGACAGAGCACATTTGAAAGGGATTTCAGTTACCTGGAATCTGCGCATGTCTCGTGGGTTCCCTGCATTCTTCAGACAGTTCTGATTGCACTTGAGAAAGAACTTTAGGAAGAATCTGAAAGAGAGCACAGGAAAAAAAAAGAAGGCGGAAAAAAACTATTAATTATGGATCGAATATTTAAATAAGATCTCTCAAACACTCCCACGTCTGATCCATTCATCCGGCGAGTCAGAAACAAACGTGACACTACACTATTTCAGCAAGGGAAGTCACCGTGTTTAATATTCCCTCAAAATCAGGAGCATCAGTCTCTTTGTCATCTCATCCCCTCACCTGAGTTCATGGGTCTTTCCCAACACCCATCTGCCACTAACATACAGGAAGTCACTTGATATTCCACCCACCTCTTTAATCCCAGGACACCCCCTGTGCAATTAAAGTTCTCCTGTTCAATAGGGAAGCAAATGAGGCCCACCTGTGACCAGGTCTTGTTTGAAGAGCATCAGGGATAAAGGACCTAACAAGGTGAGAGCGCGCCACAAAACTTATAGTCCTGTCAGGCAATTAGGCGGACACTCCTGGGACCACCGTATGCCACACACACACAGACACGCACGCATAACGCATACACACACCCATGCACTTGTGGGTGGGTGAGGCAATTATGCCACAAATTACAACCTGGCTAATCGTCTCTGAACAAATGTCACGTCTGAGTGAGATCTGGGCTTGGTTAGTTTGTAAGCTGCCTTCCTCTGACGCTTTGCTCTCGGGTCTCCTGAATTTATAGATGCAACCTCGTATTGCGGGCCATACATAGGACGTGGCCTCATGCACATGGAACAATTAAAGAGAGGGAGATGAACAGCGAGGCCCAAAAAGAACAACACTGTCTCAGATGTAGCCTATTGTGTAAAAATCTTACACAACCACGCAGAATAAACAATGAAATTGACTTGTTGTTTCTGCAAATTCTCCCCACAGAATCATGACTGATTGTGCCTTTGCTTTCTCCAATTCATTATAAATACCATGCCGTGATATTTATTTTTCATCACATTGCACTAGCATTACTATATGCAATACTGTGGTTTCCATTGTAATACTAACTTGGCTCGCTGAATCACAGCAGCTCATTGGATTACCATAGATTGCACCATAGATTGCATGGCCATTTCATTCAGCTAAATACAGTGGCTTGTGTGGCCTGTGAGGACGCTTTCACAACACTTAAGACTTCTCGTTCGCCCAGTGGGATCCTGGCCAGGCCATAAATCAGAGTCTGAAATGACCCCTCTAACCCTGGCCACATTAACACATGCACTGGTCATTTAGAAGTGTTCTTCGATAGACTCCTATACCTTGTGCTTCACTGAGGGCCCAGGAGGGAGAGGAGAGGTGAGAAAATATTTTCACTCCACATCCAAGTAGCTTTGGCTTGGACATCAATAAAAGGCGTTTTAACCCATGCCAGAATGCTGATTGCCTGTCGGTGTGTGGTGAGGCCATAAAAAACCTGACTTGTCATTAGTGCATTTCGCTTGATTGTGTTCACTGTGTTTTCGGGTTGCATCTGTTGGCTGATCATCAAAATGACCATTATGTACTCTAATTCCCTGACCCTGTTTTTATTTCCCCAAAGAGTCATAATGTAGAGCAGCAGACATCTGCGGAAAGCAGACCTGAAATACGACTTTTATTTGTCTGTCGCCTCTCATACAGATTGGGTAAGGCCAGTGCATGTGTTTGTGCGTGTTTGCGCGCACGGGTGCGTGCGTGCACATCTACACACGCACATGTGAGAGTGTGTTTGAGCCCGTGCATGCACATGCATCACCCGTTGGTAGACAATTTATGTCAGAGAAAGAGATAGAATACATTTCCCAGGCAATACATTGACTTCATAAAAGAAACACATTACTTTCAGAGTTAGTCTCCTCTCCTCTCTTGGATTCCCGGATGCTGTTACATGCTCTTTCTACTACAGCGAGAGCAAAAGTTAAGAAACAATAAACACAACAAACTGAGTGCCCACGCTATCATAAAGTAGCTCCTTTATGTTTACTGTTATGAAGGCAATTAAGCACAATTTCTCTGCTAAAAAGATAAGCTTAATTTTCATAGTCCACAGCAGTGGCAGTGCTATAGCATCCATTACATTTGAGTTGGTTAAGATTCTCCATGAGCACAGTGCAAATTGGTCCTTGGTGAAAAGGAGAGCAATTAAGACAAGGCCCCTCTCTCTCTGTTTTACTTCTTAAATATCTACAGAAGTTTGTGCTGGTGTTTTGGCACGCACGGAGACAAAAGGAGGTTGTTTAATTGTTTTTTAATGGGATATCAAGTCGTCGCTGCCATTAGATGTTGGCAATGGAGGGCAAAGGGGGATAGAGAGAAAGAATGAACTGCAATTAGGTTTGATTAAAGCTATCCTTCTCAATAATCAGCTGTTCTGACAGGACAGGGGGACCCTGGTGGCCGCTGAGATGGAGGAAGGTGTTGAGTGATATTAAGGCCAATGAAGGGGATATTAACATGGCTAATTAAAGCTCTTCCAAAGCCGGGAGAGGAGGCTCTCAGTGGACCGCACTGGATGAAATAATCGGCCAAGGCAGCTATCAGTTGGAGGAGAGAGAGAAAGGGAGTGCGGGAAGGGGTGGGGTGTAGTCCATCTGAGGGAAGGGGGGGTGGGGGGTGTGGGGGTAGAGGGAGGGATAGTGGGAGGCGTAAAGGAAAACTATGAAGTGTGAAGAAAGACAAA
Organism: Trachurus trachurus; assembly: GCF_905171665.1. Lineage (NCBI taxonomy): Eukaryota > Metazoa > Chordata > Actinopteri > Carangiformes > Carangidae > Trachurus > Trachurus trachurus. Next base: position 13,730,837 of record NC_139906.1, read on the forward strand.
GAGGAAGACATCGACAGGCATATAGAGAAAGACTTCCAGGGCAGCCAAGGAAGCTCATTTTGACATCAACTCTTTCTGTCTGCATGCCCGAAGTCTGCCAGTATAACTAAGACCTGACATCAGCTTTTATCCTCGACAGCTAGTCATACAGGTCCACAAATCAACGTTAAAACAATCCTGCTCATGCCTTGGTCTAAGGCAATTAATACGATTCTCCTGTAGTACCTCCATGCTCGCCCACTGCCGAAGCTACTAATCATGCCATAATGATTTCTCTCCCTCTGGTCAAAGGGGAAATAGATTGTCTCTTTAGTAATGCAGCAGGCTCTGCGCCTTCCACTCCCTGGCTTCACAGACCCGGTAATTGAGGAGAAAAAGGCCGACTTTGGCACTTTGACTGATTTGAGGGCTGCTAGACCCTCTTATCTTTACTCTGATCATTTTAGGCTGACACTCAAAGGAAGACCCATCGCCCTAATTCTAGCTCACCCTCTCCCATCATCAAACAGAGGGGGAATAGAAAAAAAAGAAGAGAGAGAGGGAAAAAAACAAACAGGCGAGGTGAGGAAGGCCTTCTCTCATTTAAATGGCCAACTTAATTGCCGGGTTGATGTCACTCATGCATAAATGTCCATCCCTTTGATTTGAGTGAAGAGGGCAAATAAGGATAATGTTGTATTATTAAGAAGGCTCCGCCGACAGTGGAGGCAAGCTCTCCTGTCAATTTCATTCATTTTTTTATCCATTCATTTTCAGTTTTTTATTATTTTTAATGACTTGTAAAAAAAATTAAAAGTTAAGTCTGTGCTATCTGAAATTACTTTCACATGCTGGTTTCTTAAATTACATCCACGAGAGTACTGTTCTTCCCCTTAATAGCACACCTTGTTCTTATTGTACAAAAGAGCTTCCCTACATTTGTTTAGGCCGTTACACAATACACTGACAGATGGCCACAGTATCTGTAAGAGTCAGGTATTGACAACTCTAAGCTCCTGATTGGTGCCCCGGCACTAATGACTAGCATGCAGTGTCCACAGCCGGCAGCCATGACAGTGAGGTCATCCGTTGCAGGGCGGTGAGTATCGATCACCACCCAGCTCCAGCCCATCAGGCCCCAGCTGCCTCCCAGACTCAATGGGCCCCTGTTACAAGAGCCCTGTAAGAAACGGCTCCCAACACCAGACTACAATCTGCTGACACCAGATCTCTACGCTGAGATAGTAGTACACGGGTCAATAGCGTATCGGATTTCCAAAACGCCAGGGTCTTAATGTCAAGCCTCCTGCCTTCCCTACCTACTGCTCCAGTTATTAGGCAGTCCACTGAACTGCATTCAGATCCCTGTTGTGACAAGGCGGAGCAGGTAAAACGAGAAATAGAGACACTTATAGATCTTAATCTTCCCGAACACTTATTTATGCAACTGAGTGGGCTTGGATATATATGCCAGTTAAGTCCCTGGGAGGCCGAGCAGAGCTGCGTGGCCATTTCTGTCGTATTCTGGTTCGCCGCTGTCTTCTCTCGTCAAGCAGAGCTGTTTTTCTCGCCTTAGCTGAAGTAAACCACAGCACATTAACAATATTTGCTCTACCCCTGTACAAGCGCCAAGGGACCAGACCCACAGATCCTATCACTTCTTTATCAGGGAACAAGTGCCTCACTATCCAACCTTATTGGGTTTGGGAGATTAACCCCTTCCACTCACAGACTTCTGCCTATTTCCTCCGAGAGCAGCAAGGCAGATGTCGCTGTGATTATTATTGTTCGACATCAAATATCCCAACTACATGTCTCTGAGAATTTATTGAGTATTTCCAAGGCCTATACTTTGTTTTTTATTTTTATTTTTTATTTTCGCTATTGTCAGTTCATTTTCTTGTTTCATATTTCATATTTTTTTGTTAGTGGTGTATGTTTGTGTGTGTGTGTGTTGCATGGGTGTCACAAATAATTCATGTGCTTCCTCTGCACCCTAAGATGTAGCCGTGTCCCTCCATTCATCCCTCTTTACCCTCTCCTCCACCATCCCCCTTTCTCTCTAATGGGCAGAGTGGCATTGACATTATTTCACTTGAGGATCCCTCACTCTGTCAATCCCTCTTCATTTACTCCATGGCTACAGGACTCATTATGGTATCTCTTCCTCCTTCTCTCTCTCTCTCATACTCTCACTCATTCTCCTCACCTCCTGTCTCGCTCTCTCCCCCTCTCTCTCTTTTTCTCCCTCTCTCTCTCTCTCTCTCTCTCTCTCTCTCTCTCTCTGGACACTGTTAGTTTCTTACTTAAGAGAATCGCTCGTCTTCACAAATGGTTTCACGTCAAACCCACTCCTAGCTAGCCCCCACTGATTCCCTTCAGGCTTTGGCACAGGTTTACTGTAACAGATTAGACGAAGACTCCGAGCTCCTGCTAACTATCCATCACTTGCTAACAGTGGACTAAGGCTGTGTGCTTTATGCAGCTTTTAGCTCCAGCCCGCCACATACTGCATGTTTAGCCCCGAGCTTTCTCTCTGCCTCTCCCATCCCCTCACATCCAGATACTGCTGAGGCTGTGTACTGTTGCACGCTGTTCTTTGTTTTACTCTGAATACGGCTTTTCTTTACCAGGACTTTGAACACAATATAATAAGACACAAAACATAAATAATTCTGCGTTGTTTTGTCTTGCGCAGCCCTGTTGTAGTAAAAAAAAAAAAACGAATCAAACACGGGTTGCTGCTACAGAGCCAACATCATCTACATCCAAACTGGAGTTCATAAATATTATCAAATCATCACCGGCATCATAAAACCCGCGTGATGATGATTGCTGATAATGACTGTGACAGTCTCAGCGATGTCAATCATGAGGTTGCTGACATTACAAAAATAATCACGTACATCAACAATACAGTTCCCAGGAATATTTACTCTGCTCACCAGCTGGACAGCAGAGAGGTATCTCCAGGTTATTTTTGCGAAAGGAGGAGAAATATGGTGCTTTGATTACTGGTCAGCAATGGAGCTCGGGGCCTTGAGGAAATACCAGTCAGCACCTCCCTGCACTAGTGAGATGGAAGATAAGCACATGTTGGAGTAACTGGCCTGGGTGAATAGTAGTATTTAGGGTGTTGGACGTGGGGTTCTGAAAGGCCCCAGAGCCAGTCTACAATGAGAGCCATACAGCGCCGTCTCACTCCCGTGGCACCTTGGAGTGATCAGACCCAGGCAAGGCGCAGAGGAACGCAGCTGTACAGGGAAGGCCAGCAGGGTGGCTCTGACCGTTTACAGACTGCCATGCTGGATCCAGCGGGCCAGCGGGGGCTTATTTACATGTGCGTGTGCACACAAGTGTGTGTGTGTGTGGTACATGTAGGTCGGCAAGTCAGTGGTTTTGCTGTCTGTCCATGCATGCTCAAACGTATGCGAGTGTATTTCTACATCATATTATTACTAATGTATAATACATACATCTAAAGTGGCTGTCAGGACTGGTCAGTCATCATAAAACATGAGGCAGCCACTCTGACATGGCCGCCACATTAACGTGTTCTCAGAAGAGGAAGAAAAAAAAACACCCACTGTGGACTGTCATGTAGGCAGGAGGGATAGAGACAGAAAGACAGAGAGCGGGTCGGTGCTTAAAGCTAACAGGTAACCTTTCTGTGCACCTAGGACAAAGGCAGGGGGAAAAAGAAAATGTCAAATTAAGAGAGGCCAGGCAGAGAGACGTGGCTGCCATATTTGTGTGAAAGCCCAGTGCTGTTGGCAGCAGAGATGGCTGCTTTCTGATTCATCTGGGGCCGTATGGCAAAGCTTTGTCAGTCTGTGCGAGGTATAAATAATTCAGGGTGAGAGATGGCAATTACAGGGCCCTGCACAACCAAAATGAATATTTTATAAGGACTAAAACTGCCCTGGAATGAATCACACACATGGAGTCACACACACATACACACTCACACGCACATGCACACACAAGCATAAGTGAATGTGTGCACACACATAAGCACACATGCACCCAAACACACACACAAAGGTAGCACATATGAACCTTTAGCACTGCTGTTGTATTGTTGACAATATAACTATTATATTATATAAACCCCTGCATGTGGGTTAATAATTTTTAATATGCTTGCATGTGTGATTCCTCACAATATTTGGTTAAAGGTGAGGGAGCGCGGTAGACTCCTTCTGCTTTGTTATTCTGTGGTAGAGGGGAAAAAAAGCGTTTGGATCCACAAACAAATATACCTGCATCAGATGGTAATAAACTATTGAGTAGACGATATGAACTACATCAGCAGAAAATAAAAATAAGTGTTGTCAATATATAGTTAAGATCTACACAAAAAGTACTCTCCAGAGACTTCAGAGCCTTTACTTTTGACCCTGTAAATATGGTCTTTGTGTGTGAGCAAGGGGTAAGAGGAGGGGGGGGGGGGCAAAATGCTAATGGGAAAAGATTAAACCCAAAAGCCGCCTGGAGCATTTACCTCTAAAGGGTTTTGTCTGTCAGGTTTCCTGCAAAACTCTGTCTTTATAATTCTGAGACAAAAAATAACATTGTTCCCTAGTCCTGAGGAGCGCTGTAGCTTGGTTGAATGGCCATTGTGTGGGCCTAGCTAATGATACCTTAGCTTTTGTGAGAGGGAGGCCAGGTAGGTCTGTGACATCAGCGCCACACAAGTGCTTCTCTGTCCGGATGTTTAGGGAAGGATTTCGTCCATGGTGGGAAACGGGTATAGAGAATAAACAGGTCCTGTTTTTTTTTTTTTTTTTCTACTAGCTTTTTGAACCTCTCTACCTAAGGCAGGGGTATCCTGAGAAAAAAAACATTCAAAATTGCTGTCTTATTTTAAATCAATATCACTGCTTTTAACTAATTATGAGAACATAACATAGATATATATCAGTTTCTGGAAGAACTGCTTCAGCAGACACTGATGTAATTCCAGGAGAATCTTTTTTTTTTCTTCCTCCCTTTTTTTTTTTATTTCAGCGGGAGTGTAGGCGTTTTATTTGTCAGTCCAAAGGGAAGATGGCAACCCTCTGAGGGAGGAGAAGACCCCAAGCATGAAGACACAGATCGCATGTGTTGGAAAAAGTGACAGCAAGGCAAATGCTAAGAGAAAGCTGCTTCCTAACCGAAGTGCACACTGTTAGCGATATAGCTAGCTGTTGTGAAGGCAGCTGACAAACCCATAGCGTGGCATGTCTCGCCCCGTTTGTGAGTTTTCAAAGAGTGTGATTTGCAAATAACATGAGTCTCTGGGCATAGACTGGGCATGTAAGTACGGTGAATAAAGCCCCCCTGCTCTGCAGAGGGAAACCCTTACTTGTCAGCTCAGTTCTTTGTCAGGAACCTGACAGATAAATAGACAGTGTTTTGCCGCTCACTCCTTCTGCCTTATGTACACAGAGGCGTGTGTCTGCTTCCACATACAGGTTGACTTGCTTTAGGGGAGGAATTTGTTGAAAGACACCCCACCGCTTCTCAGGGCAATGACTGAAAATATTGTGGGCCACTTCAGACAGCCTCAAACAACAAACAATGGGGGTTGATGTGTAACCAGATAAAACACAGATCGAATAGCTGGGTCTAAGCACCACTACAGGGCTTATTTTTCATGCAAATTACTACTAATGAGCTTCCTGAAATCTGACTAATTATATCAAAGTGATTTCTTTAATTAGTTTGTAATAATTCCTCGCATAAACATCATAGTAAACAGATTAAGCTATATAAAAATATCAATTTGTCACACTTTATATGAGATGCTGTGCAGTTGACGCTAATCTTGCTTCTCCAAAATGCCACAGCAAACATTTATTAAAGAATTAAATATGTGCTTAGAGAATGTTTAGAAACACTAAGGATGCATACAGTGTCTTTTGCATATCTGTCACGGCCCCTCCACAATGATGGCACTAACATATAAGGTAGAGCACCCTGAGAAAACATAATGAAGTGAGTGTAATGACTTACACATATGTAATTGGTGAGAGGGAGTTGAGTTAATAATTCAATATTATAATATAAAATACAATAAAAAAATTCTATAATTAAAAGTCATAAATTAGTGTATGACTATACCTAACTGAGAAAGAGCTAATGTTATTGTAATCCAACATCAGAGATAACACCTCTGAGTGACTGGAAATGCTGCACGTCAAAGCCAAACACCTATTTGAAAAATAACAGACAACTTCAGAAAAAGATAAGACATTGCATTTATCTACCACTTTGCACCTCTTGTTAATCCAACAACATTCCTTAAACCCCTAAAGAGTAAAAATATCTAATATACTACCAGTCACAGGAGAACTCATACGACTACCGATCTTTCTGATACCCTCAATCTGCACTGAGATGGATTAAACATTCAATTTGTTACTCGCCAGACTACCACCTAGGTTCACCACTTACCATACAAATGGAAAACACGCTAGTAATCTATTAGCCTGCCTGGCCTGACACTGTATTATGTTGTATTTGTATTATATTTACTTCAGGGAAATTACGATTCAAGTCATATTTATCTTCATGTGGAAATGTGTGTCTAAATGGAAATCACCTATAGTGTGAGGGTGGATGCAGAGCAATACTAATGTGATCCATGAACCGTGCGATTTAGTCACCCTCTGTGGATGCACTATGGGCTGATTCTACATATCAAACATGCTCTCCCCCTGTTAAAGCCCATACCCAGAGCCCCCGATGCTGTTTGATAATTATTACGCTTACATTACAACACAAGACCTTGCCTGTGGAGCTGGAAGAGCCGCCCCCTTCCCCATAAACACACACATACACGCACGCACACGCATGCACGCCCTTTGTCATATACAGTAGTAAACAGCTTCCCAGTAAGCTGTTTGCACTTCACTGCCCGCTCTAGGAAATAAAAACAAAGAGCAAATTGGGGGTTTTGCGTCTCAGTGAATAAATAAGGTTGTTTTACTCACAGAATCCATTACCTTTTAAAACATGTGCCTAATGCGTTGAGCCTTTTCATTTTACAAACAAAGCCTAAATTAGGAATTAAATACACTCGTATTTAGATAACGGCATTAGCTTTATGACATCAATGTGAAAAAGTTGGACGCCATCCATATCATTCCCATGCTTCCATTGTTACGTTAAATTGCAATATTAATCCTGGCTCAAACCAAGGTACTGTAGCTTTTATGCAGTACACTTGAATTATGCTATTGAAGTAATTGATAGTGATTCAGTCATTGAAGGTACTAATCCCATGATTCAGTTCATCTCTCTCAGTGCCATTTACCTCCAGATGTTTAGAGTTTGGGGTAATCAATAAAGAGGGAATAAAGATTGGCATTCACAATACTCCCCTTGACAAGCTCCAGCCGAATGTTTGTCAAGCAAATTAAACACACTTAGACTTTTCACCTGCTCCTACAACGACACCACATATGGCCGTGAAGTTAAAAATAAGAAACTGTGCATACATTACCATGCATAATGCACAACTCCCTCCATTTAATATGCAAATTTTGTAAAATATTACTGAATACCTTCTGTTCGGAATGAATAAATTTGAATTGCAATTAGAATAATCTTGTATAATTAATGAAAACTGTCAATTTTGGTTCCGAAGTAATTTGATTAGCATGTTGATAGGACACTTATCAAGTTCAGTAAACTGTTAGATTAAGAAGATGAAAAAAATGATTCTAAGGATATTTTTCTCAACGGCTCTGACATTTTCCCTTGGCATTGTAAACAAAGACAGTAGCTGGCAAACTTCCTGAATCGAGGGGCGAGAAAGGGAGGGTGGAGAAACAGAAAAAGAGAAATGGAGACGAGGACAGAGATAGAGAGCCTCTTGAGATAATCTGTGAATCTCAGTCCACAGATGAAAAGGAGTCTATCGTCAAGGCTCCTGAGTGAGCTACTCATCTCTGCCCTCTGCTCTCCAGCTAAGCCCAAGTTTATGGGATTTATCTTGTGAACCATTTGTAGTTTTCACATCACATGATGAGTTAAAAACAGCACACAGCTTTTCTAAATGTTCCGAGGCTATAAATGTAGAGTTCTCAGCTAAAATCCACAGACAACTGATCCCAGTCTGCAATTCATCTGAGAATAGCTATCTATTAGCGATCAACAAATTGATGTATGCCATTGTTGTACTGTATAAAACAGAACCATCTGTACTGTCTACAGATGAACAGAGCTAGTGACCTCCTTTTCCCCTCTCTTTCTCTGCTCATTAGCTATCCTGAACCTCTTTCTCTCCTGCTTTCAGTTTTCAAACCCCCAAATGAGACCTAAATCGCTTGCAATACAGGTTAGCTTGAGGAAGGGGGGGGGCAAACATCTGTCGCACTAGGTACCCGCACGCAGCTCGGGGTATCTCCTGCGAGGAACTTTGGGGATGTTTAATTCATAAACGCTGTCATCCATGTAAACCTCCTGATTTCATAATGACTAACTCTTGGTGGTTTAATTAATTTAATAATGCCTTTCAGAAGCCATAAATGAAAGGGTCTCTGAAGTGGTGCATTAATTAGCCAGCGCCGATGCTAGCCCTGTCAGACTGGTGGCTGTCAAAAGCGGCGCAAAGCGGAGGATGGGCACAGCTGACGTCCTGAGGTCAGAGGTCATGCCAATCACGCTCCTCACCACACTTAATGACTCATAATTTGTGTCTCGTATACACATGTATTGGGGTCAACCTGTGGTCATGTCCATAATTCTCTCCCCTTGCTAGACTACATGAAAATAACTGCTGGGGCGACAAGGTGGTTACATTCTCAGTAATAAGCTGTGGCACGGCCACATTATGTTGCTACTTGTATTTACATGGCGCCCACCCCCAGAACGTGCAATCCATCAGAGCTCTGCCTTTACCTTTTTATAAGGTTGATGTCGTTACTGTCGGCATCTTTTGCGTTAATTACAGTGTTATGGCTTACTCACCGACGAGGTTGTAACATAGAATAAATTCAAACTTCATTAAAAGTCTCAGCAGTTCAACGCATGAGCACACAAAATTATCACAGAACCAACCAGATTATATTCCAAACTAACTCCATGCATCTCATAAAGAGGTTGTTTTCCTTTTTCATATTTCATAAACATGAACCAGGGAGGTTTGTGTCTGTGCCTGTCCATTTATTACCATAAAAATCAGCTGACTGAAGTATCTCACTATCTGTGGAGGCAATTAACTGTTTTGAGAGAATGCGTAATACGGGACTTTGTAATGGTATCATTTGGAGTCAAGGCACAGATGCGCCGTGCGGAGCCATACTGTAATTAGAGAGAAACGCTGTACAGGTTTTCCACTAATTAGCAAATTATGCTGAAAATAGCATCAAGCTAATTAACAGTTATTATGGCATTTTTGAAAGTATGACTTTAATTAGCAAAGTCCTGACGCAGGCAATTTCAAACTCGTCTCCAAGAAGATGAGGTAAAAAAGGGAAAAAAAAGACATGGGGCATGATCAAGAAGATACCCAGATTATTATGATGCCGTCAAAAAACTAAAAGGGGAGAAAAAAAACAGGAGGGGGAGAGGAGAGACGGAGAGGGTGAGAGAGGGAGGAAAGGGAGGAGGAGGAGGAGGACCAGGGGGGGGTTGTGTGTAGGGGTGGGGTGTGGGGGGGTGAAGCTTTTGTGTGTTGTGTCTGAATCTCCATCCAAATGAGGGGACATGTGTGCTGTGCCACGTTGCCAAGAGGAGCCCTGAGCCGTGTGCCCAGTGTCAGGTGGCAGCGGCTCACCCCTCAGCTACCAGGCGAAGACGAGAGTGAGCTCAGCTGGTGCCCACAGCCACTCACTTATTCTACTCCGCTGCACATTAAAGGAGCCCTCGAGTGGAGCCAAGCAACGCCAGCCAGCCAACCTGACAACAACACTCCACCTCCTCCTCATTTCCAGCAGCTCCTCTTAGCACTTCCAGGGACCCACCTTGGACCTAATGATGGTCAGTGACGGCAGATAAACCTGAAGAATTCTGCATCCTCTCAGTTTTTTCTAAAAAAGAAAAAAATATCTCCCACGTCATTTTTGGGAGCGATTGGTGTTTGGACAAATGTTGTTCATTAACATCACAATTGTTGATGCGAGCGACTGTTTGGGAGGTGTTTAATGGAGAAAAACGTGTTTTTTAAAGGCACCTGTGCAGAACCGTTTGAAGGGGGGGAGGAAGCGTCACCAATAAAAGTGGGGAAAAGAGTAAAAGAGGAATGGAAGAGATGGAGGAAGAGAGGAAAGAAGGAGAGGGGTGGACTGAAGGGTCTTTGAAGGCCCAGTGTGTGAGAGAGAACAGAAGTGTGCCTAGCCCCAGGCAGCCTACGGCTCAGGCCCATTAGCTAGACTGACCTTGCCCGCGCCTTTGTCTTTGTGCTCTCCTCCCGCTGCTTCCCCTTCTCAAGCATTCCCTTTTTGTTGTCTCCGAGCGAGATTGGGAAGGGGGCCATATCTTTCAGCTTTCTAAACCTCCCAACCCCCCATCTACCACTCCAACACCCCCCCAACACATACACACACAACACCCACCCCCCCACCCCTCCACGCCTTGCCTGGAGCTTGTGCCCCAGAGGGCTCAGTACAGTGACACCCCTAGCCGGTGGCCACCTCTGCCCCGACGAGAACTTGGCTGGAGTGGTCAGTGCCCCGGAGACCCCCAGAGAAAATGCAACATATCAGGGAGCCCAAATCATGGCGCTGTAGGCCTTGCATACGTGCACCCACTCTGGGCAGCCTGCCTCTTTATTGCCTGCCTCTCATTTGAGAGGATGGAGCCTGGCTGCCAAGTTTTGACACCGCCACATATGGCCTCCTCCATCAATCGGACTAATCAAGCATCAAGGGGAGGCAGGACCAGCTTAATTGCCAGCCAGATATAGCTGCTCTCACTTGACGTGCAACCTGAAATAGAAACAGGTCTGAGGAGACATGACAGAAGATAAATGAATACGGCCATTGTTCTAATAATTATATCAAAATACACTTCTTTACGCTTACTCTTCATCTACACTGCACAAATGGAGGCTAATGCAATAGATGGTCTTATTTCAACATGACAAATCAACACTATTGCAAATATTGCCTTAATATAGCATCATCTACTCATTAAAATGTGGATTATGTTCACATTTGTAATGTTTGGTACCTCAGGTTAGAGAAGTGTACAGTAAGTTGTAAGGGAGTTTTTTTTTTTCCCATGCAGGCTGCAGTGCTCTGCTCTGCCAGAGTCCTTGAGGCGTTCTGTCTGCCTCTGCCTGCCTCTCTCAACTTCCTGTTTCCCTACACCCCCCACTGGGGTAGCAGCCACAGAATAACTTAGCACATGGAATGAGGAGGGGAGATCAACAGCAGTGATCCATTCATCTTGAGTTTCTCCTGTCACTCTCTCTTTCCGTTTGTAAACACTGAGGGTCTGTGGTCAGAATGGCCTTTTGTCCACTGTGTTTTTCTGCGTCCCTCTCTTATTCACTTCAAAGGTAACAAGTGACAGATGTCTGTCTTCTCCACGGTCTTAAACACTTAGGCTCCGCGATAGCATCTGGGCTGAATGTCAAACTGTGAATCTTCCCTAAGAATGTACTGTGGTTATGCCAAGCTCATTGTTATTAATGTCAGGGACACTGCCTACAGAAGTATTTAAGATACTCCCTGTAGTTCACAGCAGGGAGGGAGAGTGGGGGTGGGGGTGGGGGGCACGTATGTAAGAATGATGGACAATTTTTTAGAAAAAAAAATGATACAGAAATTGCAACAAAAGGACAAAGTGAATGGATGAATGGTTCGATTAGATAGACAATATTTCCTGGTGGGTGTGCGACTTCCCAAAGAATCTGACTCTGCATGAATCAATTAAGCCACAGGAGATGATAATAACAACAACAACAACAACGACAAGAAGAGGTAAATATATTTATATATATATATAATATGGTAAAGCAGAAGTTTAGATGGATTAAAGAGTTCCTCTGAGTTGCAGGAATTAAACAAAAAAAAGTGGCAAAGGTGGTGGTGTTTTGAGCTTGTAATCACAGCACGGTGCTGTGTTTATTTAACTTTCTCATCTCCATCGCTGCCTGCTTTTGGTATTTACATGTTTAATTGAGAAGTGTGCTGCCGGTTTCTTCTGCCCATCTGCCGAGTCCCTTCCTCTTATCAGACTCATTCCTCAAACTGACAGCTCTCCCTTTCTGCATATCTCTCTTTCACTCCCGTGCCACTACACTGCTAACTCCTCTCTTTCTCTCTCTCTCTCTCCCTTTTCCGAGTCCCTCTTCAATCTGTCAAGGCCAAATATGAGTAATGACAATGCATTTTCCCTCAAATCAAACCAATAAGTAGAAACATGCACAGGCAGCCTCACAAGAAAATCTCACGCCGCCGTTGTGTGGTCCAGGTTTTTGTTTTTTTTCTTCCTTTTTTTTTCTCCCCCACGTCTAAATCACAGCCTGTCAGACGCAACATGTGTGTCATTGTATCCCCATCAGCGTGTTTCATTGTACACACTACCACCTCTGAAGAGCTGCCTCTTATCAGTCGAGTGTCAGAGAGCCCCCAGCACCAGCACCTCCTCCCCGCTGCCTTTCTAAATGCTTTTCTATTAAGAGCAGTGTTGTGTCCCTCTGATAGCGGCAGCTTCTCCACTTCATCATTCATAATCCCAATGGGCATCAATGGACTCTATAGCCTCGCCATCCACACCAAAGGCTTTGTCATTCCGTGCAAATGAAAACAACCTAAATGAGAGGGAGAATCTGAGGAATTCACCAAAAGAGAGAGAAGGAAATAGCCCGATAGGCCGGAGCACTCCAGGCATGAATAGTCCACTCCACGGCAAAGCGGTGGTGATACCCTCACATGTTTGGAGTGGGACCTTGATCTGCTGTAATCCGTCCTAGACAGCATAAACATATGGAAGGTATTTGACGAGTGTAAAATGGTCCTACTTATGTGCTTTATCTTTTAACTGCTGTTGTATTTTAGACTTTAGCGAACTGCGCTATGACAGAGAAAAAACAACAAATTCCCTGATGTAGACAAGTGCTCTGCAAATCAAGGAATGAAAGCCATATGAGAAAACAAGGAGAAAAAATATCCACCACTCCACATTATAGCGACAGCGTAGGCTAACTTTCACCAGCTCAAAAAGTCTAAAATGATGTTCCCGCCCTTCCCAGCATGCAGAAGTCCCGCTGGGGGCCTCAATGTGATCAGCAGCATCCCCACCACGTCTCCTCATTATTGAGTAAATAGGTTTGGGCATGTCCTCAGTAAACAAAGCCAAGACTGACAGTTAAGGGAGTGAGGGGAGTGGGAGGCAGCCTCGTTCCCAATTAGAGTCGCCTCAGGCAAAACTTTAAAGAGGAGATCAATCCTACAGATCGCTAAACTGATCCTGTCACAGGCTGGGGATATTTAAACCGTGGTGCAGAGCAGAGCGGTGCAGGGCAGTTCTCAGTACAGTTTGACTGTGTGTGCTAATGACTTGGGGGTAGGCTCTCTCACCAGGACACACACCCCACAGCGAGGCGGCCGTGATTGACGGGTGAAATCGGACCTCAGCTGCAGTTCTCGGCACTGTAGGGGCCAGATGGGGAAATAGTGATTTGCGTTTTTTAGTATGCAGCTCCTGCACTTACGGATATTCCCTAATTGTCTCCCTTACTTACCTGCGAGGCTGTTTCCCATCACAGATGCAGAGTACATTTCAAATTAACCCAGGATGTTTTGATTTTTTTTTCTCACCCTACACCTTTGAAGCCGACTTATTAAAATGTGCCAGTGGGGCTCATCCCTGTCCATCTACACGAGGTAAAAAAAGTTAGTTCTCGCTAACGTTGAGACAAAAATAAAGGGACCAACATGAGGCGAATGAAGCCGGAGTGGAGGATTTGACACCTGGGTTTAATCGCGTCGTCAATCCGTGACATCCTGCTAAAGCAGCAGATACTGTATCTTTGACTACAAGTGAGTAGCTGGCACACTCCAACTCCCAGGCACACATGGGTAATGTGTAATGAGCTACCAAGCTCTCTGCAACTGCAGAGGAACCGAACATTTAAATGAGCGAATGATGCATTATGTATATCACTGAGGTTCCTGTGCAGGAATTAATCATGATCATAAAAGCCAACGACAAAACAACATACTCAGGCTATTGCTAAATTGTTGTGATCTAATGCAAAACAAATTCATTTTTCATGCCATTAAAGATAAAGAAAATCTTAAAAGGTTTGGTTTTGCTTGTCTGCGTCTCTTATTGAGAGTCATTCACTTTCAACTTTATTTGCGGATTATTGCAAATCCCCGGTACAAATCATATCATGAAATCATGTAGCTGGGACATTCGATGTGTTCTGCTAATGCTCAAGGAAGATCCCCTGAGGGAGCCGTTGAGTGGGGGAGAAAAGGAAAGAAGGAGAGAGGAAGGAGAGAGGCAGATAGAGGGAGAGAAAGCAAAAAGAGAGGAAGAGAGCGGGTTACAGGATAGGGAAAGGAGGGAAGGGCGGGAAAGAAAGACAGAGAGGAGGGGAGGGCGGCAGCAGTCAAGCTGCACTTTATCCTGACAGATCTCCTTTACACACTAATTTCCTTGTTAAAGAAGAGAAAATGGCACTCAATCCGGAGAAATCCTTTTCTCCTGGAGCAGGTCTGTCAGCTGAGGGATGAGTGGATACAAGCAGAGCTTTCCTCCTCAGGCTAGCTCCCCCTGGCACACAGCAGCTAGGCTACCGCTCACAGCAGAGCTCTCTATCTATAGCCATAATTAATACACCATCGGAATATAATGAACCATACCATGATACATGAATTTCTGTGGGTGCTGTCGACAGCAGTCGTTTTACAGCTTGCTGGAAATCAAATGTGAAGTGAATTGATTTTTTGATCATGTCATCTCCATCACAAATGGCAAACAAATCGTGTACAAACATTTCATGCTCAGTTGCTGTTTATAAACATTCCCCATGACAAAATGCTAAGCCCCCCCACCTCACTCCATTCACACACTTACTAGCAAAGACAACAAAATCCAACAAGGGCACCCTCTCTCGCTGCAACATATTTATCACTGAATTTGTAATTCACCAAAGTGTATTAGCTTGGATTTGAAAAGGGGAGAAAAGAAAAGCCTCTTTTATTTTAAGTCAGGGGTGTTAGCTTTTCAGTCTGGATGTTCTCATCTCCCAAGATTACTATTCGCGGGGTGTGTGTCAAGACTACTTTTCAGAAATCTCGGTAACAATTCAGATGCGATCGATAAGGAGTGACAGTTTATTCTAAGGCTTAGCACAGGCCAAGAAAAGAACGACTGAAGCATCAAGTTTAGAGGAATGAATCTGTTTTGTATTTGATTTTTCCATTAAATTTATCACCACTTTAACTCTGCTTTTTCCCTTCCTCTCCCCCTCACCCGTTCCCTCTCACTTTCTCCCTCACTCTGTCACTCACATCAACAACAAGGCTGTAAACGGCTGTCAATTTCTCATCTGTGATTTCCATGTCTTCACTTTCATCCATTTTTGATTGCTTCACACCCTATACCTATGATGCTTTTAGTGCTCATCGGTGACCTTGTGAGATGATGGGGAAAATTATAAAATAAATTTTCAGTGGCAGAGTGCTGCTGCCCTTTATAACACTTCATCATATCTGCAGTGGATGGAAAATAGTTGAGAAACATTTTCTTACACAACTGCCTGATGCTGGTTTGGCACAAAATCATATGGTAAATCTATTACCACTTTGTCAAGAGAAACCACTTGAGGTTTCCCACAGTGTAGCAGCAGGGAAAGTGGGAAATAGTAACCCTGAAACTACTGTCCGCTTTCTCTTATTAAAGTGTTTTCAAAATCTTCTCCCTTTTCGGATTTAAGGGTCATTGAGAAAGCCAATCAGAGGGACAGGCCAGTCAGAAAGCCAGCGGCGTGAACAGGACAGGAACCAGCTGATGAAATTCATCCATACTTCTCACTTATGATGACATGATTGATTTTCCCTCAGAGTGCTCAAATGTAGGATTGTCTTCCTACCCCCATCTCCTCCTCCATCCCGCCTCAATCTGCCCACCCACCCGCCAAGCCAACAGCTAATGGATAAAGCCTCTGTCTGTCTCAGGCATGGCGGAGAGTTGACGAGTGGAAGAACAACTGCAACGAATGAAGGGTGAAATCTGAGAGTGCAATTTTCCATCTGTCAATCTCCCTTCAAGAGAACAAGTTGACCACCAATCAGCAGAGTCGATTCGGGGCTGCCAGTTGATGGGAGCATTGTGAGTGACAGCGTCATGTCACTACATTAACACGGCAATGAAAGACATAAAAGGGAATTTTTTGAAGGGCCTGGCCAGTTATTCGATTTCTGGACGTGATTTGGGGGTGGGGCCACAGCCATACTTTTCTGCCTTAACAAATGAACAAACTGACAGGTTAATGCATAACATATCACTATATAATTCATGGTCCTGAATTTGGGAGACTCCTATCATCCACTAGGTGATTCAAAATACAACCAATTAAACTTTACTTAATTATTAAAGGTAGAAAGTGAGGGAGAAACATGCCTTAAAAACTCTTGCTTGCAGTCAATTACGATAAAACTTTAATGAGCCTGGATAGAGAGCCATAAAAACTGATAGCCCCTCCGTCATGAATTATATATCCATATCGATTTTGTTTCTTTGCTATAAGAATTGCAGGTAATCGTATGTTACCACATGTAAAGTGCACTTCCCTAGCGAGGCTAAATATTAACTATCAAATATATATGAGGTGTGTGTGCATTTATGACCAAGCTCATGTAGAAAATGAAGAGCAGGGATGTTGAGGCTGGGGCCATTGGGAATGGATGAAGGGTGCCATATCTGACAGTAAGAGAGACCCTTAGTGGTGCTGGCTTGATATGTTACCTAGTTAGCGTCACAGAGAGTGGAATAAATAGTTCTTTATTATTTGTGGTTGCCATCATGTCTCTCCTAATAGACAGGCTATACTGAGTTTAAACCACATTATCCTCTGCGAGACCATCGCAATTACTCTTGAGAGCTAGGTCTGATGTGTGGATAAGGCAGGTCGCCCATGTCTTAATGAACACAAACAATGTGAAATGGAGGAAGGAGCAGTGGGGGGAAAGATAATGGCAGGGGAGGGCTTGTTTTAATAGAGACAGCACCAAGTTGTTTGCTATGATCTATGCGAAGTCTGAGAATGCTGAAAACCCCCAATGTTAGTTTGTAGAGATCTTTTTTTCCCCCCCCTGATCCTATTACCCAATCAATCCACACCCTTTTCTCTGCATTTGGCCAGTGAACAGCAGGCACAAATCCTGTTTAGAGGATCTCCAGTTGTGGACTTGTGTGTCTTGCTGTCATTGTCACATAGTCCTGCCTTGTTGGACACTCGCTAAGGTTAAAGGGCACCAAACTGGATCACTGTGACACCCAGCGCGAGCGTTATCCCCAGCACAAATGGCTCAGTGCTGGGTTAATTGATAAACTGCCGCTCCACTTCATTAGTCAGACAGACCGGGCTTAACGAACGAACACGGAGAGAGTGTCACTCTGAATATGTTAATCATGACTGGCCATTATGGGGCTCTTCCCCTCTACCTTCTTGTCTCAATCTCTGGCAAACTACAAAGACGACGGATGTGGACTCACTTCAAACTCCATGTACGCTCGTGTCAAGCAAGGCTATTTATCAGTGACAATAGAAAAAAAAAACAGGAGACAGACAGACGCAAGAGTGGTCCTTGGTGTTATTGAATATAAATATATAATAACCATGTAAAAAATGCATCATTTGGCCTTTTCACAAAGGCAGTTGTAATATAGCGCTAGGTGAGCACTGTACTTGACGTACACACTGGAGGTGAGGGTGTCAGGGGAGAGCTCGCTGGAGCGAGAGGAGGTTTTATTGTTGCCCAGCCCTTCCGCTTAAGTGCACATGGCTGGGAGGAAGCCGGGACCTCCAGCTCTGACCTCTGCGCATGTATATTTAATAGGCCATCAGTTGGCCGGGGCAGCGCTCTGATCAGGATTCAGAGAGGGGCTTTGAACACCCCTGTGTATTCCTGAGCGTGCAGCCTCAAGCTGCTCTCCCCAGCTGTGTCAATCCGACAGCACTGTTACAGGCACCCAGACAAGGCGCTGGGCACTCCACTGCTACCGCCTAATGACTACAGAAAAAAAAAGCAAAACAAACACAAAAACAATAACATTTGGCGTATGGAGCTCTGCTACCATCTAATGAGTGGTTTTAAAAACTGAAATATTACGCCAGCTGATATACTGTAGGCTGCATGGGATGTGTTTGGATTACATCAGCTATACGATACAATGCTATGTTCCCCTTAATAATAACAAAAAGGCAATCTCACGGTGGCTGCACTACACACGCCGGTAACGATCGCAGAAACAAGACGGCAAACAGAGAAGTGCCACTCGTGTGTCTTTTCTTCTAACAAGGTATCACTACTCTTTGAATCAAATCGGCTCTGTGTGTGGGTGTGTGTGCATGTGTGTGTGAGTGTATGAATGTCACAGTGCACGCACGCACGGGTACGGGTGTGTGTGTGAGTGTGTGTGTGTGTGAGGGCAGCTTAACGAGGGTGGTTCATTTGACAGGCAATTAGTTTGCGGAGCTGCTATTGACAGCCCCTGTGCTTGTGTTTGTTCAACAGCTCTGGGTGAGTTCCACGCTCCCTGGGCTACGTGACAAAGCACCTCCGACAGGGAGCTCCTGATCTCCACCGAGGCTCGGAGGCTCGCACTGTGAGGGGGGTGGATATGTGACAGCCTAGCAGAGAGAAGAGAGGAGCGAGAAGGGGGAGAGATACAAAACCCACAAGGGTCTATTAGGGGGTTGTTGCAAGTTAATGTAGCTACAACACACTTTTTGTGTCGTATTTTGAAAGGCCTGAGCAATGATGTTGTCATTTGTTGTTTGATTGCGGGGATAGCGGAGGGTAATCTTAGGAGACACGCCGGCTCTCACACTACATGCACACACATAAAAATGCAGAAAGAGAGGAGACAAGGAGGTGGGGGAAAGCTAGAGGGAGATGGAGGAGAGGAAAAATATAACAAGATCCAAACACTCTTTTATCCTCGAAAATCCCATATTCTAATGCAAGGGCCCATCCCTCTTTTAGTTGCAACCGTTTCGTTTGTAGAGCCAAGCTCCAATCAATATCATTATTTTCACAGAGGATCGAAGCGCCTTCACTGAGTTAATGGGGGATTGAGGTGGTAAACGTTTACCCTCTCACTGTCAGCAGAGCAGTGGTCCATAGTGGGCCCAGATGACAGCACTGGCCCCACTGTGGACACACTATGTGGAGATGTCCTGTGGGTAGACAGGCTGCATGGACTGTCAACCGCCTACCATGCCCTAGATGGCCTAACACATCAGCCACTTGAGTTAGAGCAGCAGCATGGGCTTTGACTTCGGCTAGAGCTAACAGAAACAAACCAGCCAGTGCTGGCAGCGGCACCACTGCACTGCTTGACATTGTTATTGTGGTACAAGAAAAACTGCAAACACACAGTGTTTTTTTTTCACTGTATTATTTAACAAAAATAATTCAACGTAATGCAGAAGTAATGAGATAAAATATTCAGTAACATGCTGCAGTGACATAAAACACATTTCGGTCAATTGTAGCCCTCTTTGACGACGGATCAGCTGTTCCGTCAGGTTTTTGAAAAATGAAGACTAATCTGCAGCTGGCAACAGCGACGCAAATTCTCTCATATAGCAGCATATGCTAAATAGCTCTTCAAGCGTGCAGATGCATTGCTGTAAAATACTTCTCCTGTCTGCGTATCTGCATCTCCCAGATGGGTCCCAAGCTGTGCCAAACTACATCTCATCAACTGCTATGAACTATGGCATCACATGACCGCAGGAGATATGCGAAGCCCTATTCTGTCTTGCCTTGGCACAACGTGGTCAAGCAATGCATCATCAGGGAGCCCACACTTTGTCAAAAAGGAGGTAAATAACGGAGCAGGGAGGCGGGGGGGAGAGCGCTTTTTTCTGCTCAAAGTGTTGAAAGTTCTGCTCAATAAACAGGAGAAAAGAGCAAGACTTTTGTCCGATTTCTTTTTTTTTCCACTTTGGAAAAAGACTAATCAGCACAGTTTGAGTTGATTTGGGTTTGCATGAGGGTGTGACAGAGGGGTAAGAGATTTCATGGGACGTTGCCCCATGATTCATTGAGTTATTGGTTTCCGCCCTGTTTTAATCGCTGGCGGGCCCGAGCCAAAAAATCTCGGAGGATTCCGGAGAGCTCTTTTCTCCACCATTCAGCAGAATGGAATTTGGTCTGCAAGTGCCTCACGTCATTCGAGGCGTCCTTCACAGTTTCGGGGGCCCTAATTCAAACCACATGGAGGCCAGCGTCCGGTTACGGACCTCTGCAAAAAAAAAGAGGACACATTCCCATTGGCTGCTCCAGGATGGGAAATGGGGTGTCTTGATGGAAAAAGATAACAAACACATCTAAGTAGGAGTCACAACATAGCCAAAGCACACACACACACACACATTCACATGCATAAATATACATACACATGTACATACACAGCGACATATACAAATATACATGCATATACACAAATACACACACAGACTGAGAAACATACACTTATGGGTCTGCAAAAGCTGTTTGCTTGACATGATGGAAGAATGAGCAGCAGGCTCTGTAATATTGCTCCTATTCTTCATTGACAAGCATATATATTTTTGCTGTTCCCAACTGACTTTGCAGCGCTGAACTCCATTTATGAATTATCTGACATATTTCCTGCTATTTTTTTGACAGGAGTACTCAGAGGAAATTTCAAGGCACCTTTCTCCTGACAAGTAGAAATATCAATATTTGAATAAATTGCAGATTTGGATCTCCTCACATGGATGCTCTCCAGCAAGAGTGCATGTGTGTGTGTATGTGTGTGGCTGTATCAATGTGCGTTTGTGTGTGTATGTTTTTGCATGTGTGTGTGTGTGTGTGTTTGTGTGTCTGTGTGAGTGAAGGGAATGGGAAGGGGTTTGTTTCATTCTGTTACCACGGTCTTATCCCCCTGAGCCCGCAGGCAGAAATCTGTATGCAGCATTTCATTAGGAGGGAGCTCGACTGAGTGACATGTGAAGCACACCTCGCCGTCGACCTGATGAAGTTTACTTCTCTCAAACGACAAAAAGCCACTTTGTAGACTAGCCCTTTTTTTCCACAGAGGAAGAGAGGGGGTGATGGCTGAGCACCAATAAAAGAATCATGAATGTTGTTTCACAGAATGACAGGCCTATCTGTACACAAATATTTCTCTTCGAGAAAAATGTAAGCTTCAGAGCTTTTTTCCTCGTCTCTTTTTAAAGGAGATTTGACTTGATAGAACTGACAGTCCTCAAAAATACGATCACCTAAATTCTAAGCCTTGTAGAAAACAGCTGACAAGAAGCACAAAAGGAAAAAGAGAAACAGATTGTTCTTATCTTACAAAAGTGGCAAGTGTTATGTGAGGAAAGCAGCATTTCACCCAGTGAACTAAATAATTTACAAACAAATACACCATTGTCCTACAACCTTGATAAATTCACCATCTCTGTCTAAAGGGTCAATGTCAAGCATCCATAACACTCAGAACTGTCTTCTTAAAGCTCCTGGTGTTACGTATGAGAGACTTCTGCCTATCTGTCTCACTCTGTTTAGCTGCAGTAGCTGCCATGCTGTCTGCATGTCTGCGGCTGCCGCTGATAGATCACTCTCCTGCCTACCCCTTCAACCCACCCCACCCCACCCCCGCCACCCATCCGCCCCCCCCTTCGCACCCCACCATCATTTCAGGGAGCCTGAGAAATGGCTCAGCCATGTGAGGTTACTCAGGTACCAAAAAAGGCTGTGACCCTGTGACCCCCAGCGCTGACCTTCCCGACCTGAATGTCATACTTTCTCCCTCTCCTACAGAAAACAAAAACAAATCTTATCATGCGCCTCCGCGGCTCAAAGAGAAAAAAAGGAAAGCCCTTATATCAATGTGGTGCTTTGACAATCATCTATCCACATGACCTGTGATTTCTCCGACAGGGTCTGCTTGACACTTACAACAGAGAGGTGACGGCTCGCAGGTTGTCCATCTCTCGCCTCGCCTGCCCTTATCTCCTCTCTTCTCCATCTCTCTCCTCACTCCTCCTTGTGTGCACAACTTAATAAGCAAGCAAGGGGTAGATTCCCATTATGGAAACCCTGGAAAATGGCCCGGACATTTTCCCCCATATCTGGGATCTCCATCTGGAGAAGGCACTCTCGCTCTCACTGCCCCCCTCGTCCAATCTCTGTGTGTGTTCTGGTGAGCCTATACTGCAGAGATGGCTTTCACTCTCCACTGGCTACAATGAGATTGGCCCACCAGGTTGACTCTATTCGAATCGACAACCCATTTCAATAACGTAACAAAACAGAACAGAGTGGTGATGTTGAATAAAACATTTTTGAGTAGTGCCCAGGGGGCAGGATGGGTGTCTTAAATTATCTAAATCTGGTAGATTTTGAAACACTTTAGCGGAAGCATACATTTATCTAGACGTTATATAAAATAATCTGTTGCACACTGATTTAATAATAGCCCCCCCTTAGTGTTGTCCTGAACTGCATGTCTGTGTCACTGCTCTCACATCAGTTATTCATAACTAGAGTATATGGTTAACAGACTAATAAAGATTACACTGAGGTCAGCAAGTCACTAATCCCCGGCGTTATTAGTAAAAACAAAGCTTACAGCTTTACGCCATGCACCTCATCACATCTGGGTGCCTATGCACGTGCATAGGGTCCGAACATAATATGGTGTGACTTAAACCATACAATGAGAAGAGAAAATAAATATGCTAAGAGCAGCAGGGGTGGACCGGGCCAGGCCTCTGCGGACCTATGTCATCACTCCCTCTGGTCTCGACGGTGCTCCCCACCCGAGCGAAAGGCTCAATGATTACGGAGGCTCAGCTTCCCTCTAAGAAAGCAAACCGGAGCTGCAGTCCAAACAAGGCCAAGCCAGCAGCGAGGGAGCACTGCTACACCAGGCAGCTCGGGTTTACCGTCGCCTCCGACCTGGCTGGCCCCCGGGCTTGCATTAGTCCCCCAGCCCAGCCTCTCTAGGACAAACAAACAACCACCACTTACACAGTCAGGGACGAGCAGCGAGGCAGGGAGAGCTGGTGCCACCAGCGCTGTGTGGAGGGGAACCTGACCCAATTGGATTTGCTTTATCACCCCATATAATGACTCCCAGACTGGCCTGTTCCAGTGGTAGAAAATAAAAGATTACAAAAAAAATCTGCCTGCCTGCCATTCTGAGTTTGGCCCAAAATGGGCAGCTCCCCCAAAACAGATGGGGAGGCATCTCAAAAATGTTCTCTGCCTCTGGGGACGTGTGGTTTTCCCCATCATTATATAACTGTAAACTCCTGGATGTCAGAGATTGGGGATAATAACTTTCAGATGTTGGCAGCCCGGGCCAGTGGTGGGACCTGCTGGATGGGAACGGTTACTTGGCAGAGGGGAGGAAGTCCGAGAGATTAGGACTAAGATGTGACAGGGAGAAAAGTGGATCTGGACAGGACCTGAATTGGTCACCTTATTGTGTTTCAGTATGTTCAGGATTGTGCCGGGCCCTAATAATGACCGTGTGGGAGGCAGGGGCCCGGCATCTGTGTGTGCGGGCGGGATGGAGAATGAGACACGAATTAATATCAAAACCACAGGAAATCATGTCATCGTGTTAACACGCCGAAATCAAGCTAAAGTGCTCGGGCTTGAACCACCACTTTTAGCATTCCATTTCAATTTTCAGATAGATTTGATATGACAGTTTTAGCACTCCCCTTTGCAGTGCAGATGTGCCACTAATTCAGAAACAGACACACCTCCTTCAATAAATGAGTCCTTATAGAAGTGTCATCCCGTTAAACCATTTTTATTGGTTTGTCTCACATGGCGGGAGAGGATCATTGTTCACTGCAGACGAGACGTTGCTGCTGGTTTGCCGGTGTGGTCAAGGTTTGGTCACTTAAACTCACACTGCTCTAATGAAATGAAGCATCTCCACACATTTTATATATATTTCAGCTGGTCACTGCATGGTAAGAAAAAAAAAAAGCACAATCCTGTTTTTCTTCTTTTTACATTTTTTTTCCCCCTTTTGCTTTAAAGTATCGATCGCAGTGCTGAACAAGCAGAGGAGTGTTTTTTATTGTAAATCAATACTGATCGATCGGCAGCCTGGGTGTTGAATATGGATCAATATCACACCAGGCTGTGGAGGAGATCTGATTTCAATTGGCAAAAGAAGCCCGCAGCAGGTTTCCATCAAGCGGTAATTCAAGACATGGGAACATAAGTCAGATGGATTGATATAGACTAGCCAGGACCTTTCTTGCCACTGAACCAGCACAAGGAAATTTCTGTCATATATCATTAACGCAGTTGGGGCAGGCAGTAAAAAAAGAGGGGGAGCAGAGTACCTTAGTGACCCTCACTGAAGAGCATTGGTCAAACATTGAATAAATACTCCATTATTAGCATGAATCTTGTGTTTTTTTATAGTGAAACTCCAGAACAAAAAAAAAAAGTCAAACCAGCTCAACCACTAAAATAGACGCTGAGCCTCCACTCTCTGTGCACACATGCACCACAGCGTGGTCATGTTCTGTGGGACTTCTGGAACTGATTATGCGGAGGTCAGCTTGAGATTCATACTGTAAGCTGTTATTAATTTACTGAACAAATGTCCTGGAGAAAACTGGTGAATGGTGAAATATTTTTATTACGCTTATCGTACAGTCGATCTTTATTAAACTTGCACATTTGTTTAATTCAAGCAAACCCCCAACAAAATTCATAACATAATTTAACGGCACACGTGTGCATCCGCCATGTGTATATGTTAAAAAAGCAGGTCGCCTCGTTCATTCATCACTTGTTTGTGATTCCTGAACAGAGGGGCACTGTTCCAAATGACAGCATTGTAAAACAATAAAAACAGAGCTATAGTTAGAAATAACTTGTCACTTTTAATAAATGACACTGGTTCAGGGCTCTTTCTCTGGGGCTTCTCCTCCGATACATCCCAGGCACCCCTGGGGCCAACAGAGCAGCCAGCAGACCAGCTCGTTTCCCCGAGGTAACTGATGACCCTATCCCTGAATTCCCCCATCTTTGTCCTGTGACCTCACACCAGCGGGAGCAGGACCATGTCCGATGAAATCTTCAGACTGCTTCCCATCCTAATCTTGCCCGTGTCACACTACAAATTGCTACATTCAGAAAATGGAAATAGATTGAGGGTGGAGATGGAGGGAGGGACTGACAGAGGTGAGGAAAAAAGGGAAGGATGGGAAGGAAGGGGAGTGGAAGAGTGTGCATCGACAACCAGTCCCCTAAGAAAAATACTTGAGGAAAGAACGACTCGGGAGATCCCGACAAGGAATCACATCTCAGCGAACATATTGATCTGATTTACAAAACCTCCACTCTAATGCGAAACAAATGGCGTGGGCGTGAACTGGTACTTAACCATAAAACCCCAGCATTACTCCGTCTCCGATGAAATACCACATATATCCCTCACCAGGGCCTAATGTGCTGTTTTACGGCCAGATACGACTGAGGTTGACCCAACAGTTTGTTTGACAATTAGGGGAAACCTAATAAGGATTGAATGGGAGTGAGAACATGCCAAGAGAAAGAAAGGAGACCCTTTTTCAAAAGAAAAAATGGCTAAAAAAAACATTGGTCTGAGTGACCTAAATGTGATTCACAGAATCAGGAGCTGTTTGACAAAGCTCTTGCGTCATTAATGCTTTAAGAAACCAAACAACATCTTCAAAACAGCCACCAAGTTTAATTATAAAGGAGAGCTGCTAAATATTTGAGAAAGAGTGGCATGTTTTATTTACCTCAGATTTAATTTCAATAATGTAAGATTTTCACTGTGGTGGCTTATTGCAGCCGAGTGTCAGGGAAAAGTGAACAAATCTTAATAGATTGTTTTCTTTCATAACATCAAAATAAATCACTTAGATTGCCCCACAGCAGCGTTTCAGCTGCATTAACGCCACGCTGAACCTGAAGTCAGCAAACGCAACTGAAGAGAGCAAACTTTAACATATAAAGACGTAGACCAAAAAAAAAATCTATGATAACCTTTTCTTATTTCTCCTCAGGATGTGTGTGTGTGTAACTGTGTGTGTATACAAGGTCCAGTGTTGCTCTTGGCCCAGCATTCATCCCATCACCCCAGCTCTGGCCTTGTTTCTGTCAGCAGTGAACCAGGGGAGCAAAAGAGTGGTGGGGGGAGAGGGAGAGAGCGAGAGAAGGAGAGGAAGAGAAGGAAAGAGGGAAAGAGAAGGGGGTGGTGAAGGGGGGAGGGGTTGTCTCCATGGACAGATGGACTGCTCTTTCTCAACACATGTGGAACCATGTTTCGTCTTTCACTGCCGTCAAGCTGGAGCCGAATCCGTCGCTCTGTTGGCCCGCGCCACTCTTTCGTACTGCACACCTCTCTCTTTAGCACAGCACTCACACACACACAAGTGCGCCGGCACACACATGCATGCAAACGCGTGCGTGCACCGAGACGCACACGTACACACCACACAAACATCTCCGTCTTTCTCTGCACACATGTTAAAGTCATCACCCCTGCTCAGCGCTAGTAAAACACAACACCCCCGGCTTCTCTGCTGTTGTCAAGTCTTGCCATTAGCTGATGCCACTGGGGAATCCTACCCTAGTGAGGTGGGTCTCCCTCGGGAACGTCAGGCACCACGTTACGTTCAGCCGCCACTCATGTGAACCCAAACATGTGAGCATAATTTGGAAAATATCATTTATACTGTGCGTCTTTGTACGTGTCTTGACATTTACAAACTGCGATAAAACCGACATGAGGGAGGAGGGAATAGAAAACAGGGCGAGAATAATTTGAGGTAATGTTTTGCTTAGTGAACAGTATTACCCAATCCTGGATGTTGGAGCACTGGGAAGGAGGTTCTGGCTCTGAGGCTGCAGAGAGGGTCTGGGTTTCATTTTTCGGCAAGTGCAAGCCAAAGGAGAGCTGCCAAGTACAGCTTTCGCTCTCAACACTTCCTGCTCTTCCTACTCTGGCTCAGGAGGAGACAGGCTTCACTCAAACATCATGTCGACTTAGGCAGGGGTGGCCAGTTTATTCTCCCATTTCTCCATGGGCGTCAAAAACCCACATCTGTCACATAAATTACACCAAACACAGCCATAAATAAAACACCACTGTGGATATATTGTGGGGCCGCAAATAAAAGGTGCGTGCGTGCGTGCGTAAATGTAGACAAAAAGCATTTCCTGTACAAGTTAACAGCTTTAAATGACTCACTGTAAAGTCTTGAGAAACACTGCAGCGCAGGTCCCAAAGCTCAGCGGTATAATGCAAAAAATCCAGAAGGAACACCTGCAGCAATCAACTCTCAATCACAACAACAGTGACCCCATCCACGGCATCATTTTCATTATGGATGGTGCGAGCACAATGCTAGATTAACACTACCTACTGAGTGCCATCTTAATTGCCCCTCTGCAGATGCAGTGAAAACATGTCATTTAGGTACTTCATAAACAGACTTCTCTGTGCAGGTTATCAAGACAGCCGCTCAGTGAAAACACACCCTCTTTTCCAATGCTGATGTGCAATTAAAATGGTTTTAGAAATCCTCTTTGACAGTCCAGGGCTTAGCCAAAAATGTAAATGACATTAAAGGAGACAATGAATTTAATTTTGTTTAATGTCCCCTTTCGCTGATTCTCATTTACATCACATTTCCACATAAAGGGCTGACCTTATAAATACTGGCATTTGTTCAGCTTTTGGAGGTAATCACGGTTTTGCAAAAACCAGATGGGAGCACACAAATTTTCCGATTTGTTTCTTAGAAGGCCGGGGGAACCACATGTGAGACGTTCTAAGGCTGCAGCCCTTTGTTTCTGGTAAACAACTTGACAACAAGTCAAGTGCACTCTGGGAAATGACCTCGTAGGTGTTCCACAAATGAACGATAACGCAAAGTCATTTAGAAAATACAGGCTCGCTAATGAGGGACATAACGGAAAGCTAAGCAAAATTTACATTAGGCCAAAATTTAATTGCATTAACACACGAACAGGTGCGGGGAGGCCTTTATAAATGAGCTAAATGAATAAAAGCCTCCCACAGCACAACCATGTGTGCTGACCAAAAAAAAAGAGACAAGGGGAAAAAATAAGGGGAAATACAAGTCAATGTCATGAATTATTCAGTGGCTGGGCTGCACTCCAAAGGTCACTGCTCTTTGACCTTTGTGACAGGAAGTGAAAGGGAGTGCCGCGGCCACTGGAATAAATGGAGCTGACATGTTTAGCTCTGGTCCAGAATCCGTTTCTGAATGGCAGCGTAAATTGACACAGGATGTTAAACTGTATGAACATACATTAAATTCAAAATTCATATATGGGCAGAATACACACCGATAACACACTCTCTCGCTCTCTGTCTGTCTCAATTCTACTTGCATAAATTGCCCCGGCTTCTCAGAGTAAAATATGACCTTTGAACCCCCGACACACAGACCGAGTCATTTTCTCTCCTCTTTCAACAACATGTGCTGTCTTATTACAAAATCCATGTGTGAGCCTGAACAATGTATCTAATCTTTCACACAAGAGAAGACAAAGTCAATATGCAAGAGAGTGAAGACAGATACCAGACCAGGAGAGTCATCGCAAATTGAGTTATGTTTGGCTATACACTACATGCACTGTAAATGGGAAAACCATCTAATCAGATATTGGTACCTCATCACTATAATTCTAAAGACTCAAATTACTGACTGAATAAACCTGCACCCCCACTTACTTTAAGGCACCATTAACTTATAAATGTGACATCTGTAGCACTGCTAGATTAATAAAGGAGAGAGATGATTACAGCAAACTGCAAAGTGCTGTGGTCATAGCAACACTGCTACAATTAATCATTAAATATATTACTGCCGCTTTTATTTAATGCAAGCGGCAACAGAGTTTGACGTTTTCAATCTGGTTTGATGTTCGGGGAAAGAAAAAAAAAGTGCGCTCACACTGTTGAACACAATACCCTTTTTTTTTCATTGCGCAAAATATACTGAGTTTCCCAAAAGATGTTGAAATTTGAGTCACAACACATATAAACCCACCCAAATGCAACAAAAATAGGGCCTTTCTTCATCCAAAAATGAGTCTGAATAATGCAGGGGCATCAAATGTAAGTGCTGAAATATTTAAAGACCAAGCAGTGCTGAAACTTTGTGACAGCTGTTGGGCCTATATCTAACCAACTTTCTTTTTTTTTTTTTTTTTTTTTAAAGAGAATCCTTCCTCTTCAAAAATCTGAGTGAAAATCTGTATCAAAACTCTGAGAGAAAATAGGGTAAACAGATGTCTGGCTTGACCGCAGGAAAATAGGACACATTTGGAATGATAAGTTTCCCAAACTCCGTTGGATATGCCAGATCCATGGGAACGCCAGTTAATGTCTTGCTAGATGCCAGCTAGCTGTGTGCGCTTTCCCCTCTTACCATCTGGGAAAATGTTACAGCGAATGAACGCCATCAATGATTCACTCCAAATCTGTTTCTTAAGGTTCGGCCATGCTACTGTTTCTCTAGGAAATGTGGCTGTGCTAGCTGGTTTTCATACTGTAATTGTAGACAGATGAGACATGCCTGATTCAACAATCAAACCTCTCCTCTAGGTTTATGTCACTCAGCTATGTTCTACTCAATTGGAAATAATCAGTTTCTGCCAGCAGCGACCGCAGCACAGGTGCCTGTAATGATGTGCATGAGAAAATGACAGCTGTAACAGAAATGGCTGTAAAACATGGACGCTTTCACTAAAAGCTTACCCACATGCACAGCGGGAATAGTCAAGTAATTGCAGTAAATAATCTTACGTAGGAAACCTACAGTGTGCCCTGGTCATGTCCGTAACTCACGCTAAACCCTGCAACCTTTCACAAGCACCCCTCTCTGCAAGCCTCCTACAGTCACTGGGAACCTGTGTGGGTCTGTTAGGGTGAGCTGACGGGCTCATAGTTACGACATGGAGACAATGGGAGGGTCTAATGAGGAACATATGCTTTTGTGTTTCAACAGAGCCGCTCATTGTGCAAGGAAAGGGATACTCTACTCCTATTCAGACTCATCACAATGAAAATCCGAGCCCTCCCTGAGCCAGTTGAGCTTACAATATCCATCCGCTTCTTTTTTTCCTGTTCTTTTTTTTTCCCACCCCTCTTCTTGACTTTAATTCTCCGTGCATTCATTTTTGCTTATTGTACTTATGTTACATGTTTTGTCCTGCAGATTGAAGAACAATAGTGTGCGAAACTCTAAGCAGTAAAAGGCAGCAGAGCGACACAAAGCAAAACATGAAAGCAGCAGAAAATTAGGCAAAGTAGACGTCTCAAGTTATATGTTAATGTTTGCACCGCCATCCCTGCACCTGACTAATAAATTAAGCAATCCACTTGATACCAGACACAGCACCAACAACAAAAAGAAGAAAAAGAGAGCCCTGTCCTTACATTGTCCTAAACACATCAGTACTTTTTATGTGCATGCACCGTGACCGTGTCATAAAGAATATAAACATTCAACCAGAGCAACAGCGCAGACGACACACAGGCAGCATGCGTGCATATGAGGACGTGTATGCGTGCGTGTGTGGGTGTGTGGGTGTCTGTCTGTCTGCGTGCTTGGCGTCCTCGTCCGTGCGTGTATATCTGCATTTATCCGTGTGTGTGTGTGTGTGTCTGTGTGAGTTTGAGTTCAGACAGCAGTAGCTCTGGTAATCCATCCAGGCTCCCAGGGCAGCCAGCTCCTACTTCCTGATGCATGAGAAGCCGCTGGAGTGGAGTGGCAGCAACAACTGCTCAGCCCTATTTGATTACTAATAAGAGAGTTGTCCCCTCTGTCAGATACCAGGCATTCTCCACTAAGCAAACAGTGATTCCGGCTAGTCAAACATTAGCATTGCTGTCTCTCCCTACTACGTGGTGAGAGTTACATTGAGATCGACGCTCAAATGAAACCCCCTACCTTGCCCCTATATCCACCACACACACACGAACTGACACACACACACACACACACATGAACTGACACACACACACACACCTACCTAAACATATTCAAACTAACCAGGATGTATAGTTTCACAGTGTTAGAGAAATGTCAATGCCTGGAAGAAGACCATTTATTCTCCCTCTTTAGAAAGTGATGAAGGGCAATATAAATGCAGCAGATGTAACTTTCCTGAAGGTGCAAGAGAAAACAGCAGACATAAAATGTTTATCCCTTCTAAAACGAAACTTTAATGGCATCTAGCTCACAGCTAACTTGAGAGAAGGAAACAGTCAATGAAAAACAACTATTGACAGTGTAAGCATCACTGTCGTAAACAAAGAAAGGAAGCCAGCCAAATAAATGCGAAGTTGCCTAAGCTAATTAGGTGTATTCCCAGCATGATCCTCTAGTGATTGAGCCACCTGTGATTGAACAAACCCTATCCAGGTGGTGACCGCCCCTCAGTGCACAGGTACCTGGGAAAGACGCCCCTCAGCCACTCACACAGAATCACCCACAGTTCCCACACTGTGGTGCTATAAGATGCAAGTCAGCCCAACTGGGCCGTCTGGCACACCGGGAGGGAACTCATTTGTTCACTAGCTGATCCATGTGCCTGCTCATCCATTTAGTCAGTCAGACACTCACTCATTCATTTACTCACTCGTTTCTCGCGATCACAAACACACAAGGAGCCGCACACACACAGACCTACCTGTCAATGATCACGGGGTCTGATGGAGTCTCGTTCCTGTTTCCACAGCTTTTCTTGTCACAGCATCGGCTATAGGAACACAAGACAAGAGTAGCGTGTGTCAGAACAAGCAATACTTTGCTAAATAAATAAAAATAAATAAAGAATGCACACAAAAAAGCACATACATTTATGAGGTGCCTCTGAGTGGTTTTGATATCAGGAATAAAAATTGTCATGAGATTTCCCTCACCCAATCTATCCATTCCATTGATGCTGATGGCTGATAAAAATGGTGAAAACAACATGTTGTGTTGTTTGGCTTAGTGTTGGAGGGGAGGGGAGTGGGGATTGGGCCAGGAGGCAGGGGAGTCACTTTTCACAGCTTCAGCTTTTGTTTACCTCTAATTGCCAAGCTGCTATTTCTGAGGGAGATGCAAGGTGCCACCCTCAACCAATATTTCTGCGGGGCATTTATCAATTATGGCCTCAAAAGCACTAATCTATCTTCCACCACATGTTTCAGCCATCTCCTCCCTAAGCCTATAGCTCACCGCCTTTTGCTTCTTTGATTAGAACTTGAATCAAAACTGCAAAAATAAACAAATACATCATCCCAGCTTCCATGTGAAACGAAAACATATAAACATATGTGAAAAGGGATTGATTTATACCATATGGTGCGGAAAGAATAACAAAGATTGTGTGCAAAGCTACTGTCAGTCAACCACACGCTATTTAAATATGTCTGATTTACATGACTTTCTCGCAGCAATAATAAAGATGTTTTATAGCGGAGGTGGCTGCGAAGTATTAAGGCAAAAAATATTATTCAAAACTAGTGTATTGCAAGCAGAAGAAAATAAGCTGAGATTAAATGCTTATTCTTATTATAACTGCTCTTATTACAAGCATCTACTTATCTGATTATAGGCAGCAGTTAGAGCAGTTCTTCATTCAGCAGCAAAATGCACTTCCTCTTGACAAAAAAAATATTACCTCTAGAGCACCAGCATATTCACCGTGTCACAAATAAGTGATGGATGCATGTATAAATTGAGCGTGAGTGATGAGTTTATGCATGGAAAAAGACAAATCATTCTCAGCTCTCATGCTGCACTTGCTCTCAACCAGTAACTTGAACAATGCACCGGTGCAACAAAGGAGAGGTTAACCGACAGTATCCGAATTCAATGTTCACAAAGCTCATGCTGAGCTCAACAATAACAACAAAAGGCGTTTTTCCTTTTAGTATCAATGACACCGCTGAATAGCAGCGCAATATGAGAGGTGGAGATTTATGTGGTTAAATGACGCTAAAAGGCTCGCTGATCATTGTTGACAGGTGGGATCAACCGAGAACTGACTCTGTGCTAAAAAGAAAAAGAAAAAAAAAAAAAACCTGATACATAGCATGCAGCGTCTGTGCATAACTTAACAGGAAACACATTGTCTGTGGCAGGCACAAATGATGACATACAATTCTTAAAATATAAAACTAAATAAACTACAAATTAAAAACATAACTTATGTACTCTGTCACTGACTGTTTATTACACACTCAGTTTCCCTTCACTGCCAAAGACAGTCAGTTCATTCTCACTGTCATATTCATATTCATATCAAAGTTGAATCACATCATATCAAAGTTAGAAATGACAGCAGCTCTCTCTCCCTCTCTCTCTGTGAATGTGTGTGAGTGAGTGTGTGTGTGTACAGTATGTGATTGCTGAAAGACCACAGGACAGTCTGGATTGCTGTATCACATCATAAGTGTCAAAAACTTAGAGAAGGGGGTGGGGGGGTGGGGACAGTTTTTGCCTACAACTGCAAAATCCAACAACAGAGCTCCAACAACAACAAAATAATAAAAAATGATAATAATAATAATTATAATAATAATAATGCTTACCTGCACATAATTTCATGAGTAAGAAGAACTCTGCACATTTCTGGATTCTTGTCTTGGCCCTCATAAATTATGGCCTTTGAAAGGAAATGAGATGGAAATAAAAGTGAAAACACAGTCATCCCTTAAACACATTAATTCACAAATAATTAGAGCACCATTGCTCCTGTTCCTGAACTTCATGAAATAAATCAGGGCAAGGAACACACATGATGTTAGGACAACACAATATATTAGAAGAGTGCAAAGGCTGAGCAACACTGTGGTTAAGATAATCACACTGTGATAAATTATATTAATTTATATAAACATGATTACATCCACACCAATAAACAATTACAAAAAAAACAAAAAACAGACAGGAACAATAGTAACAATAGCAGCAACAATATTTTCAGTGGCAATAAAAATAAAAAATACAATTCTTAAATGAATGGTAACTATAACGGTAGAGATGATAATAATAATAAATTGTATTTTTTTTTATTAATCTACATAATATCCTGTGGCTCAGACAGACAGACAGAGAAAGAGAGACAGAGAGATTTTCATAAGGAGAGATCCAATAGAAGTGTCATCAATATGCTTATAATCTGGGGATATTTGGGGGAAAGTGTTAATGGGCAATCTGTTGTTTATTTTGAGCCGCTAACAATGATCTTTCTGTGGATAAAAAGCGGTGTCTGGCGGTACGGTTGAGTAATTTTTGAGCATTGGCTGAAACAGATGGCGTGGAGCTATCAGTTCTGCCGCTCTTCTCTTTCTCTCCCTCCCTCGATCCCTCCCTCCTTCTTCCATTTCTAAGGATAGACTCTTCACTCCCTCGTACTGAACCGGCACCAAGTGCAGCAGACGCAAGGAAAGCATCACATTATTGACAAAATACTTACAACATATATATATTTATATATATTTATAGCCTATCTCACAAAATAACTAAAATAAAATAACAATAAATAAGCAGCGTGATGTTTGTTTATGTTTTGCTGTCATGAATAAATTCCGTGTTTTGGCTTTTTTTTTTTTTTTTTTTTTTTTGGCTGGCTTCAGGCGAATATGAGAGAGTGACTTTGAAAAAGTGACATATCTGAACCAGGTCGCATCACTCTTTTTTTTTTAAGCTGTCCTACTTGACCTGATGTGTGTGTGTATTTTTCTTTTTTCTGTCTTTCTTTTCCTTTTTTGTGTGTGTGCCTGTGTGTGTGTTGAGAGCCGGGCGATTATCTATATTGGTTTGATTTATGTCGCTATTTGCAGCTGTAGAAACAGAAATCCATAAATTGCTTGTTCTGCGTCATTGACTCGGATCATTCGCACAGGAATGTTGTCTGTGACCAGTGGCCCAGGCTTCACGGCTCTATTCAGGAGGTTCTACCTAAAGCCTCCGCTTCAAACACACAAATACGAGCTGCACAGCTCAAGTGAGGACGCCTGATTTTATTCCCATAATTATAATGAACTTTACAAACCCTCTGCGTTGGCTTTAAACGCGCGTGAAGACGTGTAATAATAACATTTGCTGCGCTGAGGTCTGGGTGAAAAAGTCACTCAGCTGTTTTGTGAGGAACATGAGTGAAATTCACCCCAGCGAAAAAAATATCAATATCAATATTTATAAATATAATACGTCATGCAATTTTTGAAAATATCTTTATAGCGTCACCTCTGACTCTGTGCAGGAAAAGTCTGATAAGATCATATGGAGCAGACGTAGCGTTTAAATTTTAATGTTGGACAAACTGAGCCTACAAAGAAGCCTAACTCAAGCAGAGTAAAATCGACTTTGGAGTCTTGCAATATGATACGACCAAACATAAACAGTCCAAATGGAGGCTGTCTCTTCTTGTTACACTGGTAATTTGATTTTATTTTGTGCCACCACTATATTTTGCAAGCATTTTTTGGGGTCGTGCATGTTATCTCAGGGGGTGGGGGTGACAATTTTGCACGGCGTGTTAAGGTTTTGCACAAGTGCAGCCCTGTGGACGTGCAGCAAAGAGTTGCACCCGCGCGTGGACACACAAAGTGTAACAGCAGCTTACCTGCTTCGTCATGGAATCGATTAACCGTATGTAAAGATCCTGTTCTGTTCTGACGCCTGTGAGGGAGAGAAACACAAGAGCACTGGTCAACTTGGAGGAATTGTTGACAATTAATAAAATAAAAAGAAAGAAAAAATATTTTATAAAACATTTATAACATTTATAAAATTATAAGACAACTTTTACTATTATAATTTTTATTATCACCATTGCCATGAATTTTATTATTATTAATATTAGCATTATTATTACTGTTATTAGTAGTAGTTATTGTATTATATGTGGTTTTATGCAGGCAAGCAAAGTCATATTTGATATCTTTGCACGTGTTTGCAAAATATTAATGACACTTGAACTCACCATTGCTGTACAATAACTGTAGTTTGTAATGTATCCCATTGTTAGTTTTTTCACTGGTTGGTTCCTGCAGAAGAAACAGTTTGTGAAAATCAGCATCAACATCAACAACAAAAACAACTGCCTGTCATCACAGCACATGCCTGCGTGTTACAACCCATGTGTGTGCATATGTATATTTAAAGTTAGTGTGCAAAAGAAAAGAGAAACAGCTTTGGTTGTTAAAACGACTCTCTGTCATCAAGGAATTGAGTTAAAAAAAATCAATATTACACGTGACTTCCCCTTAGTAACCCATTGCCATTTCAGAGAACATAATTTCGATACATGTGCTGATTATGTTTCAAGGGGGTGCCTGTATTTCTAAAATACACCGCTTACTTTTTCTTTCTCCACAAAGTCCACAAAAGCTGTCCTTTCGATCTCCACGGGCTGACCCTGTCTGTCATACAGCGCCAGGACGAAATGGAAAAAATTGGATTTTCTGAGGTTGGAAGGGGGCTGCTTTTCATAATGTGCCCGTGCCAAGCCGACACCGCTGCGGGGAGAAAACAAGAGACCATCTCGGTTAAGCACCGGACACCGGGGATACTAGATGATGGAGAAGCTGATGGAAACATTGGAGATGCAGAAGCACGCTCGAGTACGGGGGAGATTTCTTGATTTGTCACAATAATGGGTAATCTCATGTAATGAAAGAAGGGAAAGCCGAAGGGGGGGCATTTATTGGGAGACCGTAATTGATACAGAGTATTCAGGGGATTGAGGGGTCGATATGATGAGGAGGGAATGCGTGAGAAAAATCAGATGCTTTTGGCATGCGTACCTTTGGGCGGCTGTGTTTGCATCCACCACCCCAGCTGTGTGCATCCAGGAGCGGACCGAGTTCAGTCCACCCAGCGGTTCCTCCTTCATCGTCGTCCCACCCCGCGGTATAGTTTCCTGAATCCCAAACATTTAGGACAATTTGCGTGAAAAAAGAGCCTCCTGCGAAATTAGGGAAATAAACGTCCAAGCGTGTTATCCTTCAGGGTTGGTTTTTTTTCACGGGATAAGTAGCGAGAGCCGATTCAGACTTGCGAGGGAAAACCCGGTCCACAGGTCTTGCCTCCCTCTTCAGTCCGTCCGATGTGAACAATTCTCAAAGTGCTGTACTTAGTTAGAGCGGTATCCACAGACTGGAAAAGTGAATTGTTCAATAGACAAGATTTTTTTGTGTTGCTATTGTTCCTCTTTGTTTTTTCTTTTTCTGATTTTTTTCTTTTTTTGTGCTATTCACAGAAAAATCGATGGCAGTTGTTTGTGTTTGTGGGTGATGCTGCTCTCAAAGTGCCCACATCCCTGAAGCACCGCATCCAAAACCTTCAGGACTTCTTGTTGAATAAAAAACCCACTCCTGAAAAGGTGCTGCTGCTTCTCCACAAGACAAACACAGGCAAAGGCTGATCACCAGTGGAGGTGTTCCTAGTACACAGGAGAGGTGGATAAGGGGCCCTTTCGCGTCGTGCAGGATGGATGGGAACATGCAAAACTAAGCCCTCTTTCCCCGAGGACTGAAATCTTTCCCGGGAGCCAAAACTCTAAACCCACGGGAGAGGCGCTGTCAGAATATGACGCTGAAGGGGCGGGGTTTTGCCCATATACGGAGCTCTGACGGTTCCTGTCAGGCAGTGGCTGCTCCACTGTACGGGTACAGCCCTATAGTGCAGCAGCCTGAGAACACTCACTCGCTCCACTTTTCCTCTTGCTTAGGCCCTATATGTGGTGAGTTTGATTTTTTTAACGATATGGAAAATTCAACCGGGTGTAACCATCACACATAATGAGGAAAAAAATAATAATAATAAAAGAAAATAATACATAATAATAACTCGAAATGCAGGATTCATTGCTTATTAGTTTTAGCTGGCCTGATGATTGCAATTTCCGTGATTAGTTTTATTATATTGGATTAAAATTAATAGTATTTGATATTTTTATTCGATAAAATGTGTTATTATTATTACAAATTGGCTTGACGAGATTGTTTATTCACTAATGTATCGGAAGCATCTCAAAAGCTGTCTGAATAAACAGGCCATAAATCATATTTCTATAATAGCAGATCATGTTTCTACTGATAGATACATATATATTTATTTATTGTGAACTTTTAACCCTTATGCTGCAGGTTGTTCTTTAATAGTAATTAAAATGTAATTAATATAAGGCTGATTTGTGAGAACCAGACATGGTTTATAAATCTATTAACTTATATCAACTCACTGAGAATTTTAACAACAGATGATTGACTTTCACTTGTTTGGCTGCGAGTCGCGCAGCAGCTCGTGTCTTTATTTATTATTTCGAGAGGGATCAGATATAAACAAGGCTTGAAAATCAGACATAGTGTCTCAGCATCCATATTATTGATGTCAAAACCAATCAGTCACATCGCTGTGCCATTTACAGGAGATAAGTCGGACCTTCTGACTTTCTTTTTTTTATGGGCTTTAAAAAAAAAGAAGCAGAGCCACCGTGTCTCATGACATTAAACAAACTTCAGGAAAAAGCCATGGTTCAGTGTCTTCTTTATTTCACGCACGTCCTGTAAAATCAGTAATAATCAGAAACATCTTAATCATTTTTAAAGAGCCAACTGCCTACATGTCCGACTCTGTCCGAGAGGAGCAAGCAAGCAATCCGGTTCATTAGTGGTGAAAAGGAGGAGAGGATGGAGGGAGAGAGGGGAGGGTGCGAGGAAGAGAGATGTGTGCTATATCCTGAGCAATCTATCTAGCTGGTGCTGAGGGTTAATAGCTGCTGCCAAAGATAAGTGAATTATAAGCTGTTGCTTTCACCTCTACACAATCTATTGCCAAATTGCCCAGTCACAAAATGAGGGTGTGGATTTTTTTTTCTTTAAAAAATAAAATAAACTTTTTTATTATTTAAGAGAAATCCAAGTTTCAATTTGTGGAAAAAATATCAAGAGAAACTCAAAAGGGGCTTCTTTGTTAATTCTTTTTCTATAGATGAAACAAACCGACACGCATGCTGTAAATGTTTTTTGTCTGTTCTACCGAGATTGCAAATATCTTTTTTGCACAGAACTCTCTGAGCTTTTTTTGCACAGTTTCAAGTCGCTTATTAGAACTTAACCCCTGATTACACGCACCAAGGCGATTTAAATCTGATTATCAAATTAGGAGACTTTGAGACAAATCCTCTTAGATCTGAT
Source organism: Trachurus trachurus (assembly GCF_905171665.1). Taxonomy (NCBI): domain Eukaryota; kingdom Metazoa; phylum Chordata; class Actinopteri; order Carangiformes; family Carangidae; genus Trachurus; species Trachurus trachurus. Next base: position 13,770,218 of record NC_139906.1, read on the forward strand.
ACTGTTGACTGGAGAGGGAAAATGGATCTCCACACCCGTCACGTAGGTAACGATGCTGTCCTGAAAGGGAGTTTTAAACCGTATTTGACAACAAATGCAGCTGCCCCGCTATTTCAGAAGATATTAGAGGAAAATGAATGCAAATCTGTGTGCAGGGGCCATCTGGACGTGGAGAGAGGGAGTCAGCTGCTCCACACACTGAGGCGCGGAGCCTGAATCCGTCTCAGCTCATTCTGTGGGATCATCTGCGTGGTGGGCTTACACCGTGGAAAATGCGCTCTCCATCATTAGGTGAAATGTTAGCATCAAAATAAAGGAAATGTTGATCCCCGTTGGTTTTAGTGGCTGCGTGCATGAAAACTTTGCACGGGCGTGGAATTAGAGGATCTTATTGCCACATTTTATCATTTCTCACCTAAACAAAAAAAAAGAAAGAAAGAAAGAAAAAAAAGAAGCTGTTTCTCAACAGCACGCTGGAGGTAAGTGATGGATGACAAGCAGGAAACAAGTGCAAAGTGTTTGCCTGCATGATCTCTGCATCTTGGCCGCACTGAGCCAGGCTGACTGCTCGTTTAAATGACCGGTTGATGACACGGGGGCCTGTTATCTCATGCTTCTATTCAGTGGCCACAATGAATGAACCCCCAAAGATTTGGGCCTGACCATTGATATAAAACCAAACTCCTCGGGACGCGTGGCTCCCAATAAAAATGTACACTGTGACTTCGAAGACCTCCCGTCTCGACGGAACGAGCCTCCTCCGTATTGAGGGTGACGTCTTCTTTTTTGTGTGAATTTACGGGGCGAGGCCCTCATGATCTCCTTAAATTTGCATGTAAATGGCGACATCAGCCTATACGCGTGCCAGGGGCCAGCGGGCCTCCCAGATGTCAAGGCAAAGTCAATCAGCCGGCCGCTGCCCAGCTGTCCATCGATGCACTTTATTGGGACAACACTTTCATTATGCTCACCTGCATTGTTTCCTAATGGATTGATTGGCAAAAAGAAAAACAAGCAGAAGAATAAGAAATCTTATTAGCAGCAGCCAAGCAAGTTTAAGGCTTTTATCAGAAAAGCTGTTTTAAAGTGACTTTTTTCTTTCTTTTTTTTATATTAATCTTATACCGTTTCAAATCCCATATTAGGGCTGTTGTGTTTACTGCAACATTGTCAGTTCTATTGTTTATTTCTTGAAGTATGTGGTTTGAATTAACATTTTATTTATTTGTTTGTTTGTTTATCATTTATTAATTATTTATGTTTATGTGACATGTGCGCCAAAAACAAACAAACAAAAATAAACAAATAAATAAAAACAAAAGAAAATTTACTGCAAGAATCACACCCATTGTTTTTCTTTTTCTGTCACTTGTAGCTCTGTCATTTTACCATGACCAACTTTATTTCATTCTTGTGTCACTCCTGAGACTTTTCTCACTTGTGGGGATGGATTAGATATATTTTATTATATATTATATTAAATTAATGCCACTATATTACAATAAATGTCTCCTTGCAAAAACTTTGTCTCCATGAGCTATTAAGGTCTGGCCGTAATAGATGCACGTGCGGAATTCGATATGACATATTCAAATATCACATTAAAGCACACTTTACGCGTTATTTTTAATTATAGAGGTAAAACACAAATGGCCAAGAGTGATGAGATCAATCATGGGGGCTATTCGTGTCAAGCCCCAGTTACTGCGCTGATAGACGGACAGCGCCCCTCGTTGGTTACACTTGAGATCATTGTGTCGATATGAGGCAGCTGTGTTCCTCAGTGACAAGATAGCTAAATCTCAACATAGGTTTATCTAACACCCCACCCCCCACCCCCCCACACACATACACACACACACACAATCACCCGCACATCCCCAGCCCCCCACCCGAAAAATTAAATGATCTAAAACGATAGTCTGATATATAATAATACAAAATTTGCAGGAGAATTCTTAAAGGATTGCTGAGCAGCGTCCACGCAATAATAATAATTAAAAAAATTCCATTGCAAAAAAAATTACATATTTATAGAGAGCAAAGTGTATTGTTTTCCATAGTTGAGAATAACTTCAAATTAAACTGCCACTTTAAAAAAATGATATTTATCATTGTTGTTATTTTTATTATTATTTTTTACTAAATTCGATCCACTTGAGCATCTTTTCGGTGCGTTTGATGTGGGCTTTGTCACAAACAAACATCATCACAGTATGTGGCACACAGCTGGTGTGACCTCACATTTCGTCACTAACTTCTGTCAGAGTGCTCATGTTAATTGTGTGCAGTGGTGAGTTCTGTCAAGGGCATTGCCCGTGCGCACAATTTGCATTTCCATTCTGCTGTGGAAATGATGAGAGAGTTTCTGCGCGGTTTAGAGCCTCGCGGCGCAGTCTGTGGGCGAATTACATTTAAAGAAGGCGAGAGAAATTAAATAAGAAACCGAGACCACTTCAGGGCTATTAACATCTAAAATATCCCCTGGAAATTTAGACCAAAATACACATGACCAAATACCCAGGATACCTTCGCTCTCATGCAGCCCTGGCTCGATTGTGTCCATCACTGTTTTGTAGGCCTATCTAAAATTCTTTATTTAAAAAAAAAAAAAAAAAAAGTTATCACACCGCCTCACATTTCTCAGTGGTGCTGATGGAAGTGAGCTAAATTTGATTATTCAGCCATAAATCGCAGCATATTAACTTATAGGTCTAACACATGCACCCAAATGCCAAATGGACTCCACAAAAAAACGTGTGGGGAAAAAAAAACTGACTTTAAAAGGTCATTTAAACATCTCATCAGTAAGTATGATATGGGCACATGTTGCATCGGGCAACGTGGCCTCCAAAACGAGAGGAATCAGCTTTAACCTTGGTTCTTTCAGAGCGCATGTGCGTGTGCATGACCAAACAGGCAGCAGCCTTTTGCCTCAGCACTCAGGAGAACTTTAATTTGCCTGTTGACCCCTGTGATGGAGCTATTGCCAACTTATAGTGAGGCTATACCCCACCTGCAAGTGGCTCACATTAAAATGTATATTTTCAACATGTTGCATCAGCGCCTCTAATTTACTTTTACATCATCATGGAGATACAGATTGGAGCGTGATTGGCAAGGTGTCTCATATCTGTGCAGCGCAGTGCAGTGCAGCCGCTCTCCGACAGAATTCTGACTTTAGTCGGAGATCCTTATTAATATTGAACTGTGCTACTATTAACAGAAATGTTAATTATGATGTCAAGACAGAGAGAGTCAAGGTGAAAGCTGCACAGCAATAGCTAAAAATACTCCATGCCAGCTACAGAGTACAGTATGATCCTGCAGAGGAGTGTTACTGGCAAGGGACCTTTTTGCTGCAACAAAGAGGTGGAAAAGAGGAAGTAAATGAATTAGAGTACAAGCCAGATTTTGTCTTTGTTTCATCCACACTTGTCCTGTCCCTATTTTCCAACCTCTCCCTTTTCCTTGCTATTGGAAGTGCTGCAAATTGTATAATGCTGCTCTTTGTTCTACAGAGTCAAGCCACATGAATAGCCGTCCTGAGCACACACAAAAACACACTGACAAACTGATCATCTTAAAAAAGCAACGCCCTGGTGCTCACTTGGCCTACTTTCCACGGCAGCACTGGGACGTGGGAAGAGGAATAGAATTCAGGGGAGGATGTTCTTGCACTCTGGGAAACATTCAGTATAGCAAGTGTGATGCACATAAACATAGCCTTTGCATTGTCAACCTTAGACCGCATTTGCCCCAGATAACTAGTCCCCATGTGCTAGACTATTCTCTTTGACTTTGCAATTGAAATCCTGAGAAGATTATGCCAAAGCTAAAAGAGGCAAACTCCGGGGTGGGATTTCAATTGTCAATTCCTGTTGGATTTTATAGCATTATGACATATAGTACACCATCTGTTACACTTCCTGTGACTAGGTCTACGTCTGCACAAGTGGAGTCTATGTGAACATCATTACAACTAAGACCTTTGCTTTTGAATGGACAGCACTATATTTCTTGTAAGCTCTCTTTCATGCAGATGAAGTATGACGAAGCATAGGGGTCTTGCAGCGCAAGGGTAAATCAGGAAGGTGCAGGAGAGTAACCACTCCTAACTTTAGCTTAACAGACTTCCTGAAGCGTTAGATAATCTGGGGCTTCTATGTACACCGCCTAACCAAATGTCGACATCTGTGAGGGTGTGCATAAAGAAAAGCTCCTCAGAGAAACAGGGGATAATAATCTTAGTTCCCCTCACCTTCAGCTTGCCCATAGGGGTTTAAAAGGGAGATGGAGAAATCCTATGTAAACATGCCAAGTCAAATTTTCACTTGAAATGTGACGTGGAGGCAAAGGGCAACCTTGGTGCATCACTAATGTGGTTCCGCACATGAGTTTTCAGTGCCCCTGGATGTAAACAATTGATGTATTCAGTCCATGGTTTGAGCACTGACTCACTATGCACACTTAGTATGTTTGAACGTCTTTTTATCCATGACTGTGTGTTTAGTGCATAGGTGAAGAGCCCAGAGAAGTCAACACAAAGCTTGTACACAATCAGAATCTCTGTACTCAATAGCTTTCATGAAAGTGAGTTTTGCTCTCCTGAGAAACATACAAAGTTTGAGCATCTGTTCCATCATGTAGTCTTTGTTGAGAAATTAAATATTGAACTGATCTAGTGTACCATGAATGTTTCACTCACATAGTGATTAGACAGACTGGAGAGGCAAGACACCGCAGCACTTTACACTCTACTTTAATATAGAGTATTTGTTGTTCTTGCCTTTAAGTGTTTTACACCAGATTATGTTGTTATAGTAGAAAATGGTTTTTAATGTTGCCTCAATTAGACTTAACATGCATGTGTAACTCTGGTAACACACAAGCAAATTTATATGCAGATTATGTATACATGTGCACAAACACAATCAGCCACTGTACACAATGAGTATTACGAGTGCAGTCTGATGCACATCAATATAATTGGAAAAAAAAGTGAAATTAGAGTTTTGGTTTTTATGATTCAATTATCAACTTGGTGGCATCACTTTTTTTCACTTTTATAGTGTTGCGAGCCATATAGGAAAAAGTCCTGATTTAAATTGGTCATAGTCTTTGCAGATAAAAACGCATCTCAGGATAGAGGATGTCTCCTCTCTTACTGCTCCGTCCTTTGCGTCAAATCAACAATTGTCTCTGGGGAGGGCCCTTAATGACGTTCTTTGACATTCAGATTGGATGAGCAGACCGAGGTAACATGCGAGCAGGAGAAGGAAACGGTATCATCACAGAGATCATAAAATGGTGTCGTGAGTAGTCTTTTGTCTGGGACCATAGGAGAGTTCTGTTGCTAAAGGGAAGGACAAAAGCAGAAGGCGCCACGGGTATAAGGTTCCCCTGAGCAACAATGCTGAAAGTTTCAACTTGCAGCACATGGGTGTAACTTTAACTGGAATACTGTGGATCAAAGACTCACAAACAAAGTGGGTGGAAATGCTGGAGGAGTGCCTGTGCTCAAGTGAAGGACAGGTTCACTAGAGAGAAAGCAGGAGAGACCATTTATGAAACACAGACAGCCAATCAAGGCTAATTACTGAGACTGTGTTTTGTGAACTCAAAGGGCAGTGTGATTCAATTAACAAAATTGATGTGTATTGTGATTTTTTTTTTGTTACTGTTGCTCATTTTGAAAAATAAAATTACCTTTACAAAAACTGTGGCAAAGCAAGCTTATCAGATATAAAACTAAATCAGAATTTAATTAAATTCTTGAACAAAAAAAAAAAAAAGAGACCGAAGAGTTGTCAATGCGTCATACGCACCGAGGACAGACAGTAGATTTTGTAAGGCATCTCAAACATTCATTCCATACCCCTGTCATCTTTTTGAGAGTGGGAGAATTATTCAGTTCTGCTTCTTTAAATAAGAAACACAGCCTTGAAATTTGTGAGGCTTAAGGCAACTCATCAGGTTAGATCAGTACAATGTGGATGTGTAACCTTTACACTGCAGTTGAACCTGCACATACAAGTGTTATGAAAGGTCCCTGTGGCACTCTGCTCTTCTGACATGGATTTGAAGACTTGCCACTTTATTAGCTGCTAAGCCCCCAATACTTGTTCTATATAGTGGAGGCCTATGTTATGAGCTGGGATCTCATTGTCTAGCGTTATTAGAGGAAGAGTCTGCAGCACTCTCTTGTCCCCCCAAGAGAATAGCCCCGACTGTTTGAAGGGAAGCTACAAGTGCAATTTAACCCATCTTATTTACAATATGATCTGTTACAAGGACATCATCGCTGCAAGGATTCACATCTAATATATCCCCCTCTATGTGGTTCTTTTCTGTTTTCATTGATTCGACAGGGTATATTTTTTCTGATGTTCGCCTGAGCTTTCAAAAAAAATTCTCTCAATCTGTCATGTTCCAGTCTTCACTGAGACGAGCTGAAAACTTTGGCGATCCACGCAACTAAAAATTCATTTTTTTCTCCATGTATATTTCACGTGGAACTATGGCAGTCAAAACAATTGCTTTGTGCTTAAAGGTTAAAATAGTTAATGAATGTAAGTGCATATGGACTTCTCCATGATACCATCAACATCAGCTTGGGGAAAACAAGCCGTCTGTGATCATCCCTCGTGTCAGCAGCACACACTTATCCTCCAAAATGGAAATTATCTGTTGGCATTGAATAATAAGTGCCATAGTGCCATCTAGTGCACAGATTTGCACACTGAAGGATGACAGTCCCTGTATGTAGAGTGTACGCTATACACTGCGTCTTATATATGAAAGCATAGTGTCTTACCCAAGGGCAAGAACTGAAAAAGAAATAAGAAAAAAAGTAAAGAACAGAGTACTATTTGCACTCATGTCTTGTGTGCTTCAATGTGAGGTTTAACCACACCGTATGGCCATACAGAAAATTTCCACTCAAAGGGGGAACAAACAAGGAGGCAAAGGTTTGTCTTCCAAGCCAGGTCTCTGACAAGCCTCAGTTGTGGAGAGCCGCAAGGATAATCTCCTTCAGACAATGAGACAATGTTGAAGGCTGTGCATGCAAATTACACTCAGCCATCTAAATTACAAAGACATACACAGACCTCAAATCATCAGGCCTCATATCTCACTCATCGGGCCTCCTGGCTCTTAATTTGCCAGAGGATGCTATAGAAACAACAGAACAAAAATAATAAGAAAAAAAAAAACACATGAGCCAAAACAAGAGTCTTGAATAATTGATTGTGTTTGTCTTTGCTGTTTGTGTGTGTGAGAGTGTGTGTGTGTAAGACTGAGGGTCTGGACAGAGCTTATGCCCCTGAGCAGAGCAGACACATCCACTGCCCAATGGTTTGTGTTAAAAACTGTCTGATGGACCAAATGTGGGGGAAGGGTATGTTTGTGTGTATGCAGGGGAGAGGGGGGGGGTTGCATGTGTATGGGTATTTATGTGGATGCCTCAGTGTGTAAATTCAAACACAGAATAGATAAAATCAGTACTTAGCTGTGTCTGACTTTGTCAAAACAAACTTGAGCGTGATGAAATCATGCCCATTTTTTGTATTCGGTTACATGAGAATAAAATGAAGTAAAGATTTCCAGGATAACAAACGTTTGTTGTTAAACGGCTTAGGAATAGGTGTGTTGTAAGATGTTAAAAAGTCAATATACCTTCATTTTGTCTGTGCTGGTAATGAGCCATATTTTCTGGGGGAAATGGCTGCTTCTCCGGAGGCACCATGTCTACTGAATGTGGCCCTGATCCTGGATAAAACAGAAGGCTCACCAATCAATCTCTCCAGGTTGCCCACAGCCAGAGAAAGCAGCTGCACCACATGTTTGCCTTGCGCGATAGCGACAAGTTAACATACGGGCAGCACAGTAACCATCCACAAGCAGCCTCTAGCTGTCTTATAATGAATTCCCACAGGGATGGGGAACTATCAGAGTCAGTGGTGTTACTGGAGGCTCGGAATAAAGTCAACACCTCTCCTTATACCTGATGAAGCTACGGCACGGCAACACACACACACACACACATACATACACACACCCTCTCTCTCTCTCTCTCTCTCTCTCTCTCTCTCTCTCTCTCTCTCTCACACACACACACAGACACACACACAAGCACAACACTGAACTTGTAAAAATGTTAAAATCTAATGTATACAATAATTAGGCTGCGCAGTTTATTAAATCACAAATTAGGCTCTAGTCAAATGTTTCTCCTTCACACTGTGATGGTGAACACAAACAATTCCTTTAGTTTTTAATAGGACAATATTAGTCAAGACCGAAATTTTCTTTGCTCTTATTTCTAAAAATGAATTTTGTTGAAGAGAGATGTTTTGGCGTGCAAGTGAAATTAAACAAATTTTTTTTAACAAAAACAAAAAATCTTTTCCCATAATTTCTTAGAATTTAAAAAGCACAATTTCACATTGTTAATTCTGGTTGGGCCTATTAATAGTCTATACCCACTCTAGTTAACACTCTAAAATGAAAACTATTTTGTCTATTTTGTGCTTACAGCATTCCAGTGAATAATATCTAATCCGCCTCTTCAGAGGGCAATACATTTTGTTCCATTTAGTCAGAGGTTGAAGCTATAGTAAAAACCAGAGTAAACCCACTCAATGCTGTTTGTAACTGCACAGGATTTATCATGATGAAGTCAAGGATGTTTTAAAGGTTCAATTGGTTCTTTCAATAATGATGGTTTTACAAAACACTGGTGAACGATCCATTTTTAATTCAAGGGTAACATCCACCGCGAATTTTAACTACGAAACCGGATCGCTATACAAGCAGGCGTAAACTGCTTATTGGGGTGTAGTCCATTTCAGTCACTATTCAACTGTGTGTGAGAACATCTGTGAAATGTATAATCTTATCTACACACATTGCTATGCTCCTTAATTTCTTTGAGCAGTTGTATACCAGCCAACTTGTACCAATACTGCAAGCACAAGTTGGTCCACCTTTATATATATATATAACTATAGATATAGTCTTCCTCACCTCCAGGCCTCTGCTCTGCCTCTCCCCAAGGGACGCTGTGTGAGTGATGAGGGGGATGTGGAGCTTGGGAGATACCGAGGAGAAGACTTTGGTGAGATTTGGTCCAGGTCTTTCAGGTTACATCCCTATTTCATTCTCTTGCCACCTGCAGGACAATGTGCAAATGCTGAAAACAAATAAAGGCAAAAAGGACACAGTGCCATCAATATTATGTAGTCGTTATCCAGAGCTCATTATCACAGTTATTTGAAGTCAGTGCAGAAGGCAAGCGAGCTTCAAAGACACATGACCTGTAGCATCTGGTTAAGAGCAAGTATTATCTGTTAATGAGCACCTTTCAGGCCACCATGCTTTTTAAAGATAAAAAGTAAAATTAGAATATAATTGCAGCTGTAAAAACATAGGACCTCATTTTACTTGTCAGTCTACGGGTGCACCTAAGAGGACACATACAGCATCTCTAGTGATTATAATATTTTATATTTTCACACTTCATCAGAAACTTTTTTCTTCTTTTGGGGGGTGACTTACTTTATTGCACAATCAGCCCTTATGGGTTATCTCCATCGCCTCCCACCCATCAGGGAGTGCTGTTCACAGAAAAAATAAGCATAAACTAAAATCAGCCACCACTGCTAAAACATAATAATTATAAACACATTCTGAAAAAAACAAAAATATAGATGACATACTTTTTTAGCAGATTTTAAGCAAAACATTAAAAACTTTGTTCCCTAATGTGGAACCCACCATTTAAAGAAAACAGTACAAAACAACTGATAGCATTGCTGGTGACAGACTGGATGCTCCATTTAACATTAATATTAGATGGACGTACAGACAGACAGACAGACAGACAGACACAATTATAAAACTGTGAAAACAGATTGTTGTATTTAAACTTTTTGACTTAGTTTTTGTTTTGATTGGATTTGATTGATCAGGCGTAACACACCATAGTCACAAAGGACAAGCAAAACAAACAACAGGCCTGTAACAGTTCTGTGAAATGAGACCTCAATAATACATAAGTATGTGCATTCAGTTTATTTTCCCTCAGAGGTCTAACACACCTGCATTACCCATTAAAAGAAAGACTGGATGTTCACCCTTTTCTCCACTAGATGTCACCCACTGATCATACAATACAAAGCTGGGGTTCTTCTTGGGTGTCACAGTTCTTTGAGTTAGGACACACTTAATGTTTAACATCAACAACAGCCAAGCAAACAGTAAAAACAAAGTTTTACTGTGAATAATGCAATTAATAAATAGAAGTTCATTACTGCAAGAACTTAATCAGTTCATGTATCATTATCCATTAGGCCTACCCTATATCCATGACACACACACCTTGGCTATAAACACAAGAGACTAGAGAGAAATGTTGCATGCATTGCTATCTCTTGCTCCTCTTTGCGTGCTTCCGCTTTTATCAATAGGCACAGGTCTACACCTGATGTGTAGTGTCATGTGTCATGTGTCCCACCCACGAATCAGAGGACAACTGAATTGCCTTAAACAGGCCGAGACGAGAGGCGTTTAATGTGAAATGCAATAGAGATACAGTCGAAATCCCTGAAAATAAAGAGTGAATGCAGATTTGATAAAATGATGCTCGGGAGGATGGAGGGAGCCAGGATGTGGCATGTGTGCATGACGTCATTTCTCCATGTACTGTGCGCCATTTTGGAAGAAAAAAAAATCACGGATAATTTCCGTGGTCTTGACAGATCCGGACCCGAGTCTTCACACTGATTGTGGATGCTATCTGTTCCCCCGAGCAAGCCGCATTGGTTGATTAAGTATTGGAAGCTGTGTACAGCAAGAGCTGCTAAATGAAGCAATGGCGGGTAAGCTACTTTTGAAAGGGAGTGAGAAGGATCCACCTCACTTGGTGTGTGTGATGGCCTGAATCTGCAAGTTAGCTAGCCAACGTTAGCGCTGGCGAGCTAAGGTGCTAGTTGTCAAACTGTCACTGTCAGGTTTTTTATCGCCTCTTGAAGCGCGACTGGGACAGAGAACCAACGTCGTGTCCTTTTTGTCTCCCTTGTGTCTTTCTACAGGAGTTGCAGGAGGAAATGATTTCCAGTGGTGTTTCTCGCAAGTGAAAGGAGCGATAGATGAAGATGTTGCGGAAGGTATGTGGCTAATGTTAGCTCGGCGCTAGCTAGATGGTCTGATGATGATGATGATGCTCTGTGGGCTTTACATGTGATGCACGGTAGCTAGATGGTCGCACATGTTTTAAATCGGGGCAGCTGTTGGTAATTGGTGCGACCCTGTTCGTGGATCAATTGCACAAACGCCCTTTCTTCTGTAAATAACCGTGTGCCGCTAGCTAGCTAATATGCTAGGTGGTGGCTAAGCTATTAAAAGGGGAGCGACCGTGTCCATGACGTCAATGTGCTGCGTCCATAAATTGTCAAAGTGACATCATGCGTGTTTTCATTCATTCATCCATCCATCCATGAATGGGTGTACGTGTTGTGCGTGTTTGGCTCACTGAGTGTCTCACTCTTAGTCCAAGAAAAATGTCATTGCACCGCTAGCATGATTCAAGCTGTCATCAGAGCTATAATCGTGAAAGCTGAGCTGTGAGGTCTCAATCTGTTTGATGTGTGTCCATTTCCAGCTGACATAATCTCAACAGTTGAGTTCAACTATTCTGGAGAATTGCTTGCAACTGGAGATAAAGGAGGAAGAGTAGTGATATTTCAACATGAACAGGAGGTAAGACTCAACAGAGGAGTATCTTCATCGGATTTCATGAGCATCAATGTCAGAAGGCACATGCTGGCTGCATTGTAGTGATTCTGTGTTGACTTTTGTTTACAATGTTTCTTTCCAGTCTAAGAATCGTCCACACCTTCGCGGGGAGTACAACGTCTATAGCACTTTTCAGAGTCACGAGCCAGAATTTGACTATTTGAAAAGTTTAGAAATCGAGGAAAAAATTAATAAAATAAGATGGCTACCCCAACAAAATGCTGCTCACTTTCTACTTTCGACAAATGGTAAGAGTTTAGTGTTTATTTAGTTCAATTATTATTTGAAAGTGTGTGACTTAACTTGATCTCTATCAGATAATTGTTCTCCATCTCCACATTTTACAATTTCGTTGTCTGTTTTTGCCAGATAAAACTATCAAATTGTGGAAAATAAGTGAAAGAGATAAACGAGCAGAAGGTTACAACCTGAAAGATGAAGATGGACGACTCAGAGATCCCTTTAGAATCACCTCTTTACGGGTATGTAACCTATGTCGTACACAAACAGGGCAGTCTTAAGTTTTTTTTTTGATGAATCCTATCTAAAAAAAAAGGTAAATGTTATGTGTTTCAGGTACCAGTACTGATGCCAATGGATCTCATGGTAGAAGCAAGCCCACGGAGGATCTTTGCAAATGCGCACACCTATCACATTAATTCCATTTCTGTAAATAGTGATCATGAAACGTACCTCTCCGCAGATGACCTAAGAATAAATCTATGGCACTTGGAAATCACAGACAGAAGTTTTAGTATCCTTTTCTTTATCACAAAACGGCAAATATTGGATGTGTGGCTTAAAGGTCAATTGTCTCTGCACTCTTCCATCATGAAACTTAAAACTGCAAGTTCCTTAACAGTGTGTTCCCAGATATTGTAGACATCAAGCCTGCCAACATGGAGGAACTGACAGAAGTAATCACAGCTGCTGAGTGCCATCCACACCAATGCAATGTATTTGTGTACAGCAGTAGCAAAGGCACCATCCGCCTGTGTGACATGCGAGCAGCAGCACTCTGCGATAGGCACTCAAAGTGTAAGTACCTCTGATGTATGTGAAATGAGTCAATTAACTAGTCAACGAGTGTGAGAATTGCTGTTTAGATTGGTCAATTAAGACTCTTTTGATTCTGGTTTTGATCATGATTACGAAATAAACCGATTTTTTTTATTGGCGTTACTGTAGTTTTTAAAGTTCATGCTGACAATTACTAGAAATAACAATTGAGGATTTTTTTTCTTCTATCTTTTAAGTCTTTGAGGAGCCTGAGGATCCAAGCAGCCGATCCTTTTTCTCTGAGATCATCTCCTCCATCTCGGACGTGAAGTTCAGTCACAGCGGACGCTACATGATGACACGTGACTACCTCTCCGTCAAAGTTTGGGACCTCAACATGGAGAACAGGCCAGTGGAGACATATCAGGTGCATAAACATACTTGTCTAGTGACTTAAAATATGTTGAACATGAACCCTGTGTGAGAATAAAAATAAATATTGTTTCAAACGTGATTTGAGTGAATTGACAGCCTAAAAGTAACCTTACAGAAGCACTAAACTGTTCTAAAATTAGTGAAGTTTTAAATTCTGGCAGTGTTCTTGTGCTGTTTCTCTCACCTGCTACCTTAAGGTTTTTTCCTAATTTCATACTTTATTGTCCACATCATTCAAATATCATTTTCATATTGAATAAAAGGGAAAACAGCTATAAAAGGACACAATCACTTCATTGAATGGCATACATGCTCGTCATAACTCCCCCCCAAAAATTTGGCTCACAAGTCAGTGTTAATGTGATGAATTATTAGCAATATTTAGGCCAATTTTCATGTTGGCTGCATAAACACCTAAATTATATTCACACAGATGGAAATGTAAGCACAAATGAATATCTAGGCTAAGTCATTTTGTTTTGTTTCAGGTGCATGAATACCTTCGCAGTAAACTCTGCTCCTTGTATGAAAATGACTGCATCTTTGACAAGTTTGAGTGCTGCTGGAATGGCAGTGACAGGTAAGCGCTCTTGCCCTTGTTTTTCCTTGTCATTTTTTAAATGGTACATGTTTTAATATTATGAACAGTGTTCCAAGGTTGTTGTATTTAATGTCAAACAATGGTGACACTTTACGAGAAAAGTCTGTGCAAACACTCAATTTGATTTTCTTTCTCCATCAGTGCCATCATGACCGGCTCCTACAACAACTTCTTTCGAATGTTTGACCGCAACACCAGGCGGGACATCACACTGGAGGCGTCCCGGGAGAGCAGCAAACCACGGGCTACGCTCAAACCCCGCAAAGTGTCCACTGGCGGCAAGAGGAAGAAGGATGAGATCAGCGTGGACAGCCTGGACTTCAACAAGAAGATCCTCCACACTGCCTGGCACCCCAAAGATAACGTGATAGCTGTGGCAGCCACCAACAACTTGTACATTTTCCAGGACAAAATCAACTAGAAGATTTGGGGCTCCAGAGGATAGGGCTTTTACCGTACCTGTGTAGTTAAGCCTACTACTTGTCTATCTGTATAAGAAGAAACAGCCTCGTTGTCCTCCTGGTGAAGAATTCGAAAGCACGTGTCTACTTTTTTTGCCACAGGAGGTTGATCCATAGGCCTGTTTTATTTTGAGTCTGAGCTTAGGTTGATTTTGCCTTTGGCACCAGGGCAATCAACATGCCCCCCTGACCCAGAAAGCCCAATTCGGGTCTAATTGACGGAATGGCACTCCCTAGAGGTCAAACTCTTGAACGTTGGTGTTTGTGTTGACATTTTAAGCCTTCATTTCATGATTTAACAACAGAACTCTTGGAAGCCCTTAAAATGACGTCTTGTCAAAGTTGTAACATCATTTCAAAGATTTTGGGCCCTCTGAAGCACGGATTAATGGCCAATAAGCCTAACTGTAACATTCCCCCATTGGCCATGTATTCAGGCCAAACTGCTGGTGGAAGAGGCCATGAATTTGGAAAGTGGACTTGTTTCTTTTCTTCCCCTCCCTCCTCTTACTTTACCCCAGTCAATACGGTGACATAATTTCACTGACTGTATCTACTCAAGTACACCTTGTCATCCACATAATAAAAGAAACTAAAACTACAGATGTGTTTTTAAATTTAGAAGTATGTATTAAAACATGTTTATTGCTTTGCATGTTTTTATGTTGTAGAGAGGTGGAAAAATGTTCAGTCACACCACTGTCTTTTTGAGCAGATCTCAAGCAAACCTGTCATGGAAATACTATTTGGGGCTACCAGTTTCAGAACCACTGTTGGAGACAACTGATAATGTGTTTGTGTCAAGAGATTCATTTCTAGTTTTTGACCATGTTTTAGGATGCAGGCTGGAAACTACATGGCACAAGATGGGGCCCAGGATAAAGGGAATCTGCAGCCTTAATACCTACTTCTATCAGTGACAGCTACAAGTTATATGTCCCCAAATGTTTTACAAACCTCATGTGCATTATTTGTAAATCCTATTTTATAGAGTTATGTCCTCATATACTGCTGCTATATGTGGCTGTCTATGAAAACACAAAGGAGGAAAATTGCACACCATACAGTTTATGTGATAGAGTGCCTCCGAGTCATGTAATAAGTAAATAAAAGTCAGACAGGCCTCATACATGTGCCCTTATTCATTTATTAGGGATGTCACCCAAATTTGAACCGCGTATTGCAAATGTGGATCTTATCTACGTAGTTGTGAATGCAGAAATGAAAGTTGACTACACAAAACATATACTGATGACATTAAAACAAACACATAATAATGCATTGTCTTTGTCCATTGATTCCTAACATGGTGGCAATGTATTCACTTGTTTATTATTTTGACCAAAGTTCAATAAAATTTTAATTGTGTTCATCTGCATGTGGTCCTCTCCTTTGAAAATCAGCTACATATTTCTACCTTTTAACTTCAGTATAAATTCAACAGGGCCACGCGTGTTTCTGGCTTTTTGTGGAAAAATGCAACAAAAATGGACCACATTAATAGGCCATTAAATGTTTTTATACAGTTGCACAAACTGAACAATCAGTGATGAATGATGTCTCTTAAACACTGAGCTACTGATCCCTTGGACAAAACATTTAAAAGAAAAAAGAATCAAAATGTATTCACTGATTTTTCAAAAATAATTTGACAGTAAGTAATTTACAATCTCAAGTGAGTTATAACTGCAAAAAGAAAAGGGAAATGATGGACAATATATTATCAGTTCCCTATCATGCAGATTTTAGGTGCAGGAAGCAGCAAAACAATCATCTCCAGGCCAGGACAGGGACTACAGCAAGAAGCAGGGGATTGGTCAATGCTCTGTTCAGGGGTGGACACCGTGAAAACAGCAATAACAGACCCTTCAGTCTCCATGCTGTTGTGGGCAACATGAAGCTCCCAATTAAACTAGACCATGTCACATGGCCACATCTCCCTTGATCTTTAAAAGGTCCCATTTTAAGGCATGCCAAGATGGTCACATTAAGGTGACAAGGTGTTGCAACACCATTTTACTTAGTAGGTGTTGTGGGAAGTTAGACGCTTCCCAATGTATATCCTAAAAGGAAAGAGACAAATATGTAAAATTAGATATTGCAAGCAAAATATGTTAACAAAAAAACCCTGAAGCAGGGACTTAACATTTCCTCTTCATCATAGTACTTTTGCACAAGAAAAAACATGCAATAGTGTTTTTTTTATTTTATAAAGTAACCTCACTGAGATAACAAGACATGGTGCTGTTTCAATCATGGGACAGTCATGTAGTCATCATGTTTATGTTCAGCTTTTTTGCAGTTCTCCTCTATTTACATAACAAGTGTAAAAATTGTCCCATCATTAAAATGCAAAGCACAAGCCTGGAATCTATCGCAATAACATTCATTAACATGCCTTTAAAAATAGACAAACACGAGACCACCACTAAATTATTCATGTTATGTAGGTGCAATTAAAGGTGTGTTTGCATCATGTTGGTGCAACTGAAAGGTGTTTTTGCAGCAGTGATGTTTGTAAACAGTAGGAAAACTGATTCATATTTTCACATGTACATTTAATATGTAGTCAACAATTGGGCCTTCATATGTTTTTTAGAGGATTGTTCTGTAATTGCCTCTAGAGGTTCCTATTAAATTATTTCAGCTGCTGTAATATTGCCAGAGTTAGCAATTAAATTATGTTGCTTACCCTAGGCCAACAGCAAGTATGTGAGAGATGATTAATGAGGGAAGGAAAAGCTTCAGAAAGTCAGCAGAGAGAATCCCTCCCTTCTTCATGACACTGGTGTTCCTGATGCTGAGAGAGGTCGAGCGCTTAGGGTACTTCAGCAGGAACTCCCTACAGAGGAGCACATTAATTTTTCATCGTGTTGAATACATTACATTCAATGAGTGCCAGTTTAATGTCACACTGACATCTATGCTAACACAGACATAATTTTAAATTAAATGAATTACATAATAAATCATGGCATAAAATAAATATACTTTGGCTCCTATGTGCACATGATTACCACCATAGGGTTTAACAGTTCTCACTACCATCCTTGTAATCACTACCCCATTCCCTATTACTAGTGTTAATTAATTAGTAGTGGTAACATACTTTGGTGGGTTGTTCTCAGGACGACTAGACCAGTCCCAGATCCAGTCAGCATTTTTCTTCATCAGATTCTCCACTTCCCGTCTTGTTTCTTGGAAGTCTTCATCTGACTGAAAAACACATCCAGCACCAACATGGTCATTACAGGTATTTCAAAGCAGTATTATGTTACAGAATGTTAAATAAACTATTTAATAAAACACCACTTCATTAGGTGTTCAATTGATTATAAGGCGTCACAGGTTCCACAAACATACCTGTGAGCTGTTTCCCTCTGAGCCTCTCCATAGAAGAAGGGGGGTCTGTGCTCTGAGTGGGCTGATGTGAGGAGGAGGACAACAACACAGGAGTTAGGCAACACTTCTGTATTACACAATGCAAAAGGAGAAACAAATCATTCCCCTTCTCTCTACTAACCTGTTGCATTGAGAGCTTCCTCTGGAACTGTTTCTGCCCGACTCATTCTGGGCATCTAGCAGCATTTTCTCCATGTCACACTCCTGACTGGACGTGGCGATTTGTTCCTGGCTTCCATGGTGACTTGTGGTTTGAGAGCCATTACTGCTGAAATGCAGCTCAACCCAGGAACCTTAAACCAAATACAGTAGTCTTTACATGGGAAACCTGTTGGGTATTTTAAGTGTTATATCACTGGCCTACATATCCTAGGACTGCCAGGCAGGTTAAGGGTGAAGGAGAACAATAAACATGGAGGGACTGCTCTTGCCTCGAGGCACTCTGATTTTGTAACATTATAAACAAGCCTCTTTCACTATCTAGGACGATGGGCTGTTGTCCTATTGTGGTCTCTCCACATATTGTGGAGGGATCAAAAATGTAATATTAAGCTTGCTGGTTTTCTACATATCTCAGGCTTTTCACGGAGCTTGTCTAAACTACGAGGTTAGTCACCTTGCAGTTTTTTTAATGGTCGGCTAACAACTAGCATCAACACTAGTGAGCTACTAGCTTGTTTTAACGTTTATACTGTACCTTGTAGACTCTCGTCAGATGAAATGTCCTTTTGAACCGACATGGTGCTGGTGGAAACTTGCGGCTCCGTACGTTTGCGCAGCTTCAGAGGCGAAATCTAGGCGAAATGGTGGCGAAATCTCTATAAGCAGCTGGAAATCCAGCTACCACAATAACAATGACGCAACGCTCTGTTTATCTACAACGTGATTGGCCCAGAAAGGAGGGCACGCACAGCAAGGCTGACTGAGCGCGTGCCAGCCACTTGAAGGCGCGCACACACGCTTCCTTAACAACCCAAATAAACACAAGTCCCATATTGGCCCTGTTAAAACGCAACGTTAACACCCCAAAAAGACATTTTGATCACGTCGGCTTGTTTGGTTAAACCTTATTTATTTAAGCAGTTCCACGCGCCTGTCTGCAGATGGCAGTCACAGCTCATCACACCACACTCTCTCAGTGATGCTTCAGTAGGCAGATAAGAGGAGTACAAATATAACATGTGAGAGGCCACACATCTCAGTTTTCACCTAACGATACAACAGCACATTGCGCAAATATTTTGACTTAAATGTGATTTTATAATATATCTATTTCAATATTAAAAGTTATGTGGTCCACATGTGCTATTTGCATCCAACCTGCACTACAGTGTCATTGTCCATGCCACTGTCCTGCATTGATCAGCATTACTAACCATGCTACAATTAAATTTGTGCGTCTTGTTTTAAATTCTTTCATCTTGATCTTAAGAACAATTAAGGATACTGATCACGAGAAAACAATTTATTTTAAATAACAGTTCTGTAAGTGACTAAAAATGTATTTCAGAAATTCAAGACACATTGCTTTTATTGCCCTTGACTCCTGGAAGAGGCGACTCCAAATTTGAGGCTGGCAAATTTAATTATGTTTTCTACCGTGGAGATTAGTGTGACTCATTATTCTTGTGAAATTAAATTATTTCTACAATTGAAGGGGGCTTATTATTCTGGGGTGTGTTCTCCTTCCTGGAAGACCATGGTTTACACACACAATATATGGAGCTTCCAAGATCATTTCAGAACAGGGATAAATTACTTGGGCATAACCAGTAAACAAAAATAAATCAGCAGTTTCCCTCCTTACCAAAAACAAGCTTATGCAAACAACAAGCAATATTAATTAAATCCCCTTTGGAGCTGCATCAGGGTTTTGTTTTCCAGTTAAGCATTTTCATTTTCTGTAAGCTGTTCTGAGCAATAAGTTATTGTTTACAGTGTAGTCACTGTAAACAAAGTATGTTTTCTCAATTTTTCTGAACTGATAGCACGATTAAGAATTACACAGGCAATAAGAAGGAAATATACGCTGATTAAGTTATGAGGAACGAGTTTCATTTTGAATGCTGCCCCACTAGCAAGGGACAAAATATCCATTTTGTCACACTCCACATAGGAATACCTGAGAATCCAGGTGTAAACAAGACAGACTGATCATTCAGAGCACACATTAACAAACAATGTCCCCAGTGTTGGACTAATAAAGCAATATCTTATTGTGAGGGTCAATAACAACTCCAAAATTGTAAAAATATTCCAGTCAGAACCATACCATGTGTAACTAAAACTGCTAGATGTCAGACAATAGAAATATTAAACGACAGGTTTTTCCATAATTTTTATAAACAATCTTTGTATATTCTAATAACCATGCCTCTTGAAGGTGTGATGTTCAGCCACATTCAATGTGGCAACTAAAAATTTAATAAGTTAAAATGTCACTGATATTGATTCTATCAATAATGCACACACCTAGTGTTCCACAGCAGCTACATAAACATTCATGAAAACGTAAGCAATAAAATATTTATCACAGATTAGATCTCAAATAATGTGTGTGTAACTTGTCTAGATTTCCATGTCGTGCAATATTGGCAGTAATGTTGTTAAGTGTTATGAATGTTGTGTTCCCATCCACACCCTAGCTCTCGTTTCAGAAATGCTCTCGCCAGGTGGTATATGCACCACCATGAATGAATTACACAATGTCACAGTTCCATTCTCCATACTGAGATATTTGCCATGTAGGCCTTGTATGACCAAAAGCTTCATTTAGAGTTCACCAAATAATGTGATTATACATATATACAGTTATTACATGACAAAAAGATTAAACACTTACTTTGCCACATTTATAAACTCACAAAAGCACCAACCAGCTGGCTGACACTCAACATTTTACTCAAGAATCAGAGAGAACAGAGACAAATTGTCAGAACAGCTCAAATACGTTTATACCATAGACTGTATGGAAACTGCATTTATAAAAATCAATAGTTTAAAGTTAGATTAAGATATGAAAAATGTACAGACCCACGGAAGGAAGTCCCCTCTCCTCCCTCAAGCCCATTAAATTAAACCAGAAATTAGCATCTGGGAGTCTGTCACTGATCACCATAGATAATCTACCATTATCAGAGCTACCAGAAGTCTTTCAGGAAGAAGAAATTCACATCCTGCTTCGCGACAGCTCAACCAAGAAGGAATTAATGAAGTAAAACCCAAATGGTATAAGAAAATCCAATTGATTTAGTCAGTTGTACAAAACCCCCTCTGCTAGCTACTTTGTAGTGTACCTTTATTTATTTATTTTTCCTCCTTTGAAGTCTATGACCTTGGTGGAGGCCTGTATTTTCAAAGTGTAATTCTAGTTAGAGACATACCCACATGATGTGCAGTCAGTCTATCGGTGCCATCCAGGAGAGCTGTCATTTCCTTTCCCAGAAACTTCCAACCATTACTCCATCGTAGGCCTCAAGAACTACAATGGGTTGAACACTAAGACAAAGTAAACACGTTTAAGATAAATAGATAAAACTGCATACAAATTATTCATGAATGCAAATATAATTTAGCACACAGCTGTATTGCTATGCAGTGTAAGTCATTTGACTGACACTGCCGCCAGCGTCCAAAAGTAACGTATTACTTGCATTGTTTACTTAACTTACTGTTTTTAAATCAGGAGCTAGCTTATTCTGAGGAATAAATGCTACTGCTACTACTTGATGGGCAACACTTACCTTACAAACGTTCAACGAAAGGCGTGAAGCGACTGGCGACTTCTTCTGAGTCTTTTATTTATTTTATCATTTCCTAATAGATATTAGGCTTACTGGGTGTATTTAATATTTCAAAACACGGCGCTCACGTTCCCGCCCGAATCGCACCACAGTCGTACAAACGAATTCGAAGTGCGTCACTTCCGGCTGCCATGAATGAAGTTTGCCTTTAGCGCCCACAGGTAGCATCATGTGTATTTGCCAAATTACATCCATGGTGTTTGCCATACGCGGATTTCCAGTCTATTTGGTTTCAGTGGAGTCTGTAAATGAGCTCCAAACAGCGGTAAGTGTTGCCAAAACACCTGCGGGAATTTCCCAAAGTGTTTAAACAGTGCTAGCTAGCTTGTATAGTCTCAGGTGTAAAAACTGTTAGCTAGGTAGCCTAAAGAGACACATAGGGGCTAGGTCGAGGGGTTAGTATACCGTAATACTTTAATTAAATGGATAATTATTTTTATACAAAATAGGACAGCCCGTCCATTTTCAGTTACCTTGCACTGAAATAATTAAAGTATTGTTTTGCACACATAGCTATCTTAACAAGGTCTCCCTAAACAACAGTGGAAATAGTACTGTATAGCCCACTAACTAAAAGTAAACTACCAATGTTGCAAATGGCCCATTTTGAAATTGTGTATTTGATGATAAATGCATTTAATGGTGCATTCAACTGGTAAAGGTGGAGATGATATTAATGAGCACTAAAAACTGGGCAGGCTTGTGAATTTCCCAGCAGGATTCTTCTATCACACTATGTTAACCTGTGAAAGATACTGTGATTCAGTAATAACTAAGATTTATTTGTTTATCTACATATGAAAAGTAACTTGGAATTCGAGTAACGGAGTAAATAGCACAAGTAGCCTAATAGGCCTACTACTAGTGAGGTAGTAGTATAAAGTAGCAGAGAATGGACATAAGAAATAAACCAAAGTTGTAGAATACTTGTGTAAATGTACTTGGTCACTTTTCACCAAAACATAGCAAGCTTGTATTAAAGTAATTCATTTTTCACCAAATTGACTATAAGATTCTCATAAAATGATTATTTACCTTTACAGAAATGGGAAGGATGCCTGATCTACCTCCTACGTCTCAGATTTTTGGGGAAGGGAAATCTTCTGTACAAGTCACCTGGAAGAAAGGTCACAGGAGACAGCTGCTGCTGACCAGAAGAGGTAACTGCCCCAACAAACTTATCTAAATCCATAGGTCAAATTGCAGTATTAAAGTATGGAAGTGTTGTAGACCTCATAGTGTGCATATGCCAGAGAAAAGACGTCTTTAAGTGTTGTAGATAAATTATAACTACTACTCTTCATAAGTGTAATTTGGGAAAGCGTTTGAGTGGATTCTAAGCAGAGCCAGTCTACCACCAGCTTCTCTGCTGGAAAAATGTGTCAACATCTGTTGAATACCCACTGAGAAGAAAATCGTTCATAAAGGTGACACCATGAAACTTGACTGAACTGATTGTCTTTCACTGATTTCCGTTTATTTTAGAAATGTAATATTAATTTAGACTCATCTGACATTAGGCTAATTCTGACTATTAGTATTAAGAAATGTACAATTTTCCATATATCCAATAGATGGTTTGCAACTGTTGACACACTTTTTTCCCCGAAAGTAAATACATCACATATTGGTTCCATGTACTGCAGATAATTGGGTATTGCGTCTTATGATTTCATTGTCCATGATTGTAATGAGAAAGTTTGCATTATTGCCTGTGGCCCTGTCCGTAAAGGATAGAACAGACAATGTTGACACTTTCTGTAGATGATGACAAGGGTAAAAAGGAGAAGCAGAGGGCCTGTAGAGACGTCACAGTTTACAGTGCGGAACGTTTTGTTATCTGTGTGTAGGTGTGTGTTAACTGACAGCCCTTTGAAGGATGAATGGTTGTCCACAACAGGTGGCTGGTGAAGAAAGATAAGGCACAATGATAGTAGGCATGATCGGTAGTGTTTAGTGGTGTTAACTTTGTTTCTGTGTTTAGCTGACATCATAGAGGAACATATGGGTGGGACAGGGGGATGGTGTGTTGTGCATAAGCATGAGGAGTGGGCCAGACTGGAATTGGATACAATCAATAGCACAGACAGGACAAGATGGCTAAGTAAGAATTATGGTGTCTGGAGCAGAAGCTTCATTTGTTACTAATGAGGATTCGCTGTAGAGCCTAGAAGGCATTGTTGTGGGTGCTGCTTGGATTTCACAGATGGCTGGAGTATCTGCTTCTGATGATGATGTGTAAGGCGAATGAGTAATAAGAGATACACTGTATACTTCATATAATGTTTTTTTTTTTTTACTTGTATTAAACATTCAATTCTTCTAATGGATATTTTGGGGAAATTCATAATAGTCCAACTTTAAAACCTTTCACCCAGGTGCCCCCACTTCTTTTCGACTGTCTAATTCAAACATATTAACATGATGGCTCAGGGCACTTGTTGCTACAAGAAGGTTGGACAGGTTCAGTAAATTTCAGTTCAGTATTGTGTAAAAGCTCATTTGTTTAATATTTGATTAATATGATCAAATAGAGCAAACAAAACAGACAACCAGAGTGCAACCTAAAAAGCCTTTCTATCTAATTTGCCTAATGTGGAATAAATAGCTCAGTCACATTAATTGAATAAAACTGCTATAGGGACATTTAGATGGAGGATTATGTGTGGCCCACACATTTGTGAACCAATATACCTATACTTCTAGCTTTTCTGTGTTGGTGTTACTTGGTAGAATTGCATATTCATATAGCATGACCTACGGTATCATCTGTATGAAATGTGTGTATTCAACCAGCCACTGTAAAATACACTCATGTTTTGATTAATAATTGAACAGTCCTTTTCTGTTGCACCCAGAAACAAAAAGGATGAAATATGATTATATTAAAGCATAAACGAGTAAAGACTATATTTGCTGTCCCAAAGAATGGACTTCCATTTATTGTTGCATTTAATATGTTTAGTAAATTCCACATTATCCATGTGTTTTGTCTCTGTTCCCATTGGGTCTCTATTCTCCGTGGGTCTTCTTAAGCCCTTTCCCAACAGCATGTTTGGGTTTTTTGATGAGCTAAGAAAATATAAGACCCTATTAGCTGATTTATTTTATCCCCAACACTAATCACAATAATCCATTTCTCAAGGATTGGGGATGAAAATGTACTCTAATAGGCCCAGTCTGAGCAAGCAGAAAACATTGGGCCTGGGAAGTCATTCAGGAAATACAGTATCTACAGTTTTACTTTGTTTCAATATGTTTGGTCATGCAGTCACTCTCAGAATATGTAGTTTGCAGATTGCATCAATAATAAAATATATTGAACACATGACAATTATAGGTTCAAGTAAGTAGGTTTTTCATTGGGTAAATTGGCGATGGTGATCATGAGAAGGAAACTATCAGTGATTTTACACAAGGCAAATTAAACAGGGTTTCCTGCTGCTTACATCCTTCAGACGATAATTTCATTATCTTGCATCCTTATCAATTCAAGAGGGAGGACATATTATATGCCCCAGTGTGCATGATGCTTTGTGCTCAATCCATAATGAATGACCCAACATTCAATTAAAAACACTCTATTCATCACAAGATATGATATAAACTTGTTAGTATGGTCTTGATGCCTTTGTCTGGTCTGTGCAGTCCTCCCTCCACAGTCTTCACATGTCTGGGATGCAGACCGCGCTCTTTACTCTTTAAGTTCACCAGCCTCTTTGAGAGACATGACTAGCAACTTCAAAAAGCTCTTATTTTGTTGTAGGCAGAAGAAATTAGAGTTAAATGGAGAAGACTCAGGAGTTAAAGCTATGGGAACTTCTGCCAGCGGCAGCTTATAAAGCATAGTTTTAATAGCTGTGGTGTCACAAGCATAAATCATGACGCTCTGTAGTGGCCTTTAGAGGGGGAAATAAATCATTATCTCAGCAGACAGCGAAAGTGGACGTGTGTGCGTACACTCTGAGAATAGCAATGGACTGTTTACAGTTTGTAACCAGCTGTAATTTTCATTGATATGGAGTGAGATGCAGGACACTGAAAACTAAATTCACTGGCACATTTGACAGCATCCATTAACCTAATTAACTCTGTATGCCATCAGTGTTTTTTGTGGTGTATGATCAACATACTAATAATGAAAAAATGCCAAGTCAGCTCTTTTCCCTGAGTTGCTTTCCCCCTTCAAGTCTTGGTGAACTTTCAGGATTGTAATGGATACAGTAGTTTGGCATTTCACCACTTATCAGATCAGATACCGTCGTAGTTCCGACCATAAACAGCGATGCGGCGGCGTTATTCCAATGACCAGCCGGGAAGTGTCTGCGAAACCAAAAGTATGGGCGGCATTTCCACCACTAATAATAATCACAAAATAACAATAAAGACAAAACAATATATTTATCCAAAATTGACCCATTAACAAGTGTGGGTAACGTAGATTCATCCACATTAATATGACTTTTTTTATAACCAAATATAAACTCCTCGTTGTCCCTTTAAAAAAACGTATCAGATCCAAGCATGGTGATGAACACCTTGTCATCTTAAATAGATGATGCATTCAGAGGGCAGTCAATGCAGTTTAATCTTTTGAGACATATTGGTGTCCTTGGTAAAAAAACAAAAATGTACGGTTGTATAAAGGATATTTTTTGCAAATATTTTAAGATGGTAAATATTATATAACCTTGGTAGCTTAATATGTTCCAACAGCCATAATAATCCCTCTTGCTCTTCCTACATACTATGGAATGTTATGACATGGGCCATGGGTTTTTCCCGTGCAGTTTAAACGAACAGATACCAACTGTTAGTATCAGTGCACCAACAAAGTCTTATAGTTAAATAGATTAATCTTGCCTTTATACATAAGTCCTCAAATACTAATGTTTTGTCAGATTGTTCGTGGGAACCCTATCAGTAGTTTACCATTTGTGGTAAATGCTGAATGTTGTATTTAAAGACTCAGAGACATGGTGAAACCAAACATGTGTACCACAGGAATTTCAAAACTCTTGAGTCCCAGAGATCAAGTCATGGGAATCTGTTTGCTCTGTGCATGAGAGGTGGTTGGTAAAAACGTTTGTGAAAATTGTGCTAAAAAGGAGAAGAGATGGAGGATGTAGTTATTAACCCCACGGTGTAATTTGCAGCAGTCACTCATATTTCTATCGCTGCATGATTTCTGTTTGACTCCAGGGGAGGATTTAATGATATCCTGATATGAAGGGCCATAATTCATGTTAAACTGCACTCAGTATTGTTGTGCCACCCCTACCTCCTAGGCATAATTTCCCTTCATATAATTGTCTTGTTCCTGTGCTTGTTATGAGAGAACAAGATAGGTTACAGGGTGGGAATATATTTTTGAGTACAATCTGCTGTCATGCGCTCTTGCTATTGTTTGTATTGTTGTACAAAGGTTTTGGTTTTTTTTTCAATCCACAATTGTATTGTAAAATTAATAATAATTTGTTTTTCTAAATCTGTCTTTTCTGTCACTCTGATGACAATTGCAGAGAGGCTTAGTTTCCAAAGAATAGGCATCCATTTGACAATTCATATCTCTTGAGACATTATTTAGTTTTTAGTCATAATTGAATTATTTGCCATGTTTGTTTTTGTACACTTTTGACATTTCCTGTGTTGTGTAATGTATTGTAATGTGAGACATGGATATTATCATTTCAACTTAACAGTTTTCTTGAGAAGTACTATGTCGCAATAATCTTTTCCTGTTTAAACCATACAGAAGCTGGATCTGTTTTTCGGGGTAATTTTTTCAGTTTTCAGAGTCCCTTTTTTTCAGACTTTGAGAGATTTCAAAATCCCACAAGAAGCTCCCACCTGCAAGTAACATTTAGGCCTAATCACTGTGGTCAAGCCAGCCTCCACTTCGAAAAATACATTTAAGCTAGCCTAGCCCCGGCATTTGTTTTGTGCTACATGTATATACCACAGTAAGAGCTTGAAAAGACTGATTTCAAAATTCTCTGAGGTGGTGTGCTGTAATAATAGGTTGTCTCCTTTCAAATATCAGTCAGAATTTACAGGGAATGAAAATGTGAAAATAAGAAAAATTAGTGGGCTTTTCCTACATCACCTTGTAAGTTGAATCTGTTTTAGAAGGTCGCCTTTAGTCCTCTTACATAGTATAAACATGTAACGCAAAACAATATCGGGGACTGTATTTTTTGAAATGGAACATATACATATCATGGTTCTAATAGATCCATGATAAAGTGGAGGCTGGCTTCACTGCAGCGGTTAAACCTTACTTTCAGGTGGGGGCTTCTCGTGGGATTTTGAAATCTTGTTAAGTCAGAAAAAAAAACTGACTCCAAAAAAAAACTGAAAAAATGTTACTCAGAAAAAAGAACAGAGCTTTTTTTTCTCAAGTGAATGACATTACGCTTTTTGAAAACCACACTATTAGGAGGTCTTTACTGTAAATCTTTATAACACAAGTACCCAAAGCACAGCTGATGACATATCGCAAAACAAACAGGCATTTTGAAAATATATCACCATGTTATCACAGTTATACAGAATCAGAGTGTAAACTTACAGGTTGTCACAGTGAAATATCAGCTGGAAAACAAATTGTACATTTGATATTTTTTGTATGATGTAATATTGTAAAACAAACATTTATGGGCATGGAATTACACAAAATGTAAAAACACAAAAATAGCATACTGGTATGATACAATTTTTCAAACATTCAGTAGACATATCATCTTAATGTAATGTTTACATTGATGGAAGGGCTGACAAATGTTGTTTTTGAAGCACAGGCATTAAAACAATATTTATAAGCCTCCTCTGTTCGTTTTGCAAAGGATCTTTTTAAAAGATCTCCTGAAGTCATTATTGAATACAGTGTAAATTACAGGATTTAGTGAGCTATTGCAGTAACCAAACCAGAAAAACATTTTGAACAGTGTCTCTGGGAGTCCTTCACAGCAGATATCACACAGGGCAATGAGTGTGTATGTGAAGAAAAAGGGGAACCAGCAGAGAACAAACACACCCATGACCACAGCCAAAACGAATGTGAAGCGTCTCTCTCTGTACTGTCTTCCTTTCCACTTGCTCACTCTCACACAGGGCTGCACCTCTGGCTTTGGAGAGGTTTCTCCAGGCCTCACCTGAGCCACTTTGGGTGTCCTAAGACCCCTCTTTTTCTTCAGGGAACACAGCATGATTTCATTCCCATCGGAGGAGGAGGGTTCTTCGTCTATGTCGGAACCATTGACCTCTCTGTCATCCCCCCCTTCCACCTCCCTCTCTTCTCCGTCTTTTCTCTCCATGGGATTCAGACCACACTTTGTCTCCTCTAAGTTGCCATTCTCTCTTTGCCTTACGCCCGGCGGGGCTCGTGTTCTTTTCTTGGCAATCTGGTAGATTCTGGCATACACTGTAATCATAATGATGCAGGGAGCAAAGAAGGAGGCAATACTGGAGAATATAATGTACCACTTCTCCTCGTTAATTCTACATTCAGGTTTGTCCTTGTTACCCTCGTTCTTTTTCATTGTGATGAGCGGAGGGAATGAAATGATGGCTGCCAGTACCCAAACTATCAAGACTGTGCATTTAATCCTGCGTGGTGTCCTCCTCAGGTTGTACTCAATCGCTTGAGTCACGGACCAGTACCTGTCCAGGCTGATGGCACATAGGTGAACGATGGACGAGGTGCAGAAGAGCACATCCAAAGCCAGGTAGATCTCACACCACACTTTACCAAAGTACCAGTAACCCATCAGCTCGTTCGCTAAAGAGAAAGGCATCACTAAGGTGGCTACCAGGATGTCTGCACATGCCAGAGAAACTAAAAACAAGTTCTGAGGTGCTCTCAGGGCTCGGCTTGTGGTCACAGCAATTACTACCATGACATTGCCAAAGACAGTTTGCAGGATGAGGATACCCACCAGGATTGTTAGAGGCACAGAGGTCTGCACAGTATAAGAGTGCCTGGCAGGCAAAGTCTCATTTTCTCTGGTGAAGATAAAACAACCCATCAGGATGAGCTGTGGTGTCGATGATGTCTGAACAGTGCTTTGCTTGCCAGCGGTCTATTAATTGCATCCATTCAAGAACACATCATCAGAAGATTGAGTCTCCTCATTTTGTTGACTTGAAAATATTGTTGCTAATTTCCTCTTTAGCAGTGGGAACATAAACACCATCAGAGAATAATTACAATACACGATTTTTTATACTAAAAGACCAAAATAAAATATAATTAAGTGAATAAAGGGAACTTTGAATAATTCCCGGTTTCCCACATCAGAAACTTAAAAATACATCTATTCCTTTAAAAAGTAATTCTTCATCCACCAACCTTTTTAGACTAAAAACTTGCAGTTAAGTCCCTTGGAAGACATTTCATAAAACAGACTTGCATTGTAGATAGATGATGCTGGCTCTGGCAGATCTTTTCATCTGCTGTGGCTGAAGTGGAGAGTACGTCTTTTATATGGGCTTGATCTGACGTTGAGGATCTGTGATGCTGGCTCCACTTCAGTAGAAACGGGAAGGGGCGGGGTTCATATGCTGCTGGAGATTTAAAAGCAATTTGTTGTTGCTCTCAGATCTGAAACCATTGGCTTATTATAACACTTACAATATTTTTGATTTATAGAAGTAATATCTGTAGTCTGTTAGTTTACAGAGGAGTAAAAGTACACTGTATGGGTTTGTATTTCTATTTCCTGAACACTGTGTTAAGATAAAAGAAAAATGGCTTTAAATAATATCTGAGTCTGTGGTGAGGGAGGGGAGATGAGATCAGTCACTGAGAAGAGCAGAAGCTGTACGTTTGTAGGAATAAAAATTTCATCCAGACAAATTTTCTTTCTTGATTACAAAGTAAAATAAATCAAAGTCAGCTTGTTGAGAAATATTTGTCTTTCTTTCATTCTTTCACATTTTACCTTTTTTCTTTCAATATTTTATATATTGGTTTAATTATATGTAGTCATTGGGCAAGTTTGTTCTTCTCTGCTGTATTTCTATGCTACTCGTTAGAAGCTGACATTCACTCAGAACAGTCTGATGTAGCACCTTTATTTTGAAATCAGTCCTTACGTTACTTACAGGTGGGAGCTTCTCAGGGAAAACCAAAATGAATTACTCAGAATTTTTTTTTTTTTTTTTTATTCAAGTGAATGCAATACACTTGTGTATTCTGTGATCTTTTGCACTAGTTCCCAAGCTGTCCTTATCTACTTGTGACATGTCTATTTTTATGTGTATGAGCAATGTGTGGTTTGTGTTTCACAATCTTTGTCTTTTGTGTTTGCAATCAGCCACATTATTTATGGTAGAAGAAGCCATAACATATATGAAGCTGACCTGAACCTGTAGTTGGAGAGACAAATAATACTGAGAGCTTAGCTTCATGGTACAAACATAAAATCAGCTGTTGGGGTTTTTTGTGACAATAAATGAACAATGTGTAACTTTATTTAGTAATGTAGTAGTAATGTATAGTGACTGACACTTACATGTTATACTATGCTGATATTAAAAATTGCATGCTTATAGGTTGATTTTAAAAAAGAAGGAAGAAAATGTGAAGAAACTGTGCGCTATCAGGCGTTACCTAACTCCAGCAGGTGGCAGTACTGCAACATGTGCAAGCTGCCACCAAAAACCCATGAAGAAGACGAAAAAACCCTGTTATCGCGAGAAAGTACGAGAAACTCGGCCACAGTTTCCGGTTGGGTATTTGTGTACTTGGACCGGACGAGCGAACTGTTTGTCGTTTGTGGCAAATAAACGAGTTGGAAATTTGAATGCTTGCTGTATTTATTGGTCAAGAACATTTATACGGAGGTAAGGTTACACACACTCTCTTTGTTTTGTGATTCCCCTCGGCCGCCCATAGCTAGCACAAACTTAGCTGTCGTGTGTTAAATTTACGTCGAAGAACAAGGGCCGAGGGACGTCGTTAGCCGCTTGAAGCTAATGGTAATGTCTAAACATCATACAACATTTCTCTTGTTGACTTTGACTAACCCCCCGATTCACTCAGTGAATGTTTAATACGGGTAACATCAGTATTTTGTGTAATTACGGTGATGCTAATGTAAAATAGCTCACTATTGGAATATGTATACTCAAAGGCAGCTATCGAGCATGTGCTAACACAGCCAGCCGAGTTTGTAAAATGTGTACTTTTTTTGTTCTCACACAGATGTCGGACGATTTGGTAAAACAGTTAAACAGCTACAAAGCTCAGCTGCAGCAAGTTGAAGTTGCCTTATCCACCGACCCAGACAATGAAGACCTTCTCAAACTCCAGAAAGACCTACAGGTTTGTCCATCTGTGTGGATCCGTAACCTTTGTTATGTTTGTTTTTAGTTGAAGTATGGTGATTTGATGGGGGTTTTTTTGTTTGTTTTTTTGACAGCACTGAATATTGTTCAATTTGGACTGTCAGTTGTATTAAATGATGTTTGAAGAATTCACATTGGTCTTTTGGAAAGGATGACTTTTGTGTCTTCAACTATTTTGTGGTGTTTTGCAAATGTTCCTTTATTACAATTGGAGGGCTAATCCAATTAAAAGGAAAGTAATGTTCAAGTAAGGCTTTGCTTATACAAGAGTTCCATAAATAAGTGTGTGTATATAATTTGTTTTTAAAGCATGATGAAAATATTAAACAAAAATAAAATGAGCAGTGATAACAATCGTCCTAGGCATTGTCACCACCCGGGCCCTAAATATAACAACCATTAAACAACAAATATAAGCCAAATGTAGCAAAGAAGTACAAGTTATTAGTTGCAGTCCTACATTAGAACTGTATTTCTCATTGCTGAAATTCCTATGGAAATAAGGCAAGACCAATTATTTCAGTTGAAGAAGCCACTAAAAGCGACTAAGCATTGATAAAAGAATGGTTTCCTGGAGACCCCATGAACATCTTTATCTCTTTT
This sequence comes from Trachurus trachurus, assembly GCF_905171665.1. Lineage (NCBI taxonomy): Eukaryota > Metazoa > Chordata > Actinopteri > Carangiformes > Carangidae > Trachurus > Trachurus trachurus. Next base: position 13,802,671 of record NC_139906.1, read on the forward strand.
TTTCTACAGGAAGTCATTGATTTGACAAAAGACCTCCTAACCTCACAGCCCACTGAGGGTGCTTCAACTACAAATGGCTCAGACACAGTTCCCTTTAAACATGGTTGGAAAGTGGGGGACAGGTGTATGGCTGCATGGAGTCAGGACGGACAGTGAGTGTCGCCTGTCTCTTCTCATGACAACATTACACGCAACCGCATGCATACAAGTGTAGAATGTTTGTATTGGTTTTATGGATTGGGTTCTGTCCATCCATGTTAATAGTTTATCTTTGGCCTCTGAGACATCAAATTAAGTCTCAACGTGTAAACGTGCATCCCTGGCTAACTATGCCACCAGGATGCTGTGGTTTGTTTGACTTTGAATATGGTACATATCATCCCTGAATGCATTTACCTGAAATGAGTGAACATGCACATTAATCTTACGTTCATATATCAACATATCCACTCATTTATATATATTAATGCTAAACTTTGTTTCTTAAGTAGAGCTTGAGTCTTTGGCTCATACTCACCTGCTTACAGACGTGACTTTTTTGCAGGGTGTATGAGGCCGAGATTGAGGAGATAGACCGAGAGAACGGCACTGCAGCAGTTACCTTCACCGGTTACGGGAATGCTGAAGTGATACCTCTGCAGAACCTCAAAGAAGCAGAGGAGGGGAGACGCAATGATGACGACGGTGGGAAGCCCAAATCAAAGTATGTACAAAAAATTCACACTCATTTCATGTACTCCTTCTTGATAATATTTTAATGACAATAAACAGAGCCTTTATTGGTAGTAATAGTAAGCTTGGTTTGTACTTATGGCACTCATCAGTTGGACACTTGGACAGTTGTTTATTTAACCTTAGTTTGTCTCATATACTGTAGATCTAGTCTTTGTGACAGTTTGTCACAATAATTTGCTGATTTTGGATTGGTGCCACAGTTTGATGTTTGAGCAGGGAAACACTGGCAATTTTTAAACTATCAAAATGATCTAAAACTAATCATAAAACCAGTTTCTGATGCTAAAAGTTGCTCATTTGGCAGCGCAGTACTAATAATTGACATCTTGGTTGTGCATTTATTTAATAAGCTTCTTCAACAGCAACAGATTTAGTGGATTTCAGATTGGTGTTGTACATCATGAACAGGATTGTTCAGTGCAGATGTTCCTCCTCTTTGCAGGAAAGAGCAAATAGCAGAACAGAGGGAGTACAAGAAGAAGAAAGCCCAGAAGAAAGTCCTGAGGATGAAGGAGCTCGAGCAAGAGAGGGAGGAACAAAAGTCAAAGTGGCAACAGTTCAACAACAAGGCCTACTCAAAGAACAAGAAAGGACAGGTAAGATTTCTTTTTTTAGAGGCCTGGTTTTATTTGAGAGTAGGCAAATGGTCATACTCTGTAGATGCCTTATTTCTTGCTAGATATATCCCACAGTAGTGCTACAGTAGTAAAACTAATAATCATGAAACGTAAATATTCGTAACAATTGATAATTGATTCTGTTATTTTTTGCAGGTGAAAAGGAGCATATTTGCATCCCCAGAAAGTGTAAATGGAAAGGTTGGAGTCGGAACATGTGGTATTGCAGACAAGCCTATGACCCAGTACCATGACACGTCAAAATACAATGTCAGACATCTAATGCCCCAATGACCTAATATATTCTGTACATAAAAAATCCACTGTATACTAGCTATATCAGTGCTTTCCATTGTGTTTATATATATGAGTTACGTTTCTCAAGTAAAGAAGGCTTTGAAAGGAATTGCTTGCACACCATTGTTTGAGATATTGATGTAGTTTTCCTTTATATTATGTAGGTACAACAAAAACATTTTTTTCCTGCACTTGAACAAGGTCACATGTGATGCAAAAACAGGAAGTTGTGTTTTAGAAAAGCCGAAAAGTTTGCTGTATGTTCAGCTTCCACTGAGGCCAAACACTTGCTAAAATGTGTATAAATATACACCTGTAGAATTAGTGTATACATTTTAGGCTGGATTTTCAATACCGACCAGTTCTTGATGTGTCGTTATTAATGGCATTGATTTGAGAAGGCTGAATTTACATTTTAATTTCTGTATATATAACAGTGAAATAAACATTGTTACCTTTTCAGTTTTTTTAAGAGTTGCCCCCCCCCCCCACTGCATCTGGGCTGTTTTTACATGACCTTTTCATTGTGGTTCTGTCAGGTCCTGTAGGTGGCAGTAAAGACTTGTATCATTTATTAATAAATCCATGTCGTGAGCAGCACGCTGCAACTTTAAATACAACCCATTTTTCCATTGAAGTTCTATGAGTTTTTTGTTTGATATGTTGTATGGGTTATGTTAACCACAGATCTATTTGAAATGTGTTTTTGTTGCACAAAATCAATGCTGGGAAATGATTACAATGCAAGAAACTCAACGTGATTACCTAAATGCAAATGGTAGGCTCACCAAAAAAGACAATATTGGTAATGTCTGGGTAGAAGAGGTTTATTAAGATTCCAGGGACAGTTGTCAGGAGCTGTAACAAAGTATTTAGCAGGGGACCAGCAGCACATGTTTTGCAAAAAAGTCACCTTGGATGGCTGATTAAGCACAAGAAAAAACATTCTGGGGTGTGCTTCAACATACTTCCTTAACAAAAGTCTTTTTCATAGTGCATTTTATAGTTTCCCAAACAGGTTGTGGGGAGAAAAGACCTGTAACAAGGAACTTTTGTGCAAGAGTTATACCCATGTTAAGACACAATTTGGTGGTGATCTACTTAGGACTTGGACCATAAAAATGCAGATACATGGTCGTATTGAAATGGTGATGGTCATATTATCTTATTTGGTTTCATGGATTTGAACAGGTCAGCAGTGCAATTCTCTGTCAAATATACATTGAATTATTCGTGGGAAGCCTCCAGATTTCATAGACTTGTACATTTTCTGCTACAATACAAAAAAGATACCGTATTAAATATTTAAGTATAAACCAAAATTAGTATTCTGTAGTGTTTATGTTGGTCATGCTACAGACATTTGTATAAGACTTCAATCCAAAGCACATTACAACATGATTAGAAAGGCTACATTCAATACACATGCACCATAGCTTTTTTTTTCTTTCTTTTTAAATCAATTACAATCATTTTTACTGCTGATTATTAATAACCGATAACCACTACTGGAGCAAGTGGAGAACTAGCAAACCGTAATTTGGTGTTGGACGGACAAAAGTGTGTCATTACGACAGCCAACATTAAAGATATGGTAAAAACTAGACGTGTTATTGCTTGAGCCTTGTGCTTGGACAAGTGCGGGATAGCTTATTATTGTCTAGATAAAAATGAAATGGAATATGCGCACAGTGTGAAAGATGATTCCTTTCAACAAAACGCCACTGAGTAATGCACTAAACCTGTAGCACTGCATATGTTTCAGTGGGGATTAATAACATCAAGTAATTTGTAAACATAAAAAAAGGGGGAAAAAATATTAACAGCAGTTTTCTTATTTTGTTTTTTTGTATTTTTTTTCCATTCAAGCATGGCCGAGACCTAGCTACAGTACAATTAAATATACCAAAAATAAATACTATGATCATATGCAAAATAAATTAGAACAACATCGGTGGACTACACACCACCTGTTTGGATATGACTGCGCTTCAGTCAAGAGTAGGGACACCACATGGATCAATGATGGTTGTGGGTCCTAAAGCAAAGGTTATAGAAGTGTAATAAACATTTTGGAATGCAGACATTGTAGCCCTTGTCACTGGCTTGTGCACTGACAAGAAGTGCCTTCTGGATATAGTATCCAAAGAAAAAGGGCAATGTTTTTACAAGGCAAATGGAGCAAACGTTCCCAATGGTGAGCTTCTAGCTGGTACTGTTTTTTTGTTGTTGTTTTTTGTCTGTCTGTGTGTGTGTTTGTGTGTCAGTATTTTTTGCTGGTTTCAGAAGATCAACTTGACTAAATGTAGAGTTTCCCCTTCATGGGTCCTCTACGGGATCAGTATTGAGTGCAGGTATGGATTATTCAAGCTGGCTACAGGTAAAGGGAGATTCAGTTGATTGGTTTAGTCAACTTTTAAAGTGAGGAAACTGTATATTGACTGAGATGTTGATTTGAGGCTGATGTATAAAATGATTCAGGTCGATGTAGAGGAGCCCCTTGAATTCTGGAAAGAGACAATTTTAAACTTTTAGACTGAGTTTGAACTTAAGGCTGGTTCTCAGTTGGAGATGTTTCATTTGTCAGGTAAAGGTGGGACCGAGGCTGGTTCTTCTTAAGATAGGTAACCTAAATTGCAAAGGAGAATGGAGCTGTAGGCTGGTAGTTGGAGAGGTGAAAGCCATGTAAGACTGCAGCTGTAGTAGCTAGATGTATAGGCTGGTGCTTCAAGCAGAGAAGGCCAGTTTTAGACTGCATGTGGAGTATCCCTCATCACTGGCTAGGCTCTGCCGGCTGCTGTGATCATCCAGGTCACTTGCACCACTGGTGCTTACGCTGTCCATCTCTCCATGGGAGAACTCAGTGCTTTCCACATCAACTTCAATTTCCTCTGTTCAAAAAGAAAACAAAACATTAACATGATTTCAGATCCATTTTCTGAATTATATACTGTAAGTCTTAATTTGATATATACAAAGTGTCAGATTTTCAATCAAATAGATTTAAATGACTTTCAAGCACATGATGCTACGTGTGCCTTTGGCTAAAGACCTTGATTTGGATACTAACCTCTGTCAGACTCTGAGCGGTCCGAGTCCATCCGTGAGCCCAGGCTGTCTGTGCGGACCCTCTCCCTCTCGCCATAAGTCTGCAGCTGGGCTAGCTGCCTCTGCAGGTGCCTCTGCTCTCTCTCTAAGGTATCCAGTTGGTGCTGACTCCTCCGGTCCACATCTTCAAGTTTCTGAAAAGAGGAAAAACAACAGTCAGTTTTATCATTGATGTGTGGAAACCTATGATCAATCAATCAATCAATTTATTTATTTCGGGCATGTCAATTTAAATCATCATCATCACACTTCATCTTAGTTCAATAATACAATGCACATGGCCGAAAGGGAAAGCGGGAGAAGCAAAAGCTTATCTAGTCCCGCCCCCATTACCCACAGAATAAAATCTTTATCATAATCTTTTATGATAGTCATGATGACCAGTGTGTATGGATGTGCGACACCCCTCTAGGTACTACCCATGATTAACTGCAAAGTATGGTGAATGTATCTGGTGTGCATGACTGTGATGTTAATATGAAGTTGTTGCTGCCACCCCCTGTGCCTTCTGATGAATTACTCAACACAGAAGAATAGTAAGTTGCTGGTTGGATTCTAGTGAAATAGCTGGTGTCTATGTGTGGGGGTGGGGGTGGTTTCAGTGTGCAATTGAAAGTAAAGATCATTCCGTCTTGCTTCTTGCCCTTTTTGCTCCAATATATTAAACTTCCCCACTTTGAGATTGATTTTGATCTACTTGTGGTGTCCAGCTGTAGTTTTGAAACCAGGACTGTACAGTTCAACATACACAAACCGCACACTAAAAGTCTTTTAGGTCACTCTATCAAATGACCAAAGTCCTGAAGATGCACTATGAAACTATATAATCATAAAGGAAGATAGGATCCAATCACTTAATGCCAATCATCACATCTGATCAAGTCATAAAAAACATTTATGCTACCATAGTGGCAGACTTAGTCCTCCTGACGTTTAATATGCGAGCCAGCTGAAGACTTAAAATGAAATCATTAGTGCTCAGAAATGTGCCAGTTAAATAAAATGCATTGTTATTGTTATGATGATTATGGCTGTTCTGGTTCATTTCCTCAGTCTCCCATGTGTAAATATTTCCCTGATACAACAATGTTTGTTTGCTTGAACTTGCATGAATGACACGTTGAGCCAGACGACAACAACACCAAAACCAATTTGCTTGCAAAGCAATAGCCTTTTTGTAAATATTTCAACTGTTATCCTCTTACACCACCGTGCCATGTTGGTAAACAAGAATAAATTCTAAAGCTTAGATTTTTTTGGAACCAAGTGCTTCTATCCATGATTAATGTGAGAAGATGTTTGTGCAATTCCTATTAGAGAAACAGCAATAAATGGAGTTTGGTACAAGTAAGAGTAGCACTCCTGTGCTTTTCCTGTAGCACAATACAGGGTGTTGTTTTTCTTTTTTTTCTGTTACTTCCTGCAGCTGTGAGCTTCATGCTGGCTTCACCTGCTTCACCCTTCTACACTATACTACACAGCCTCTGGTTCTAAAAATACAACACAGCAGCATTCAGAAGCCACATTTCCTGGACTTCAAACAGGCAGGTCCAAAGTCAACAGTTGACATCATAGGTGTTTATCCATTACCCCCTGCTGTGATTACACTCCCACAGACTGCTGCCAGGACCGCTTTCATATTGCAGCCCTCAGTCATCCCTCAGCTGCTCCCCACTGCAGGAGTCTGCACAGACGGGGGCCGTGAAAGGTGAATATTAAAAAAAAAAAAAAGAAGAAGTCTGGCTTAGATTGTAGCCACCGGGGGAGCCACAGTGTTGAGTGTTGGATGCTTTGACATTGCTGAATCATTTGAGCCATCCTTTATCTCATGTAGTTCACACACTCATCAGTCCATTCAGGCAGGCAGCTCCAACAATTAGGACAGATCTGGTGCCCTCAAGACCAGTGCACTATTCTCACATTTTCCTGTAGAGTGAAAGACACGAGACCTAATCAAAGACTTGCCATGGGTTCAAAATCCTGCGAAGGACAGCCCTGACAATAGCTCCAGGGAGATTTGCTCAAAGGAAGAGAAAAACTGAAATAACTGAGCAGCAACCAGAATGTCCTAATGCCGGGGCCGAAGTGCCTGAAGGTGCAGTTCATGTAATGATTCTGAGAAAATGGACTGTCTAGAAATGTCTGGGAAACCCCCCCCCCCAACTTCTTTGTTTCTGTATGTGGTCAATATCTCATTTAACCACCTTTAGTGTGAGGCAACTGGGAAACAATTTAGCACAAAACTGGCCTCATTTGTGTGTCCGTCATCTTGAAGTTAGACATGTAGCCAAACCAAAAAAGTTCAAATGTGAGGTAGAAAATCTCCCCTCTCCCTGGTGTTTATACTGAATCAAGTATGATTACAAATCAAACAGGAGCAGTTATACCTTTTCATCTGGCAGCACATGTTGAAGGAACACACCTTAAGATGTACAGAATTGCAGGGTTCAGATGGATTTCAGACTAAATATTGAGCTTTCCATGTAGAGAGTGCAGCTGCTGTGACACTTGAGGGACACTAAAGCATCTTTAAAGCACGGAAAACCAGACACTGTTTGTTACCATGAGTGACAGCAGGGGGACTAAATGCAATTTTTGTTCTAAAATAGAAAACAGCATCGAGCTATTGACTGGTGAAGCTTTTGTTCACTATGGATTCACATTGGGTCTCACACTGGAATGAAAAGGGCCCTCCCCTGTATATCAAAGTCATCCTCTGTTGTGCTGCAGATCCCTATCTGCTGTCGACACATCAACTGTTTTTTTTTACTTATGGGATCAGCCACAAAACTCTTCATTCTAAGTATCTGTGATAGGCACACATTTGCTTCTGTTAGTGCTCTCATTGTTACAGGGGTTTCCTAGAGTACCACACCTTGATATGTGCTTTGGCCTTGTTGAGCAGTCCCAGCGTGGTGTGCCGACTGCAGTCTGGTCCCAGAGGGATGAGGGACTTGAGCCTCTCCAAACACAGGCGGAGATGTGCTCGTCTGGGGGAGGGAGAGACAATCAAGAAGGGTCATGGCATATGCGTGCATGAGAGGGTAAATATGCATGACAAAGCTGAAAATGAATTTCCAGACTACTGTATTCTAGTCCTCTGCACTGATCCTGATTAGTCCAATTATGTTACTTCCCCCTAATCCACTTTGATTAGAATGGTAAGAGTTACAGCAAACAGCTATTTGATTGGTCCTGATTAACTGTAATTATGATACAATCAAACCATCTGTGAGGAGCAATGTCACAGTCCAAATATTGAGTGACTTGATTTATTTGTTTATCCATAGTGCTAGTTAGCCATGCAATCTGACTCCTTTTGAAATTACATATGGATCTGTCTGGCCCCAGATTTAAAAGCTGCTGAGGTCGGCCCAACGCTGTGTTTCTGATCCACCAAGGCCTCTGGGTCTGTGATCTAAATGAATGCAGAAACTGCAAAGGACACTCGCTATCCTTTCAAATAATGGAGTAAAATGTAGGTCAAGTTGTGATGTCATCTCTTCCCCCTGCACTGGCCACCATTTTGTAATGATTTTTTTTTTAAAAAAAGGTACACGGTACGAAAAAAGCTTTCCTCGAGAAGATACTCTTTCTCTCATCACTTAGACTGAAATTCTCCCACACATGGCTGGACATTTAATTTTAGGATGAATGTGTCGTGACATTTGTTTCTCCCTCAAAGCAGAGGCTAGCACATCCTGCAGCTATAGAAGCAAGCTGCTGTTAGATTTGCAGCTGAGAATCTCTCAGGAAGGAGCCCTGTTGTCTGGAAACAGACGGTTCCCGTTTGCTGACTGGGGAAATGTCTGCATGTCCTCCAGGAACAGTGCTGCAACTGAGGCTGCATTACACCTCCCTTTTATTTGCCTTGCAAAATGCACACTGCTATCGTACACAGGAGGAGAATTTCCAAATTGTTGATAAAAAAAAAAGAAGCCCTTTTTGAAGTCGTGCGCCATGGGGCTACGGCACATCCCGTTGTGAAACGTATGGTCAACATGTTTAGCATAGCACCAAAATATGCAAACATGGCAGAATGGAGGAAGCTTTTGGTTTATCAGCTGGGAGCTCCATTTTGAGACCGCTGGTGCTTGAGATAAACTCTGTGTGTAGCTGCAGTAGTTTAAAGACAGTGGGGATTCTGTCCTTCTCCTGCTGTAATTTGACTTTGGCCCATGTGCATTTTGAACTTGTACCATACATGTAACAAAAGTTGGTTGAGGGTTAACAGAAGGAGAACTCTGTGGTGACTTCCCCTGTCACATTTCACTCTCATCACCGTGTTCCTTTTTCTTGTCCTTGATATCAGAGCTACCTTTCTGCATCGTCACTTTTATCATAAACATGCACTCACTCAGTCATGTTTTACTCACCTATTCTTTTCCAGTTCATTGTGTGCTGACCTGTTGAAATTGTAGATATAAACAACTGTCAACAACTGTTAGGCAAGTATGGAAAATGAAACTCAATGCAAACATAATATATTATACACTTAATACAGTTGTATTAATGACCATTGTCCCCTTTTCAGGATCATTTACCTACCTATTGTGAATATTGTCCAATTTCCTGTTTTTGAATTTACGTTGTTTCTGTTGATGTGCGGTCTGGCTTGCAGGGTATGTTGAAGCGTACCCGTGCTCACATTCTGATGATGAAAAGGATTAAGAGGATTACATGTGTGAATGTGTGTGTATATGTATATACTGTATAGTTTTTAGAGATGTGCTACATGCAGAAAGCCTCCTGGATGACTGGATTTGCAAGGATGAATGTGACCTTATTTGCCCCAAATTGTGCATTACATGTTAAAACTTTGATATTATATTACACAGACAGTAATTGAAAAATATTAGGAGCTTATTAATACACTATGTAATGAACATGTATGATATAATTATGTATTTTATGTAAGTCAGCCATTTTGTACTTGATCACCACAGCCAGTATAGCCTACCCACAGGAAAGTGGGTCATGAGTAAGAATATTTATATCAAAACTCCTTTCTATTCTGAAGTACTGTATTCTTACTGTTGCTTAAAAAGCCTACAATTCCCATGAACCCTCCTTCCCAGTAACATACTACGTTTAACATGAACCTGCTCGTGATTGGCTGTTGGCAGTGACTCTGGCGCTGGGAACATGTTTCCCGACCAATGAAAACTTTACAATTTGTTCCATGTGGAAACCATGTGAACAACACATACAAGGAAGCAGCAGCTGCTGCCTCTGAAAAATGATAGCTGGGCTTTCAATTGAAAATGTTTAGAGGAAATGAAATCTAAATCGCAGTTTGCAGATGCACTTAATAGCACCGTGAATGCGACATTTTTTTTGTGTGTGGACATGATATTTAAAGGGAACCATCGTGAGAGGAGCAGCGATAAACTGACGTTGGAAGATTAAATGAGACATTTGGAGTCTCAAACCACAGTGTCTTACATGTATTAACACAGATGTGTACATATAAGCCTGTTGGAAAATAATTCATACATGAAATGCTGTAATTTATTTTATCTCTCCGAAGGTCTGCTAAAGACCAGATTTAGTGGCAGATGATGATTTAGCTGCAGGCTATTGTTGCAATAAAAATCAGTTTCTGGCGATGCGTTTGCTTCCTGAATTTAAAAATGAGGAAAAAATTCTGACTTGTTATGAACTGATGGAAATTTGAAAGTGTTATGTTTGATCAGACAATAGTTTTTCAGTAGCAGGTGAAATATCATTGGCTGCTGACGGGCCAGTTCATCTGTCCGCTGCGCGTCTTTTGTCGCCTTCGCCTCTATTGTTGTCTGCTCGGCGCATTACATGGTAATATCCCCTACAGCCCGTGTTTACTTACTTCCGTTGTTCTTCTCGATATTTTCTATGTAATTTGCTGCATCGAGCAGCACTTGTACGTTCTTCATAAAAGTGCCGATTTGGTCCATTGCGGAACATTTGGAGTATAAAACGTCGCTGAAAGAATAGTCGGACATCTCTCCGAAATCCTGCTGGTCCATGGACGCATCGGACTCCGACAGGACCTCCTCGGGTTTCAGCTCGCTGTGCTGTCGCACGTACTTTACCATTTTCACTTGAGGCTTTGTATTTTTTGTGGGGGGCTTTGACAAAGAAGCAGCGCTGAAATTGCACTCCTTGTCCCGTCTGTGCACTGAGCGGATGACTGAAATGAACCAGGCTGGATGGAATTGCAGTCCTTAGCCTCAGCCACTTGCCCTACTTGGTGGATAATCCCTCCCACTAACGCATGCACATTGCATTCATTGTCAACTGTGCCATAATAAATCCTCATTATCAATACTGCAGGAGAGTAACAAATAACACACTTATGTTCAGTGACATTCTGAAATAACACCCGCTTTCTTTTGAAACAATGCTGCTTTATTTGAGTTGACATAAAATGAATAATTACCTATGACAAAAATAAGAGCTGCCTTTCATGTGCACACACAGTTCTGGCTGAATATGAATGTGAATAGACTTTAAAAGTGAAAAAGCATTAGGAGCACATGGCAAATAGACAGCATCAGGTCTAATCAATGGTGCAACCTGGATATCAGGGACAGCTGCCAGGGTTGGTCTCAGTTATAAATATGTAATCACTTGAAGCTTCTGTGTTATTAAAGGGCTCCCGGGCAGCAATGCTCTAATATTAGAATCACACTAATATAATCTGTAATTAATTTGCCTTTGCATTTGGGTGTCTGTGATACTTTGAAGTAATTTTCCTATTCTATGCAACAATGAGTTAGTTTTCAGGAGTCTTTCTCTGGGCATGACTGCAATACATTCATATGATTTTAGAGGCGGTTTAAGCTTATTTGTCTAAGTAGTCATGTTGTCTTTCCCCTGCTGTGTTTCTTGAAGGCTTCATCTTTGTTTTTATGCTGTGCGCTTTGGCTTTTTCCTTAAATGTGCATGGAGATCACATGAAAGTGATAATTTAGTAATATTCTGCTTCATTTTAAAATGAGCAGCACCCATCCCTTGGGGGTTGTTTTATATCAGTGGGCAACGTAATTTACATGATAGTGAAAGTGACCACACTTTACTAGCTTTTAAAGTCATCGTCCCGCTGGGGGAAAAAAAAAAAAAATCTAACCTTGAAATTGAATTTACTTCTAGCTTGATGGTCAACTTCTGTTGTCCTTTTGACGGATTAAGAAGTCATTTTCCCCCACACTGTGAGGGATGAAGGAGGACAGAGGGGAAAGGGCCTGCCTTTACGAGGCCAGCCATGCGTGCAGGGCTGTGTTGTGCCTCTGAGACAATGGGTGCAGATGGCTGGCCCGCTGCAGATGTGGCCAAGCCTGTAACGGACGCCTGTGAGAGAGTACACCCTCCCATGGAGTCTATTTCAGCCGCCTGGCAAGGCCTGACACACACAGACAGTCCTGATCTGGACGCTGAAACAGAGACGCATACTTTAGGGGCAAAAACAGGCTACATTCATGAACCGATGCAAATGTGCTTTAGAAAATCTGAACAAATAAAGGTCTGTTTTTTAAATATGGATGCTTTTCTCTTAGTTTGTAGCCGTTTCCATTTAATTAAAGCTTGTGTAACTAGGGCATTGCTAATGCACAGACATCATCTACTGCTACCTCTTGTGCTCAAAAAGGTCCGATGAATAAAGTCAGACATGGACAGATAGATCCGTGGGGGATGGAAACTGACAGTATTTCGCCAGGAAAGGGCTCAGTGGTGCTGTGAAGCTCGTGCACAGACTGTGACTGTGTGTACTGCACACTGATAGCGACAGCGTAGAAAGCTGACCCGCTGTAGGTTGGTGTAGAATGTGACCCCAACTGGAGTAATCTGAAAAGCCTGAGGATTACATCAGTGGCTCGGCTGTCACAGAGGAGGCAAAGTCACACATTGCTGGTGTGTGTGTTTCTAAAAGAATGCACCAAACATCCCATCTGGTGGTCGCACGCAGCAGATACAAAATCTACCTCTACCTCTCTTTTTATCTATCCGTCTGGCACATGCAGGTGGTCTGTTAAGACAGCGCTCTCAGATAAAGCATAATGCAGCAGCCGTCCCCTGTTGTTTTAAAACAATAGCTGCACTTTGCCCTGAGGTCACAGCAGAAGGACACCCCAGCAGGCCAGACGTGTGTCACCTGCTTTGTCCTCTCCTTAGCACTGTCAGGGCACAGAAGAGCTCAGCGCTAAGCTTCATCATTCACACATCGTAAGGGATTGTTCAGATAATAAGTTTGGATCCCGGCTGGCCCAGTTCATTTTTCAGTTAACGACTGAAAAACATTCAAAGGAAAAGTTGAGATAAAGAAAAATACAGTTCTCTTATTGTTCCCCTGACTGGAGAAAAGCAATTCCCAAATTATACAAATAATTTATTCTTGAGAATTTTGAGCGTTTCACGATGAATTGTTTAAACTGAATCTCCATCAGGAAGTCTAACTTTAAAATATAATGTTGTTATATATGTTCAAAATGTCTATGTGATCTGATGCCCTACCTTTGACCTCATCCTTCTGGCCTTATGTCATCTCACAGGAGAGGTGTGTGTAGGATGTAGGATGGGGTTGGTGAAGGTATTGATCCTGTCACTCCCCCAACATGAACACCTGTTGGAGACACCAAATCCCCTCTTTGTCTCCACAGACCCCTCTCACAGTGGATTACCATGACAACGCCCATGCATAACATGGCTGAAGACTGATTATACAGCTTCACATGGTCAATTATCAGTGAACAGGGTGCATTGTTTTAGGAGACGCTGCCTTTTCTTGTGTAAAGAAAGGGGAGGCTGTGGGTAGTTTTCTAGAAAGCTTTATTTCATCTTATGTTGTCTGTTAGAAATAGATCTAATCAGCTAGAGTTTCACACCATGCCGGAATGAAACGTAGCATGTGAAATAAATGCAAACACACCAACAACATCAGAAACCTTTCATATTTAAAGGTACGTTTGAGTAAATATAAGAGGCGATAACATCAAATATCCTTTCAATAAGCAAGAGAGCAATGATACAGTTATGGAAACATATCCCAGCTTTTATTACATCAGGTGGAATGCAATTTTAAAGGTCTGACTTAGAAACATGGTGACTCGTAATGTAAAGCACAGTGGAAAAACCCAGGCGACACAAAGAGCAATGTAAACAACAGAGAAAACACAAGCACTAGGCACACAAATTACATGAGTAACACAGATTGTTTGTAAACACAACGCACTGTGCATGTTCAGTTAATAAGGAGCTTAATTAAGGTGGATAAAACATGATAAAAGAAGTGTTAAGTTTTGTTATTAGATTGTACTGTCACATTTCTATATTTCATTGTTTACATTTGGTTTAGCATAACAAAAACTATTTACAAAGGCAAAGAGTTCACATTATTGACTGGGATGTACGTAAATACATGGTCCTCTAATAAACATTAGCTCAAACTCTTAACAGTGGCTACAGAGAAAAGCTTTTCACAGCATATTGCCATCAACTAACTCAAAATTAGTTAAAACACACATCGCATTCGGCTTTACATGATTCAGGCTCTGCACTTTCTCCGTCAACATCCAACCCAGTGGCAACTTCCTGTCTGTTCTGTGAAGGTTCAACTTTGTCACTCATAAACATCAATATGCAGGAATCATCACACTGCTGAGCTCTTCCTGTTAGTCACAGTCAATTCCTTCTCACAAGTACAATAAAGCAGCAACCATGGGAACAATACCACTGACATGAATGTAAAAACATGAATTATTACTGTATTATCAATCACAGCATGTTTAGTATGAGTTAGTGTGTAAAGTAGATAGTTTAAGAATATAAGATCATTTATTTACCTATCAAACACTATATTGTAATACCTGTAATATAAACCAACATATATTATTACAAGATAGTATAGCTATGAATATGTTCAAATACAAATCGTACTTCTTATACGGCTAAACATTGTATAATCTCAATATGTCCGGCCACTGTTTCACTCCTCGTGTGATTATTACATTTCAGAATTGTTCTTGATGAACTTGTGCAAAAAGAAAACAGAAATATGTAACAGGCCCAATCTGATGTATTTATGAACTTCTGTCCTATGATGTCTATTTTTAAACCCAATAAAAATATGGGCAATAACAACCACAGATATGCACTGTCGCATTCACTTTTCATTTGATTTCATTTCACCAAGAACCCTCAGGAGTGGTCAGTCACAAATTCTCACAGGGAAAAAAATCACAGATATTACCCTCTGCTGGCACATCTTGGGAAAGCACTCACATGAAATAATAGCTGTGAATGATAGAAGATGTGCAGGATGTGAAAAACAACACTGTCCTGGGAGACTCTCTGACTAAATAATAGTCATTTCTCTTATTTTAGTTCCCTTCATCGAGCTGAAAATTAACAAGGCAATTCAGATGTTTTCCCAACAAAACAGTAAAGGCTCTCAAGCTTCTGTTTTTTCCTTCTCATCCTTCTTTTTCTTGCTCTTTTTCAAGAATGACGGTGTACGGAACTTCTTCTTCTTTTTCTTGGGGGACTTGGTCTGGCTCTCCGGGGTCTGAGCATCCCCCGTCTTCTCCTTCGTTGTTATGGAGATTTCCACTGTTTCTGAAGTGCTCACGCTCAGCTTGGATACCTCAATGCTCAGATCCTCCTCTGTCTCTGCCAAGTGGTCCTTCCCATTGGGTATTGTGTCTGTCAACAGTAGAAACCAAGTTAGTGATGAGGGATGTGGCTAAGTGCCATCTCACAGATAAGGCTGTAATAATAAATTCAGTTATATTAAAAGGCATTTCTTGTTTTTCACAGAGGATACCAAAGGGATGTAAAATACAGACACAAACAAGTCACTAGCTCCAACGCCCAAGGATTTCAGTACACGCTAACAACTAATTACCTTGCTTAGCTGGCGTCATTAAAGGAGAGAGGGAGAGCGAGATGGTAGATCCATCAAATGTGGTCATCTCATCTGCATCAGTGGCATCATCATCTTCTGTAAAAGGATTAAAAGTCACGAGAGGTCAGTCATTCTAATGTAATGTGCTCTCAACAAATAATGGAAACAGAAAACTCAGATGGTGAAGAAAATGACCTATCTAATCAGCACTAAACACAAAGTACAGCTAAGATGGATAAGAACGTAATTATTTTTGCAGATTTTTGGACAGACAAAAAAAAGTACTGGGCTCATTTTGAGCTAATGATGGTGCTAGTTTAATGGATCACTAAAGTGATTACACTTCACCCAGAAAGTGATATGAATGTCTGGATCTAATTTCATAGGAATCCATCAAATAGTTGACAAGACACCTTATGGTGGTGCTGGACAAAAAGGGAGTAGATCAGGTCAGTGGACTCAACTCATCCTTTGGTCAACATGGAGGCCTGTACAAAATTTTACAATGACAAGGCATCCCATAGTGGCTGAGAGTTTTCATGCCATCAGTCGACTCATGCTGCCAGTGTGACAAATCAAATCAAAGGTAACACTGGTTTAACAATGTTGCTGTATTTTACTAATCTGTCTTTCCTGCTGTGTTCCAAAAGTGACATATTATTGTCACAGTAAAAATAAAGGTGTTACTCTGATCACAGCTGAGGAAATGTTTTCCTCCTACACACACGCATATCGCACACACACATTTCTCCTTGTCTACAGTCATAACCAAGACATGAGTAGTTTGACAAGACTGATGTCTTTGCAGCTCATCTCTCTCCATCCTTGTGAGCTGATTTCACAACTCAGAGAAGAGTGAAACCATGGAGTGACATTTTTGTCCTGATGGCATTTTTTTGCAGGAAGCTCCTCATTTCTGTGAATGTAGTTCCAACATTTCCTCCAGGCAGGAACCAAGGACCCTGCCTGGACTACAGGCTAATGACAGTTTGAGTTTTCATGTTATTGCAGCAGCCTTGCTGAATATATAAAACTTCACCAAGTAAGATAGCGACCTTGAAATATTAACATCAAAACCAACAATTAATAATAATGAGAATAAGTACAACTCCTCATATTTGCACTCATTAATGTCTAATGTGTGCATCCACGTGTGAAAAAGTTGAACAAGTTAAATATGATATAATGATTATCTAGAAATCTGCATTTAATGAGCTCTGCACTGTTCCCTTGTCGGCCTTGTTTGGTAAAGTCAAAGATCGCCGTTAGCCTCTGAGATTACCTTTGTCTCCCCATCTCCATTTCTTTCACAACCTCTGAAACCCTAAAGGATTAACTTCAAAACATCATACGCTCATAATATACATGGGATGGTGTCAGATTTGAGCCCATGTAAACCCACACAGGATTAAATAAAGCAGAGGTTTTCTCTGCCTCTAAAGAGAAAGGGTGCACTGTAAGGCTTTGTAATGGTGAAGAAATGGTTTGACCCCTGAAGAAAATGTAGAGAGAATATCAATCAGTACCTTCTTGGACCTGCTGCTTTCTCTCCACCATGTTCTTGTATTCCTCCAGCTCTTTCTCAGTGAGTTCATTGAAGGGGTTGGGGGGAAGAGAGCGAGTGTGTTCCTCATCCTCAATGATGAAAGCCTGACACAGAAGAGAGCAGAGAGATATTACTCAATGTGGTGTATCTTGCGGTAAACAAGTGATTTCTCAGACATAACAGTGAAGAGTGGTTATACATTCATCTCATGAACAGTTCTTCTCTTTCTCGGCTGCTTTCACCAACAGTACGTGTACCTCTGGCTGTTTTCACACAGAACTCAAATCTTCTAGTACAGATATCTTCAGTTGATTCATTGATCCAGTTTCTTTAGCTGCTGTGATCAAAATTCGCCCAACTGCAGCAGGATTTAGGATATTTCACACAAACTGATACTTAATTCTTGAGTCTGATGCTTATACTGTACATATGTTGCACTATTTCACTTTTTGTAGTTTTATATTATTCAATAATTGTGCTTCAATAATTACAACAACAACATAAAAAGAAAACTGTGTCACTAGGCTGTAGTCCAGCCAGAGTCCTTGGCTCCTGCCTGGAGGAAATGTCGGAACAACATTCACTGAAACAAGGAGCCTTCTACTATCTTGTTTTAAGCAAGAATAATGGGACTTGTTGTAGTCGATGAACATGACTTCAGAGTTTTGAGTGCCTGTGTCCTCTTGTAGGACAAATTACGCTGTTCAGCATGAAATGGTGCAGTAATGGTGCTCTTTCAGCTGTCAGTGTGAAAATGCACTTAGGCAACTGAAAAAAAACTGTAAAGAATACAGTGGTACAATCTGTGACACAAACTGCACTGGTGTCTCCATGGCTTTTTCTTTTTTTTACACAGATGATTATTTTACTCACTGGTCCTGGGATGGTGTCCACAACGATGCCTGCTAGTAACTGTGACTTTGGCCCTGATGTCATCTGCTCACCTCTGTGCTGTTCCTTTATCTGAACAAATGAATCCAAAAAACATAATTTTAGTTGAAGAAACACACATTATAATGGTTAAATAATACACATGATTTGGTAACATCAGCTCAGATTCAGGGAAATTATAATGTCCACTTCTTCCTATTTTAGTCTTTCTTTCAGCAAAGTCATCAACTGATTGACTATAAACTGACAGATTACTGTAATAAACAGACATTAGCTGCTGCCCTTCTTGTCGGAGCACAGCAGTTGCTCTTTTCTGCATCAATTTATAGACTCTGAACCAGTTTCTAATCTCTGCCATACATCACACAGAATGCAATGTTCAAAGATTATTTCTAATCACAATAATGTAGATGCAGTGACTTAAGTATTTTTTGTTGTGTGAAAAGCATGATGATGTTTTCAACTGACCCGGTTTCTCTTATCCAAAACCTCTGTGGGATCCGTATTGAGTGGGACAAACTGGTTGGGGTCCTCAATCTTTATTGGGGTACCAATGCAATTGCCTTGCTGTGAAGATTTCATCCACTGAGAAAAAATAGAAAGAGAGAAATTCATAAGGGCCAAACCTGGGTAGAAAAGCTCAAACAAAATGTAATAAATGCATTTATCAGGACTGCCACAAGAGGGCAGGCTAATATAAAGGAATGGCAGCTCTCAAGCTCATCATTTCCTATAGAGACCAAAACAGAGAAGGTTGGATTAGTCGATTCTCTCTTGACATGAAAATTAGCGCACCATGGTTTTCGTCCTGGGGCTGACATCCCCGCTGGGTGACTGTTCAGGAACATTGACCCTTAAGTAGCTGTTGGGCGAGTTGAGCCATCGGGTCCTTTCTCTCTGCTGTTTCTGCGCCATAAACTTGAAGGGGCTACGCAGGCCCAGCTCGCTGTCCTCTGGTGGCAGAGCAGAAACGGTGGCAGGGATCTCCACATCATTCTTGGAGCGGGGTTTTTCACGGACAATGGGGTTTCTGTAAGAGTAGCCTGTTCTGTATCCCTAGAAGGTCACACAGAGAGGGAGCGTTTATTCAAACTTGCTGAACAAGTTATCAGTTACAGGAGAAATTGATTTTTTAGTCTTTCACTCCAGTCTTCCAGTACACAATTAAATAGGAAATATGAAGTATAAAAGATACAAAATTCAAAGGATGCACTGGCCACTCAAGATCCGCTTACACAATGCTTTTAAATATTTAACTACTGCTGTATATACAAACAGCATTTTTGCAGACATGCCCAGTTTCAGAGGGAAAAAGATAAAAACTTTGGTTTGAAGGAGTGTGTTGTGTGTTGTTAACAATACATCAAAGGCCGGGAGAGACAAGTAGAAAACGACTGATGGGAACTCGCAGTATGTGCAGAGTGTAGTTTAAAGCTGGCAGTGCACCACTACAATCAAATGAAAATTGGCGTTTTCTCGCAGGCAGTATGACAAGTTTGAAACAGGAAAAAAAATAAAAATCCGGCTCTGGGATTTGACTCGCCACAATGTAACCAAGCCATCTAAAGAAATCAAAATTTTGATCACAACAGTTTGTTAACTGGCCCATAGCTGTCCATTTATAATTATATACCGGATTATCATTTGTAAAAGGAGTGGCCCCTATTTCCAACTTTCAGGTCAGTGTTTAGCGTGTAGGAAACTTAAACTCTTGTATTTCAGCTTGAATGGCTCATACTGTATATAAAATACAGAATACAGTAACTGTAGCATTCAGATTTATTTTAGCTTGAGACACTCAGTTTAATATGTGGTGATGACAGACAGATTTTGACAGAAGGGGACACTTCCCCATCCACACACCTCCTGTTTTTGATTAATAGGTCTGCTGAGAAAGTACCCCCCCCATGTTTTTCCTCATCTTTTCCATCCAGTGTTAATAGCTATGACCTTTTGTACAGCCGGGGCTCTTGTCGTCTTTGCTTTGCTTTCTGACGTCATTTCATTCACTAAAACCTGAACTCCTCCCTCTGGCTTGGAAGGACAGGCCTCCTGTCCACATCCAGCACCGTATTCAACAGTCTTTGAGATAAGGCCAAATCCTATTTCCAAATTGAGTCCACTAGAGTCCTTACACTAAGTGACTGTGTGGTCTATGCCGCTCTAACTGCCCACAGCATGCCTCGCCATCTGGAAGCTATGATTGAGAGGGTGGCTGGGCTATGATCACAGAGCTAACACAGCTGCAGCCCACTCCAGCCACAGTTGTTAGTGAGTAGCTCACTGAAACAGACACAGTCTGACATCCTCTGTTTCTACAGAACATGTCAGGCGCTGGTCATTAGTAGTGTGGTTAGAATAGCAGGTTTTAAACTGCAGCGCAGCATAGAAACTGTCAGGGTGTTACAAGACCAGCAGACAGCCTGTTACCCACAAAACATATCCACAAGCTTAACATGTCCTCACAGTAATTACAAGAGTTTCTGTAATTAAAGTGAAAGATGTTCACACAGCAACAGCGATGATGAAACAGTACGATTCAATTACACAAATCATTTTTTAGATTAGATTACCCAAAACATATCCAGTTTCATTGTGTTTTCTAATCAGACGCTTCCTGAGGAAGCGCCTGAAACGGGAAACCCAGAGCATCGTGGGTAAAAGGCACAGGTCAGGGTTCACTCACCAGGTTGTCCAGCATCCTCATGAGGGACTCGTACTCGGCCTCGCCCACTTTCCACTTGACCTCATTGTCCATCACCACCCCGGCAGCGGCCACTCCCTGGGTCAGGGGTTTAAACTTCTCCCTGTCCAGCAGCACCAGGTTGTCCATACCACCTGAGCCCCTCAAAGCGTTCACCTATAAAAAAGACATGCAACAACAAAATTACTCTACTATAATTATTACAAACCAAATTATTATTCAGTTCAAAGCTAGAGACGATTTTCTCCTTGTGTTCTTGAAAGCATCAGAGGGTTAAATATTCTCTCCTCTATCATACAATACAATCTCTAAAGAGCTGCAAGTAAATGTGAACTGAGCTGTCAATACGAGTCAAAAACAAACACAGTCCAGACACATGAGGATGATGGAGAAAGCACCCCGACTGCCTCCCAGACATAAAGCAACAGGAGAGTCTCAAACACTGCAGGGCTCCACCTGGCACCGACTGTGAATGGCCCTCTGTAGCACATATTTGACTTTGCTTTGTTCAAACATACTGTATGCTCCACTCAGTTTTGCTTTGATTTTTTAGACACTGCGGCGAAGTCTGAAACATTTGTGTAAAAAAAAAAAAGAAAAAAGAAGGGAAAACATTTCTCCCGATGAATTACAGCAGTGATTTATAAATATTAACTTTGCTTATTGTGTATGAAAGTGTTTTCAAGGCCGTCGGCATGTTTACAATTTGCTTTGACCTGAATGATGCCGCTACTTTTCATTACCAGGCAGAAGTGGTATCAAAAGTAAAAATCAATATTTTTGTACCTGGATTTCACAGGCTTGTTGTGAGTGGTACACATAGTGAAAAGCCTCTTCTACTGTTTCGCCCAAAGCGAGCAGCCCATGGTTCCTCAGGATCATCACCTGAAAAATACAAGAAACACTTAAAATGCTTTATGGCCCACCATAATCACTATCATGAGCCATTTTCTCAGAAGAGCTCCAGACAATATCTGGACCTGTCACACTTTCAGCACACGTTCGCTCTTGCTGTGAATTCTGCGGACAGTGAGCAGCTCTAGTCAGACATAGGCTCAATTAGACATTACATGGACTTGATACCAGGGAGATTGCAAGGTAACACCTATTTAATGTCCGCTTCAACTGATTTGGACATGTGATTTCACACATGCAGCTCCACCAGGTGATGTCAAGAAAAGTTCATAGTGCATGTGTGAAAGCAGCTACAACACACTGAGCACATCCATCTAATCCACGGTATCAGCACATCCGTATATGCAAATGTAAATTTATTATTCATGTCTGCATTAATTAGCAAATGTTCCCTTATCAACACATTTGTCTTCACTTGGTACAGGTGTAGCATTAATTCAATCTCTGCACCTTGAATTGTGCTTTATCTAAGACATGAAAGAAAATGTACTCTTCATTTAGCTTTTCTTCCTCAGTGGGATTTCACAAAAACTGAGGTTTGAGGTGAAAATATGAGCATCGAGAGCTAAATTTGATGGTGTTGACAGGTGACAGCATTTTGGCTCGATCTATAAATCCTCTTTATGGCGCTGATAATGGGGAGTTTTTTTGCTGATTGTTTGTCAGAGAGGTGTTGATTCAACTCTACGGTAGTTCTTGAGGTTGTTAAATGGTGCTTTTGTATTGGGTTATATCAAGAGGTGTTTCTGATATGGACGTAGAGAAATAGATAAAGTTTTACTTATCATTTTTGGGAAATACTCATTCTGGGGGAGTTAGATGAGAAAATAAGTACTTGTACTGATACGCTTAGCTTAGCATAAGCCAACATATTATGTCTCATTCTGTCTTATGAAATTGTCTCTGCTCTGTGTTAATGCTGAGCTTATCATCTCCTGGGTTTGGCTTCACATTAAGCAGACAGAGAGTATCAATCTCATCTCAATTATCAATCTCATCTAAATTTCAGCAATAGAACTAATATTTCACTTTCTGTATGCGGTTAAATAATTGACAGTTAAAAGAGGAAAAAAAAAATCATAATTTTCAGATAAAATGCTATAGTTGAAGTTTAAGCATTAGCGCGTTTATGTACGCACATGTATTCATTTATTTACATCTATGAGCTAACAGGTACAAATTGCCTCATATGCAAACAGTGCATGCAGCGTTATATAATAGGCTAATTACCATTGCAGAACCGCACAATTAAATAGCAACATGTCCAAGTGCAATACTCCAGTGGCAGGAGCTGCAATTTACTTTGATAAAGAGATAATGTGCATTGTTGGCACCATAAGTGTTACGTTACTATAGACGCCCTGGCCTATAAAACATATCCTCAGGACATACAGGGACACGTTTGTTTGGTACAAGACCCAACAAAAATCACAACATCAATATTATTTTTAAGTGAAAATGAAAATCATGAAAAGTTAAACTAACTGAAATTGTATACCACAATCTCAATATCTGTCCTCATAATCACAGTTTTTCCCCCCATACTGTACAGTCCTAATAATAATTGATTCCTTTTTCCATCCAGCTGTTGAAAGCCACTCTATCCCATTTAAAAGTAAGCCAGTCATTAATGGAGTCTCTTGGTTTGACAGTACCTTGGCAGTAGGGCCCAGAGCTTTCTGAAACTCCACCTTCTCCTCTTTATTATCCAAGCTGCCATGGTAACCAAAGCAGCTCACGTCTCCCAGAAGCAATGCCTCCTGGGATATGGGCAGGATTCCATATTTCATCGAGGACACCTGTTAACAGGGGATAAAGGCAACTGAGACTGTGACGCACCGAGGTGTAAAAAGAGGCACTTTTTTATTTTTTGCTGTCAGGCACAAATGAAACTTAACACAGCGATGTTCATCATGTGCTGTGCGTTTTACAGCCAAGCTTCAAAGGAAATGGTAAAAGCACGTTACGGGGTGTCTGCATCTAAGGGGGCTGCTTTTAATTCAGCTTTCTTCCTGTGGTGCGAAATAAGCATTTAGCAGCAGCTTTTATCCTTTGCTCAAGTTGAAGCTCATTTAACATTTGCCTGGAGTGTACTTACAGCAGCTGTAGCGGGGGTATGTATGTGGATGATGCATCTCACATCTGGGCGCATGGAGTAAATGGCAGCATGAGGATCAAATCCAAAATGATCTATACCCAGATCAGTAGAACCCTGGTCCACCACCTCACCGACTATGTTCACTTTCACCTGCAGACAGTAGAGACGCAAAAAGCAGATTTAGAGATGTGATGAATGCCCATTGGCGGTCTAGTAATCATTTGTGTAGTAAAACATTTTAGTAGACTGACCTACTCATTGTAATTTCATACCTGGTTAGGTAATTAATATAGAATGACTGACTCATTAAACCCTGTGAAGTCCCTCAGTAAACAAAGTTTACTGATGTTTACAATCATTAATTTCTTACAACAACACATTGTGTGTGTATGCTTGTGTGTGTGTTGAATGTGTTTCCCTGCTCAATCTTTTTTAATATACTGTAACTCTTCTTACTGCCCCCTGTCAATTGGTGGATTCTTGTGAAACCATTGGCAGTGATGTGTATCATGTCACCTTCATGCTTTGTGAGTGTGGGTGGGTGGGTGCGCGTGCACAATCTTTTGTTTGATTGATTTGAAATTCTTTATTCAGTCACATCACACAATAGCAAACGTTATCGACACAAACATTATCGACAAAATAGTGACTGAAAAGGCACAGGCAGAAGCATAATGCTTATATTAATGCCTGTCCTACATACCAAATTAAGCTACCCAGCATTCTTACAATATAAAAAACAAACAAACTTACAATAAGACATAAGACAACAACTAACAAACAAACAAGCAAACGAATAAACTAAACTAAACTAAACTGTAAGTCACACAAACAAAATAGAGACCCACACATAAAAGTATTGCTCTGTTGCACAACTAGAAGCCAAAAACTCCACAGTGTACCTTGAAGGTACAATGACTTCATTGTGTACTTTCTGTAAAACTGGTGGAGTTTATTTGATAACACTGATACCCCAAACACCTGTGAAAAATGTTTCACATTAGTTGTGTTACCTCTCAGTAGTGCTTACATTTGAAAAATGTCTTCTGCACTTCCACAACCTCTTCATGGATAACACTTACAGCTCATTCATTTATTCCAATGACATTGTCGGGGCATAAGACATAATTAAATTTTGCTAACTGCAGGTAGTAAAACTCTCATGACATGATTCATGACGCATAATTGGAAGAAGACAACACACACACACACACACAGCCATTGTACTTACCAAATTTGCTGCCGTCACCTCGGCAAATGACAGACCTCGTGGACTAATGAGAACATGGTCCTGCTCTTTACTGACACGAATCTGAGAAAAAATGAACACGTTATTAGAGTCTAAACATTCAAATACTACAGTAAGTACAGTCCTAAAACATCTGCAGTGTTACTATAGTGTCTTGTCGATGTTTGATAGGCTTGTACAGGAGCATCTTTGAGTCATATGATACTTGTAGTGAGAGTGTCTCCCCTCTACATTAATTCTTGTCAGGGCACTGACGCCACAGGAGACCAAATCTCTACACTTAAAAAAAGTTATTTAAGTTGGGTTAGAAGCTCGTCTGTATGGAGAGACCCATTTCACCTATCCAAGGGTACAGGAAACTTTGAAACTACACAGGAACAGCGTCTTCTCAACAAATCAGCACCTGGTTGATAAAGCTGACTTTCTAGACTTTGTCTTTGGGGAAAATCTGTGCTTTAAATCTTGACATCCCAGGTGTTCGTCACATATCTCTCTGTGAATTCCTGCTATTGCGGGGATGTTCGTATTCACACATCTTACTTTTCCAAACCATAAATAATATATGGTTTCTGAAAATAAAGAGGTTTTCCCCTTTAAGCCATCCAGGTGCCAGAGAGCACGAGGCTCACATAAAGATACACAAACCTTGTGCTGCATACATAAGCAGGTGTGCACTGGAGCGTGATGGTGAAGTTGTACTCACAGTAATGTAGGAGCTTGTAAAACGAGCCCAGCTGAAGAGGTCAACAAGCCTGTAGAGGCTGGCCAGCCTGCAGCGACTCTGCTTCTCCCCTTTAGCAAAGGACGGAGTCTCAATGCCGTACAAGTCGTTGACTGGGCTCACCATCCCATAGCCTGCCGCAAGACATACATAGGTGTGTCAAAAATATAAAATTTGTCATTTTTTCAATGTTTACAGGGAGGTTCACAATGGTTTTTGGCAGAGCATATCAAGCTAAAGATACCAGGAAACTCTAGTCTCCACAGTTGAAGCTTAAAAAAGGCCTTTCTCAGAACTCCCAATGATGAACTTCCAAGGATATTTTGGACTAAAATGCCATATAAGGAC
Source organism: Trachurus trachurus (assembly GCF_905171665.1). Lineage (NCBI taxonomy): Eukaryota > Metazoa > Chordata > Actinopteri > Carangiformes > Carangidae > Trachurus > Trachurus trachurus. Next base: position 13,828,779 of record NC_139906.1, read on the forward strand.
ATTTAATGACAGGAGGACCCTGTCTTTTACAGCCACTTAAGCTTTTAAGAAGAGCGGGGCTGTCTTGGAGTCTTAACATCCATTTCCTACCATGGGATTTCTCAAACATTTACAGTTCCGATAGTCAAGACTTTAAAAAATTGATCTGTTCAGCTTCAGGGTGCTCTGTGACCTCCCCAGAAAAAAATAAGGCATAGAGGTTATGCTAACATAATTAGCATTGCAATCTGCTGTAATTCATTAGTAAAACTGGTCATGAGGGCAGCGTAATGGAAACACTGACAATGAAGAATGCTGTCAACAACATTTTTTTTTGCCTTTTCCGCTGTTTCAGGGTTGTTTAGTGTCACAAGAATCTGAGAATTAATCCTCTTACAATGAAGATATTCAGCCTGCATAATGCACACAGACAGAGTATACACACTGAATGACAATCAGGCCCAAAGGGAGACAGATAGAGACATTCACACACACAAACATTGACACACACTGCAACGCACTGATGGGTGAAGTCAAGGGGCCAGCCCCTCCCAAGGTGCTGGCCATCACCAGGTCAGCAATCTGTCTCAGAGCCAGGAGACCTGTAGGGGTGTTGCCTTTCGTCATCTGGTCCTGGATCAGGCCTTCCAGCTCATCTTTAAACACCTGTAAACAAAGAAAAACAGAGAAAGACTTATACTTTGTGGTAGGGTAACGTGAGGTGAGCCGAGTTAAGACGAGGGCAGTGAGAGGGAAACACAAACACCTTTTGTAAAGCTCCATTAACCTAGCAACTCGCACATACACAACCTAACCTTGACCTCATTCCAACGCCTCGTCAGGATGTGTCAGGGGGCACAGCGCGCTTTCAGGTCCTCTTTATTACAACTGTACACAAATCACGACAGACCACTAGAGACCTCTTTGTGAGTCTGTGAAAAGGGTTTTCACTAGAAGCGGGGGGATCGCTTTAAACCTGACTATCAATTTTTTGCCATTTAGAGTAGCCTGTGAATCTTGAAACAGCGCTATTTTCCTGTGCGCTGCAGCTAAGCTCCAGCATTCTGCCTCATCCCACCACAGTTCCCATGGTGATGAGATGAGGTCTACTTGTTGGGCCTGTTATGCAATCGCAGATGAGTGTGGGCTCGTCTTATTTCCGTGTGCTTCTGTGGCATGTGTTTATTGCACTGCCTTGTACTTGATCTAACCAGGCTGCACCGCTCTGTTTATCACCCTTATGGTTTATATCATATTGAGGTAATATCTGTCGGCTCTATACCAGTTGTGAGTTTATTAGGTACACTTAGGTAAAGCTGATGTAATCTAACAAAAAAGATCCTGCAGTAAACTCTACCTTCATGATGCTCAGATTTTGTTGAAACTTTGAGTGAGGTGTTGATGCAACTGCATAATTTTGTTAAGTCCAGTTACGTCAGTGAGGGAAGTCTAAATGACCATAACACCTCTTTGCATAAAGAAGAACATTTTACTTGATTTTCAAAATTGTTGCCAGTTAATTTTCTGTCAATGTCCTTTTATCAGATTAAGAGACATTAATTCTTCAAGGCTGAGCTTTGAATCAATGTATTGTGCTCAGTATATTAAGTGTGATTAAGCAAGAGCTCAGAAGCTTTTTAAAAAACAGATGGTTAACACATTGCATCTGTAATAACATTAGTAACAGACTTTGGAAGGTTATCTATGACTGAAGCATTTGATCATAGCTGCACTTTAACGTGGCACTCACGGAAGATGTTTATAAACTAAGTCAATAGCAATGGTAAACTCACAGCTAAAGCCACATCTCTACAGTTGAGCATATAGATACACAGGAAAAAACCTGAGTGAAGGTACTTCATATCTCTCTGGCTCCTCTTACTCATACACTGTGAAAGCTTGTGTGTAGGCGGGTGCTTATATGGCGCTGCAGGCTACATACTGGACTCTGTAAGATCTGGGTGACCCTCTTCTTCTGCTCCATCATATTGAAGTCCTGCCTCAAGTCCGGCGACATGTTCTTGCTGCGTAGGTACTCGGGGTCGTTCTCATCCACGCGGTCAAAGTATCGCTCCTTGGAGTCGTTGCTGGACAGGGACAGGGTCAGAGACCCCGCCGCCTGCCTCACCTCCACCAGACTCATGCCCACACTGCGCAGCCACCCCTCGTCGCTCTTCCTCTGGAACCTGCAAGGGAGCGCAAAACGTCACTGCTGACTTCACATTTGGGCTGTCAAGGCAACGGGTGTTGTTTAAACAGAAAAGATACTGTATGGATGCAGTGGTGACTCATGTAATTACAGGGATGGAGACAAAAGAGAGGAGAACATTGTTATGTGATTGATGCTGCTTTGTGCAGAGCTGTTGATATGCAGAAAGAATGATTCAGTCACAGCTGCTATAGACTTAATGCAATTCACACAAGTAAGTACAACTTTACACCACAACAATGCATGTGAGCATCTCCCCTCACCAAACGCCCACTCTCACATTTACTTCCCCTCACCTGTGTGTGTTTTAACACAGAAGTTCACGCCTCTTTCTCCTCTATTTGGACAGAGGCCAGCTTATTAAGTGAAGAGGTGAGAGCAGCAACAGTTCCTCCTCTGCCACTCAGCCAGAGGCTAGAAAACATTGTCAACAGTACACAATGTTAGGCCACATGTAAATGAACCTGTTTGAATAGCAGTTAGCACCTTGGGTGCTGCAGTGTTACCTGCATGTGGGGGTGGAGGGATACATGAGACACAGAGCATTAGGCCTCAGAATGAAATAGTTTGAACCCAACAAACCGAACTAACTCTTTCATTGCTGGTTTAGCAGCAGTCTATTATCCAGAGCACTCGAGGCTTGGTGTCCAATTACAACTTTAAAAACCGTTTATACTGCGAAAAGTACTGCGAGAGGACGACACAGCTACTTTGAGACTTTCTGCATGCTGGGTGAAAAAAACAAAGCGAACAAATGAACCCACGAGGGAAAACTGTTACTGTAAGTTGTAAATTACCTGAAACAAAGTGTTCAGCTCGGGAATCAACTGCCTCCGGTCGCTGTGATGTCGAATTTGTCCGAAAATGTTAAGGAGACCGCTGTTATTCCCGAGTCGGATACATTGTGAGGATAAAAAAAAAAACCCACAACAAGAAAAGCTTGCAGGGCGCTGCTTGGTGCTGCTACAGTATCCAGACGCAGCAGACTGCCCGCTGCGGGTGAGTAGTGAGTAGAAGAGTGGAGAGAGCCTGCATGGAGGAGGATGTGGGTGTGTTTGTGTGGGAAAAGGGAAAAGTGACCATGTGACTTTACTTATCCACCCACTAGGCCTTATGTATTCAGCGGGACAAAGGAACGGCCACTCAGGACCGGTCCAGCTTTTTTAGGTTCCTCTCTACATCTACAACCACACTGCAGCCTTGCCATATGCGTCACAGCGACCATTATTCTGTGCTATTGTTTCATCTCTGGTGGCATCCCCAATACCCCTGAAGGAACTTGTTTAAGGATCTCTGCAGTTCTCGATAGGGATTTGAAGCAGAGTTTGTGATTTTTTTTATTATTATTAATCTTCCCCTCTTCCTTTCCCCCTCTGAGTGTGTGATTCATTAACTTCTGCCACTTCATTTCATGAATAACTGAGGCTCCTGTGTTCTCACAGCGGCTCAGTAGAGGTTTTTATCAAAGCTATACGGCCCAGTCATACCAAAACAGAGTACTTCAAAGCAGAGAGCAAGTGCTTCCCTCAAAAAAAAAAAAAAATTAAATGAGCTTCGCCAACAAAAAAAAAAGAAAAAAAAAAGTTTTCCATAACATAGGATGTTTGCACACGAAAAGCAATGAAACACAGATGTTGTGTCGGGCAGAATCTACCATACTGTGATCACTTTCATGTGCCAATATGCTGCTTCTGCTCCCTCTGAAAACATTTTGCACGTGTGTCCATGTAATGATAAGATAGTGGTAGTAATAACACCAACTAATGGAGCCTCACGCTGGGTTTTTTTCAAACACACTTGCACACTGCTCTTCTTCAAGTGAATTAAATTGGTTCTCTTACAGTAAAAGGGAAATAAGATCAAGATTAAAGTGAATACGAAGCTGTGCAGATTTATCCCGCTAAAGGGAGAAGGGATCCCTCTGCCCACCTCTCCACTCTTTTCTGCCTTGCTGGTCAGTCTCTCCAGAGAGTATTGTAGCAATATTCAAATGCACTCCATATTAAGTGAATGCGACTCTTGAATCTCTAATTTTCTCAGCACCCCCCTTTGCCAGCCCAGGAGTTATTACCGCCTTTGATCACACACAAATATTGAGATTTTTAGGAGTGCGAGAGAGAACGATTGGATGATATAACAATTCCAGGAAACAGAGTGGAGTCTGGGAGGCAGAGCAGATATGTGGACATATGGGTTGATGTAATGAAAAGCAGAACTTTCTCACTCCTGAGCAGTGTGACCCCTCAAACCCTCAAACCCTGCCTCCCTGTATTTGGCTGAGTTCCCACCGAAACAAGCTTAAATGTCTGGACACACACACACTCACACACATTCACAACGTCCTCCCACCCGCCAGCCTCCGCATTCTTGCTGACTATTTGAACTTTTCAGTGAGGGCAGTCTACCTTGGAAGCATTGAGCAAATGTCAGATGTTATTAGTCGATGTTTCATTCATACAGATTACTGCTAAGGATATTGATGTCCACAGATAAAAGCACACCTTTGTCTTGTCACAAACTAGCTACTCCACTGGAAATCATCTTCAAATGCAGACACGCAAATGCTCCCTAGATAAATCAAAGAACATACAGGATAGAAAAATGGAATGTGGGGGGGATACCAACTCCAAAAAAACCTTGATGTTGATGAAATAACTGAAAACTTTGTGCTATGGTTACAGAAAGCCAAAATAATGACATTATAAATAACGCTTTTTTATAGCCAGAGTCAGGTCATAATGAAGACCTGCCTGCATAGAACATGGCAGCTCTCATTTATTTTATCAGCTCTCCTGAAATCCCCCTTGTGGCGAGTCCCTGATTTCTACAGCCATAGTGCATCAGCAAAAAGTAGATTCTCATTTGATATCAACAATGAAGGCTGATAAAAGAACGAAATACAAAAGACAACCCAGAAAGCAAAACTCAAGAAAAACTGCCAACCAAAGTGAGACAAATTCAGTTCTGACTTTCCATTCATTAGAAAGGCCCAGAGGAGAGGTGAAAGCTGTAAATGTGTCACGGTAAATGAGGAAACATTGTGTGAAACCCGCAGAGAGCGACATTAGCAGAAAGAATGATGAGCAGTACCATGTTGTGGCTGAACTTTGGTTGAGCTCCTGAGAAAGAAGTCTGGCACTCTACGGCAGCTAGAGCATGTTATAATGAAAAAATGTGAATGCCTCAAGCCACTCTTTGACCAGTCTTGTCTCTGCTGCTGATGGGTTTGAAGAGGTTTATAACATCAGTGAGGCTGCTGCTTTATCTGGTTTCTCTGAACAGCAAAAAGCTTTGTCAGGTCTTGACATAGCAGACTGAGCAGTGAACACCTAGGGAGAATGGTCATCCATTGTGCTGCAGTCTTATTATTAAAATTACAAACTGGCAGTAAGTATAGTGGTAATAATAGTGATTAAGCTCACATTCATTGTAAATTGAAATATAGCCTAAGTAGAAAAATAATGAAAACTGAATATATGCGCTAAAAAGGCTCTAAACTTAGCTGCAGAGGCAAGAGAAAACAAAAAGAAAGCAGCCAATAGATGCCATATAGATTATGTCAGACTTTTGACATATTACAACACTCTCATACTCATACATGACTGGTATAAGATAGAGCTCTGGCAGGTGTCTTGTAGTCTATGTACTGTCATCTACCTTCCTCTGTGATATCAAACATGCCGAGATACCCAGAAGACATTTTCAGGAAAAGCTTTAATTTCAGGTTCAGCACAGTAGAATAAAAATGCCTTTCATTCTCAACCTCATCCAAAATCACACACAGCTGAATGTCTGTTCTGAATGGGAAATGCAAATGAAGTAACATCCACCCCCTTTTTAAGAAATCTGTAATTTATAAATATTGAAATTATGCATCAGTGGAAGATCATGATGTACACTTGATAATTTACCCTTTTAACGACATCTCATTAATTATTTAAAAAGAATCATTAGTTATGTTATTAAATATACATTGTGCAGTTTCATAAAGCCGGGGGACTTCTGAGATACACATATGAAGAAAAAAATAATTGAGGGTGTAAAATCCTCCTTTTCATTTACCTAATGTAGCTCAAACTCAACTTGGACCCCCAACTTTAAATGTAGAGAGATAAACTGATGTCATCACAAGGACGCCATGGCTATTTTCACAAATGTGGCAACAGCATTACTCTCCATTATAGTGACCCTATCATCCTGTGTCAAAATGGTTAGATTCAATTGTATTTACTGTTTCCGTAATTTCTTAATCTGTCCGTTCTAATTGGTGGGAAATTACAGAAAATTAAATCGTATTGCTGTTAAAACAGACAGTTACAGCACATAACAAATGCTGCTTTGGAAAACTCAATGCAAACATCAATCAGCATTTCCCCCCCATAATTCTTTGAAGATTCTTTGTAGATTATTACAAGTAATTTCAGCACAGCCTAACAGATGATACTACATCAAACCAGACTGTTCTTTGTGAGTGGATGTTATTGTGCTTCATATCTCCTTGTTAAATCAGATGGATTCCTTTCTTACAGCTGTAAAAGACTGTGGAATGAAAAGAAATAGTTTGCTTCTTTCTCTGAATCTCCCGTCTGCTCTTCAAGCTGTCAGGAGGAACAACGTGGTCTAAATCCAGCCTGCATTTTCAGAGACCACAAATGTCACCAGAAAATGCTGCAAGACAAAAAATTATGCAGACTATGATGGAGCTTTCAGTGAATTGTTCTACATGCTATAAAATCATCACCAGAGATCTATTGTTTCTTATCAGAAACTAGATCCATGTTAATTTTAACATCCAGAGCTAAAGATTCACATTATAATGATGATTAATTTGAAAGGGCGAGAAAAAAAATAGAGGAGAACTTTATCTTGTGAGATCTCTACCAGCGCGGTTGCCGTGGAAACCAATGCTTATGCTGTCTCTTGTGTGAAGCAAAATGAGGAGGAGAAGAGTGAATGGGTGCCAGATACCGTCCACTATTACAGACAAGAGGGTGCTATCTGCACATGCCATGAAAAAGTAAAATTAGAACTCCAGCAGAAATGGAAACACAATGAGGGAAAGTTATTACCTCATTAGCAGATATAACACGGGTGGTTCTGCCTCTTTGAGTGATTGTTCTTTCTTGTAATTACAGCACAAGGTATGGGGTCATTGTATTTCCTCATAAACCAGAGCTGCTCTGTGTTGATTCCCTGGAAGATTGAAATTGCCAATGTTTCCCTTCTAACTGCGGACATCTTTGAGTTATGTCAGAGTTGTGCCAGCCCCCCCACGCCCCTTCCAGATATCCATTTCTGATAATTATTCTTTGGCCACTGGGGGCACCTTATTTATTAACTCAATGACCCTTACCCCTGAGTGCAGGCTAAGTGATTGCGGCTGTTTAGAGAGCAATATGACAGGGCCATAATCTAGGAAGCTTCATTCTTATTTCCAGATCAAAATATTTGAATATTTTATAATCATTTCCTCAGTAATAATCACATCAACGCATCTGCACATTCTCTGCCCTCAAAGATCTGCATGTCATCGTGGACTAAGGAGAGTTTTAGACCATGTTTTACATTTGAAACCCTAAACACACGGAGAGTAAATGTTGTTCACCCATTTATCTTGGGACCGTTATCTGTGATATTCTCCAGTCATTCTGTCATGTAGACAGTATAAATAAGTTACAGCAATTCTCTTTAGAGTGCTGTCCTAATGTCTCAATTGATGGACGCATGGACAATTGAAATGACTGATCAGTACATTACGTGAACCTCCACAATGTCAACCCACTGGGAATGATCTATTACACAGAGGAGTGAAAGTGTACTTCCCTACCATAGTTTTCCAGGAATACTGTACATTTAAGTACAAATTTGCATGAAGCAAAACTTGCACACAAAGCTTTTGCATTAATTTAGCAGGGAAGGCTGGAGAGAGAACGTATACAGCAGAGTTTTTCTTTTCTTTTTTTTCTTTTTACTTTTGCTACCAAACAATGGCAGTGTTTTTCTGGCTTCACACAGAATATATCACTCCACAACGTGCTAAAAATGGTCTTGCTGCACTCCCACAGCAGGGTGGGTGGCAACAACACAGCACACTTTGAACCTGAAACAATTTACATTGTTACAGTTGGAACGGTGCCTTCACAGCATTTGGGTGCAGAATCACATCGGCACCCACATAATCATGTAATCACACATACACACATGCACCAACGTTGCAGTAGTGTGGAAGGAGACAGACTTTATTTACCTAAGTGGAGAAGCTGGCTGTAGTCCCTACTGTGGTTGTCTTTGGATGGCCTCCATGTTGGAGATCTAGTGGTTAGTGTGTGGTTCTCTCTAACCGAGGCTGAGGTTGCGGTCTGGCTAACAGATCCCTTATACGTTGTCACGTTCAAACCGAGACTGTGGGAAAATGAGGTGGTGATTTTCAGTTTAGTAAAGCTGCAAATTTCCTGTAAACCACACACATTTATGCTAAAACCTGACATTTACAGCTATCTGGGAAATATTCACGTTTAGCACCGTAAAAGAATACCATTTATTATTAAACTCATTCAGTGAGAAGGCGATGACATCGTAAAACTCAATCTAACGTAAAATTCATAAAAGGAAAACTGTGTAAAAGAGCAAACTGGAACAGGAACAATCTATTGCACGGGTGAAAGGGTTTGGGTCATGACCTGCCTTTTTGCTTTTATGGCTGTCTATAACTCACATCACCAGGCGCACATATTATGAAATCCTGTGCTCCCCCAGCCCAACATCTAAAGTCAACAAATGCTTGTTCAGAGTAATGCTTCTAGAGGGTGACATTAATTGAAAGCAGCTGTTTGAAGCCTCTGCAGTTGGAGTTGACGGTGCAGCTGCAGACAGGCCGGTGTTGCAATGAAGATGTTAATGCTGCACTGTTAAATCTAGAAAGCACTGGGAAAAAAAGATGCAATCAACTCTTAAGATGAATGCACTCAGGATTGTATATTTTTATCACAGTATATAATATGTACAAAAGTCTATCACAAACTTATGGCTAAGCGTTCCTCTCCCATTGACCGCATCCTTTATCTGCTATCAGAGTATTGAAAATAAACTCAAACTACCCAAAAGCTTCAAAGCCTACCGATCAGAAATCGCACCATGCCATAAAACTTATCTGCTTTGATCTTAGGTCTAGCAAAAAAGCCTGCTTCAATGGATAAAGAGGTAAAAAGAATACAACTTACAGTGTTGGTCGTCTTTACACTTATCCTGCAGGAGAATTCTTCCAGTTTTACTTCAAACCCCCACGGTTCCACCAGTTGCTAGAGAGCTGTTTACATTATCACTTTGAAGAGGGTCATCTGGTTTCCCAGAAGAGAGGCAAGTGCTGCTTTGCCTCTGATCTCCTGAACTCCCTCGGCTCCTCTGTGACAGCGGCTGCCTATTCTCACAGGAAAGCAAGGGAAACTTGTTAGAGGAGGTTCTGGAGACCAAGCTTTCAGATGGGACTGGACTGGACTGAAAAAAAAAAAAAAATGGGAGGGACGAGCTTCTACCCCTCACATATATACTAAATATATCATAGATATGATTTAAAGTACTTCTAAACTAAACGTTGTGAAGGCAATACTTAATCTTTTATTAAGCGCGAATTACCGGCGAATCAGTATCTAGCCTAATCATAAATGGAGGAAAACGCCGACAGCATATTTTTCCTCTGCATATTGAGCGTGCTTCATGTTCTAAATTTTGCTGTTGAGGAGGACATTGCACACAGTGAATGCTCGCCTGCTATCACCTCCTCCCACATACTCTCTTACAGTGAATGAGTAGGATGTGCTGCTCTCCCGCTTTACTGCGCTACCTGAATACATCAGGGGATCTGAAGCTATTGCTGTGCAGGAGGAAGGAATAAAAGGAAATTGTATGCCATAAGCAGTGGGTTAACAATTCAGCAGAGTATAGCAACAAATTGCACAGTGATTACAGGGTCTGCTTGGTCTGCCTATAGCTCGTCTTATAAACCATGAAGAAATATCAAGTGTGAAGTATTTTAACTTCTTGTACAGATTTCTGTGTCAGAAAGGCTCTGTTTAATATCTCTAATACGCATGCTCTCAGTAGACCCAGATGTTTATCAATCTAAAGAAACTCCAGATGTTTTGAAAGGGAAACCAACAGGAAACTGTCCCTGGGTGATTTTATTTTTGTTGGCAGCGACTGATGAGTTAAATTTAGACGTTTTTCTTTTCCCACCCACTGCGCTTGTTGTTGTTGTCTTTGAGCAGGCTGATAAAACATTAATTTCCTGAGCTTTCTGCAGCCACTGGGCCACACCCACAAAACAGCCCCAGTCAAAGAGTACACTCACCGAGGTCAAAGGTCTCGGCCCCATGACGGCAAGTTATGAAAATAAACTTCCACATGAGGGTGAGGGTTGGGAAAAACTTTCTCCGTACCAAGATAACTTTGAGTGATCGTTGCATTACTTGTACACACACACGCACACACAAACACACACGCAGACAATTTTTCTGAAATCATGGCATGTTGGGTGAAACTTGTCAAACAGTATCCCTACGCTACACTGCCATCTAGTGAGGACTCTGCAAACATAATGACAGTATAAAGATGTCGCATCACCCCCTCCCCCCCACCCCTTGTCACAGATGCTCTCATGCTTTCCCTCACTCTCTCTCTCTCTCTCTCCCTCTCTCACTCCCTCTCTCTCCCATTTCATTTTTTGGACAGGCTGAACCAGCTATCTGGAAAATCAAGAAAATAAGACACTGGGGGCAGTGGAGGCAGGGAACGTCACATTGTGGCTGGTATAGCTCAAGGGTGTTGAGGGTCCCTGCTTGAGACTTGAGCAAAACACTTCAGTTTGTTTTGGTGAGAAGTGTCAAACAAATCGCATACTTTGCTTTGTTGACATCCAGGCGAGAGAGCTTTAATTGCAAATGTGTTAATTTGAAATTATTTTGATAACTGGATTTTATGTATTTAAGACTCTTTAACTGGCCTATGAAAAAAGAAAAATATTTGAAATGACAAAAATATCACAGCATCACTAGCATGAGCTGGTAGTTAGAGAAATATACAGTAAATCATATATTAGATGGCATATATTCAACCATATTTTGTAGAGAAATCCCATAATGTCTTGTAATCCATTCCTGACCACTTTTTCATAGCAAATAGCATTCTTCCCCCTCAGTAACCTTTAATTAAATCACATTCATGACTGTTTAAGCATAAACATGGCTTCTATATATATACAAAGCTCTTAAGGTCCTAGAGGAAAGTGGTGACATGATCATAGAAATTGGCTACAGCAGGACATCACTCAGCATCAGTGTTGATGTAACAGATATGACAAAAACAGCAAAAATAACAGAGTTTGATCTGACCGTTGATCAGGACGTTATATAAGCTGCACAAATGATCTCAAAATGCTCCAATGAAATTGAATGAGCAGTGGTGAGTAAAACTTTTCAAGGAGCAATTAAGATGGGATAAGATTAATATTCTGTTAAGATGTAGGTCTAATGATTGGCCCCGAATCTCCGAGTTAAAAAAAAAAGAAAGAAAGAGAGAGGGAGGGAGGTTTTGCCCCCTTGAGAAGACATCAGAACATTAGTCTTTCAATGAGGTATCATCACTGACGACCAAATGTAATGTAATAGGCTGTAAGAGGCTATGAAACCAAAGAGGAGTCAAGAGAGCGGCACATGTCAGGAGATTTTTCCAGCAGACATTTTACACAGGGAAGCATTTGTACTATAGTGACTGTGACGTGTCAGAAAGCACTGCCATCAAACCTGAGCATCGCTTCAAAACATGCAAACAATCACACACACCTTTGGAGAGACTGACGTGTGCACGGCATCACCTTAATCTAGCGGTGGAGGGATGATCGTCTGATGGCAGTGGCAGAGATAGTCTGGGACAAATGAGCTGCCTCTTGTCAAGGAGAGGCGCTCGGAGATGAGTGTTCTGGTTCTTTCTTGAGCTGCTTTCATTTTGGCAACAACAACGAGCATGTACCACCAGTGTTTGACTCCGCTGCTGCTGTTGCTAATCACAGAGCCCAACAGTTTGTAAATAAATCAAAGCGTCTCCCTCGGGGCTACAGGGCAGCGCTCTTTGTATTCAAGTCTCTTTGCAGTGTGCCTTGTTCTTGTGTTGTGCTCTTGTCATTCAGGCACTCGCCAAGTCTTTTGCTTTGGTCATTTACACTGCCAGCGACTTCTACGGAAGCACACAGATGGGATGAAAATGTTAATCAGACTCCCCTCATTGACTGGCTGGATCCCCCTCCCCACCCCCTGGCTCCCCTCTACAGCCCTACCCACAGCTCAGTGCCTGCCCTGCTCAACACAGAGGGGAAAGAGAAATGGCTCTGATCTTAAAGGCAAAAAGCCCCAACTGGGGTTTAACTTTATGCTGGGAGAAAGACAGGGTGCTGTCAGCCCATATTCCCATGTACTTGAAGAGGCTGTCTCAGGCACAAAGCAATTAACTGTTGTTGTGGCTGTGATGGAGCAAACTGGGATGTGCTGCTTCCTTAATTATAGATAGATTTTGTTTTTTTATTGATACTATCATGACTGATAGCTTAATTCCAAGCACTTCATCCTCTATTATTTCTATGTTGTGTATTTTATGTTCAGCCTCTCAATATTTGGGGAAAAAAAAGAAAGTGGGAGAAAAGCTCTTCACTTCTATAATAGTATTCATTACCTGCTTGTTCCAGGTAATTTGCTTAACAACAGACAACACTATAGCATTAATATTTGAGTGGTAGAGGACTTAGTTGAATAAATGACCCAAAGTAGCCTAATGGCTGTTGCAGACACAGTGTAATTTCTATGCAGCACCATAATAAATGCAAAAATAGCCATTTTCTTTATACAGTTATATGCCTGTGTCATCCCAAACAATATGGACTCAGACAGGTTCACTCAGGAGGACATGAGGCACTTCTCCTAACGGTAGAGCTGCGGCTCAGCCTGTCGTTGAACTCTGTAAAAAGCTCCTCATTTCATCACCCACTTCACATCAGGAGCCGCCCTCATATTCCTCTCATTTAATAAGAAGCTTTACCTTCACAATGCGTATACACACACACCGAGTCCCACAAACACAGTTTCATACATATATTACCCCCCACACTGTGCTGCAGATTTCCAAAGCCAGCTAGTTTGAAGAGCCACAATATCTCCCGAGGTGACTCCAAACCTTAATTACCCCAGGAACAGAGGCATAGATGGATATCTAAGACAGCATCTCACTGAGTGCTGCGCCGCCGAAGAATCCCTGTAAGGCAATTACTACTTGTGCAAAGAATCAGGAGGCTAGGGTAAAGAAAGGAAAGCAAACTTCATTAAAATGAAGAGCATTAAAAAGTATACCCCCACACCAGCCACCCCCACTGTGATCATCATTTTCTTGTCCTCCAGTTCTGCAAACCTGGCCATAGCCCAGACTCATACAGGCATCAGACTTCGTGGTATCAAACTGAGAGGGATTTTTAAGACTGCAGAGCTCCGCCAAAGCCTGCTCGCCAACAATTGCACCCAAAGACATCATTCTTATCACGTCATTTATAGTTAAATTGAATCCTTGACCCTGCAAACGTACCCTTTGGATTTGGAATCAAGCCGCTATCTGGCTTAAATTCCTAGTTATGGATTGTTATGGATTAAAAACAGTAACTGTCTAATGGTGAAAATCCTAGATCTGGAGCTCTACCAAAGTGTAATCAATTGTTCTCTGGCTCAAGGCCTACCTGTCCAGCTATTATCATGTAAATCCATTTGTACATTTTGAGATAGCTAGTGGAACATAATAACTAAGAGGCAAAGACATAACCTTGTTAGTGCAGGTATTAAGAGAGATGATTTGAGATAAATATTTAACATGCAATGAGAAACTTTCTGTATTTTCTAGGTCAGTGGATGGTTTCTAACATTGGCTTTTAAAACCTAATTATTTTCTAGTTATTTCTAGTAGAATAACAAGGGAACACGCCATTAAAAGTTACATTCACTGACTTTTAATGACTGAGATGATGTGGGTGATCACTCCTCTGCGAGCTCTAACACTTTGATACACCATATGAAATAGCTGTTGGAGTGATACAAGGACTTTGTAATGTGAAATAATTTCGGGAAGGAATTTGATGTTAGTATGCATAAAGCTGGTTTACCTTTTTACTGTCCCTGGAGCTCTTGATTATTTGTTTGATCTTCCTGAGCTTTGTATTTTCAATCTGAAATATCACACTGTGTTATATACATAACACATCTGGTCATTTGGATTCATATCCGAGAGATCAAAACCATTTTCAATAAGGTTTCACTTGATAGAAAATATATTTAAGAATATATTTGTCCTCTCAGCTGCTAAGATTTAAATAAGCATCTCTCCCTGTTAGAGTAGGTGTTCCTGTAGAGACAATTACTAAAGAAACTTCAGTGCTTTTGTCATGTGGTTATTTTCTCTCCGAGATCCTTGAGGATGGGTTCAGACTATTCAGCTAAACACGTGTGTATTGGCAGCACATGTCCGACTACCACCTGTACTTGATCCCTGGGTGGCCTTTGATGTGATTACCATTGAATGCGTAAGGCTTTCCTTTGTGCAAAAAAGACGTGATGTCACAGTAGCAGAAATATTCAGCTGTGGGCTGTATTCAGTGAAAGGTGCAAGAACATACTGTAAATGGCTTATGTAACCTTAATTTAGTGTTTCCTTTTGTTGCCTCTCATCAGACTGGTACTTCTTCAAGGAAGCGATGACTATGGTAACAATTTTTACTGCTGGGCGTTGAGCAAGGACAACTAACTGTTGAAAAATATTACAATTTGTCACATTTGACTTGAGCTAAATGTTAACATCTGGTTACTATCATGTATTTATCAGGTATAATCAGTGTTTATCAGGTATAATGCTTACCATGTTCTTCATCTTAGCATAGTGTGTTTGTTTCTATCATTTGCGACTTAGCATTAAACACAGTACAGTTGAGGATGATGGGAGTGAACCTACATCATAATGAGAATTAAAATTTTGAAAAGTTGATTGTGAGGATACATGGAAAGTTAACAGATCACCAGTAAAAGTTTTGATTTATCCTGACTGTGAACCAAGTTTCATACAATTCCCATCCAAAATGAGAGACTTGCTTAAAACATGAACTACATGAAAAAGACAGATCACAAAAATCCTCAGAGGACCTCAAATGACTGTGCAAATTTCATTCCTATACCATGTTGTAGAATGCATGACTGAATTTTTTATTTTCGTGTCCACCACTGTGGCCCATCCCATATGAGATTACAAGACACATTTAATGACAAATACTAGAAAGAAAGAAAAAAAAGACTAGACAGTCCTTCCTGTTGGTGTTACCTGCCACACAGGTGTGACATAAATAAAGAATTTAAGATTACTTTTAGTATTCATCTATATATCGCTCTTCGTCTCATTGCCCAAGCCTTTTCAAGAAATAAAGAAAATGCAAATATATTCAACTGAAAAAGATGTTTTAGCTAGATGTAGAGATATTTTACTGGAAAAGTGACAGTTATGACCCTCCAGTGGCTTCAGCAGAAATTTCAGGGGATCATCAAAGTCATTTGAATCCATGGTCTATAGGTCATAAATATCTGTACCAGATTCATGACAATGGGTCCAGTTCAGTAGATGCCGAGATATCTCAGTCTAGTTGACCATTGGACTCGCTCAGCCATTGCTAAAAGTATACCTTTTGGTGAAAACCCTGATTACTTGAGTCCTTTGTTGTGGTCTCAGACCCAGAGTTTGATGTGAGAGCAGGTTTCTAAACTAGAAGGAAAGGTGAGTCATTCTAAGGGAATTATGGTGTTTTTTTTCTCCTCTTTTCTTCTTTTTACTCGGGGTTCATTTTGAAACAAGCTGCTGTTGGCCCTCCTGCCGAGTACCTATGATCTGACCAACAAGAGCTCTATGGGTGTAGAGGAGGTGCTAGCAGGCCTCTGTAATCAAATTCAGTCTGACTTGTGAACTGCTTTAAAGTTGCCTATGCAACTCTAAAGATGAAAGCAGAGAGGGAGTCACGTACTTGTTAGGATAGAGAATAGGACCATCAATGCAGAATGCAGCAAACACAGTCTCCCGAGTTCAAACTTCACTTAACTTTGGCCACCACTGACAGTTTAGATTCCCACACACAATTAATCTCGGGTAACAGAGTGTTGCGCACACTCAAGAGGAAATGAAAGAATAGACCTAATGATTTTTTTTCTTACGTTGAGAGGATTGTTAAACCGAGTGTGAAACCATTCAATATCAGTATTCTGGAGGTTTTCATTATTCACAAAGAAATTGTTGATGCAGCTGAATTGCCCATGATGTAAAAGAATTGCTTTATCATGAGGATAAAGAACTGGACATTATTACTGTGGGAAAATGTATTCTGAGGTATTTTTCACCAAACAAAAAGGGTGAGTTAAAACATATTGTGAATAGATTTGTCGGGTGCGTTATCAGTCACAGCTCAAACATCTGCCCTTTGGGACATTAACAGTGAATTTACATACATCAGCATTTCAGATATTGTGTTTCAACAGCAAAATAAGTTTTTTATAAGCTATCATTTTTCAGCATTTCAACATATAATGAAATCCTGTCACAGCTATATGCTCTGCTGGCATTGTGGAGCTGTGTGTGCATGACTGCCATGGATATTTGTTATCTGTATTGTGACAGTTCAGACAATCTCGACAAATGTGTAAGGCTGTTCATTCTACGCTTAATTCCTGAATGTGCACAATTTGAGCAGACAACAAAAACTACATACTGTACTATGGACAGTTAGCAAAAGTACACATTGTCCTTGTAGAAGGGCCACGTGTCCCTCTGAAAAAGTCCATCAGACAGTCAAAGTCAAGTCAAAGCACTGCTGGGAGTCCTCAGAAGACAGTGCAGTAAATCTCTGCATTTCTGAGCTCTCTCTACTGGCTTCCCATTTGTCAAAAAATTGATTTTAAAACACTATTTTTTTTTTTTTTTAAAGCGCTGGATGGTTTACTACTAAAGTATATTTCTGACTTGCTGCTATGTTAAGGAACCAAGTGTGCCTCCTGTCCCCAGAGTCAAAACTAAACATGGGGAGGCAGTGTTCAGTTTCTATGAAACACATATCTGAAACAAACCCCCAGAAAAAGCGATGTCTGCTCCAACTCTCAGTTCTTTGACATCAAGGCTGAAAACTTTTGTGCCTGCTGCTGCTTGTCATTAAATTAGATTTGGAGCTAAACTTGCCCTGCACAGTAATTGCACTCGGTGTTGATCAGTTCACCATTTTGTTTCTAACTGAAGTACCGGTAGTTCCATTATGTGAATTGCTGTGAAATTTAGTACTGTCATTCATGTTTCCCAGGGGATTAGCCCATGATCTAAACTCTATATCGCCACCGCAAGGTTGGAGTTTGTGGTTCAGAGTGAAATAACTTGAGAGCTTGTTCACTGATTTCTTTGACATTTGCGATGGATATTGAAGGTCTGTAGAAGATCAGTTCTAATGACTGCAGCTTTCCTCTGGTGCCACCAAAAGGTCAAAGATTTTCTGCTATTTTATATAATATCTCAACATCTGCTGAATAGATTTGACATAATTTAGTGCAAATACCCATGATGCCCAGATAACATTTTCCTATTCACTCTGATGATCTTCAGACTTTTACCCTATAGTGCCTCATTGAGGTTGACACCTGACATTAAATATATTGACAACTACTGGATGGATTGCAGTGAAGTTTGGCACGCACATTCATGGTCCCCAAAGGATGAAATGTAATTACTCTCATCCACAAACATTTCATCAAACACTATCTTCAGGATAAAATCTCTTTTTCTCCAATACTACTCTTTATGACCAAATACCTGCACTAATTACATTTCCATACTTTGTTTTGTGCTAAGAAGTAATTAGCAAATATTTGTATGGTACAATTCTGATGAGAGTAAAAGTTGTTCTTTTATCTTTACACTCGCTTTGAACTGTTATTATTTGTTGTCATAGTTACATTCCAGTTACCTAATCTGTCTAATATCTGGCAGTGAAGCAAATGTCCTTCAGAATAATAAGTAGGTGGGAAAAGAAAACTGAAGATTTATGACCTTTGGTGACCTTGTCTTTATTCAGAGTTAGTGAAAAGTGTGAGTTGTTTTTAATTGGCATCTGAAAAACTGCTTTTAGAGACTGGGCTTTCATCAACGTTGTTTTTTGTGCATCTTTCACTGACGCATAATGGTCACTCTATACAAAGGTGCTGTGGAATTGAATGAAACCTTACATTATCAACTTTATACGTGGAGTGCTACTGCACTCTCCCTTGTTTTGCACGAGTTGGAAAAAGGCACAGTGTGTAAAAAAACTTCTACAGAAACCAGAGAGGATCTTTATCCATAACTCACTGTAATGAATGTAATAGATGGAAATGAAAGCCCTTTGGTTCATGAAAAAGAGGCCAAGGTTTGGTTCCATACCTGGTGCTCTTCGTTGTCATTGTCATTATTAAAGAAGAACACGGATAAATGAAAGAATTAAGGTCATGACTCCAGTATCTTGGCTCTGATTCATGTTAGCCTGCTGTCCTGGGACTTGAACTGTAGCTCTTTGAAGACAAACCTCAATCATTTTAATGAGTTCATCATATTGCTGCTGACTGAGATGTCCCTGATGTCACTGCGGGGCCTACACTAAATATATTCCATTGTTGTAACCATTGATTTTTTTTTCCTCCGATACATTTGTTTTTAATGAGGTGGGTCTCTTCCCCGCTCCTTACAGGCAATCAAAAAATGACACACTGCTGTTGTAGTATCCCCAGCGGTGCTCCAACACTGCAGACGTCTATGGGTTATAGGTGCAGAAAATACCTGCAAGTATGATAAAAGATAACCTGTGTACTTTTTACGATGTAGTTTGGTTTCTCCAAAAAACAAGGATCATATCCGCAAGGAGATCGTTATCTTATCTGGAGTGTTTCATCTGCCCACTCAGCACATAGTAGCCTATAGTCACATGGATTATGTGAATAGGATACATATTTTCTATAGAGGTCAGATGTAGCTGGTTGGGGGTTATGGTGAGTGTACAAGATGAAGTGCTTATACACCACAGATAGAGAGCTTGGCATATAGGCTACACAAATGTGTTGTTCAACCACCTCAGACATCCAAACAGTTCCAAACAGTCATGATAGAGAGCGATAAGATGCAGTATCATTTCAAATATTGGAATAAGCGCACACGTTTTCAGACTCTCACTCCTGAAAGGCGTAGATAGTGTTGCACTGACTTGTTAACAAGAGAAGTGCCAGAAATAGTTGTGTCAAGACCGAAAATAGAGAGACAGAGATTGAAATCCAAACCCTGTTTCCTCTCTCACCTTCCTACCACCGGCCAATTGTGTTGTGAAGTGGGTGTCAAGGTTAGATTGTTGCCTGTATAAAGTTACAGAAACGGTTGGACGCATCTGATGTCAGTAAGGTGTGGGAGGCAAGGAGTGGATGAAGCTATCCAACTGTATGACAAGCAGTTGTGATGGAGTATGCCGGCAGTAAAATATGTGTCTGTATACTAGCATCTCTGTGAGGAGGTAATACAATAATGTCACATCTGTATCATTCCTGTCTCAGTCCCATTTTTTTAAAGCAATGGAGGTTGAGAAAGCGAGGTTTTTTTGTTTGTTTGTGTTTTTAAAGAAAAGAAAAAAACATATTAATCAGATCTGGAATGTAATAATTGTAGAGATGGTGGAGTCTCATTGTTACTCATGCAGGACTCACACGCAAATGAAAACTCACCTTGACTTTGTAATTTGGTTTTACCAGCTGTGAATTAGCACCGTGATAGCCTTTTTATTGTCCGTCATGACTTACAGTGTGTGACAGCTGCTGTGACTAATAGCTTTCTGAGCAAAATTAATGGCTTACTCATTTTTAAAAGACTTTATCAAAACCACCGTGGACTTGAAAACAAAAAAAACAACAAATGAATCAGTTTAGACTGCATCACAATGCAATTAAACCATCATTAGGACTCTAATTTAGAAAAATAATGAGATCAGAACATTAAGTAACCAACTTTTGTTTGAGTTGTTTAAATCGGCCAATATACTCACAGATGTACTTTCAAAGTGACAGTGACGTTGTGTGTCTCCTTTTCGTGCAAAAGATTCATTTGAAATCATTGTAGAACAACCCAGACAGCGTTTCTTTTTGTTGCTTAAGCACACCCATGTGAACGTCATAATTAATTCATAAAGTCTGAAAAGTGTGCCACAGAGAAGGCTCAGCCTCCTACGTCAGGCTTCAAAAAACTGGATGGTGCTTATAAAAGTTTCAGCTCCTTTCAGAATGAAGAGTTCAGACATGTTGTCTTTAATCATTTCATTTCACATTAAAAGTCTGAAAACATTCACTCCATATCCAGAAATGGGAAAAAAATGTTTGGTGCATTCGGAGGGCATCCCTTTTAGACCATTTCCATCTTCATTCATAAAACATATGAGAAAGGTTGATAAGTCCCTAATAATCTTATCAGACTTCTTTTCTGTAAGATTTGATTGATTTTAGTATCAGCTGTAAACAGGATTATCACATACAGCAAACAGAGTAAATGCTAGCTAGAGTTTTCATTGCAGGGGTAACTGGCTACTTCAAAGTCCATCTCTACTGCAGTTAGTGCAACCTCCCTCCATAAAAGCTCCCTGCTAACAGGTCTCTGAAGAGCCCTGTCTGGATTTCAGACATGTTTTAACCCTCTTTGATTGAAGAACCGAATGGTAACAAAATGACAAATGGTAAACGATGGATCTTAATGACATTATTGTGCAGAGTGAAAGATATACTTTTATGTTATATTGGCTTCAGTACTGTTCAGATATGTATGTGCCATGAGATTTGCAGACACATAGTAATGCTGAAATTCATCATTAGGAAGAGTTTGCCCCAAAAATTTGTAGCTTTGATGCCAGCAATATTTCCAATGCTGTCACATCAAAAATGTTCTGAGCAGCCACTGAACTCTGATAGTGTCCCATGTGAGATGCTTGTACCTCATTTGTGGCATGTTTCTTATTTCAGTCTTTCACAACAAAGTATAAGAAGCGCAGCTGGATAATGATGAGGTCATGGAGTTAAATGAAGTACATGTAGTCAACACCCCAACGCCGAATACTGATTCTTCCATAAATAGCATCCATTGACGTCACAGTTTAACTCCTTGCACAGATTAATTTAAACCCACATAAGGTATGTGAATACATTTCTGATGGCCTTGACAACTCTCCCTTCTCTCACACCTCCAATAAAACTTAACTGAGGAGTCTGCAAGCCTTTGTGTGAGCTGTTCACAGAGGCAAATCTCAGAGGAGCAGCGGTACTTGTGCTATGACAGTCAAGCCTGGGACATCGAAGTCTCGCACTTTTCTTCTTTATCTTCCCTTTTTTCCCCTCCTTGGCTACTGAGAATAAGCTGAGTCTTCCCAATTAGCAGCTTTCTGAAGAGGTGTTGTGACAGCCAGGGAATACAATTTACAGTTGTTAAAGCTCATCTCAAGTCGGTGTTTATGTCTTACAGGCGTAATATTAAGCTTGATAATAATCCAGAAAATTTTATAAAATGAAGTACTGTGATGATTGATCGGATACACGTGGATCAAATGCGGTCTAATCTTTACAGCACATCTGTCCGAGCAGCTTATACACTTACCCAGAAATTGCTGTCTTCTGCCAGATAATATAGACCAATCGCAAATTACACCTGCTTGTTGTAAGCTGGTGGAAGACCTGCGGAGCTTAGCCAAAAGCAGGTGGAAAGTTTACAATGGGGAGACGAAGAAAAGAAATTGGAGACTGCTGCTGTTGATTCCTAGAAGTGCTGTGGCTCACTTTATTATAATCTGGCAAGAAACGATGAGAAATTTGGATGCAAGATGCTCCTAATTAATTTCACACGTCTAACAAACCTGTCTCATGAAGTGTCTTCACAAAGAATATGTTCATGATTTTTGTTTTTATTTCCATAACAACATGGCACCTCTAACACTCTTATTCCTAGCTCCGTGTTATCTTATGCTAAATTTAGGTACAGCTTGAGGTTAAATCTTTCACTGATCCAGGATCTGCAGGAGTTAGCTGTGCACTTCAGGTGTCTTGCCTTGTCTTAAAGATTGTAGGGAAATAAATGATGAAAGAATGCTTTAATTAAGGGCAAGTTTGACATTTTTGGGGAATTTGGCTTTTATGCTTTCTTGTGGAGGGATGAGGATTTTGAGGCTACTTTCTCTCTAGAGTAAATATGAGCAACGTGTTTAATGCAAATGTGTATTTATATGTGTCATTGTTATATGTGTGTGTGTGTGTGTGTGTGTGTAGAAAACCAATGAATCACTATTATGCGAATTAAATAAACAAGAGCATAACTGTTTCCTATTTACCTTTATGCTAAGCTAAATAAGACAGCTGGTGGAAACCTCACATAGCTAACTAGCAGACATAAGAACAGGTGTTAATCTTAGTCTCAGCAAGGCTGGTTTAAACAGGATGATTTGATAATGTTTCTGCTTTACCTATGAATATGCAATGACAAGAAGATATCTTCATATTGCAGTAGCAAACTTAAGTTAGCTTTGTGTTA
This sequence comes from Trachurus trachurus, assembly GCF_905171665.1. Taxonomy (NCBI): domain Eukaryota; kingdom Metazoa; phylum Chordata; class Actinopteri; order Carangiformes; family Carangidae; genus Trachurus; species Trachurus trachurus. Next base: position 13,851,637 of record NC_139906.1, read on the forward strand.
GCTAAGTGATGTGGAACTAGTAGAAACGGCCCAGTAACCTGTTGTGTTGTCATATGATCACTTTGAGGTCTGACTGACTTTCTCTCAAACTGTTTACATCCTCAAAAGAGAGATGGAAAAAAGAACATCGGTGAGAATTCGCAGCATGCTACTCGACTAGAAGGCGCCGCTATAACTCACAAGGGGTTTTCAAGGGGCTAAGAATAAAGTGGGCATTATTGGTGTTTGCCAGACGAACAATATTTCTTCCACTGTCACAATGTCGGAATCTCGAAGGTGACCTCATCGCACCTCCGCTGTGAGGCAGCCACTATCGCATCTTGCCAGTGGGGTCGGAAGTGAAAAGCCTCAAATGCATTGATTTCTAATGGAGCGCTTTAATCTTAAATGACAGCTCTCTGTGAGTACCATTATGTGAAAGTCGCTCCAATGAACTCCATTGATTAATTTGTCTTTTGAAACGGCCGGCAGCCGTGGGTCCTGAATGTATATTTCTTTTATACTGATACAGAGAGTCAATATGTGGCCTTCCACACCATTGTCCACAGTTTTTTCAGTTAACTTATTCTTCCACTCGTAGCCCAGTGTGTCTTGGAAATGACGTAGCCAGATAAAAGCCTGTCAATACAGCGAACGCTGACATGTTCTCAATAGAGGCAAGCCTTCTCCCTTGCTGTGGAATAGATTTATTTCATTTTCCCTTTATTCAAATGCCATTCAAGATTGTCAGCTGTATGCCTCTGACTATCTCCTGCAGATTCTTGATGCCAGAGCATTGTGGATCCAGGCACACAGTTGCAGCAGTTGATTTTCGTACAGCATGCTGCAATGCAGACCAGCTCGATGTATTGTGGAGAACTGGGAATAGCAGTGAAGGGACTGACCTATATGAACGCAGCATTTTAGACCTTCAAGCCACTAAATTAAAACCTTCATAAGTGGAGATTGACAGCACAGTTGCCTTCTGTGCTTGGGGATTTTTGCAGGACTGTTGGCAAATGCTGTACCTGCGTCCCTGAGCTACAGCCCAGGGTCAGTGCCGGAGGTGGCCACCTCAGCTTGGTGTAAAATGGCCAGTAAATCACAGGCAATCCAGGACAAGACAGTGCTTATGCGGAGGTGTGAGAGGGGTGTGGGCAGAGAGTATGTGTGCAATCTTTAACATTTCAATGTTGCTCATCCGCAGAGCTCTGACTACACAATGCATGCCTGATCAGCCAGGAGATTATGTACATTCGGGTAGCAGGGTACCCTTTGTGCACTGGTGAATGTTTATATTTGCCTCTATGCCAACATTTGCATGTGCCCGTGCATGTCTTTGTGTGTGCGTGCGGGTCACCCTGAAGCTGCCAGACCAGATGTGCAAGAGTCTGGATTGTGCAGAATGATGAGTGGCTCCCTCGCTGACTCTGCAGACTTGGAACAATGCACACAGGTCTCTCCAACTAATGAGCTCTCTATATAGTGAGCACATAGAGAGAGCCTCCTCTCTGCCTACAGTTTCAATCAAGGCCTCCATATCTGGGGAGCAGAGCTTTTTATGCTCATGCTGGCGCCGGACCAAGAAACTTGATACAAAATGCAAATCAGCATCGAGTACCTGAGGTGGTTCCAGTTTGTTTGTGTCACAAGGTGGAGAATGACAGGTTCTTTGGATCAGGATGGAGCAGGTTTAGGAATGCAGAGGCAGCTGAGCTATTTTTGTTTTAGACTTTATAAAAGATACAAACTCATGGGCATTGCACCTGGTGGATTCTGTTACAAAGCATTTTCTCGATGTGTGACTGTGACCTAAAACATTACAAAATGATACATTTCCAATAATCTGAGAGGTATGTGGTGCGTGGATGCTGTGTCACATTAACGCATCGCCACACAAGGACAAAGATGAATCATCTGCTTTAACGTTGCAAGCTCATTGTATCGGAAAGCTCTGCTCCCCGATGAGCTGTTAAAACAGACTCCAACAAATATAGGTTACAGGGGCCCGGAGTGACGCAGCCCCCCTTGAGGCAAGTGTCCAGACTTCTTACTCAGAAATGACTCTACATTATTCATTTCACCTCTAATGTCTTTGTTTTGCAACAGTGCAGAACAGGACAGGACCACTACCTTAAGTCTGAGATGCCTAACTGCCAGCGAGAACCTGCCAAATATGAGATTAAAGTTCACTTAGTTCATTAAAAAAAAAAAAAAAATCTAAAAATAGATTTATTTATTTATTTTTTTGGCAGCTGGAAATATCCAAAGAAAGAGTGCTATGGCAACATCGTCATTATTAGAAGCACCCACAAGGAGGAAAGTCTTTTTATTATCACCGGTAGCAGCAGAAAGAATCAGAGCATACACTGAAATCTAGTCTTCCGAGTACTAAATACGGCTCTAATGAATCAGGGAATGGTGGGCTTTTAACCTAGGGTAAATATTTTTACCTGCCATGTGGTTTCTAACCTCAGGGGAGACAACAGAAAACACCATACCACATGTTTTTGGACTGCCGGGTACATTAAGACTTATGTGAGGTTGGTAATGATGAATTTTTTGCACAACAGGCAGTTTGGAATGCAAATCTACTCTTATGCTACCAATCATAGCCTGGTAGCAATATCATAAAATATTCATTTTCACAGGAACCCTATTCTGTGGTGGTGCAAAATTCGCTGCCTCTGATGGAGAAGTACAAAGATAGACTCACATACCCTACAGTGTTCCTCTGCCATATCGTGTACCTGTCAGGGAAATTACAAAGACTCGTGAGCTCGCGTCAGATTTCAAACGCCTAACCTTTCTGTCTTAGGTTTGTGTTTCTCTGGCAGCGCTAAATATATGAGATGCCCTCTAGTATCTTACAAGCTTACTGTTTTGATCTATGAGGTTGTGATATAAGCTTTGGTTAATAATTGATGTCTAGAAGGATGTCTCTCTCCAGCTCCTTCATATGACTCAAAAATGACATTCCTGAAAATAAGAGGGGTCTTCTGCAGGATGAAATATTTCACTTTGTGAATCACTGATGCAGTGTGTGGGAGTTCCCACCCCCATCCTTGCTCCCTTGTTATTGTGCAAAGTTAAGGGTTTTTTAAGTTTGCCATGGCCTTTAGACTAGTAGGGAAAAGCTGCGCTGACCTCATTAGTGGCTACCGGCTAGCATGAAGCTCTGCTATGTGTCCTGAAGATTTTATCTGTATTCTAAACAGTAACAATGACCTTTCACATACTGTCCGTGACCAATTACACAAGGGAATAGGGAGTAGAAGACGACTGCATTGTGAGGTGAAACATAGGAAAAGCATGTTGCTTCTAGCAAAAACAGTTGCTAACACCAAAGGCATGCGTTCAGTCAGTTTAGAGGAATGATGTGACATTTTGGAAAATACGCTTATCTGCCTTGTTGCTTAGAGTTAAATGGATGATGTCTGTGCAGTAAATATGTGACATGCCTAGTGCCAGGAGGTGGTTAGCTTAACTTAGCTTAGCTTAGCATAAAGACAAGAAAGAGGAGAAAAAGATACTACCTTGGTACTACAACAGCTTTTTCCCAGTCACAGTGTCAAATCACTTTTGCACTTTAATGGAATCATTTAATAATTCTTTAAAAACTCTTTTTAACTCAGTCTTGACTCCTCGGGGACTCATCTGCACAATAATTCCTATTGTACCCAGTTTGTCTGTGCACAAAATGGCGAAATAAACTTCTTGAATCTTGAATCTTGGTGGTTCATGATATCAAATTCATCTCTTGTAATTTGTACTGGGCTATGATATTGTCGTTTTGAAGTTCTCATCACTTTGCTCTTCTAAAACTGATAATTTCCCCAACGTGGAACTATTAGCTAAAGGATAATCTCATCTGTTTAGCTCATCTTTGGACAGAGCTGCCTGTTCTGTTGTTTGTTGTTTATTGCTAAGCTAAACAAACAAAGCAGCTTTTGGCTGTGTCGGTCCACATCCATGGTGACCCGTCTGTGACTGGAGGTGACCATGGATACGTGTCCTTTTTTAAATGTAAAGGGAAAACAGACTGGGGAGAAATGCCGATGTCTAGCATTTTTTCTTTGCTGCTAGTTAAAATACCTTCACTGCTCTTTAAAACCATCAAAAAGAATAATCCAATGAGACATCTCAATTTGCCCTGTCACTAGATGTATACAAGGTTGGCTGTCTCACTCTGTAATAAAGAGTTCTTGAAAAAAAAATGTTTTCATGAAAGTTCAGCATTATAGGTGTTGAACTGCAATAGACTTCACATTACATTGTTCACACCTTTGAATAGCTTACTAATCAAAATAAAATTGAAGGAATATAAATAATCAAGGCAGACAATTAGATTTCACAACTGCTTTAAAATCTTGCAGGGTCAGTCTGAATTTTTTGTCGTCATTGTAAGTGTGGCAAGGTGAAGAGGGCCCGGGCGGGGATTGAACCCACACCTCCCGGGTAAAAGTCATGCGCGCTTGCCAGTCACCCAAAGGGACATCCCCTTGGCCAAGTAGCCAGGGCACATGATCAATTGGAGGCATAGTGACAGGAACCTCAACTGTCACATAAGCCTCCTGTAACATGAACTGAAGAGTTAAAATGTGGATAATCTGAGCTAAAATGACTTTATTGGTGTTGCTGCACTGCTTTGCCTGGGGTTTAAACTGATTGACAGTGACCAGGTGGGTTTTAGGTGGACTCTATTTTTTTGCTTCCTCTCTCAAAGCTGCTCCTCCATGATAGTAAAAGCTACAAAATCACTGATTGTGTTTTAGCACCATAATGACAATACACATATTCTGCCTTGGTGGTGTAACATAACATGACAGTCAGGCTGACAGTTTCCTTCTTTCTCACACAAATTGCTCTATTTTTATATTTATTTCTCATTTTAAAAACCACCTCACTGCAGCTCTAGATCTTCTCTACCGTTCAGGACATGAGTGTTGTTGATCCTCTCATCTGACTCTCCACAAGAAAGCAAACAATCAAGACTATGTCTTCTTTCAGGCAGATAAATAGTACCACAGAGTGCTGTGTCTTTGAGTCTTGTCATTTGCAAATTGAGAAAACCGTTTGAGAAAGGAAACATCCATAATTGATAATTACAAGTCTGTGAATCGTGGTTGTGGCTCTGCAGCTGCAGGCTTGTGAAGAGTTGTTATAATTCCCACTGTGAGGAAAATGGTTGGACTTGTCCGGCTGAAGGATATTTTGGTCTGCCCTGTCTATCTCAAACAGTTTCCACATATTCATGTGGTCCACTTACAGTGTTTTTATGTGTGGCCATAAGATTTCAAAGATGTCTGGCTTCATTTACAAACTACTATAATAATCTCTAAAGTGAGCGGGTCAAAAAGAAAAAAGACCACAGTTTAATGAGAAGATCTTGCGTGGGAATCCCAGACTTCTGTCACTGCCACACAGCCTTTAAGTGGGCCTGAAGGACCTTCGAAAGTTTTAAATCCAAGCTACTTAACGAAAAACTTCAGGCCCACTGTGTCAACATTTCAATATTTCTCACAGATATTAATGTTTACATCCAGGCTATCTTCAACCACTGGATCGGTTTATTTTTCCTCCTCCACCCTCAGAGCTTCCTCTGATCACCTGACCACATCCCTCAGGAATCATCTGAGTAATAGGTGATAAATAATCTGAGTAATCTAATATAGGGATGAATAACCTCCTCATCTCATCCACACATGTCATTTTTTCATAAAGAACTAAAAGACACGGAGCTGTTATCAGTGAACTTGTGTGGCTTTGGTTGGTTGCATTAAATGAACTTCACCTCTAGCCTAAGCAGCATCTTCTTTTCGTTTATCTGGAGCACCCGAAACATTTGGTTTTTGTTTATCTTTTGCTAAACACCACTAATACCTCATCTACCTCTTATGCAGGCTACACTTGCACAAAAACATAATTTAAAGAACATTTTCCTATTACTGAAAACATCGATGCATTTCATATTAGGCAGGGACATGTGTGCAGACCAGTGGGATATTAATTAAACAGATAGGCTGCCTTATTTTAATGGAAGTAAGGTTTTGGTAATGGTTTTGTTTGTTTTTATTGAAGCCTGCTGGCCACAGGAGGTATTAAATGCTTTAAATACATTATTTTCCAGAGTGCCAAAGTAATGGAATTTAGTTGTTAAATAAGTTCATATTATGACATGCAAAATTTTATTAGGGATGCACTTTTTTCATTTAGTGGGGACTAGAAAGATTTAATTGACTCTGGAGCACTTTAATGTGGTTCATTTTACTTAACAAGCTTTTAATTATGCTCTCGACATAGTTGGTCGTGTGAAAAATAAGTTTTCCTCCGAAGGTGCATGATAAAATAATCCATTGTCTTATTATGAGAGACCACACCAAGAGAAGATGGTATTCCCCACTGAACTTTGTTTATCTGATGCTGTCTTGGCAGACACACAAACACAACAACCACCACAACAAATAGAATACTATACAGTGAGTGTGCGCTGATGGTGTGAATAATGAATACTTGAAGAAACAATCGGCTGTTATACTTCTTAGTGCTAAGTGCTTATTAGGGCCTGTATTACAGCTAATATTTTCTGGTTACGCCAACATTATGCGAACTAGTGCATGTTTTATACATAATATAAAAACTTTTTTGCCTGATATAAATATGTATGAGCAGACACACCAGTGCAATGGTAAACAAGATCAGGAATGTATCATCTGTAACATTATCGTCATGAAAAAATGATTACCAGTTGAGAGGGTTTATTTTAAGATGCTTTACTTCACTTATATGTATTTGTAGAATAAAGCTCCAAAGATACATTTTAATAGATAATTAATTTCAAATCAAACACCAAACCACTTCACAAAGATAGTGTTTATTTTCTTTTAAAATTAGCCTCAATTATTTTGCTCATTAAAAAAAAGTTCATACCTGTTTCCCCACGCTGCAGTCTAATTTCTTCAAGTCTTGTGAGGAGCTGAGGCCATTAATGGGCTCAGACCTATCTCACACATTTCAAGTTGAGTTAAGGTCACGCAACATCAGAGCATTTTGGCTTCTTGGCAGGAGTGAAACGAGGAAATATTTATGCCCTGTAGCTCAAACCATTAATTTCTTAACATCCTGATCTGAACTGAAGGTTAAACAAACAAAAAAAGAGATTAGATAATGGCAAATACAGTGGGGCAAAAAAGTATTTAGTCAGCCACCAATTGTGCAAGTTCTCCCACTTAAAAAGATGAGAGAGGCCTGTAATTTTCATCATAGGTATACCTCAGCTATGAGAGACAAAATTAAAAAAAAAATCCAGAAAATCACATTGTCTGATTTTTTAAGAATTTATTTGCAAATTATGGTGGAAAATAAGTATTTGGTCACCTACAAACCAGCAAGATTTCTGGCTGTCGCAGACCTGTAACTTCTTGTAACTTCTTCTTTAAGAGGCTCCTCTGTCCTCCACTCGTTACCTGTATTAATGGCACCTGTTTGAACTCCTCATCAGTATAAAAGACACCTGTCCACAACCTCAAACAGTCACACTCCAAACGCCACTATGGCCAAGACCAAAGAGCTGTCAAAGGACACCAGAAACACAATTGTAGACCTGCACCAGGCTGGGAAGTCTGAATCTGCAATAGGTAAGCAGCTTGGTGTGAAGAAATCAACTGTGGGAGCAATTATTAGGAAATGGAAGACATACAAGATCACTGATAATCTCCCTCGATCTGGGGCTCCACGCAAGATCTCACCCTGTGGGGTCAAAATGATCACAAGAACGGTGAACAAAAATCCCAGAACCACACGGGGGGACCTAGTGAATGACCTCCAGAGAGCTGGGACCAAAGTAACAAAGGCTACCATCACTAACACACTACGCCGCCAGGGACTCAAATCCTGCAGTGCCAGACGTGTCCCCCTGCTAAAGCCAGTACATGTCCGGGCCCGTCTGAAGTTTGCTAGAGAGCATTTGGATGATCCAGAAGAGGATTGGGAGAATGTCATATGGTCAGATGAAACCAAAATAGAACTTTTTGGTAAAAACTCAACTCGTCGTGTTTGGAGGAGAAAGAATGCTGAGTTGCATCCAAAGAACACCATACCTACAGTGAAGCATGGGGGTGGAAACATCATGCTTTGGGGCTGTTTTTCTGCCAAGGGACCAGGACGTCTGATCCGTGTGACGGAAAGAATGAATGGGGCCATGTATCGTGAGATTTTGAGTGAAAACCTCCTTCCATCAGCAAGGGCACTGAAGATGAAACGTGGCTGGGTCTTTCAGCATGACAATGACCCCAAACACACCGCCCGGGCAACGAAGGAGTGGCTTCGTAAGAAGCATTTCAAGGTCCTGGAGTGGCCTAGCCAGTCTCCAGATCTCAACCCCATAGAAAATCTTTGGAGGGAGTTGAAAGTCCGTGTTGCCCAGCGAAGGCCCAAAAACATCACTGCTCTAGAGGAGATCTGCATGGAGGAATGGGCCAAAATACCAGCAGCAGTTTGTGAAAACCTTGTAAAGACTTACAGAAAACGTTTGACCTCTGTCATTGCCAACAAAGGGCATGTAACAAAGTATTGAGATGACCTTTTGTTATTGACCAAATACTTATTTTCCACCATAATTTGCAAATAAATTCTTTAAAAATCAGACAATGTGATTTTCTGGATTTTTTTTTAAATTTTGTCTTTCATAGCTGAGGTATACCTATGATGAAAATTAGAGGTCTCTCTCATCTTTTTAAGTGGGAGAACCTGCACAATTGGTGGCTGACTAAATACTTTTTTGCCCCACTGTAGGTGCTGTAACAAGCTGAATTAGAAAATCTATAAATTAATGATGCTCATGAATTGAATCAAACCTGAAATGCTGGAGCTGAAGGTCAATACATTTAAGCCATATCTACATAATAATAAAATAAGCACAAAATAAATCAAAGGAGAGAATGACAGTAATGACAGCAGTGGAAACTATACGTAATGTATTTCTGATTAGATATTAATACATCTATGCAGGTATTTTTATACTATTTTATTTCTCTGTGAGTCATACAGCAGAGTCCTACAAACCTTATATCACATCTTTGAAGAGTTACTGAAGGATTTGTGGTATCAAATGGATACACCCTGCAGCATTTCACTGGGGTCAGAGCACTTAACCTGCAGCATGTATTGCATTTCGCCATATCTCTCAATAATGTAATTGAAATCATTATTTGAAAAGGCGATTTTCTCTCCCGGTGCCCCAGAGGTGTGTTCAGCACTAATTGAAGTGGGCGTCTCAGGTGTCCATCATTAAAGTGAGCTATCTGCTGTGACTACCTCAACACCTTCAACACCTTCTAACTTAGCACAAGCGCTTCTCTATCATTTCCACTTTTTTTTATTAACGGAAGGTGCTGAAAAGAAAAGAAATCTGTCTTTTCAATGGCAGCTGTGTGTGGCTTTTGTCACATGCTGCTAGTGCTTATGAAGCAGATGTTCATTTTTTAATCAAGCAGAACTGCATGACTAATGTCTGCAGTGTCTTTTGGTCCTTTTTTTTTTTTTTAAATGTTATGAGGACCGGAGTTATAAGGACGCTTGTGAAAAGACATCAATGTGGAAAAGGTCTAGTTTCAAAGCTATACAGTCTTCTTTCGTCTTCCACTGAATTCTATTTAATTAAACATACAAAGAATAATCCACCAACATGGATCACTGTTGTCTCGTTGCTTTGTGTGCTTTTCACAGTGTCTGCTCACAAGGTCCCATCATTGAAGTATGAGCTCAGGGAGCGCAACACAGTTTGTATTCAGTCTGTGTGACAGGCGGCAAAGCAGCAATCTTGTCTGTCGAAAGACAATAATTCCACTCAGCTGCCATGTTGCGCACACAAATGTGCTATGCGATATCGGCTCTGAAATCTGTCACCTTGCAAAGTGAAATTTAAAGTCTGAAGATCCTCCCCAGGATATTTGATTTTTAATGCACACTTTACACCTCCCAAAGTCGACTTGTGTGTTCATATTTGAAGCTGTTTTTTTTTTTAAATATATTCAATCAGGAAAGACACAGATTAACGCTAATGGTGGAACTTAATATAATAAAGGCTTTGGCATTAGCGCTGTCGATTCAGGAGATGTATGATGATGGAGCCCTTTGAATAGCAGCCATTCTGTGAACCCCCATGGGAGCCTTGGATGGGGCCGGGCGGTGGTGCAGTGGTAGAGGGGCGAAGTTGCAAGCAGCACAGACAGCAGTGGCATACATACATAAAGGCAGTTTCTAAATTTTTCATATAAGATGATCAGCGGATGATAGGAAAGCCTGCACACAGACACATCATTGGATAATATAAGGGACAGGTGGAGCTGCATTGTGAGGATGAGATAAGGGCGGCTGAGTCGTCTTCCTGCTCGAACTTGATCTTACACATGATGGCAATTACACAACTTCATCCTCCCACTGCAGCTTCAAAGAGAAATCTTCATTTCATCCAGAGCGTAAATGATTCATCGACTACTTGATTAGTCAGTTATGAAAGAAAATTAATCTGCTGCTCTGATAGTCGACCAGTTGTTGGAGTCATTTTCAGGGAAAAGTACTAAACATTGTTTTCAGTCAAAGTTTTCTGATGTGAGATTTTCTGCTATTCTCACTAATCTATATTATTGCAAATTACGTATCTCTAGGGTTTTTTTTTCTCCAGACAAGATTTGAAAAACTGTGGCATTTCATTCCACTATTTCCTGACATTTTAAGCAATTAATTGGTTGATTGTGACAATGATCAGCTGATTAATTGATAATGACAATAATCATTAGTTGCATCCGCCTTCAGGAAATGACTTTTATCACAGATTAGTTGCGAGAAAAATAGAGGCGAAGCAAGCCAGCCATACACCCCTATCCACATGTGCACAACCAGCCATGTCTAAACTAAACAGACAGGTCAGACAAAAATCCATTATAATCACTCCACAATGTCAGAGCAGATGTATCCCTGATAAAGTCCCTGCAAGTAAAAAATACATGTAAAAAGCTGAATAGGTGCCACACACGGGCATTAGGCTACTTTCCTACGGAGGCTTTTCTGCATTGTAATAGTTGCACTCTGCTTTAGGTTTGCATTACAGTCAAGACTTGAGCTTTTTAGCCAATGTTCTCCATGATTGAAATTCTCAGTCAGCCATCAATCTGCATTATAGACTGGTTTCCCCTTGTCTGGTGGGGGCTAACTGAAACAGATTGAGACAGCTCTTGCTCACTGCATCACTAATGGCTGCCGATGAAAGACGTCTCTGTGCAGTTGACCCGTATGTGGAACAGGATCACGTCGCAGCTCGGAGCGAACACAGCTCAATATAGGCAGTCTCTTCAGCATCAGTCACCAGTCAACAGCATCCTCATCCTATTGACAAAATGTTGCCCAGGAATAGAATCTAATCACAGGGTTTGGACGGGCTCTAGTTCTCCTAATGGTTTACCATTAGCTGACTGGAACAAAGCCCAAAGTATAGAGAAATATAGCAACATAGGCTATTCCAGGGTGTCTGGTAATAATGGCTTCTCGATTATTTCCATGGCACCTGCTTAGCTCCCCTGTGCCTATATACTGGCAAACAGAGTAGGGTGATGGAGAAAATTATAACTTGCTCACCTCTGTCCTTCTCATTATTTTCTGTTACCCAACCAGGAGCCCATTCGAAACAATAGGCAATTTATTTTTCGGTATTAAATTATTAACCCATCTTCATTGATATGTTGTTTTATTTACAATGTAATGAACCGTCTTTTATTCTTTCCTTGTTTTTAGAAAACAATCCCAAAGCCTGTGGATTATAAAATGAATGAAATAAAAATGATTAAAGCCGTTTCACTGATATGAAACATTTATAATGTAAAAGATGGCCTTTAGCACATTTCTTTTCGTGGGTATCAGTCTTGCATCAAATAGGTACGCATATCTCTTCTGTCTTATATTTTAGGGCTTGTCGTGGCCTGTGGTGGCGGGGGCCCAATGTGACATCTTTTCATGGGGCCCAAATTACCTGCCGGTGGCCCTGCGGACATGCAGCCATTAATCTAGGAAAGGAGCACAAGGTAAAATCAGAGGAATATGCATCTTCTCCATTCATTTGTATGGATAATGCAGAAGTGCTGCCTAAGCAAAAAACACTTCCAAGCCATTTTGCAGGCTAGCCACAACAGAGTCATTACCTGCATGCCGTAATTGACAGTGAACACAGGCAATCCTGTTAATTGATTACCTAGGGCCGCACTAATGGAAAATGCAAAGCCTCATTGTATCTTCCATAAAGCCCCTGTCAGAAACATTTCCACACAGAGAGGACCGGAGGCAGAGCCAATAATGTCTGTAGATTCACTCCCTGGGGGGACCCCCCACATCTGAAGACCTTTCAGACTGTTTTAATCTGGTGCATAATTACCTATATGATGGTGATCTGGTCAGATGTTTCATACAGACACTGTAGCAGATCAAAGGACAGAATAAAGACAGCACGCGCCTCTACAGAAATATAACTTAATTAAGAGAAGGCTACACCCAGCTGCTGTGCGTGTTTCTTTTTCTTTTCTTTTTTTCCCCTTCTTCCATCCAGGTTGAGACGAGGATGCGGGGGTATGGGCCCCTCTCCCCTCTCGTGCAGGAATCAGCCTCCAGCTCCTCCTCTGATGCATCGTTTGCATCAGTAGACTTTGGAGCACTTGTCCGCGCGCTGCTGCTGCTGCTGCTGCTGCACCTCCCCACTGTGCATTCTCGGACTCCACTTCAGCAGGTGATGACAGACAGACGCTCCAGAGTGAGGATGATGTGTTTGTAACACGCCTGAAGTCGGAATTAACGGAGAATGGAGACGCGCCTCGGTTCCTGTCTTTTTATCATTTTCTCGGAGTGGATTTGGCTCTTCACCCTAACTTCTTCCATCCTGGGCGGAACAAAAGCGGAGGTGAGGTGCATTCCCTCGTGCCAGCTGCCGCAGGTCACAACGTTTCCCCGGGAACTCTCGACGCAGGATTTGGCTCATTTTGGCGAGGCACCAGCTGAAGAATTTGTTGGATTTAACGAGGGGTCACCGGGCGCCAAACCCAGCGCCGGCGGCGGGGACGAGAGGCACAACGTTGCGGAATTAACCGCGAGCGAAGAAAGTTCGTCCAAAGTACGGTTACGGGGGAATAAAACAAGTTGCATCCAGAAGGACGCGTTAAACGACCAACAAAAACTTTCCCACTCCAAAGTGTTTTCTCGCGCCTTTCCTAAAAACGTGACCGATAATAGCAGCGGTGATGCACAAAACAACAGATTTTCTGGGGGGAATTGGGCGCAGGGTGATGTGACAGTGCGTGAGGACAAGGATGTGGGAGGTTGGAGACGGACGCCGAGGAGCGCAGAGACTTGGTCCGGATTCAGAGCCGAGGGCGGGGATGAGGCTTCGTTTTCGGACCAGGGGGAGTTTCAGCTCACAAGTTCGACATTTGCACTGAGCGGGGACACGGCTCACAACCAGGCGATGGTGCACTGGTCCGGACAGAACAGCAGCGTAAGTGCTCACTCACTGTGCTCCACATTTACGCACGGGGCTGACGCAGTGTGGTCAGCGCTCACTCTCACAGCTTCTGTGGTCATTTAAAGCTTTAGACGTGACTGAATGACCGAGCAGAGCAGTGATTAAATCTGAGACTGCTGAGAGGCTGCAGAGTTTGAGGGAGTGTGTGCCTGTTTCTCCCTCTCTCTCTCTCTCTCTCTCTTTCTCTCTGGCACACACACACCCTATCTATGGTATTGTTTATTGATTAGCTAACCTGGCAGATGAAAAAGAAAAAAAAATACAAAATAATATAAGTTTAATGTTCTATTCAGAGTTTAAAGGGAATTCTATCCCCTCTTTCCTTTGTCCTTCCCTCTCCCATTTATTCACTCATTCATATACAATCACACAAAGGAACACTGTGCTGTCTATTTGTCAAAGCACCAGATTTTGGCAGGTGACTATAGGCATACATTTTGCAAATGAGACTAATAAACCTTCCCACTTTCTTGCTATAGCTTTAGATCTGCTTTGCTCAAAAGTAGATGAGTAAATGGGTTCTGCTTCAGAAGGTTAAGTATACAGCCCACCGACTGATGCACTGTGTCCTCAACATATTGGCTATAGTATGCCTGAGTGCCGTGGGGTAGAAGTGGTAGTCATTATACAGCAGATAGGTGGAAATTCTATTATCATTATTGCACTCTCCATATGAAGAAATGCACATTACAATAGAGAGAAATGAGTAGCCATCTGAAACACAAAATGGCACCACTGTAATGCAATAAAATACTGAATATATGCAGGGAGAGAAAAAGATTTCAAGTCGTAAAAGTGACTAGTAAAAACCAACAGTTTTAAGGAGTTTCTTAAAAAAAAAAAGCTCTCTGAGGTTGTCTCCCTAATATCTAGGGGACTGTCACTCCACAGTTTGGGAACATAAAAATGTCTCATGTCTGTGGTTCTGAACTTCTAACAACCCAGAGTGGAGGATGTGCACGAACATGAAGGCTTTTAAAACAACGGGGGGTTTGCAATGTAAGCTCATCCATTTAGAGCTTAATATAGGCTACAAGTAAAGAGACTTTAAAATCAATTCTACAAGACTCTTGGACTGATGTCAAAGTAAGCTGCTCAAACCACACACATGTGCTCCCTCCTTTTCCTAGTTTTTTAGTGAGGCGTGAAGCAGCCTAGGCCTAATTAGTAATATTTTTGTCCCTAAATGGACATTTCAGTACGACCAGTCAGAGTGTCCAGGGCTTCAGATGGAGGCTTGACTTAGCTTTTTGGCATTTTGTTGGCTGGAACTGCACTGTGGTAATATTTCTGAAGTGAAAGACTGCTGATCATATAGTGCTGAGGCTTGATCTGTGCAGCCAGAGATCCAGGATTTTTTGCATAGCGCATCTCTTTTGGCCTTGGGGCTAAGCAATAGTATTTAGTGTTATTAAGCAGCAAAAAATGACTTTTTTCATATTGATCATATGCTTTTTTTGTTTGTTTATCAATTCATTTTGTCACAGACCAGAGTGAAGGTCCAGGACTCAAGGATCTTTGTTTTTACTATCGTGTGTGACAAAGAAAAGCATCAGATCCTCTTTTTTTTAAAGGCTGCAAAAATGAAACATAATTTATTCTGTCTTTAAAATGATCTTTTCACTTCTATATACTTCAATTATTTGTCTAATTATTAAAAGCTTTAAATGAGTTTAAGGCTTTTGTGTCATTCGGTGTTTTAGACATGTATAATAATTGTCATTTGGACAGATGGCGCAATCTATTTCAATTCATAATGTATATGAATAGGGTCAAATCATGTCATATGTAATCTCAAGGCACTCCACAGAGTTAGGTCAAGGCCTCACACTATTGTAGAGCGAAATCCAACAGTCCCTTTAATGAATAACTGCTTAGCAACCGGGGAGAAGAAAATTGTATAGATTGAAAAGGGGCATGGGATCAGTTACAATTTTCCTTTTCTGTGTGTAACAAAAATAACATAGGGTATATTAATCAAAATTGACTTCTAATTTAAAAACACATGCAAAAAATATAAGTGATGCATTCACGGTCGTGTTTTCAATGAAGCCTTTTAATCGGTGGATCAATGGATTATTATATAGGCTACATGTTAAGATGTGTGTATCTGTATAGTCTTTTCTGTCATAAACAAGAGTTTACGGTTTATCATGCAGGTTTGGTTTTCAGCCACAATGTGGAAGTGAACCTCCAAGTTACAAGTCAAACATCACAATTAGTCCGAAGCTGTTTAATGAAGGTAAAAATGAAACATAAGGTAAATATCATGCATAGTTCTTTTCCTCTGTGCTACTCTGATCAGCGGCGTTCCTAGCAACGGTTTGCTATACTTAGCAACGGTCTGCCAACCGACTGCAGGAATTATTTTTCTGTTGTTGCAATCCCTATCTTGGTCAATAGATGGTGGGATTCTGTTCATTCTCCATATTCAACCTTTTAATCTTGTCATGTTTTTATACATACATACACGTTTTTTGTTAAATATACTTATTTAGCCTTTAGCTGATGAGAGGGCTATTAGCTTAGCTTAGCATTAAGACTGGCAGTAGTGGGAAACAGCTAGCCTGGCTTTGTAATAAACAATCTACATATAGAGCTTGCTACTGTGATGTAAACAGCCTAATGGGGTGCAATGCATTATGGGGTTGTGCACCTTGGCGATTTGCGACACTTCGCGCCAACGCAAGGTTACATTGAGTTTGGTCAGAAGTTCTCTGGTTTGGTCGAGGTTGGATACATACGGTCGGTCTGATTGGACAAGTTGCCACATCAATGATATGTGACAATTATATTAGGCTATAATAGCTAATATAAAATCTATCCAGTGCACGATATAGAGAGATTTTTTTCTTCTTTATGTTTTGCCCGTTCATTCATCATCCCGTTACACCCTGAATCAAACAGGTGGGGAATGAGAAAGCACTCGCACCGGAGCACCGGAAAGCACTAGCACTGGAGGTCTTGCAGTAAACAGTCTCGTAAAGAAATAACGTTACGTTATTAAGTCTTAATATTTTTTCATGTGAGAAAGTCACAGTTTAGATCCCCAACCTGTGGTCAGTTTATCCAAATAACGCTTGTTAGGAAGTTTGCTCCGACATTTTCGAGAAGTGCAAGATCAGCGAGTCGTCCCAGAGGCAGCAGCCGGTCTGCTGAACTGATCGGCCTGTCAACCTGCATTGCCGGGTAACTTATCCGCAGGTTTTTAGAGGTTTACCGCCTGCTGGTTAAATTCTTTTTAGGAGATAAATGCTGGTCTCATTAATGAAATCTAACAACTGTGGCAGTAGCATTAGTTTGTTTGAATGTAAAGTGAAGCTATTGGACAGAGGAGCAGCGCTACTTTAGGACTCTGTACAGAAATGTATGTTGGCTGATGGCTGCAGTAACCCTGACGGCTTTTGTGTCATTAACGAGTCTTATTTCTTGATCCTGCCCCAAGTTCCTTTAAATATTGAAATGATTTCTTGGTTCTCATCTGTTTTATAGTATAGTATAGATTACAGTATAGTAGCAGTGGTAGTATATACAGTAAGCATTAGCAGGCAATATGAATATAAACTCTAAAGTGTCATCATATATTTGGGAAAGTTTTGTTTCTCAGCATGCATGATGAGATTACATTTCCAATCTGATATCCAGACATTTGTGTTTGATTCAAGTCATTATCAGCAGGATTTGTCATAATCTTTTTCACACTTACATGACAAACTTTCCAGTCCTGCTTTGACAAATTTACCCCCTGATGGCAGGCAGTCTCATCCCGCCCACTCACAATGTTATGTGTGCACGTTCACACTTCTGCTAAATGCCACACCCTCTCTCGCTGCGTAGGTGCAGGCCAGGTGGTCACCAATGAAGCTCGCCGATTTTCCAGCTGGTGTACTTTCTTACAGATCTATTTTAAGTGGTAATCTGTTTCAAAGTTAGTCAATTTCCCTTCTCCAAGTTAAACGTCTTTGTTCAGACAGTCTAGCCGTAACAATTGTAATCTGCTTCCTTTAGTATGAGAGGGTCTGAGAGAGGCTTAATACAGGCAATACAAGTACAAAGAAAGGGTTTAGGGGCTGGTGGTACATGTAATATTTCATCCTCATTGTTCATGTGGCTCACACATGTGGGGGCTTCGGTTTTCTCACACCTCAGACACTTGCTGACTTTGTCATACATGAAATCGCATCATCGTGCTGATATCAAGAAATCTGTCCTGTGATGCATTTGTTGCAAATTCTAACAACTGATAATTGGTTTATATTATTAGGCTCTCTCAGTGTAGCAGCCAATTGGTACACAGACCGTGAACCGCTTTGTCTGAATTTGTCATTGATTCACGTTGATGTTTAGTTTTCTTGTCCAATGCCGGATTTCAGTCAGTCATTAATTTGCCGCTGAAGTCTCATTCTTACAGTTCTTTTATCGTTTGTCCAATTACACAGTGTGAGAACTAAGCTGTGATGTCATTTCAGCGTTTCAATCAACATGAAAACCAAGTGAGATGCAAACGAGTGCTCAGACCACGTGCTGCTAGCGCACTCATTCATGTGGTAATTGTCTATGGCGAGAAACAGTTCAATAACAAGTGCCCTCACGCTGGATGTGCGCAATTTAGCTGAAGCAATTAATTGGCACATGTCAAGGATTTGATAACAATGAAAGAACTTGTGACAAATGAGTAGGCCTACATGTGCAAGAAAGCTTACAGTGGTATCGAGAGGCTGTATTGCTTTCAGCCTTGCATGGGTTATCCTAAGGAGCCTGTAAATAAATAATATAACTCAACTCATGTGGCAGAGGATGTAAATCATATATGCTGCTGGGCCTTCATGAGCAGATAGCCAAAAGCAAACCATGTTTTATGGCTGGAGATATGAAGCGTCATATGTATAAATATGCAGCGGTACATACTTGATTTCCTTGGGTGTGCGTTCACTTCGTCATTTTTGCATTTGAAATTCAAAGTAGGATTTGAACAAGTCTGGGAAAAAATGGAATGTTCCATCTGTATTAATCCGTTTGGATACTAAATTCCCAGTGTACTCAGAGTTCATTAAATGCACTGTTGCTGGTCACGCCACCAAACTGTCAAAGTGGTAAAAAGAAGAAACATTTATGACAGGAAGAAAAAAAAGGTGGATCTTAAAGGTGATGTTGATGATGTTTTTAGTAATTTACATTTGTATTACTCTTGCACGTTGTGTGAACTCAGTGATACACACTTCAATCAGCCTTTCTGCACAGCCAGATGTATCACTTCTTTGTTCACACTGTCCAGTTTATCAGACCTGACATGGGTGATTGCTCTCAATGTAAGCACAGAACCTCCAGTGAAGTTCTTCAGACAACACGGGTGCATCCTCAACAATATAGCCAGAAAAAGAAAAAGAAAGAAGAAAAAAAAGCTTCATTATGTCCTGTTGTACAGTGAGCCACAGATGGTCTATTCTCCTCTCGGTCAAGATTACAATAACCACAACATGTAAAATACCATTCCAGGGATATTAAAACAAGCTCAGTGCATTCTATAATGAGTCTTCTGACAGTAGCCATGTGGGAAATCAGACCGTGGAACTGCTCAAGCTGCAAGACAGCTGACCAAAAATTCGAACATGCCAGTTATTCACCCATTTGTCCTACAGCCAGACTGTTGGTTGTTCAGAAATTAAACATAGCTCTAATTAGTTATTTGGGTGGGGATGTAAGGGGTGGGGTCATTTAAAACTAAGCTCAATCTGTCTAGCGTCTGCTTGACAATACATTAATGTTAGCCTGTCACTCCAGTGAGACAGAGCAGGCACCAGAACAATTTCAATGCTCTTCCATAATTTAGGATTATAGGCTCTATGGGTTGCATTTGAATTAATTTCAATGAATTATGTGTTTTAATTAGTTTGAACTTTATCTTTTCAGTGGGTGATAGGCCCTTTTGGCATGATTCCCCTGCGCTTGAATGGGTTTTTATTCAGGTGCTCTAGATTCCCCTCACAGTCCAAAGACATGCAAGTAAGGTGAATCAGAAAATCTGAATTGCCCGTAGGTGTGAATGTGTTTGTCATTCTGTGTTAGCCCTGTGAGGCTGTCAAACTGTCCTGTCCAGTGCATGCTGGGATAGGCTGCAGTGCCCCATGACCTTGAGCACATCTGTCCTGTTTTGTTTCCGCTCGACTCATCTGTTTTAAATGCCACACGTATGATATTAATCGCTTAAAATTCTCCGCAGAAGAAATAGTACACAGACTGCACACTGTATTATTTAAGAGATATCATAGCTGATAGATATTTTACTGAAGAATAAGGCACTCAGGTCCTAGATGTGTTCAGAGGCATGAAGTCATCTGAGTTTGAAGAGTTTTCTTCCACTTGCTTCGGGTTGTGACCAGGCTGATGAAGATCTTTACAGCTTCTAGGACAATTTCCTGGAGTTTTTGTCTCATAAAAACTGCTTAACATTCAGTTCCTGTGACTTTTTCTTTTGAGTTTTCCATTTCTAGGTGACAGGGGACACACAATCTTTCTCTATATCTAAGCCCAATGGCAATCCGTGCAAGTAGCTTAAAGTAGTTGTAGTAGGTATGTTTCATTGTTAGGTGTCCTCTGACTGTAGAAAGGAGGACGTCGGGTGATATAGTAGCTTGTTAAACCATATTACTAGATTTGGATGTATGAGTCAGCAAAACACAGGGCTTTGACACAGGAGACTGCTGTTTCTTTTTTATTTAAAGGGTTGAACCATGACCGTTCCATAACCCCCTGCATCGTCTCAGCGGTGTAGGGACAAACAACCGTTGTTCAGGTTGGACGACTTGCTGACTGAGTGATCACATCCAGGGTTCACAAAAACCCTCTGTATTTGGATCCTGTGTTGACTTTTTCCATCTTTGGTAAAGAGCCTTCTACCCATGGGAAAATATATTTTTCTCTGCCTTCAAAAAGCTGTAGCTCAATTCTTGAAACGTCTCCTCTATCTTACAGCCATTGAATATTTATTTCCTGCTCATGGTTACTCAAGTCCGTGTTTTGTAGTACTTTTAGCTCCTCTATTTTCTAGTGGAGGATCCTCCCCTTTTTCGCAGACCTTGTACTTGATAGCCTGGCATGTAGCTTCTCTTATTTGGCTTCATTGATCTCTTGGTAGATTTTCTCATCTGTCTCTGAAAACTGGAGAAGGGCCAGGTACTGTATGCTGTCAGTAGTTTCATCTGAATTGTATAGTTGCTTTTATGACTCACTGACTGAACTGTGCATAAAATACTGTATTCTCTGGTTCTGCTTTAATATTTTCCTCAGTGTTCTCCATCATCGCTGAAGTACTGTGAGATGAATAAACTGTCCGTGCATTGTCTATCCCTTCAATGCAAACATCTATCCTATTATACTGAAATAATCCAGTTTTGTTCAATTATTCATTTCCACTGTCCCGTGGAAAGCAGGCTGCGGTGCCATGGCTACACATGCTTGGGGAAAAAGTCCATGAAAGATGACACTTTTAAGTTTTTGACTGTCGACGTCATTCGTCTGAGGCAACCGGAGGTAAATGATCAGTTGAACAGAAACAGAACGGGGTATGTTACAGGATGGAGAAAAAGATGAATCTAGCTCATTTCAGGATGTCAGTTACAAGAATTTATTTTGACTCTGTCAGCGCTTCAGTGCCACAAAGCACTGGAACGATAATTGAAATTACTGTACGTGCATTCTGCATTCAGTCATTGTGCAGAGAGCCTAATGGATGTCAGAAACTGTTAAGTCAAAACAATCAATGTAAAGTTAACTTCATACCAAGTTTTGAAATTATTCAGTCAAGGTATATGGCTGAATTTTTACTTTGCAGCACCAGGGATAAAAATAACCTCAGTGTGACTCGTGTGCAAACAAAGATTTCAACGGTGTCTTCAGTATCGTATCGAAAATATAGGTATGACAACAATATAAGGGTATGCAAAATAGCTATAATAAGAGCAGAGCTTGAGATATAAATCTGCAATCTTTTGAAGAAGTTGAAAGTTGTGTCTTCTCCCTTTGTGACATGCAGGTTTTTTTTTTTCGCTAGAGATCCCACTGAACAAAAAGTTCTTGAGTCACAGTGAGCATAGCACATCTGCCAAATCTATTCAACAGCAGTGAAGAAACACACCCATATTATTTTGAGTAGAACGCTGGCCTTACTGAGAGGAGAACAATGTTAATGTATAATACATCTTATTTAAAAATATATGAACAAGACTAGGTCAAAACCTAGAATATGGATGGACTGCATGGTAGGCTATTTGCATTCTGCCTAGTGTCAGCCAGTTCCATCCCTTCATCTGTTTCTCTGCTCAGATATACAGTATTTTAATACAGTCGAATCCCCGATGTTCTCATTTATATTTTCCCCTTTTCTGTTGTCAGGCAATGGGACATTATGAAATTTGAGACTAAAAAGTAGCCAATGTTAACCAGCAGTCACTTTCGAGTCATTTCCAAGTTCCTGAGTAAACGTTGTCAGACAAAATCAACATAGATATGAGTTAAAGTCAGAAGCTGTGCTGTGATTTTAGCTGTTTACTCTTTAAATGATGAAGAAGAGAGAAAGTTAGAAGCTTGTGAAAGTCAGCGGCCATGTCTAAGCCTGGCGCAGAGAGGTGTGCCTGTGGAGGGAAAGCTTCTACACAAAGTAGCTAAGAACTGGACAGTGGCTAGATTTGTTAATGCATGCTTTTTGAAAATTAGTTAATGTGACAGGAGGCTAATGGGGAAACTGCAGTGGTGTAAGATTGTCCCTCACTCAGTCAGCAACATCTGTATGTACAAGGCTGACCCTGCTGTAGCACTCCAGCCAAATATTATTCAATACACGGTATCACTGAATTCAGGATAAAATGAATTTAAATAAAAATACACATACCATGCAAATCTGGAGGGCACTTGCAGACTTGGGGGAATGATGGAAAACAAAATAAGCCAAAGATAAAAGCGAGACTTGAGAGTATTATCGATCTTTTCATCTAAGACTTGGCAAGATGGCAAATATTCCATATTTCCCAGAATATTGAACTTTTGCTTTCAAAAGGTCCGAAGCCCCTTTGAACAGTGACTTCAATGAATAAAATGCAAAGAAATGTGCACAGGTCAGAAGGCGGTAAGAGGCCCTACGGGCTACCCAGAGGAATTCCAAAATTAGGCCTATAGGCTCAGTTATCAGCTTACCAATAATTATCAATACCCTAATAACGTTGTTTCATAATTTAACAAATTATGTAGACAAATACACTAGAGTCAAGTTTGATATAGCACATATTTATATAAGATTTCAGTTGATTGGTTTTTTTGATTGGTCACCCTTTGGTTGGTCTTTTAATAATTAACAGATTGACCATGATTGCTTAAATTTCACACCTTTGTTGATTTTGCATTGCTAAACACAGAACATACTGTTTTAGTGTCAATATAATCATCATAATAAATAAAACGTCTTTTTCCTAACCTATTTTTGTCCCAATATATCAATTTTGGACAATGACACCAGAAATAGCAGCTTGCCTGCAACAGCAATATCTACTTTGATCGACTGTTAGAGCCATCTCAGCTCTTATTAAAGCTGCACAGCTCTGTCTCTCCATGTTTTATCTTGGGGGGGTTAGGGATGGGGGAGTGGACAAGAGATTTAATACAATCAGTAGTTTAACGCAGAATAATTTGTAACGGCATTTGACCATTTTATCGTGACTACCTCCCCCACCTTGGTACTGCGTCCTCAGCACACTATGACAAACAGCCCTGTTTTTGGACACTGATGCATGTAGTAGCCTGTATATAACTATGTTGACATGCTCAGGCAACCCCGTGGCCGATGCTGTCAGCATGGACCTCCATCAGCTTCCCTCTCTCCTCTGCGGCTGTGATGGACAGGCTCTGGAGGTGTATGTGTGTGTGTGTGTGTATGTATGTCTATGTATGCGTGTGTGTTGTTGGTGTGGTGTTTCTGCGGCGTTGTTTCACAGAGTGAACATCACACATCCGGCTAAAGAAACATAAATAAATTCATGAAATACATAACGATAAGAATTCCATCAACACTATTCAGCCTCAGAAAACTAAAGACAAAGAATTTATTTCTCCTGACATATTCGTGAATGTGGCATTGCTTACATTGCATGGATAAACAGAGGGGCTGGTTTTTAGAGCTCAGCATGCAGCTCTGCACAGAAACTACTGGCAGGCTGAGTTCAGCTCTGCCAAGCCACCAAGCCTTCCTGTGGTGAGCTTCTCTAATGCCTTGAAATCCTGCAGTGTGTTTTTTTATTGACAAGCTGCGTTACCCTCCTGGGTTTCCTTTCTTCTCCACCGAGTGTTGTCTAATAGAGCAGAAATCCCCTACAAATCAGCCAAAGATTTTACACTAGACCAGGATAAAGTTAATTTGCCTGGAAAAATGCATAATGAGATCTTCCTCCTTTTTTCTTCTTTTTTTGTCCCAGACACGTCTTTGTGTTTGCTCTCCTTTGTGTTCATTTTAATAAAACTAGTGTTATGCAGTTCATAGTGTGCTTTTCTTGTTGTCACTGTGCCTCACTGTTTGTTTCATGAACAGCTGCAAAAGCTTCAGAATAACTGTGGCAGCAGTTGTTGAGCAAAGAATCCCTTTCAGGCATTTTTTTTAATCAGATAATGTCTCGACAACCAACATGAAAGTTAGCGATCTATGAAATGTATTTTTAAGTTCTCGACTGCTCGGTGTGTTAATGTAATTTAGTCAGTGCATCAGTGCTTCATCTATGAATCAGAAACGTTTTTTATTCATTTTACACTGGACACCCACATTACTCATTCATATGAGTTACACCATCTGGCTGCTGCAAGGAAAAGCCTCTCATTCAAAACCATAACTTTCACTCACTTACTGAAGTTTCATTTTTGGATTTATAGTTATGCATTTTGGCAAAAGTGTAGGTTTCAAGCACTGTGGGTGACTCTAATAAGACATATGGATGAGAGAAATCCTTCCCCGGCATATTTGTCATTATCAGCGATTTTACTTCATAGATGTCAGATGAAGTAAGTGTAGTTTATTAAAAAGTCCATGGAGCTTTTAGTTTGTCAACATGCAACCAATCTTTTACCACCTCACTCAGCACCTCCAAAGTGCTGAGTGAGGAGTGAAAGAAGTTTTGAAATAAAACAGACAAAAAATATAAAATAAATAAAACTTCTTTGCACAGTGGGCACAACTTTTTTGGTTGGGTTGAAAAACCTACCCACTTGCTGTCTAATCTTGCCTGCATTGATCAGACCCCCTGCCCGTGCATTGCTGAAGCTTCCAAGCTCAGCAGGCCTCCGTAGCCTAGCGTAGCTGCTGAACTTGCCCGAGCTTTCATTTATGGTGAAGAAGCAAATGATGCGGGAGTGTAAAGCCCAGAGAAGAAGGAAGCCGTTTCAGTTGACTTATCAACCGAGCTGCTACTTTCACACAAGGTCGTTGTCTCAACATGAGGAGTCCAATAAAGTCAGACACTTGCTGTTCTGCTTGGGAGCCGTAGCTGTCACATGGAGTATCTGCTCACTGCACGGATTTAAGATGCTGGTGTGATGTTCACTGATCAATGTTATTACCATCTGTAAGGGTACTATAGTGTTCCCATCAGTCACACTACAGCTGAACTTTATTACTTCAAGAGCTACATGTAGAGTCATTTTAACAATGTTAAACACAAAGACAGAATATGTTTTGTTCATGTTCCCCTGTTCAGAGCTGTTCACTGCTCCTATTCTGTACAGTATAGCTACATCGGGTTTTACCAGGACACCAATAGTTTGTTCTGTGCAAAGTGATTTTGTGAAGTTGCTTCATAATTTATGATTGCAGTGACCTGCTATCCATGGGAGAGCCAACAACTCTGACTTCAAACAACCTAGCTTCAGCACAACATCTGGTCCACGAGGAAATGTTGCCTTTGTTAATGAAGTGATATAAATTGATATGGCAGACAAAAGCCTCTGTACATTACGTGTCACACTGCGGTGGTATTGAAGTATACGAGGATGCGCTTTCCTGCAGGCTTGTGTTGCTGTAAACAAAGTAATGGAAATAGACAATTCTTTCTTTATTACAAGTGTTAAATGATGCTGTTTAATGTGAGCTGGTTTTATCGAGTGGAGTTTCATACTTTATACCACACCAGCCCCTCGGGTCTATGATTTTGCTTTCTACACTGTGTGTGTGTGTGTGTGTGTGTGTCTTTTTTTTTCTTTTTTTTCTTGAGAGGCGTTCGGTGCCACACTGTTAACACTTGCTTGGTGTTAATATCATGCAGACAGGTGTTCTCACCCTTCTCCTCCCAACTCGTTTGTCTTAGCTGTGACATTGTCACAAGTCATCGCTAACTCGAACATCACCCTCACACAAGCCCTACAAAATGTGAAACTCAGTACTTCATATTTTAAACTACTATAGTCATTTTTTCTCATATGAACATTGGGTCATGGAGCTGCCTGTTTGTGAAACGTGTTGACCAGAGAGCGCAGAGCTCTACAGTCTTACAGCCGTCAGGTGGGCACAAACATAACTCCAAGTTAATGATAATGTTGCTCCATGTCTGCTGGGTGTGTAAATTAGAAGTAGTTTGTCAACACATTTATCATATTATATAAAATCACAATACGTTGGTGTTGTTTACAGCTGCTTCCAGTTGGCTGAAGATTCAATTAATACAGATGTGAAGGAAAACAAGTTTGGATAAATGAGCTCTGTTTCTCTGTAGCCTTGTGGTTTCAAATGGTTGAAAGGGTTAGGACCGATTTACAGCAGATTAACCCAACACATGCTGGGCATTTTATATATATGGTTGGTTTTTTTTTTATTTTTTATACGTCATATTTGTCTCTAATATTAATATTCTGGTCAGTAACTCCTGTAACAATTGCCTTTATGGAGTCATCCATCTGTTTAATTGCTGTGGCCAAAAGTGATGACAGTTTTATTGATGAGGCAACTTAATTCCAACAGCTGATAAGGCTGGATCAACCGGTTAGTGAGAGTGGGAATGAATTGTAATGCATACTCTGTCGCTCCTTCATTCGTTCATCCTTCAATAACAGAACCCCCCGCCCCCACTGACCCACCCTCTTCTGGCTTTTTTGATACCTCTATCCCACCTCTTCTCCTCTTCATACACCCCTTTCATTTCACACCAGTAATCTCTTCACCTTAAGCCCTTTAAGTCACCATTAAGCCTCCGTTCATTCTTACATAATGATCAAATTCATCCCAGTCCATTTACCTCCAAGGTGTAGGGTTTACAAAGGATTACAGGTTGAAAAATCAATTTGCTTGCTCTTGGATGTCAAGTAATCCAGTTTGGAGATATGTTGGCTCTACTGCAGTCTAATGGGCCATGTGCTACACCATAGCAGAAATCAGTCGTGACACCCTTGTTGAAATTCAAAGGAAAAAATATGCTAATACATATGGCATTATTATTTAAGTCATGCCATTACCCTGTGAATGGTTTAAAGAAGAGCCTTTGTCCGATGATTTCAAATAGCAGTTTAATGGCTTTTGTGACATCCTGAACTTCAAACACCTGTTTCACACAGAAACATCTACAAAGTGAATTTTGTATCACTGAACCAATGTGTTAACTGCAGCCATGGAGCTTCACCTTCAACATCTCTCACAACGCAGGAAATGTTTCCAGCCAGCAAGAAGGTGGATGCAAATTATATCTGACTACAATCTTGGATCCTTCCCAAGTAAATGCATAAAGTTAATTGCCATACAGAGGAGGGGGAGTAGGGAGGGTTGGGGCATAATTTGCCCTAATTTTCAGACTGCTGCAGGTTGTTTTATTGTGTATGACAGTGTCCATGAGGGTATGACTTTTGGAAGGTATAAAGGCTATTTTATTGGAAACCCATAAATCTCTGCAACCCAGTCTGGACAGTGGGTACCACAGAGCTATAACAAGCTCTGTGGATTATCTCTGAACTAGCCCTCATATTAAAGGTTTCATACATTCAGCACAAAGTAATAGAGGAGTCAGAGTTTTCTTAGTCAGCTTATTCAAAAGAGGGCACATAATTAGGAAAGAAACCAAAACTATAAAGTTTAAATTGCATTATTAACGGCAAGAGTTTCTTTGGAGACTTTTGGTTTTACAGTGTTGTACATAATTTAATGGTTGTGGTATATAAATGGATATACATTCACTGCAGGTAAAGACATATGCTGTATAACAGAAAACACAAGGAAATTAATGATGATGACAGCACCCCTGAGGACAATGAATATAATTGTGAGCAGTTGACGTTAATAATTTGGTGATTAATTGATTAGTGGATCCTCAGAGAATTGGTAAGCAGCTGTTCGTATTATTGATCATTTTTAAGAAAAGAATAAGAGATTGAAAGGACTCTTTATCTTCAGCCTCATTGGGTTTGGTGATTCTGTTCACTCATGCAGGAATTAATCACATCGCAGACAAGAATCAGATAGAGAGATGGGGTATAAGGGTTATGTTTGGGATGCAGCGCTTAAAGACTGATGTTTTGTGTTCACGAATCAGAGTGTTGTTGTGTATCATGGCATTGCAGCAGTGAAATATATCGGCTGGCAGTTTGCTTGAAAAGAATGTAATGTTTTTGAAACAGTTTGTGCAGCTTTAATGATGGAGTTGATTGTATGGAAGTGACCTGGAAGTGTGAATGCGGCATGCATACTGTATGTTACTGTCACAGTTCAGCTTCACTGAAGCAATTAGGGTTGAGAGGGGGCAGGCAGACTTTTTATCTAGCAGACATGCGGAGGACGGACTTGTTTGATTTGAGCGAGAGCTTAGAAAACGGCTGCTGGTTGGAATTTCTGCAAAGACTGTGAGCTGGATTTTTCAACAAAGAAGCAAAAAATTCTTGTTTACATGATGGAATTCTTACTTGTCACAGCGAATGTCACCCCGAACACTCATAACCCTTGATAATTAGAAGATACTAGCTATGAAAAACTGAAGAAGATGCCCAGAGAAGTTTCCCTAGAGAGCTGTATGATCTGCAGGTTTTATGTTTGCCGAGTGCAGGCAGGCCGTTGCTGGAGGGATTAATTTGTGTTAAGGTTGAAGGGCACAACATGAACAACTGTTTTTGTGTCAAGGACTGTTGAAACTATTTCTCCTAAAGCCAATAATCTGTAGGAAAAATACACTCTTTTTGACTTAAGTTGTTATAATCATCAATATATTACTGTAGAAAGACTATATGCATATAAACATGACTTTATGCCTGAGTAGGCTATATGCATATACAAAACACACAGGCTTTGATTTAGAGATTCTCTTCAGACTAAACAAAGACAAATAGAAATGACCACACCCCAGTAAGCCATTCATTTATATCTGGGGTAATTTACAGGACATCTTCTCATTCATATTGAGTAAAGGCCTGCGATGTAAACCACACAGTACAACTGCAACACTTTTTATTATCCTCCTCAAAAAAGGATGCCCATGATATTTATGAGCTCTATATCTCTGAACCTCAAATAAATTAGCTTGTTGACTGATTTATTCTTTTACTCATAGTTCACCTGTGGTGGCATTTGTTGGGCGTCTGCCGAGCCTTAAAACCCATTATGGCATACATATGCTATTAGAGTATGCACAAGTTTTAGCTTTACAACAAGAAGGCCAGTGGGTTGACACACATCAGAGTTTTGTTTGGATTTTTAATAAAGCCTGTCAGAAAGTTTAAAAGAAGTGCACAGACAGCTCGGCTCTTTTGTTGTATGTGACACTTTATTTATTTTATTTTTTTATCTGATGATACAATCCTGCGAAGGTAGTAATCTGTTTGATCTGTTTTTGTAGGTGATCCTCATGTTGACGAAATACTACGACTTCAACTCTGGCAGAGTAACGGAGAGTTCTTTATGGAGGTAAGATCTCCTGTCTGTTGTTACCTTACATCTACATTTACAGAGAGGCTGCAGCAAAACATTTGTTTTGTAATGATTTAACCCCAAAGCTGACTGTATTTTGTGCTTCTGAAGAATCCTCATTAATAGCTCAAAATCATTTTAATATTGTTTTGTCAGCGTGACGACACTTCCTAATTATGTGAACTCTGAAAAGTTTTATTTGTCTCTTTCCTCAGAGCTTATTTGTCGTTCTGTTGTTGGTGCATAACCACACAATAGTCACAAAAGCGCACACACTACACAGCTCGCTCTCTACATCTACTTATTATTTGATATATAAACGCATACATATGTATATCAAATCATATCAAGCCATATATCAAATCACTGAGGGTAGGCTCAATAACAAACATTTGTCTTTGTATAATCCAATGCAGTGCAACTAGCAGCATAAATTGGAGGCTCCAAAAGTTTCAACAAAAACTGAACATTATGACCTTCATGAATGAAGATTTATGATGTCTTATACATAGGCGCTCCTAATAAACTTACAACTGTGTGTATAAGATCTAAAACATGAAATATGTCCTTATTTGGTGCAATAACAATAACAATGCTTTAATGTTGTCACCTTCATCATTTTGCAAGCCTAGTTTGTGGCAAATGGAGGAGTTACAACTTCAATATTCGTCCATGTATTGATTTTTTATAAGGTCATAATAAAAGAAAAGATATTTCAAGGAAAGAAAGTTACATAATATTGTTCTTTGCATACACAGCATTGGGTTCTGTGAGGTTCCAGACATCGAGGAAGTCAAGCCAATGTCATCAATATTTGCAGTTTAAATAAAATATAATGATGACGTATCTCCCAATAAACATGCCCATAAAAATAGAAAAAATACAGGACGTTTTATATTGCAGTGTAAAACATTTCATGGTTACAGTACTTGTTTCTGAAATGTCACCAAGCAACTGAGACCAATATCTATTTTGGTGACAGTGAATGACCTCCAAAATGAACTCAGCAAAAGAAAGCCATTTTCTGCAGGACAATCAATATTTTCAAGTATATCTCTGGTTTCGAAAAACTCTACTGTTCAAGTTTTTTTACCCGACAGGCAAATAAGTCCTCCAATCCTCCACCTGACTTAGAAGACATGGAAATCATAAACCTTTGAATTACGTTTTTACCCCAAAGCATCAACAACAATAATAACGATGATAATAATAATAATAATAATATTAATAATAGCTCATCCTCTCGCCATGCATACCACACAGGATATTCTTGTTTATTTTGATAATTAAAAAAATCTCCATCCATCTAGCAAATTGCCTCATGACTACTGCTGTTGCAATTTTCTGCTTGCCTGATATGCTTAATGATACCATCAGCATCATAACGACTAGGTGTTGTTCGGTTCTCCTTTACTTTCCACCGCAACCTATTTCCTTTATGCTATGATTGAATTTCTAGGTCAACAGATTATGGGACCACGTATGAGAAACTTAATGAGAAAGTGGGTCTGAAAACCATACTGAGCTACCTGTACGTAAGTCCCAACAACAAAAGGAAGGTAAGTTCCCACGTGCACGTTATAAAAAGTCCTGCCTGTGTTAATTGAATCATTCAATTGCTATCACTATGTCGCAGAGTTATAATCAATTTTGCTACACAGCAGCCCTGTAGGAGTCTCCACCATGTGTGTGTGTGTGTGTGTTAAAAGAAGTACGTTGCACAGCCACTCTTAAGCCCTGTGGAATGGATCCTGTCGGGGTGGGCTGCTAACTCTCCCCCCCGTCTCCTTTCTCGTCTCGTCTCAGATCATGTTGCTGACCGACCCGGAGGTGGAGAGCAGCCTGCTCATTAGCCTTGACGAGGGGGCGTCCTATCAGAAACACAGCTTAGCCTTTGATATCCTCAGCCTGCTTTTTCACCCCGAACAGGAGGACTGGATTTTGGCTTACAGCCACGACCAAAAGGTAGCGTGTAGCTGTCAGGTGGCATGAAAAAGCTGGAATAAAAAACTGAATATGTGACAGGAAAAACAAAATCTCTGGATGGAAATAAGGGTTGTTGTGTCTGCTTTACTTGCGGCTTTTCTTAGCTCAGTATAGGAACCCTGCCACCTTGTTCTGCTAGATTATATATCACAAGCCTATTGGTTCAGAACGTAAGTAATATCTCTATCAAATGATACAAACCATAGGTTGCTGTCATGGACAAAAACATTCATTTCGATAATAGCTACTAGCTGTAAAGAACATGGTCTTCGTGAGCAGAGACATCTACCACTTAAGTCAAGGCTGCAGATGCCGAACAGAGACAACTGATCACGTGCTCCCCTAAACAAGTCATAAGGTCTGGCTGCGTATAGCCTAACTTTGAATGGATGCGTCCTAGACAGCACAGGGGAAGGTTAACAAGGGAGACACGCCCACACAATTCCCAAGTTCTCACACACACACACACACACACACACACAATGGCAAGCATAAACCCACACACCCTTCATTACTCTTTGTGAGAACCCTGCTGTCTGCTTCACTCAACACCTCAGATATCAAACTTGGCCTCCACACAGCCTGCTATTGGAAGACTTGATTTTCAGAGAGAAGAAAAGTCAAGGTCTGAGAAGTGAAATAAATGGCGCAGGGAGTAAGATGAAAGCTTAGCTGAGAGCCATCGACAGGTCAAAATAAAGACGCTCCACAAAAGTTTGCCTGCAGGTCACTCTTTTGGTATGTCTTTGCTAAATTCACCAAGCTAACAGCTAAATTACATCAGGTTTTTTCCTTTTCTTTTATAACTGCCTGCTTGAATAAAATAAATCCAAGCCTGGTTTCATTTTACATTTATTGATCGTCTGTCATGTCTTAAAAGTTGTAAGCGCTAAGATAAGTCAAAACAATGTTGCTTAACATTGTTAAGCTCTGCGCTTAAGATGCTCACTGCTTGATCATTGTTGCAACATATGACAGGTCTTTTGGATGCTGGTTTGATACGGTGACAGTTAAATGGGTGGTTTTATAAAACCAGTTGATTCACTGTGAAGAGTCACAAATGCGTATTTGTGGGACCTAATGATATTTGCTATTTTCTAGTTTATTTTAAAACCCTGGTTTCAGAGCACCACTGTATTTTTATGGGAGCTGATGTTTTTTTCCTAATCACTGATGCATTTTCAATTAAAGTATATGCTCACTGGTGGAATATTCAAACAAGCATCAACATACTGTATTGATGCGATAAAATCTCCAACTTTGATGACAGCTGCTCAATTATACAGTATTCTCTTGGATATTCTTACTTTGAAAATGATTCTTTTCACTGTAACTCATTCAGTCAATGCATTCCTCTCATTTTCAGCTCTACGTCTCTGTTGAGTTTGGGAGGAGATGGCAGCTTGTGCACGATGGCGTCGTCCCCAACAGATTCTACTGGTGAGGTCCTAAGTCAATCATTTCTGTTTGAGTGTTTGTCTTTCTAGGAGTGAAATTCTGCACTATGAATAATTGACAGTATACAGAATATAATTACACAATACCTTAAATTGTGTACACTTTTAGTATTCTGTTTAGGGGGGGATATGTTCACTGTATTTCACTGGTTTCATGTGCTCTAAAATATGTTTAGTTGATTTTTGGCTGGAAAGGTTTTCCCAGATTCTATATGCTGATGTAATTGAAATGCGCATAAACAGTGACCAGGGTTCTGACTCATACTGCATCAATATTAATGTTAATATTAATAATAATTTCATCTCATTTCCAGCAACAGCATGAATTATTGAGTCAGATTTGAACCTGTTAACAAGTCTGGTATGCAAAGTCTGGCATGCATTCTCAGGAGTGCTGTGAAAAAATGAAATTAATAAAATGGTTGCTTTTGTTATTACAGTCAGTGGTGGATGAAATATTCTGATTCTCTACTTAAATGAAAGTACCAATGCAACAATGTAAAAATCCTGCATTTATTAAAACTATAAGTTAGTTTTAGGCAATGTTAGCATCTGTTTACTTCTTAGTTTAGGAGATGCTACAAGTTCAGCATCAAACTTCATTCCTTTTCTCACCAAGATGTTTGTCTCCAGCAGCGAAAAGAAATCCTTTTGTTGTTTCTCTATTTCTAAGCAGATCCACACACACACATCTGTTTAGTGAGGCAGGTGCGTAGGAGCAGGAAGACAAACAATTAATTTGCAATGTTTCGGTGCCAGACCTTAATGATAATGGTCTAACAAATTGTTTATTGCAGTCTATGGGATTTTATAATTGGTGTTTCTCTTTCTGTCGCTTCTACTGAAGTTAGCATGCTAACTTCCCCGGGCTCGGTCATCTGACAATAACAAGTCACTTCCCTGAGGAGTAACCCTACTCAGATAGATAGATAGATAGATAGATAGATAGATAGATAGATAGATAGATAGATAGATAGATAGATAGATAGGTAGATAGGTAGGTAGGTAGGTAGGTAGGTAGGTAGGTAGGTAGGTAGGTAGGTAGGTAGGTAGATAAGTCATCTATCTATCTATCTATCTATCTATCTATCTATCTATCTATCTATCTATCTATCTATCTATCTATCTATCTATCTATCTATCTATCTATCTATCTATCTATCTATCTATCTATCTATCTATCTATCTATCTATCTATCTATCTATCTACTCATCCTTGCACTAAAACAAAGAACAGAGACACAAACAGAGGGGTAGTGTTTTCTTTGCCCTTACCCCACTATATCTTGTATAGAAAATTGCTTTTTGCTGTTATCATTGTTTAACTAAGTAAATGTCCTTAGTTATTTCCCACCACTGCTGATAGTAAAGGTAAAAACTATATAAAGGTATTAACACTTCTCCCCCCTTTACTTCCATTGCTATTATTACTGAATTCCAAACCAGGCACAGTTCGCATTGATAAATAATTTATGATTCCTTTTGTTGGTTCTTTTTAAGTAATGCACTAAGCCTCTAGTTTACACATGCAGAGTATTATTAGATGTGTTGAATGCAGCCTGCTTATGAAATATTGTTGGGATAGTGTGTCACAAATCGAATCATATCCAAACATTATCCATTCTCATTTCTTCTGGATGTCTCCTCGGAGCATTTTAGTGTTATTAGCGGTTGGGTGCTGGTACAGGGATTATGGCCCAGGATAAATCCTTAATTTATAATGGTTTTATAGTTGTTGGCTGCAAAATCCTTTTCACCCTCTTATCTACAGAATAAAAAACAGAGCCATGGATTAATGAAGGAGGTTGGAGTGACCCCAAGTGTTTTTGCCTTGGTCTGGGAAATATAAAAATATTTGTAATTTGTGTGAATAAAAGTCACTTGAGGGAAGAGGTGATGACTAAGTAGATATTAAACCAAACAAAGCACAAAGACTATCTCTTGTCTAATGAGGCAGATATTTTTATCCTCAAAGGAATGTGGATGTATGACACTCATTTCTTGTGGAGGTTGACGTGTAATCATTCTCCAGCGGCGCTAATTAATCTTTGCTCATTTATTCAGTCAAACAGCTGTGGTACACAAAGGGTTAACGGTACAGTTCAAGATTGCAGCATCTGCATTAAAAAAATAAAAATAAACCAAGTGTGCAAGTGTGCATGAAATAAATCCACACTAACGACTATTAGAGAGTCTCTATTGGTGTGTGCTTATTAGGTATATTGTTTATTGTGTATTGGTGCACATGCAAGTTTCTGCCCACATGGACCCATAAGATATCAAAAGCACAGAACGCAGCGGTGAAACATTCGTTAGATAAGGGCATAAAATATAATATCACATATTGCAAATAAAGAACTGCTGTCTGAAGCGCTGCTGATGAAATATGGTACAAAAATCTCAAGGTTTTCATAGTCACTCACCCCACAGACCTCATCAGAAATACACAAAATCAGAGCCCTTAAATCATTGTGTAATGAGCGATAAAGCACAAAATGTACCTTGTTCTCAATCTCACCAAAGCCGCATAACAAAACCTTTTCTGTTTGGTCTCTGTAGCTAATGGTAGTGTACCTGAGCTCGACTGTGCACATAAAGATCTATGACTGTGCGTCACATTAGGCTTTGCACTGTTGCTTTAATGTAGGTTGTTGTACTGTAGTTTTGTTCCTAGCTTTTCTTCTTA
Source organism: Trachurus trachurus (assembly GCF_905171665.1). NCBI lineage: Eukaryota > Metazoa > Chordata > Actinopteri > Carangiformes > Carangidae > Trachurus > Trachurus trachurus. Next base: position 13,887,213 of record NC_139906.1, read on the forward strand.
GGAATAATTTATGGAAAGCATCATGCACCATATTGATTCTGCAACCTGTTTAAAATAATCATATTAATTAAAAACATTAATTTGACCTCACTAACCCAGAGATATCCATGCAAAATATCCCAGTTAAAGATCTTTCTGGTGAACGGCTGTCTGCAAGTACAGTACATTTACTGTATTTTCAATGCTAAAATACAGTATATCATAATTGTATAGTCATATTTACAGTCCACACGCCAAGTAAGACTAGTGATGTTCTGAGATTTCTTTCACAACATCTAGAAATTGGGTGCTAGAAGATGATCAATCAAAAGCCCTATTTTTCATGTTCAGATATGTACTTCCTTTTGTCCTCCAGGAAATAAATCCACCAAAACATCCACACACGATGAGAGATTCACTATGAAAGAATTACTTTCATCCTTTTCTGCATTGCTCATCCTATCTGGAAAGAAAAAAATATCTGACAAACAAGATTTACAAAAACATGTTAACAGGCCCCCTCGCCAGGCAGTCGTAGTGGTATGTGTTAGTTATGGGGGAACACAGTGTAACATTGCAGGGGTTTATTTAAGAGCAAGGCCTGCTGCTCACTGATAGAATTGGATGAAGTGTTTGACAGAAAGTCCATTAAAAGAGATGGAGCTTTGAGGCAATTACAGAGTGCTGAGGGAAGCAGGACGGGGGCTTTTTATATTATAGTTCAGACACGGTATGGAAAATGAGAAGAAACCCATCTTGTGTCACAACAGCTGCTATTAATATAACAAGTGGTCACTCCTGTCGCTCTGCACATAACAAGGATTATGAAGAATCTCTATTAAACGTGAAACGGCGAAGCACACCTTACCCATTAAGAGCAGTGCAGGTCAAATGTCCATCGGGCCAGATATGGCTGTTGTGTTACTGCTGCAGAGACAACTACAGAGGTCCCAGCTGCATCTCTTACCAACTCAAAATGAAAATCCGACCTTTATGTAATTCACAAATATCAACAGAAAAATAAATGATTTCTGTCAGCTGTGAACAATTTCCTCAATTTCCTTTTGTTTAGGTTATAAATATTCACGCAGCATCACTTTATCAAAATAAACCTTGGGGCCGCAGCATATAGTTGGTAAAACTTTTGCATCAGTGCCTCATTAAGCCACCTGATTCTGAAACAAATAAAAGAAAAGTTAAAATTACGAAACAAATGCTCAAGTCTATACGGCACTTTTATATACGACATAATGAGTGGCTCCTAGCTTGGGGGTCAAAACCAAAAGTTCCTAGATTAAATATGAGAGGGTAATTTCTCTGCCTTTTTTATAAGTTTTCCCTTTTTCAAGGCATTATTGTATTAGGTGATTAAAGTTTGTAAAACTTAAGGAGCATAACAGCCAATTTTTTTTTATCCATGTTTAATCTTATCCTATATGTTTTTATGGTTTCCTTTCAAATGCATGAATGTAGATATGTGTTTCATAGCTACATGTAGTAGTATCCATGCAGTTTATGCAGACATTCTGGTTTTATGTTAATCTGAGGCTATTAAATGAGTCACAGTTTTATAATACTATTTAGTAATTTGTGGAACTCTCTTATTTTTGTGAAGTCTAATTCAAAATCTTCTCTGTTTTTATGATTTTTGAAAAGCTTTTTTGCTGCAGTGTCAGAGGTGTTGAGAAATATTTTACTCTCCTGTCATTAGTTTTGTCATTTTGTCAGTTTGTAACACATCAGTTACACAAAGTAGTTACTGGGTGACACATTTGGTTACCGATGAAGTAAAAAGGAGTTTGTGTGGTGCATTTAGTGACACCCAAATCTTTCACTTCATAAACACTTAGGTTATAATTAGGCTCTGAACCCGCGAACAGCTGATGTCGCAATTCCTTTGAAGTGGAAGGGTTTTTAAAGTCCTTCATAAGTATAAAATACATCAATTCATATTGTAATAATACAACAGAGAATGCAAAAAAAACTGAATGTGAGAAAGAAAAGTCAGTCTTTCTGTGAATAACTCACGCTTACAAGTACAGCTCATGTTTTGATCAAGCCATAAACTGCGATGAGGAGAAACAAACAAGACATTGCATCATTTTAAAGAGTTGCAAGCCCTGTAGGTAAAGGATGTTGTTAATAATGTACACGATGTCACTATTAATAGGCACATGTCTGTAAGTAGAAATCTATGCTCATGTTTAATAGATGCATCTCATGATGTTACAGGTCCAGACTGGGTTTAGATAAAGAGCAGGGGATGATTCATCTGGAGATCAGCGTCTCTGATGGACGTGAGTAATAATATGACATATTACGAGTTAAGTCACATCCATCCGCTGTGTTTGTGTGTTTTTCCTCTTTCCTCTTTTCCCTATTGAAATGAGACTTAATGCCTGCTGTTAGTCATGATGTTTGCTGACATTTGTTTGTAATTCCTAAATCTCAGTTTCAAAAACCCAGGTGAGAGATCACATCTTTTTGTTCTTGTGCGCGCTAAAGCTGCCTCCCTCATCTGAACTGGCTGTATGGAGACTCCTCATGCGATTCAGCTAATTCATTTTTTAAAGGCCAGGCTATGACTTGGCTATTTTCTTGGCCACAGCACAGAGAAAGGGGGTAGGGGTATGGGTATGGGTGGGGGTGGAGAGGGACCACTTCCATAAGGCCTCGTGTGTTAATGCCCTGTCCCTGGGGAGACCGCCTCATTTGGCTGATGCTAACACACTGGGACAGCTCTCTCTACTTTATCTATTAGTAAGAATAAGGAGTATAAAGGCATCCAAAATGTTGCCTCAGTGGCTCACTTAATACCATCAGCATAAGCAGCTAAACCCTGATTGTGGTCTAAGGAAGGTTGTTTGTTTGTCATATTTTTAGCACTGATTTCTTGCTTATCCACAGGGTCACAGTACATAACTTGTAAACTTCAGAACTGCTCTGATGGAAACAAGGGCAAGCCTTTCCCTGGATTTATCATCCCTAATTCCCTGGTGGTTCAGGATGAATACGTTTTCATCCAGGTGGGTTTTTATTGCAAGGTCTGGCTTCATTAAAAGACAATTAAAAGCTGTAAAACCGCCGCATTCAATCGCACCTTAATGTACAGTCATGTTTTTCATTAACTAAAAGGGGCCATTATACTAGGAAAGAATGGCATGTAACAGAAAACACTGTGTTGTATATTCTACTCAGGGCTGCACTGTTATCATGCACAACAACCCAATTAGCACAAACCCAGAGTTTTGATGGTGGTTTAAACTGTGTGATAGATGCCGCCAGCAATCAGTGTACACAGTGATGCTTATGAATATTCACCTGAAATGTGATGAACTGTAAATTGCACTATATTGCCTTTCTAGGTGCCCATAGGTGGCCAGTCTGTCCATTATGTGTCCTATAAAAGGAACGCTTTCTACCCCATGAAGCTTCCTAAGTACACTCTGCCAAAGGTAAGGCTGCTGGACAGGCTGCAGGGTTTGGTGAGTTGAGCACATGCAGAGCAACAAGCAGCAGAACAAGCGCTGCATTAATTTTGCCGCGAACCCCTCTGTTCATTCCTTCAGGCTATTCTGTAGTGCCATGATGACTTACTGTGGGTTGATTTTTCAAATGATTTTAAGTAGATTTGTTCCCAGTTAGTCATAATGTTTGCTGACAAATCCATTAAATTGTTTTCCCCACATTATTATCCTTCTGAAAATTGATTCTGTTACGCATAATTATAATCTTTAGATCTTATGTTTATTTAAGAACCATGCCTAGCTTTTAATCAGTTGCCCTCCCGTCTGTATCCACAGATATTTACTCAAAAAATGAATGTGGAGTAACACAGTCAGTGTTCCCCAGAACTCCAAAGGAACTTTTTGAAGTCGAAAGGCCCATTTGCATTTGCACAAAACAGTGTTTTGCACTAATTTCCATTTACCAAAGGCGCAGCGGGGTGTCTTAGAGGTTTGAGATACCGTGTCATAACAAAAGGAGAGATTTAGTGCCCACACTGTTGTTTCGATCAATCTCTCCGCCCATCCATCCAACCATGTATACCCGCAAAATTTCCTTGAAGGACACACATCCCCTATATCTCGCCTCACTCTGAAAGGGATTCAGTAAAATTAAATGGAGCCTGTCCTCATTTTTAGTGCATGGCGTGAAGCGCCTGAGGTCTGATCACTGCTGATCCTGACTGAATGATGTCAAGAAGTGACGAATTGCTAGCTTGCCGTTCAAGCTCTGTAGCGACTATTATGCACACACACACTGCTGTTCAGATGCAACTTTTATTTTTTGCTGGGACAATTCACTACAATCAATTCTTAAAATCTTTTTCGTTGGTTATCTGTCTAATCCACAAACTCATGAATCTCCTTTATTCAGGACTTGCAAATAATCAGCACGGATGATAACCAGGTGGTGGCAGCGATTCAGGACTGGCACCAGAATGACTCCTACAACCTTTACATGTCTGAGTCCAGAGGACTGCTGTTCATCCTGATGCTGGAGAACGTTGTGAGCAGTGGAGGACCCGAGGGCAACATCATGATAGACCTGTATGAGGTAAGCAGTGACAGTGCTGTCGGCTCGCTGCTGTCATCTGTTTGCATGTTCCCAGGTTATTCCAGGTCGAGCTCAACCAACTCCCATCTCTGACCTGGTTTTGTGACTACTGCAGTTTGTAGGACAATGTCTCATATTTAAGTAACCTTTAGTGCAATAAATCAGTGGAATTGTACATGGATATTTGTTATTATTGCTGTGCAATTCTGCACTTGTGCCTCCATATTCTGTATGTTGCAATGCTGCCCATATTTGGAGTAGATTCAACTCATTTTACATTTAATTAGAGCTGAAATGAGTGAGTAAATTAGTAGTTAATCAATTGACTGAAAATCAATTTTGCGGCTATTTGAATAATTTGGTAAACATTAAAATAATTCATCAGACATGAATGCAAAACATTTGCTGGTTCCTGAATTCTGAGAATGTGTTGATAAATGTTGAATCAATATGCACTGTTTATCTTAGTATCTAACCTGGAGTTTTAACTGTGGGTTACATAAAAGGAGAAATTTTAAGACACGGTATGAACTGAATGATCAATCAGTGCTCAGCATGTCTTTTGTCTATCACATTATGCATTGGGCATGGACAGAGTGGAGTCTTTAGTTTGTCTTTTTACTGTGAGAGAGAGATGAACTGATGGATAGAGATAGATACTGTAGATGGATAGATGGATAGATAGAGGTAAGATGGGGAAATCACGTAAACAAATAAGCGCCGTTCATTGTGTGTGTCTCAGGGCATCATATACACTTCAATTCCTGCTTTCAGAGCTTTCTTAGACAGTAAACAGAAAAGTAAAGTACCAACATGGAGGCCCTTGCCATAATGGACCATATGTTTATACGCTGCATTTTAATTTTCTGAGTGTCTCACAAATTTAGTGAACTCTAGTGTCACTTACAGCCCATAGTCACAATGCAGGCGAAATAGCAGCTTTAACTTGTGCCCAGAACACATTGTATCTGTGTTGACAGATGTACTATGAGGTTGCATTCACTGCCCATGTATGCATCACTCCAGATTATCCTCATCTCGCGGCCAGCAGTAAAAGCCTCACATTTGTAACACACCTAAAATAGCCATCAGCGGAGGTTACTCTCACTGCTCACTGACCTCCACACACATCGTACGCCCAGACCTATTTAGAAGTGAAGACGGACTAGTTGGAGATGCGATATGGTCATTCTTCATTTGACAAAGCTGTGAGTGTGTGTGCTCTCCCCATGCTGGAGAAACGGGAGCTGAAGTGATAGCTGCATGTGAGCGTCTCCATCTCTCTGCACATAAATACAAAGAAGAAGAAGAAATATCTCAGGGCTGCGCCATATGTTGTTTTGATTCTGCACAGTCCTACAGATGGTCCAAAATAGTGCTCCCTGTCAGAAAAGCTATCACTTTCAGACTTCTCCTCGTCTCCGAACTAGGCCTTCAGCTTTGCTTAAGTTTGAATAATTTACAGATACTTTTTTTCCCCCTCCCTCTCTGTGTTTTTTTTTTTTTGTTATTTTTCCACATACCGCTCTCTGTCTCTCATGTGCTCAGGTTGCAGGGATTAAAGGGGTGTTCCTGTCAAATAAAGTTGTTGAGAACCAAGTGAAAACTTATATCACATACAACAAGGGGAGAGACTGGCATCTTCTCCAGGCTCCAACAACCGATCTCCAGGGAAACAAGGTCTATTGTGAACAAGTAAGTGGGCCACTGACAAGAGATGGATTTGGTTATTTGGATTTCCATTATTCGCTCAAATAATACTGCACTGACTCACACCGTGCCATGGTCACAGACTACATATAAATCAGTCTCAAATCAATGCAGCTCAGAATATTTCAGTAGCTGAAAAGATCTTTTGAAATATTTGTAACGGTGTAAAATTTTGCACAATTTTGTCCATTATGGTAAAAACCCACCCATCTACATCAAAGTAATACTTATGTTATTACAATGCAATTATTATATTGTTTATTAATATTATTGTATTGTATATTATTGATATTGTTGTATGGCTTCTATTAGTGGTGGTAGCGGTACGTCCGATTTTATCATAATAGATTATGTTATGTTATAATACAATATAATATATAATAAATACTGGGATGAGTTCAATGCTTTGCTTAATGGTTTAATAAATTAGTTAGGAAGGAGCATTATGTTACCCTCCATTATTTCAAGACTGATAATCTGCAATCAGTTTGAATTGTTTTTGGCATCTGTCTTTTTAATTCATTTTAAAGGGAAGGTTTGTACACAACAGCAAGTAAAGCTATAAATTATCTCATAGTCACAGGAGGAGATATTACTGAAAGGCGTGGTGCAGAAAGCAGAGACACACTAATGACAATAAAGCAAAATAAATTGAAGGCGCACAAACGTAACTGGTAAACCTAGTCTAGGAAAACACAAAGTAAACAAATGGAAAACAATCGTATACTCATGGGATTCTGAAAAGAAAGAGTCTAAAAAAGATCTCGCAAATACATCCTATCTTCCAAACTGCCCTTCAATCTCCTCTGAATACACTTGTAAGAAGCTGTTTCCACTGTTGCATCCATACAGGTCATTTTAAATCTGAACCTTTTAGCTATTTCAACTGTCTGGAAGCTGTAACAATAACAGAAAAGACACATTTTGATATGTTTGGTATTTGAGTCGGCATGAATCAGAGGTCGATGATACCTCCATATTGAAGCATAAATCAGGAGTTTGTCAGTTTTATTCTATGGAGACTTTGTGGTGTATGATAATATTTATATAACAGTTTGTAGTATGAAAATGTCAGCCATGTTCAGATTCCTCTTACAGATTTCACTACCACTTACATGTTTCCTTCAAGGCTTTTAATTAAATAAATTTCCATTTTAATAACCCTCAGTAGACTCTTACGTCATACAAATAACCTAATGGGATCAGAATGAATTCAGGGCAGGTTTTATGACAGCTTTTATTTTCATTGTACGTGAACCAGGTCTCTGTGAAATCTTTTATTTTCACATTGTGACTGCAGCAAACTAATCTGCTTTGCGTTCCGCAGCCGTTCTGTTCGTTACATCTGCACCTTCATGTGTCGGAGAATCCTTACACCTCGGGAAACATTGTCAGCAAAGACTCGGCTCCAGGAATTATAATAGCATCGGGTGAGGACATTGTTTGATTCGCACATCCATGCTGTTGTTTGCTCTCAGCCTTAATGCTGCTCCTTGATCACATCCCTCAGTTCTACCAGTCAGATCTGTTCTTCAGTTCTGTTCCCAGCACCATCTTTCTCAGCTGGCAACAGTTTACAGAATGAAATGAAACCCATCCTCTCTACGCATCAGTTCCATGTTCAGTGGAGAGAATTTGTACTGGCACAAACAAAGAATAATAAAAAAGAAAAGAATAGAAGAAGTAGCAGCCATACTGTTTAGCCAGTATTTGAGTGACTTCTTGAATTAAAATACTGCCTTTCTACCTTTTATATCCAGGTGTGGTTGGACCTGAGCTGACCAATACCAATGTCAGTATTTTCATCACATCTGATGCTGGAAACACCTGGAGAGAGGTACAGTACAATAACTGTTAGACTGGGGGTTTGGTGCCAATTTTGTTACCTGAACAATACCCCACATCTATGCATTAATACTATTTGAATACATTCATTTGCAGAGCATGATCACCTTTTCATGGGGGAAAAAAAACTCTTTATCGTTTTAACACAATGGAGAGAAGTTCTTCAAAGCGTCCGCACTAAACGCTGTCTTTCCTTCTAAACTTTCTCACAATACAATACAGAGTAAAATGAGCGAATATGTCTGCAGTGAGACATTATCTGAATAAAGAATAGGAGAACAAAACAAGGAATCTGATTGAGCATTTAATGCCAGCTTTCAGTTCATGGTGCTGCAGTCGCAGTTGCGAAGAAATAGAGAATTGAGGTTTGACACCCAGCCTTGTGCGAGACATGTGGATCTCTGATCTGTAAAACAAATAAATCAAAAGGAGCATGCAGATTTTTGCCGTCGGCTTAACACTCCAGAATTCAACAAAGAGTGCAACACTTGCTCGACTCTTTTGTTTATTCGCACAACTGAGACTCTTGTGCAAAGAACAGTTGTGGCTTCTACTTTAATGCGTAGGTGTACACTAAGTAGGCGTGTGACTACAGTCGCATACTTTGTCTAGATGTGAACTTTTCTCAGGTGACATGAAGCGAAGCTGGTCGCTCTCGTTGCAGGTCTTTCAGGAGGAGTACAGTGTGTTTTTCCTGAATCAAGGAGGATCTCTGGTGGCCATCCGACACACACCTCTGCCAATTAGGCACATTTGGTAAGGCTCTCTGAGGACGTGCTGCGTCTTTTTAAAGACTATACTCCATCTTTAAAACAAGAAGTCAGACTACTTTCCTATTGAGATTTTCCCACTGATTTCTACTCTATTTGTGGCGAGTCTGTCTGTGATCCAACCATTGTTCTGTCCCTCAGGCTGAGTTTTGATGAGGGCAGAAACTGGGACAAATATAGCTTTACCTCCTCTCCGCTCTATGTTGATGGGGTGCTGGGGGAGCCTGGAGAGGATACCCTCATAATGACGTAAGATATGAAGAATCATAAAGAGCTGATGTCCTCCTAGTTTGTTAATTACTGGACTATTTAATTATATATTGCCCTGATGAAGACTTAGAAGTGTACATGAATATTCTTGAATTAATTTAATGTGAGTTTGAAAAGGAGTTTCATAAGAGGAGTTTCTTCACCAACAGAAGAACATGGATTAATGTCAATTCATAAAAATGACCTAAAGTCAGGTTACTGTTGTTTTTACACAACATGTTTTATTCATTGAATCTGCTCCATGTGCCACATGTTTCTGACCTTTGTCTCTGCAGGATATTCGGTCATTTCAGTCATCGATCTGAGTGGCAACTTGTCAAAATTGACTTCCGGTCCATTTTCCAACAACGATGCACATCTGAAGATTATCTGACATGGCAGTTACACAGTGAGGTAAGAGGATGTTGCTGCCACTTGAATGTTGAGACGATGAACTTTAAGTCATTGATTAAGCTGAAGTGAATCGCTTTGATTCAGTCACACAATAAAAGCACGAGATAGTAAAAAGACAAAAACAATTGTGGGAAGAAGACCCTCTGATATGTTCATAATGCATTATTCATCACAGGGGGAAGTGTGCATCATGGGAATGAAGAGGATCTTCCAAAAACTGAAAGCAAACGTTCGATGTGTCAAGGCCAGAGATCAGTATATTTCCCAGATGTCAGACTCTTGCCCATGCACAGAGGCAGATTTTGAGTGGTGAGTTCCCTGCTCTGCAGCTACTCTTTTCACTTCATTAAATCCAATGAATGCACAACACTTTATCAATCTCCAGAGGCAGAGTCTGTGAAGCAAACCTAAGGCACAACAAGAGGAGAGTTTGAAGACTTATCTTATAATTCACATTTCCTTTTCTGTTATATTTTTATCTCCACAATTTAAGATGCTATCAGCTGTCTTAACTCTTGGGAATGAATCATTTTGTAACAGTCATTCTAATATAACATCTGATTTCTGTATAAATCAGCGTTGCTATTACAATATCGCAAATATGTGCAAGATTTAATGTAATTAATCAAACTGGGATTCAAAAAATGTTCTTACTAATTTTGTTCATTTCTAACTACATTTTGCTTGGAAATATATTTTGGACAGTAGAATTTGATACAACAACTAGTCTGTGGTCATATAAACAATATTTAAAGATAACTGCGTAGCACTCAAATTGAAATTAAGATAAGTCTTTACACTTTGCACGACAGATCAGATTATCATCATATAACATATCTTTATATAAAAAACAATATAGGACAAAACATTGTCCACACTGTATGGAAAGAATGAGTCTAATGGATAAAATAACATGAGCAGCTTTAACATTTTTACAGATGTAATGATTCAGATATTCACTAGAGAGTCTCTGTCTCTTCATGTCAGACAACAATCAGCATATCTTGCAGCTAGTCCTGCACACAGACTCTTCTCCCCACACAGACGGGACAGTTTCTGAGCATCAGGGACATGGATGAACTCAGAATATATTGATGTATTGTTTATTTCCTTCTAACAGATCTTCCCCCACATCCTTATATTTCTAATAGTATAGTGGGAAGTGGGATTCTGTGTTGAATCTATTTTTTATGACAAAGTGAACAGTGCTCGGCCGCCCTCAGAAGCCTGTTGTGCCTTTAACGGTCCAATATTTGATTTCATTTTCTCTTTATTTTGAGATGATGTGGTCAGGCCAGATTGTCTGGTGTCTGTCCTGAAGCCGTGGTGTGTGCAGGCAGAACTTAAGGACCAGTCAGATTTGTGATAGGAGTGCCCTGCTGCATCTTTCTACTTATATTAAGTGGACTGGAAAAGATCTGCATAATGAATAACACTAATGGTTCATCCTAGACGCTATTATAAGCTTCTTCTTGATGTTTCACAAGTATCGCTTCAAGTCAGAACTTTTTGTTCATCTTTGTGCTTTGTTTCATACTTGCTTTCATCTTTCTGTTCCAGTCTTAATTGATCAGCACCGACCAGTATATTACAAGCTTAACACCACTTTATAACTAAAAGACTCATTAAACTTTGCAACTGTGGCTCCTGAGACTGTTTGACTGATCACGATGAAAGAACTGTGACAGAGCCCTCTGACTTTGCAGTGGTATAATTATAGTTTGTGTAAACAGGAACAATGCTTTTCTCTGCTTCAGAAGTTTGATACAAAAAAGCATCAAATCTCAAATACTCCGAGCTGCTGTGTTGTGAACATTTTTCTCTCACCCAGAACACCTCTATTCACAGTAGACGTGCACTTAATGGCTATGATTGTGGGCTCAGTGATTATTATGTTAGATATTTTAAATTAATGATCTAATCCTGATAACGTTTAACTCCATCTTTTTTTCTTCTTACTTGTCATTCCAACTGAAACAGCGATTATGGGTTTGAGAGGCAGATTGATGGGAGCTGCACTCCGGCTTTCTGGTTTGTTCCTTCGGCAGCATCTAGAGACTGCATCACGGGGGACAGCTTCCTCAACACCACAGGGTACGCCTGATTCACTTGCACCGACACGAGCGAAAGCGCTAGAGGGGGCGCAAATGCCCTTGATTACATTTAAGCTCCTTTCCCTTGAAAACCTGCTATTCTGTGTGAAAATGCTTGTTTGCATATCACAAGTGAATGAATGGAAACCTTTACAATAGTTGAAAAATGAGTAAATGGCATGCATTCATATTGTTTTTCTCTGACTGTCTGTATCTATTCAATTATTCATATAGTCCCCAAGCACTACGGAAGTTTTCTCAAAACACTTTATTGTGTATATATTGTATATACTGTATGTATGGCTGTATATATAATAGGATTTGGTGGTTAGTCACTCATTCTGTGTTCTTCTTTGTTTTTTCGGTATCATAAATAAATTCCAGATATCGCAAGGCGTTGTCTAACAACTGCACTGAAGGAACTCTGCTGAGGTACAGCCCCAGGCGACAGAAGTGTCCTAGTCGGGCCCCCAGGGGCCTCCAGCTCTTCACCAATGAGGGGACACTGGTAGCAACGTTGGGGAAGAATGTCACCTTCTTGGTCTTTCTGGATGAGGTGCTGACTTCACTTACACAAAGCAACAACAGGGACTGGGCTGCATGGTTTTTCTTTTGTGTGTCTAATGTATTATCCTGTAAATCGAGATGCTGTCAGACTTAGCACCGAGGCTGGAGCTCCAGCATGTCAAATAAATATGCAGTGACATGATTTACCACTTGACCTTGTTCTTGAAGATATTATAGAAAATGCACACTGTTATATGTCAGCGAGGCGGCTGACAAACAACTGAGGCTCCAGTTGTGAGTGACAGTATTTTGTTTTCTCTTTGAAGGGTCTTGGCTCCACAACGAGTATAACGGTGGACTTTGGCGACGGCACCGCCATATCATATGTTAACATAAGCTCCATTGAGGATGGGGTCAAGCATATCTACAGCAAAGTTGGCATCTACCAAGTTTCTGCAACAGCAAGCAACACTCTGGGCTTTGACAGGGTGATACTCTACCTCCACATCTCCTGTGAGTCAGAGACAGTCATTTAAAAGTTGCTGTCAAAATTTGAAATGTTTTTGTTTTTTACGTGTAAATAAAGAATGAGTGTTTTTTTTTTTTTACCTCCAAGTTATTGTCAGCATTATTTTAATCACTTGTTAAATATCCGTTTCACCCAAGTGTGGATTTACTATATGGTAATAAGCTGATGTGATAGAATTGTGCAAAATGGTAGTGGATAATCAATGCAGCCAAGTGAAACATAGACAGGATGTACAGATGGTGTTGCAGCAGTGTTTGCCTGTCACACAGGTGTGAGTTACTGATGAGTGTTATAGTCACTGGTAGGAATGATTTCTTGATGAGTTTTTGAGCTGAATGAGTCTGTTAGAGATGAGGTGCATTGTGTCACGCAGTGTTTCATGCAGATGATGGGATGGATAGTCCACGATGCAGAGCAGTTTGCTCAGTGACCTGCTCCTCATGACTCAGTTCTGACCAGTAATGATCTCACCCAGCAAGTGAGTTAATTGGTCCTGCTGGCTTCTCTGGCACAGATGCTGCTCCCCCAGCAGACCAAAGCACAGTAGATGGCACTCATTACCCCAGACTGATGATCTCCAGCATCTCGCAGCATAGATTCAAAGATCTGAGCCCCCTTAGAAAGACGAGTCTGCTCGTCCTCTTCTGTCTGTGTTGCTCCTCCTTTATCACAGCTAATCATAGACCAACAGCCTTCAAATAGTTCAAAATACTTCAACTTGCCGGCCTTTAGAAATTAAAATAATAAAAAAAATAATAATAATGCGAAACACTTGGGCAAATGTGCTCATGACTCTTCAGTAACTTCAAATTGGCTCATTAAAGAGAGACTCGAGAACTCCATCCAAAGTTTCGAGTGTCACTCACCCTGTGCAGACATAAAAGACGCCTGTTAGTTGTTTTCTCATTGACAGAGGAGAGCAGCGGTCAGCTTGAATTCAGCTCATTATAATGGATTCCTGTGGTGACATTTTCATGGCAGCAAAAAGCATCAAACTGTCCTCTGACACTTGTCAAGCAACACTTTCTCCAGGGTCTGTCCATATGCTCATTGTGTTCCAGGCAGTGTTGTACTTAAACATATTTACATTCATAACGGTATGTGTGTTTAACATACTTTAACAAAAAGGTGTGAATGTGTGTGTTTTCTCTCATAAGGTCAACTTGAACAGGTCCAGCTCTCGGCTCCTTCAGTGGTCGTCAAGAACAAAGCAGTAAACCTCACCACAGTGTTACGGCCCAGCAACGTGGGCACTGTCATCTACTACTGGTGGTTTGATAATAAAACAGAGGTAAGCCTTCATTTTCCATTCTCTACCAGGCTGCCTGTTTACTCAAGACGTGAGAAATTCGCAAATCACAATTCTTCTCTGTGCCTGTGTCTTTGCCTTCAGCCTGTTGTCACCCTGGATGGAGCCATGTCCTTCACTTTCTCCAAGGAGGGTCGCCACAGTGTCACCGTTCAGGCTTCAGTTGGCAACACTGTCCATCAGGACCAAATGACTGTGGCAGTTTATGGTGAACCATATACTCTTTTTCCATCACGCTCATCGCACTTCAACATCCTCTTAATGCAGCACAGGAAAATCTGTAGAAATCCAAGCTTACTTTTTTTTTAGAGGGGGGGGGGGCTCTGCTCAGTAGTAACTGAGATGGTTTCCATTCATTTTAGATTATGTTATAACAGGTGGTTACTGTATGTGTAGGAGAGATAGAAACCTTGGATTTTAGTCAAGGACTAAACTCCAATTGCCCATGAAGGCCATGAGATGTGGCTGAAAGCTTAAGTAAGTGAGCCTTGTAATAAGAAAAGGTCAAGCAGCAACATATAAGCTCAACTTTGAAGTATTTTCCCCCATAAAAAAGATTAATATGATAATAACAATAACATGTAAAATCACACACAGCTAATACCTGGATCTATGCACATACAGTATAAGTCTTTTTTCCATTCTTTCCTTTCTATTAAATTGTTAAAACTATTTCACTCTCATAATTAAAGTAGGCTTACCACTACAACTTATGGGGCTAGGGGGTTATTTAATAACTGAAGTGGATTATTATGAAGAGGTCATCCCACATAATGAAGATGTACATTATCTGACGTTAATTTATGACTATTTCAGATTATTTCCGGTCACATGTTTTGGCCTTCTCTTCTAATTTGGATGAGCTGAACCCTGGGGTGCCTGAGTGGAGGGAGGACATCTGCAGAGTTGTGAAGAGCTCCATGGTTCAGGTCAGTCCTTCAGCTGTTATCTCCAGTAGACTCATTGTGGCAATTAGCAGCCGACTGCAGCTCCAGTCAGTGTAGTGAGCCTCTAACATTTCCATTCTAATTTTGTAATGTATGTATGTAGTTTAATGTCAAGTGTTACACTCCACCAGTAGTAGTAGTGTCTTTACACTCACTTGCAATTAGTTGTTAACCTCTACGCGCTGACATACAGATGTGTGACAAATTAATGGGAAAAAGTGAGTAAATGTAGTCACAACAAATCCAGATGCCTCCATGCAGTTAACAAGGGCTCACTGAACGGTTTAATGACTATGAAGTGCTGTGAAGTTGTATAGGAGCTTGTGGGGATGAAGTCTACATCCTTGATAGCTGTTGTGTGAACTGCAAAGGCGGAACTGAAAAGAAAGTCATGACCTCTTCTTTGCATGAGTCACAAAGCGCCACCCCTGATGTCTAGTTACTCTGACAACGCATGTCTTTTTGATACAGAAAAGTGAGGTTTTATAACCTATTGAGCTGGAACCCATAAAGCCTAATCCCCAGGCGTTCTTTGCTGATATATTATTTTCACAGGTGCTGCACAAAAAGCTTGGTAGAGGTTTGGCTCCTGTTGGAAGATTTTTTGACTCGCAAAAGAAGGCCACATTATTGGACCACATTTGAAGGAGCCCTTGGAAGTTGGACAGCCTAGTCACGCCACTGCGACACAGACTTCTAATGCAGCCTTTTTAGGACTGGGCTCCTCAAAACTTATATTTCTAGTGTCTCAAGTTGAAAGACTTTCAACACAGTTGGCTTGAAAGCATCAAAGCTTTAACAAGCCTTCATCAGCCCATCACTGATGGCCCTTATATTCTTTAAAACACATCCCAATTGAACACCTATGGGATATCTACTGTAGAAACAACGCGCTGGACAGCGCTCTCTGCTGCCATCATCTTAGCACCATTTTTAAGTCGAATGTTGTTCATCCCTGAAGTAGAGCTCAGAGATTTGGAGAATGTATGACAAGGAATCAATGAAGGTGTT
This sequence comes from Trachurus trachurus, assembly GCF_905171665.1. NCBI lineage: Eukaryota > Metazoa > Chordata > Actinopteri > Carangiformes > Carangidae > Trachurus > Trachurus trachurus. The sequence goes on from NC_139906.1 coordinate 13,903,136, forward strand.
TTGGTCAAATTTGAACAACAACTTACGAAGACACTTTATGTTGGTTTCTCCATTAATTTGTCAGCCCTCTGTACCACATCATCTGAAATCATTATTCCAAGTACAAGCTTTCAGCTGCACTTGTCAAAACACTAAAGGGCAATAAAAGCCCTGCCTTGACAGTTGCCATTTGCTCCTCAAAGAGTTGAATGCAATTGCCTTGAGAGAACACCAAAACCTCAAGTAAAGTGAGCCTAACTGTGGTTAAGTGTGTCTAGTTTTCCATCTCAGAGACTGCGGGGATGTCAAAAAAAGTAGCAGCTTATGTAAAAGACCTGGATACTAAGCTCTATATATATCCTACAGTAGCCCTCAGTATGAAACATTCACTTTGACCTTCTGTCTTGTCAGATATTACCATGGTTTACACCAGGAAACTGACAGCAGACCTCTGGTTACAGCATAAATGCACTAAAAGCCCTGGCCTTTACCAAAGACTGTCGAATTGCACTTGCATGTTTTAGTTGATCCGCGCATTATATCTTGACAGTGACTTGTACTTAGGCAAATGATATATGAAGCAGAAAGCCAACAGTATTTACTCATTAATACAGACGACCCCCAAGAATCATGTTTCAGGGCCAAAGCGCAGAATCTCACCACCAAGTGTCAGTGTCAGTTAAAAAACATTTTTATTTAATGAGGTTTTGTTGTTATTAAAGGTCACAGGAATCAGCGAGAATCAGCTCCTGGTCACAGTGCTGCCAGGCTTACCAACCACAGCCGAGGTTTTCATCGTAGCCGAGAAGAGGTCAAGAGATGGAGCCACGGATGAGAAGTGGGCGCACCTGGATCAGGTACTGTCTCTTCAAATCATGTTAATGGCCCCTGGCAGATGCTCAGCACAATGTATTTTTCTGCAACAATTAAAACCACATACACACACACACAAGCTGAGGAAGTTGAATAGTGAGTCTCCAGAGAGAAGGTCCCAGGAGAATGTGTTCTTTATTTTAGTTATCACTTTAAGCTCTATTGTTTTATTAAAAGGGGAACATATTTTCTGATGTTAGGTCATTGCTCTCACCACAAGGTTACATCTAGTTGTGCAGATTCATTATTACTATTATTTCCAAGCTAATGAGAGGGTTGATAGGAACAACACAATACTTGCACAGAAACACAGATTTATAATGACTATATAATAGGTTACACACAATGGCAGGTTCAGGCCTATACAGTACACTTTCCATCATTTCACTTATTATTCATGTTATAGTCTCAAAACAAAGGCTGCTTTCTCCCAACAGCTTATTTCACTGACAGTTGCATCCGTTGTTGGAGATTTTGCCTGCAGCCATTTATCTGACAGCTTTCTAGCCTAGAATGCCTAAAAGATATTCATCCGGTGTCATGAGTTCATCAGGGAGCCACCATCTGGCTTTCACAGTCTCGTTCATTTATCTCTGATTATTCTCTGATTTCCAATTGTCATGGACAGTCCAATCGTTTTTTCTTATTTTTGCGTCCCAGTGTATTATTAGATATTAGACGTTTGTCGCCTTTAATCTTGAATGAATGAATGTGCTTCACAGAATATGTTAACCACACTACATCCACCATCCCTCAACTTGTTCAGTTGCTTTACAGAAGATGCCTGAAGATTTATGTTTTCATTTTTATACATATACACCTCCTTGTTTGTGCACAGCACTTAAAATGTCTATGAACTATAATAAGAATAAAGTGAGCAGATCCCCATACTTGCGGAGATACCTCCCCTCTTATCTCTGACTACTGGAAAGTTGGATACCACTGTGTTTGTTTTTGTTTTTTTATAACTGTTGCCCATTTTCTTTCTCTTTTGAGATTGAACATTTCTCACACAAGAGGCTGAATATCAAATGTAATTTACATCCTCATTGATTACTTTCCAGTTCTTTTATGAAATGTTTTCCATTTCACATACATTTGAATCCATTTTCCTTCCAGGCAGCCACTGGTCTCCATTCATTTCAGTGCGGTATGAAAATCAACTTGTAGCGTCTTAAGGCTTGTTTGGGTGAAGCAATACATCACAATGAGCATCATGTCCACATTTATTTTTGTCAAAGTTACATTATCGTTGGATGGTAACACAATTTTAAGTGCAGCTTGATTTGGAAAGTCTGCACTCCATCGCCACACAGCAGTGAGGTTAACTTTGACAGAAATAAATGCAGACATAATGCTCACTGTGATGGATTATCAAAGTCAGCCAAGTTTAAAGTCTCTGCAAATTTATTTTCATACCACAGTGGAATGAACAGACACCATGGCTGCATGGTGGGTAGGGAAAACACTGTGTTATTTCGTGGAAAAGGTCAGCGGTAATGAAGACTGTACATTTTCATAGTAATTGGGGTAAAAGATGCAAAAAAAAAACTCTGGCGCAGTCCATTAAGTGAAGATACAGAGAACAAGAGGAATATGTTATAGCTCCAGTGTTATTATCATGCAGGCACATAGGCTCTCATCTCTTATAGCACCATACGACTTCCCTCCTAATTAGTTTCTAGAGTAAACCCCTTTGATTCCCTGTGGAGTCGCTCAATCAACGAAGTGCCTCTCAATTCTGCTATATTCATGATTTTATAATGGTTTAATCATGCAGTTGTTAATATGGTTGTTTTTGTTTGCTGCTGAAAAGAGGGAGGAAAAAACAAACTGTTTCCCCCCCTAATTGCACTCAGTGTTTCACAGAAGCTCAACCCTTATGAAATTAGGTTTTGTGTCTTTATTGCTGAAGTGCTAAATGATTTAATGTTCCCTCAATTCACCGCTTTATGTTTCAGTCCCTCTGAAGGAGCGATGCATTGTGTCAACACTAGAGGGCAATGTCTGCCCGTGTAAAAGCTGGGAACAGCATCCATGAGAGCACTGACATAATACCAACAATTCCAGCATCTCAGTACACAACACCACCTTTGAGAAGTTTAGACACCTGCATAAGCCTTCAGATAATAAGAAACCCATAATCATTTCAAGCCACCGTGCATCACAGATGTTTTTATTTACTCAGAGTAAAATAAGATTCCTCGATCTCCAAAATTGATTTCTTATATCATAGAATGCTGTTGACTATGTAAACAAAACAATTAAAGAGGGCCCCGTCTAAAGCGCTGTCTACTCAAGCTCATTTATTCATCATAACGGATACAGCCTCAGTGTATCACAAGAAAACATAATTTTTCTGGCTCACAGTCAGTCTTGAACCAAGTTAATAGGTATTTAATTACATTGATGCATCATATAATTGGCGCCATCGAGAAAGGAGACAAACTGGGGCAGGCGGCCTGGATTGGGAATTAAAGAGATGTATTTATCTAAAGCCTGTCTGATTACCTGGCAGAACCTCACAGACAATAGGGTAATAAATCTTCAGTTCACTCTTCCCATCTCCAGTGAATGACTTGCAATGTGGATGCACTAAATGAGCGTGTGCCCACACATACACACGTGCATGTGGTGAGTGTATGCGTGGAGAGGCTTATTAAAATGTGTAATAGATTTACTGACCCTGATATGCCACTAGAACAAAAAGTAATTATTCATACTGTGTAGAGCAGTCTAATTTTAACCAGTGGAAAGATTTTAGAAAGAGCGAGATAGAATTAGTGAGGCATGGCTAAGGACTCAAATGGGCTCCAGGAAGGCATTTTGGTCTCTTGTTAAATGACTGCTTCATCTAGGTGTGAAAAGAAGGGGAACTTGAGGCACTTCAGGGGGAAAATTTAAAACACCAATTTTACCATAATAGGACATACTTTGATTTTCAATAGCTTTGCCTCAGTGAACTTTTACATTGGTTAATCATGTTGTTTTGGAAATTGGTATACGAAAGAAATCCCCTCATGTGACAGAAATAGCAAAAGATAATCTTTTTTTTTTTTTCAAATGTCACTGCTGCTCTATAGGCAGACTGCCCTTTTACCTGATAGGGTTTCCACCGCTATTAAAAGGCTGCTGCGTTTCACCGCAGCGGGTTCGGTTTTCCGCGTGTCAGATCAACATTTGCTCCTCTTTAGAAGGAAGCAAAAATTCTGATTCATAATTCAAGCTGTTGGATGAAATGACTGCAGCTGAAATATTGATGACTGGAATATTGCTGTGCAGCCGCCGCTAACAGAGTCTTCTCTGCTTGGTCACTCCTCATAGCTTTCTCAGGTTCTGCTAAGTGCTCTGAACCAAGACCTCATCCAGTTCACACTCAAACCGGGGGTGCAGGTGAACGTGTATGCCACACGGCTGTCTCCGGGTGAGTCCTCTCCGCATCTGCCACACGGCTGCCTGAACTAATGGCAGTCCAATCCATTTTTAGGGACGAGTTGGGTTTCAGGCGGTTGTCTCTAAATGTGAGGCCAGACTTGGTGCAGCTCTTCCATTCTGGAGATGAGGATGAAAAAAAGATGTACCAGCACACAAACTAGTCTAAACACATCTTGTAATATATGTTAATACCCTGGAAAGCTGTATTGGCAGTGAGTGGATTATCCCAGTGAAATAAACTAAACTACTAAACCATAAAGAAAAGATCAAAGTGTTGATTGGACACTAATGCTCTAGGTCAAGATTCTCATTTTGTCAACATAACACGACAGTGATGATTCTCCTTTGTTACATAATAGGATTATTATATAATTTATATTCATATAGGATGAAAATATGCTTTTGTCTTCCTTTGTATGTGCACTGAGTTTCTCTTTCTTTGTTTCTCCTTCAAAGCTCCTCTTGTGGACAGAAGTGACAGTGGCCACAGCAGCACTGCAGTCATCATGCTCGTCTCAGTCGTGCTGATGGGCTTGGCCATCTTCGTGATATATAAATTTAAAAGGTAAAGTATAGAGCGGGTGTTATAGATTGCAACCACATACAGAGCAGTGATGAAGGGAAAACATCCCTGGAACAGCCCATTTCCATCCTCACATCATTGCAAATATCCACAGCAAGATAGATGTGATATTGTTTTATTTGTGTGTGTACGTGTTTGCATAACGGCTCGATTTACAGCCGGCCCCATTATCTACAAGCAAAGCACCTCACTGCTCAACTCCTAAAACTTTCCAGAAGTATTCAGACACCATACAGCTCTGAGTTATGGACACCCGCGGCACAATAATAGCTTGAGGAAGAAGACAATTCCCCTCTGTCTCAATCTGCAGAATATTACAGGGAATGACAGTCTAATCAATTCTCCCACAGTGCTGAATGGGTGTCAGAGTCCTGCAGTTATCAATATTCATCTATCTGACAATGTGAGGGTTGACCTTTCAGAAATGCTAAACACAGCCATTCAAGGTGAGGCATACTCGGCAGAATGGCAGGAAAGGTTGAGGAGATAAGTCCTGAGACAACATATATTATACAGTGAGGGACATACAGTAAATAACATGCTCTGCTGCAGGTAATCCCGTGACAATCACACTGGAATGGTTTACGACCTCAGTAGATTGGAAAATTTAGACTCATTACCAAGTAAAACATTACTTAACTTTAACTTTTCGGATTATAATTATGACATTAAGAAATCAACTTTGAGTTTCAAAGGCTGCCTCAAATGTCACAGCACCAGCTGCGGCACAAAGTCACAGGGGGAGAATCTGAAATTAGAAATGCAAGATGTTAGTTTTAACCAGAATTGGGGGTGCATCTGAGGGGATGAAAAATTGATTGAAAACTGAGGTGAACAATATGAAAGTGAGAGAGCAATGCCCAGTGGAATGCAAAATGCCCTAGTTTTTAGCTTTCAAGCAATCCTCTCCTATTCTTAACAGTTAAAAATAGTGTGCGACACATTATGCTTAGTGAAAGCATTAGTGAAGCAGACCTGATGGCAGGTTTCCATTAACTTTGCCCCGCTTCCTTTTTTTCTCTCCTCTACATAACCTACAGGAAGATCCCAGGCATTAACACATACACAGCGGAGCAGCCTGACAAAGAACAAGAGGTCATTCCGACAGTGACCTCCATAGCCGTCCCAAACCCTGAGGGGGACAAGCTGACCTCACTGGATCATGTGGATGTACAGTTGGACTCAAAAAGCAGAGGTGTGTGTCGGTTTCTCCCTTAGAGCTACAGCAAGGCCACAACAAGTCACACTGTGTTTTTTAGACTCTTATATTAGATAATGAAATGAAGGCCCGTTGTTTATATGCTGCTGTATTCAATCGCTCTGTGTTTGGTAATAAACCTGTAAAGGAGGTCCAGTAATCACCACCTACATTGAATGCGTCAGCTTCCAAAGTACCATCATGTTGGTATGTGGTCAAAAAAAACAGCAGAATCACTCTGAGGGTCACAGAAGAAACATTTTCTATATTTATATTTAGTGGTGTCTAGTGGTTTTTATTTACAAAAGTATTGCAATATCAATCTCCGTGATTTCTCCTGCCACACCAACACAATGGAAGCAGCTAGTCCTGACAGAATTGAAAAAAGGAAAGAAAAAAGAAATCACATTTAGAAAATTCAATATCAACATCATCTTTCCTGGAATGGTTTACCTATTACTCTGGATAATCCACAGAGCACAACGTGGACAGTTTTTTACTGGAGGTATTTCTTAAGTATGAAGTAGTTTGTATAAAAACTATTCACAGCGGCGCCTGTGAAGAGAAAAAACTGCAAAAGTACGAGCCAGTGAGTCCTCACTCCATCTTCCTTTCACTTAAATTGAAAACAGTTTGCCTGAAAAATTTAAAGATGCTTTTTCATGTTTTGTAGCAACCTCCTGGTCACCTCTGGCGACTTCAACTTTTCTTTGTGAATTTGCAGAAACAGTAGAGCTGTGTGTGTGTGTGTATTCTTGCTTACTTGTAAACTGAGTTGGCAGCTGTTCACATTTGAGTGAGGAGATCCATTATCAGGAGAACGTCCTGTAGCTCCATTTTGCATTAAGCTTCGCACATAAACACACTCTCAGCTGCCAGTTTATTAGGCACACCTAGCTAAACCTCAGGCTAACACGCACACAGATTATATTTTTATTATGCGTGACAAGGAAATAAAACCTCAGTAGCAATGTGCTGTCAACTTGTTTAACACAATGTTGCACCACCAGGCCAAAAACTGCAGCATCACCATTACAGCTGGTGATTACTCTGCTCATAACTGTTCATCACAGCACCAGACTGGTAACAGTCATATCCTTTTTTGGGACTGAGTTTGATTGGAGAGAAGGCAAATGTAACAGCACCTTAACCGGGAAATTGTTTATGGAAAAACTTGTTGCTTTTGAATTTTTTTTTTTTTTTTAGATCTTTATTTAATGCTCTGAGCACCCAAAACAACGATGCAAAGAAAGTTATGACAGTATCTTTAAAAACGGCACGGTGGTCATAAGTTGAAGCTCATGGATGGGGGAAGAGAGACCTATTAGTGTTGATGCGACGCTTCCTTCCCCCGGTGCTATCATTTGAGTTGCCAAGATACAGTTATTATTACACGCTGAATATTTATGTGTTTGCCGCGCTGAGTTTGACACAGCGAGGTATTAGTATTCACAGGTAAGTGAAACACAATCAAGTGCAAGCTAAAGTGATGAGATGTCTATGTGAATTATTTGACCCAATAAAATAATTAGTGCATCAGGAAAGTAGCGGAGTGGTGAAAGCATTTTCATCAAGAAATATCTATAAGGTTCCAGCTGATTTACCTCTACCCGTAGCTAAACAATCGACCCACCCAAGATAAATGTGTTTGCCTGCAAAAAATACACCCGCATGCAAATAGCTACATAAAATTCCTCCTCTGTCTTTTTTCCTTTCTTCTCCCTTGCCAGGATACCTGCCATCTCACACAGACATCAAGCTCTCTGATGAAGCGCCCCATGTGTTTTAATGTTGAGAGTCTATGACCGACTCAGAAGCAATACATCTTCTTTGGCAGTTACTTCCAGCAAGCTATGAAACCACGGTCACAATGAATGGTCTCGAGTGTTTTGCTACCCATGCATGGATGGACCAGTTCACACTGTGCTGCCTAATCCCTCTGAGGAGACTGTACAGATTTATACTTGCGTCTTGAAAAGGGACACTTTTTGACTGAAAATACTTGTATTTTTGCAAGGACATTGATCTTTTTATGTAAATAATGTACATCCATAATGGAAGAAGTAAAAGTTATTTGTCTCAGCTGGTTACAGCTGCGTCTGCTCAAATATGAAAATGTCAAACAACGGAACAGAAGTGATGTGTAATAATGTCTCGAAAATATGCTTTGATTTCTGTTCTTTGGGCTTGTGTTTGTGAAGTTTACTTTGTTTAACTATGTGGAAATAGCTTATCTGAGTAAGACAGTGAGGGACGCAGATTCATTAAGCTCTGTACAATCAGTAAATCTTATCACCACAGTCTCATCAAATGAAAGCTTGCAATATCCAGGAGATGGAGGAGGGCTTCTAGTCCCAGATCTGTGTATTCCATCAAGTCTGTCTCTTTGCCGCTCAAATATTATATGTGTCATAACAAAAATAAGAACAGCAGATTAAAGTGGATGTACTAGATAGGTGTATACAGTAGATGAGAAACTGAGCAACCCCTCTGGTTTAGGAGACTTAAATAAGTTATTTTAGTGACGCTGGAATGAATGCTAGCATCATAAATCTACTTTAAAAAAAGGTCTTATACAAAATCCTCTCATGTAAATCATGCATATGGACTCTAACTGCACCGCTGCATTCTTGTATCTGAGTGATTTACAGTCAATTTGGCAATGACTTTTAAACTTGTGCTCCATGTTTATTTGATGCCAGGAGCATTTCTTGTACATTCTGGTTTCCAGATAGGAAAAAAACAAAACAACTTACTGTAATGCAGTGGGAAAAAAGTGCCACAGTCTCATATTAGTTTTAATTAGTTATTAGTTCAAGGTTTATTCGCTACTGGATTTACAACCACACATTGAAAAAAAGAAAGAAAAAACTCCTTGACACAGATACAAGATATTTCTGAATCTTTTGTTGTTTTTCTTTGAACTGATCTCACTGTGAAGGTTGTGGTGCCCTCTTAAAGGTAAAATACAACAATGAAACTTGACCAGGTCTGAATAGAAACATGTTCTTTTTTTTTGCGTTGTGTTCAAATACCCTTTTTTATTTATTCTTGACTGTTCATATTATCCACATTGACACCAGCATCTCCACCTGACATTTCCTCAGTTGAGAGTGAAGCCGAGGAGCCTGCAGTCTGTGTGCTAGGTTTGCCCCCAAGGACTCAGCGGACAAAAGGCTGCAGATTTGTTCATCTCCTTTGCTGCGAGGGACGCAGAGATAGAGAAGACATATCTCCTGTCAACATGGCTCAGCCTACGCACAGAGCTTTGGTCAGCTGCTGTCTCTTTGGGATAAGTACTGAAGTTCTTCTTCATCAAACTTTTCTTTTTAAATGTTGTCAGCATCATATGTCAGTAAGACAAATTGACTAGAGGCTGCTCCATACTTCTTCCCTCCAATCCTCCGATTGAGCCTGAAGCATAAATAAACTCGTACTCTTCGTCAGACGAACTCTGCCTCTCCACCAGAAGAGTTTTATTTAGTGCTTGATATTTATTTAACAGTTTTTTTTGTCCCATTAATCAACCTGTGAATACGATTGTGAACATATTTGCATGATGTTTTTATTTCCCTCCTTCAAGATATTTAAACTATGTCTTAATTAAGAGAAAAATGAAATGTTAGAAACGTGAACTGCAGTATTTTCCATTTCTCAAGAGGCTAGACGACTCATCCGTTACCAGTGACGTGATTATTCAGTGGGTTGTTACTGTGTTTTTCATTTGACCTTGCAGAAGTAACCATGGTTGCGGAATAAAGCAGAAACACAAACGTTAATGCCGTGTGGCTGGTTGTAAAAGTCATTTTTCTAAAAGCATAAACTGCTCATTTGTGGCGTCTTTGGTCTGTTAAAAATCCACAGAGGTGTCTGCACCTTAGCTCTTCAGACTTCATTAATGGGGGAAAAGCTCTTGACTCCACTTCACTGTATCTGACTGCAACTGTGACTGAGGGGGAGTTTTGACCGACAGGGACCCACATTGTCAAATGTATTGCTCTTTTTTACTGTGTCTCAATTGTTGCTTAGCGTGTGCGAAGTTTCAGTGCAGCCGTTTGCCTGATACTGTACAGTGGGACAGAGCAGGGGGACAATGAAAAGCACCAAGTAGCCTGGAGTGATTCTAATGGGCTACTTCTCTGGCTCTCCCACTGTGCTACAAATTAATTATCTCCTCTCCAGGAAATCGACACGTACACACACACACACACACAGAGTCAAGGAAGATTTACCCAGACCGGGTAGCACCTTGAATGAAAAATGTCCCACAACAATAACCCACAGCAATATTGTGTTAGCCACAGTGTGAAATTGATGAGCATGTTTCCTTTCATTGAGTGCTACATTACAGCGTCTGGCTGCCGCGAATCATCCATTAGTGATTGTCACCGTTCAATTTGATTGTGCGCCGCTGAACATCCCAGGGCAGTTAGAGAAAGGCCTTGGTGTTAATTCAGACTGTGAGCAGGAGAGAGAATAAGACTCTCGGGGCACTGATGGCTGCCGGAGTGATGAAGATTGGTGTGTGATATGAAGCTGTTGAAGTGGCAAACAAAATGCAAAACAGAGGAACAAGGGCCTCGTTGCTGGAGAGTGTGGAGAGTTACACCACCAGCCAATCAGTGCCGTCCTCAAACCTCAGTGTCTATGAGCTATTTTAATGTGCAGTAAGGCTGGATTTTCTTTTTTATATATAAATCTGAAATCAAAGTAGGAGAAATAGTGAAATCACCTGTTTCTCATCACTCGAGTTCAGCCTCAGTAATTGTCCCCATTAAATTGAAACCATCTGTAAATGGCAACTTGAGTGATAGAGTGATGGGGGTAAAATGAAGCTCAGTCGAAGTGTCAGATGGGAATCTTCACATGGGTGTTATCACACTTGTGCCCATTAAAGTCGACCCTCAGAGCTTCTTTGGGATCATTATAAGTGTTGGGCTGAGGCTGCTACACCGTCTACTACAAGGCACCTGTGTCTCAGATAAGACTGTGGCAGTGTCATAAAAATGACTTAATGAGCCCATTTGTTTAGAGGTTTATAGTCACGACAATTTCTCATTGACTTGCAGCCAAAAAGTCTTTCTTGCCACCTCTTTGCCATAGTAAAAAAAAAAAAAGAAAGATTGTAAACCATATTAAAATCTTCCACATCCCATTACAACACAGACTGTAGGCACATGCAGAATAGAAAAATGTCATTCCATAAAAAAATACATTTATTTTGAACAATTTCAAAATGGCAATTTGTTCACAGTAAGAAATATGATTTAAAACAAGACGTTTTTTCATATCATTGACAAAAAGCAACAGTAGATTAGACCATGCACAACGTCTGGGCAACTGCACAACTAGACTATCAGACAGTGTGTTTTAATAATTTGTTTAATGTGTAAACTTTAAAACCACCATGAGATATATATATATTTATATATATGTACAGAACTCGCTCACCCTAATATAGTCTTAAGTCTTTTATCACAGATAATTAGGGCATGCTACTGTAAAAAAAGAAAAAAAAATCCAAAATAAAAAAAGAGGACATACAGTACAGCTTGTTGTGAGACTAAAGGTCATGGAAACATACTAGTTTCTGTTTACAATAAAGTAGGATGAAGCTAGTGTATACATTCCATCTTATTCTATGTACAAGTTGTGTGTATTTTCCACTTCTAAGGCCAGACTTCTATGGTCATGTGAAGGTTTTGTTGTGTACCATCATGTGAGAGACAGTCTTTAAAAGCACCATGTTACCTTACAGAGCAAAACCAATGACACATTTCTTTCTTTCTTCGTGCACAATAGTCAGTTTTCCATTTTTTTTTATATACGTTCATTGTATTTACAAAGCATAGACCTCTAGTTACAGGGCGGTAAAGGTTCAAGTTGTTCTCTCAAGATAAACTTAAAATGACTTGTTAGTTGTGTTTCTGTTGTTTGGAGGCAGAGGAGCTATTTGCTCTGCATTCAGTGACAGCTCTTTGTCATTTGGGGCTTTATTGTTCAAAGTTATTAGCGAAACAACACAAAAAGGTTACACTTGACTAATCTTATAGCCACTAAGTTCAGTTTGTGTGACAAAGAGAAACATTACCGTGTACTCTCAAAACATTTTATTACAATAAATTAGTCTATCCCAGATGATATTTTAATGCCTTGAGGGCCTAAATGCCTGTAAAGTGACGCGTGAAATCCAATGCTGAATTTTAAAGTGACTTGATATAACATATACAGTAGAATCTATACAATCTAACTCATATACAATCTCTCATTTACATTATATCGATATTTCCCTCAGATGGGTTCTTACAGTAGCTCAGTGTCAAGGCTTTTGAGGTATTATATTTAAATGATTCAGTCTGTGCCTCCTTTCTGTATATTTCTCTAATAAAGATCCATTCTGGTGTCACAGGGAGTAAAAAAGTCAGGCCTAACATATCCCAATTAGTAATGTCACATGCACTGTGTGGCGAAGAGCCTAATTGGACGGATATTGTGGCAATTCACCGCCCTTAAACTAGAGGCCCCAGAGTCTGGCTCTGTGTACTGATCTTCACCTGGTACTGTAAACTAGATACTTACTCTATACATGTGAGTTAAAAACATGACTTTGAACGATAGCAGCTATCAGCGTGAAATCAATAAACAAATAAGAAAACGATGCAAACAATTTCAGCACAACTGTAACACAACAATCTGTACTTACTCGGCAACAGAGCGCATGTCTTACACATTAGTACAGTTTGGAAATTCCCTCGTGTGAATTCGCTCCATATTTCTTCCGATGCCTCCTGGAAACATGCAAACAAATAATAAAGCAGACTCAATGCAGGGACAGGCAGCCGCTTCGACTTCATAGACACATCACAAGCTGAAGGTATCTGTGATCCCCCCCCCCCCCCCCCCCCCCCCTTGGCTTTATCTACATGACACTGATGTTGGGGTGAAGTAAAAACAGCTTTTAAACATCAACCAAACAACTCAAAAGTTCAATCTAGATTGCTCTAATCTTTTTTACATGAACATCAGATGGTTTGCACATGCTTTTTCACCTCATTATAAATTCATCACCCAGGCATTCTGGTTGAAAAGCCCCCCTGTTGTCTCAACAAAGCGGCACGCAGGCTACACGAGCGGGGCTGAGCCGGTGATGGTGAGCTGATTAGATGGCATCGCTGTGACAACTAGGGTCGTTCAGATTGTGCCGACACTGGCGTTTTCAAAAGGTGCCACTTTTATCTCTCAACTGTGTCAGTAGTTTGTACGAAGCTGCATGAAGCTAATTCCATGTTCCCATGTAACTAATAACCTGGCAGTAAATTCATCAAGGTAGAGCTCTGGCTGTCAGCTCAGATTTACTAAAAATAATATGATTCATTGGCTTTAAATTGCTTTTATATTGAGCATATTTGAAGAGTAAAATCTATGTAGTCTGTAAAATCACAATTTGAAAAAGATAAGAAATAAGAGTGTTTATTCTTACTTTTAAACTTGATCAAATTCCTGACTATACTAACAGTAACAGTAGATCTTAGATGGCAGAGACTCTGTGGCTGTGGATTGGCTGTAGTGTTTGGTGCTGTGCAGTTATAGTGGTGTATACTGTAGCAGGTGGTGTAGAGCACAGAGAGATGCCTGTTGCTGCCACAACACTGTGAGAGCCAAAACAGTAAAACAGCTGAAAGTCACTCAGCAGCCCCATAAGACAGAGGGGGAGCTGCAGATCCAGGTGACATCTCTCTGTAGGTTCATCACTACGAGCGACACTCTCTCACACTCTCACAGTCACACTGTCATTCAATATGTTGTCATAAAAAAAACTAATTACAATACCTCCAAGCATTTCACACATTATTTTGCAGAATAAACTATCACTCACTAAACAATGGAGCAGTTGAGGATAAGTCATTGACTCTGATTGGCTGTTAATACATGTGATTAAAGAGCTACTCCTAAAGGTTATACTCGTATACTGTAATTATGAGTAACTGGCTTGATAGATGAGTTTTATCTCTCATACTCCCATTTTTTTTTAGAGAGAGACTGATTAATGCTAATCAGAGGACTGAATTTATAGAAATAACCCTGTGGTTTCTCTCATAGTTGCATTGCGTCTCTCGTATTAAGAAATTAGTGACTTGATTTCTAGGTGGGTCCGCTCTGACGACCTCCTCCCTGCTGCAGTCTGCGTCACACAGAGCATTCCTGAATCTCATTCACAGCGTAATTCATTTTGATTTTAACTGAACTGCAAATGTCTACTTATTATGAAACATGAGCTCATGTAAGCTGTTGTGTTAATCATTCAGAGCTGATTGCTATTAACATAAATCAAATTAAAAGACTGAACTAAATTTACAATACGCACAATTTTCATTGTAATTGGTCGAAAAAAGAAAAAAAAAGAAACTGTTTGAAATAGTCAAAACTTCATCTTAACCTTCATGAATTTTGGCCGATTTTACCTCGTAGCTTGAAGCTACAGAGTGACTGCCCGGGACTGGCAGATTCTTCTTATTAGGGCTTTGTAAAGCAATTTATTAAGAGCACATAAAAATCACTGAACCCAGACATTAATTAAATCAAAACTGGTTAATGGTTTTTCCTCTGGTAAGGGGCATGTTTCCCACTGGCTGGAGCACGACCTCCCTCACAGGCAATGGAGAATTCAATACTTCATAAAATATACTTCAAAGGAATATTGTATTTCGACAAGGTAGCTATGATTTAAATAATAGCCTGTGCTCCCAGTGCAATAGTGGGAAATACTGCAGATGAAGAAGTGACTGCAATATCCAAAATAGATGAATTAATACTATGAATCCTAAGTGAGAGGACACTGATCCGCACTAGTGAGTTCATCAGAAAGCAGCAGACAGCCTTAGATCTTACTGTATTCTTGTGAAATGGATTGAAGCTTTGTGGGAACATTTGTATCGCGGCCAAAGTCAGGCTGCATGAGAATCAAGCCAAGCTACAGAGTATTGATGAAATCTTTAAACAGCAAGTTGTAAATTCATTTAATCTAGCGCACCCCGCATCAAAGGTCCCATGCTGTGCTGCCCTTTTGTAAATAAACACTTCTGAAAGAAACCAAAAAGGAGTTAATTTGTTTCAGATCAGCAAGGACTTGGAAAGGTAGAAACAGCTGAGAAATGAGAAATAGCCAAAGTGCTGAGTGACCAGAAAAAAGGCCTGCAGCCCACATGTCTGTGTCAGGAGCACTGCAATGCTACTTTTGTCAAATAATCCACTCGGTCTGCGGGGACCGAGTAGCTCTCATCTAAAAGACATCACAGTGGATGTCGGGCATAGCAATCAAAAAAGTTAGCTTGTCATTGTGATATTTGGTAAGTGTGCGGACGGCGGACGCTGAAGTTGTGTGTGTGTGTGTGTGTGCTGCATAGTTTGCAAAAACAAAAGAAAAAATCGTGACATGCTGTACTGGTAATGACATTCCCGGGAGCTCAGATCAGTGCCAGATTTCAGTGTACGGAAGCCCAGCTTAGAAATCAGACACTCAAAGAAGACTGAAACAAAGTTGTGCTTCTGCAATGAAATTCAAAACAGATGCTCAGTGGTGCGTTCTTAGGGCAATAAATGTTAATCAGTATCAATCTCATAGAGTGACACTCATCCCTTAAATCTTGTATTACTGTGTCCGAGTGGTGCACAGATATAAATATTCACCATTTAATTTTGTCACGGCATAAAAAAGTCAAATAGTATTTCCTACATCCTTTAATACAGCTATTTAAAATCAGTGGTTCCTCAGGTACTGTATATGAGTATACGATCTCAGAATTTCAAATCCATACCTCACAATATCTTCAGAAATAAATGCAAATGAATTGACTAAGTCATCCAAGGTTACCGGACAAAGGGAAAATATTATGCAAAAAATCTTGGTTGCAGAGTCTTTGGTAACAATGGACACTTACTGCTTCTTGTAGAAGTTTCTTTCATCTGTCTGCTAGTAGAGAAATGAATTATTCTTCTATTGCTATGGGTTCAAACCCTTTTAAGTTTTCAGTGCTCCTTTTTCTCGATGGCAGATCTCTCTTTCTACACATTTTCAATGGAACTTGGGTCAGGGCTCATTGCTGACAAGTTTGAAACAGTCCATCTTTTCCTTTTCAATCACTCTTTAGTGCTGCTGAATGTGCAGTGGGTTGTTGTCCTGCTCAAAAAACCCAAAACATTTGAGACACTGACACTGGATAACACGTTGAGCTCTAAGTGCCTTGGTAATCCTCTGATTTCATCATTCCTTTGATACATTTAGCATCTCCAGCATCAGATGCAACAAAACAGCCCCACAGCATGATAGAGCCTCCACCAGGTTTTATTATAAATGGGCTTTTTCTTTTCCTTCTGGCCTTTATTTCATCGCCTATAAACAAACTGATGCACTGTATTCCCAAAGAGCTCCACTTTGGCTTCAGACTGGGGCCAGCTATAAAAGTTGTTGCAAAATTAGATTTGCCTTTTTGTCTCTTTCTTTCAATAGTAGTGTCCTCCTTGGCCTCCGCCCATGAAACCCCAATTGGTTAAGTTTGCTGTGTAAGGTATGGGCTTGAAGCCACCAGGACAGATTGCTGCAGGTCAGCCTGAAGCACTTTAGATGTTTATTCCACAATCAGCACCAACCTACATAGTGTTTAGACAGACATACTAATATCTAAAGGACGGACAGACAAATGGTCTTGTGTTTCTTCTTAGAACCTCATCCTGGAAGCATCTGAACTGATCGGATCTGACTGTGAAACCTTACAGTTCTTATTTGGCAACATATTGTGAAAAATAAACACAAGAAACAATTGGCCTCATTCATTGGTTAATTCAGATCAGGTGAAGACTAAAGGTTAAGCACAGGTTAGTCTGATGTGTTTTTTTTTTAATTTTGTTTGAGGATCTAACATCAAAAGTATTCAATAATAGCGTTTAAATAACTTCACTGCTATGCAAGTTTTTTCTTTCTTTTGTTCTATAACCTTGGATATTTTATTAAAAATGTTCTGGTTATGCAAAATAGGCTCATTTGCATTTATTTCTGAGGATATTCTGATTTATGAACTTGAGATTCAGTGGACACGCCTTGGGCACGCCTAAAATCCTGGGTTGCCAAATACTTTTAAGCAGGACTATACTTTACTCAAGAACTTTGATTTTTATATTTATACACTGTTGCCCAAAAAGTTGGAATAATTTTGTTTTCAGACACATTCCTCTTTTTATTCCTATTATAAATTGTAGTTTAATTTTCACAGTCTTATGTTTGGAAGAGATTGATCAACAAAGTTTTGAGAAGATATACACTTTATCAAGAATAAATCACGTTATCACAATCATTATTTAATTTCATACTATCAAGGAAATCCAACACTGGTACATTCATTTGCAGTTACTTTGCAGATGGAAGAACTACACTAAGCACTTTTGCATCGCTACTTTAACTTAAGTAAAGGATTATAATACTTGTTCTTTCACTGATAAGAATACTATAGTAGTTCACTTTCCTCATTTATTTCACTGGGGGTAAATTTTGAATGCTAATCGAATAAATAAATGTAACTAACTAGTAGTAGCAGTACTAGTAGTGTACTGTAAATATGTTTTGCCGCGTACCTCTGCTCCTGGCCTCCAGGTCCTTTGCCATGAGTTCCTTTGGAGATGGAAACTCGCTGAGCTTCACCTTGGACATGTTGTCGTTCTGACCGACTGTACTAATCACCTCTGGTTCTTTCTCGTGGCTGTCCTCAGTCTGAACATGGATCCAGGGGATTTTCCTAAACACAAGAAAAAAGAGCAGAGCAGCTGTGTAACATTTCCAAATTTGCAGCTGAATCCAGCACAATTTAATTTCTTGTCTGAGTGAACGCACCTCTTGAACTTGTAGATGAAGAATGCGGCTAAACCGACAAACACCACAGTGAGCAGCATCAGCATGGCCGACCCACTGTGGATGGAGTTTGAATCCACAAGTGGTGCTGAAAGACAGTTATGTCGAATCAAGTGTCATAGTGCTTCAGTTTTTTCTCAAGCCATGTCTTATTTCAAGGAGATTACTTCCATTATCCTGTGCCATACAACAACTGCGGGCAAATAGCTGTACTCCGCATGATCCCCTTGGGGTATTAAAAGAAACCTTTAGGTGGTCCGGTGCCTCTCCCCGGGGACTGTCATGCAAGTAACATATGCATAGTCATGGCTTTTTAAATGCTGAGATGCAATATTCAAAGTATTTCCCCCTCCGCCAACCATCTCTCTCTCTCCTTCAGAGAAAAGCCTATGAAGTCTACGACCTTTCTGGATCATTTTAAAGGCAACCCAGACCTTTGTATGCAGACACAAATGAAGACAGATCCGCTGGTGGATGAAAAGGGTAAAGCCACGCAACGTTGATCGACACGTTTTTGCGATATGCTAATGACCCGGTGACCCTGCTGATTTCCACAGTGCATACCAAATGCCTTCTTTGTCAATCATGTCATTGATCGGCTGATTTCAAAGAGAACTACTGTCTCACAGCCTCAGGTGCAAAAGTAGTGCACTGCCATGGATATTTGAATCTCATGATATACAGTATCATATGGATCTCACTCAGGAATTACTGTTGGCTTTGTCTTATTCTACTTGCTCGGTGTTTGAGCAGAACTCAATGTCAAATCATCCAAAGAAAGATAGGCGTCTTATCTTTTGCACATCACTGAGCAGAACAAATGCACTGTAGACGTGTAGATGCACCGAGCTAAACTGGCACAAATTAAGCCTGAAGCATTTTTGGATGCTTTGTTTTTTTATATACCTGCAGAAGTTTTTTTTTTTTTTTTTAATGTAACAGTTACAATCAGTGTGGAAAAATCATATATGCTGAGGTTACAAAGAAACTTACCCAGAGTTTGCTGAGTCATGTAGACAATAATGCGAATATCAGCTTTCAGCTCAAACTGGATCAGGCCTTGGTTCAGGGCAGTGACAAAAATATCCGATATCTGTATTTAACAGGAACAGAAAAAAATAAACAAACAAAAAACGTATGAGACACGCTGCAACTAATAAAAAACTAATATGAAATATAACAGAATGCCCTTTTCATGTAATGGATCAACAATTTATAATTAATGTTTTCCTGAATAAAATAGGTCAAGAAATGTGTTGCTTTTAAGAATTAGATGAGAGGAGCATGGAGTTTGTGTTAGCTAACTGAAACGAGGGGCAAACAACCAGCCTGACTCCAGCTCAGAAGTTAATATACAGTACCAACCCCATCAAAATCTGACAAAACAATGAATTACAGTGTCCCAGTTGGTCATTAGTTTTGGTTATGTTTTCAGTGAGCTTTAGAGTTTCTGATCGAACTCTTGTCAAAACGTATAAATACGATAAAGGAATGTTGAATTGCCCCTTTAAGCATATTTTGTTTCGACTCCTTCACACGGCAGCAGACACCAAATCAATTGATGCCATTGTTGACTGGAGGACATGTTTCAAGTTTTGACAACCGCTGTCACAAACTTTTTGGGGGGTTATGTCCTTTTTTCATACTTAATCATGTTATATTGTAGCATCCCTCAATAAAGCAGCTACGTTTCAGGAGCTTGTTTCACACCTCAGTGGTTCACTTAATACAGGCTGCTGTGGCCCATAGCTAACACCACAACAAAAGACCTAACTGGTGCATAGTGTAATCTCAGTGCTACCAATTGATTCCAACAATTTCCATTCAATTGATTAGCTCCTGCTCCTTAACTAACCCCGACCGTTAACCCTTCACCCCTCTCAGCCATTCACTGTCACAGGTAGCTTTGACAGGCCTCTAACACACATTCACTAACCAACTGGAAAACTCAGGAACTGTAATTATCTGTCACTTCTATCTTTTTCTTCATAAAAGACAAGAGAACTAACTTTATATTTCCATATTTCATGGTTCTCACCGTCCCTAGAGCCTCCTCACTCCCTCTCTTGTGCTCACTGGATGTGTGCTCGTCAGGCAGGATAAAGAGCTCCGCTGTGGTTGGAAGTCCTGGGTACAGACACACCAGCAGCTGATCCCCGGGAACCCCAGACACCTGCAGTGACAGGACAACACCAGAGAGAGTCAAGTTTGGGTTCTTACCTCCAAACTTTGGAAAACAAAGTCAGAATCAATGCTGTTTCAACTTAAATTCTTATTCACACTCGGGTTGCTGTCGTCATGGGTAAGCTATAAAAAGAACAAATCCCTCACATGGACCATATAAAAACACCACAACTGCTGTATCAATACTGCACACAGGTATAAAATAGTAATGAGTGTGAAAGCCACTGGTAGACCATGTTGGCTCCAGGAAAGATCTCAGAGCAATAGGGACTTGATGTACCTGTGACAGAGCTGTCCGCACCACACGGCCTATATCCTCCCTCCACTCTGGGATGTCAGGATTGTGCTCGTCAAGCGCCGGCGAGAACGACAACAGCAGTGACCTGAAGAACTCTGGGAATAAAAAAGGTGAAGTGACGTCTGTTAGAATATGAATGCTACTTCTGGTTTAGTTTCTGATTAATCAGATGTGCAGTTTTGTCTTTTTTCATTTGGCCAACATATGCCTTGAAGTTAATTGCTGCTCAAGATTTCGTGTTCGTTTACCATGACATTTTATTCATTAGGTAAGTCCACGTTGACATCAACGTGGCGCCGCTTCCAGCGTGGACCGAGAGGCATCATACTTTTCCAGAGATAGCGCATTGCATATTCATGTAACGTGCATCGCACCAATTAAAGTACGTTGAAGACTGTCTCCCCCACTCACCTTTAACAGTTATAACTTTTGAATCCTGCATTATGGTGCTCCCAGAAGCAACCTGGACCGTGACCTTGTTTTTCCCCTCTCTGTAAAACGTGTAGGAGATGCTTCCCTCCAAGGTTATAATGGGCTGGATTTCAAACAGAAAAACACAGAAAATTGCAGAAAACCCTGCATCCTCTCAGTCGCATATAGAATACCATGTACATGCAGCCCTTGACATACTGTATAATGAGGAGGGGAGCGAGGGGGGGGGGGGCTTCAGGGAGCAAAATTGATGTGATAAATAAATACGACCACCAGCCATCTTGGCTGAAAAGACACAGTGTGGCCACGTGCAGTTACATTATACATGATTTGTGTGAAAACGCTGCAGATTCACATTAACACAAGGACAGAGAGGAGCTGGAGAATGGAAAAGACAGCAGCAAACAGCGCAAGAAGTGTGTGTGTGGAACAATTGTGGGAGGAGGACGAGCTTCTCACCTCGGAGCTGTTGTCAAACCACCAGAAGAAGGTCAATGTTCTGGTGTGACTCGGCCAAACCACCACAGTCAGATTAGCCTCCTTCCCCCTGATGGCTACAATAGGAATGGAGAGATATACACGCTCCACGGGACCTGAGGCAGCAACGCACACATTCATCCATACATGCATGCATACATGTGTGCATACAAATGGATGCACACACACGCACACACACAAAAGCACACACAAATTCAGCAAACTCTGAAATGTTATTGTGATCACTGCTCATGTGCATTTCGCTCCAGGTGTGCTTTTGCATTTTCCAGAGCTAAAATGTATAAAAGTAATGCAACCATGACTGAAATGAAATTTTGCAGACTGGGAACGTGACTATCCATGAAAGAGAAAAGCGCTCATGCTACACGCACTGCCGCAGGAATGAGTAATGACATTTCTTATTCACATACTGGTGATGTGTAAAAACAGTGTGCTGCTGTCAGATCCCTGGCTGTTCTCGGCTGAGGCTGTCACTCGGTAAATCCCAGTCGTTCTGTAGACGTGCATGATGCCATCATCGGTCCTGCTCAGGTTGGAGTATGTGATCTTGATGCCGTCCCCAAAGTCTAGCTGGATGCTGGTCCTCAGCGAGTCTCCCTGCGGATGGACGGTAAGACACGGCATCTGTCACCACGGCTTAGGTCGGGATACTTTAGACCACACACAAATGAAGTAAGCACAGGCCACTACTCAAGTGCTTGGGCCGTGTCACAAACACTTTGTTGGTGATTTTGAATGGATGAAGACAGAAATTCAACTGAGAAAAGATGAGGGGAAAGTAAAGAGAGCTGCCGAGGCAAAGAGGTCATAAAAATGAGAAAGATCTGTTTTTATCTGCCATCTTGCCAACTGATAAAATCATCCAAAACAAACAAACAAACCTATTCCCATCATTCCAGTGTTTTTCACCCAAATGAGAAAAAAGTATATTTTCTTAGAAACCCCCAGTGGCATCTAGTCATGCAGATAGCTTTGATTTTATTTCCTCGTGTTTTGAGATATCTGTTCTGAGAGATTTCTGCTGCAACACTAATAAAACAGGTTAAAGAGGCTTCATTTGCAGTGCTCACAACCATGAAAAATTACATTTAACAAATCAACAAGAACCTGTCTTTCCAGAGTCAGTATCAGTGTCCCTGATACTCTGGGTAATCCACAGAACAGGTTTATTTAGTCTATTTTTCACTAGGAAGTAGTTCCACTATAAACAGTTCACAGGGAGATCTGAGGATTATCCAGAGTTAATGAGGACATTGATTTTTCTTTTTCTTTTTCTTTTTTTTTTAATTCTCCACAAATACATTTCTATTCACCCTCAAAGTGCTGAGATGGAGGCAGAAATCTCAGTGATATCTGAAAACTTGGGTGAATTAAAACACAACTATCTGCCTGGTCACACTGGAGGTTAAGTGGGGAAAGCCATGCAAGTGGCTGTGCAGCTGAGACATCTCAACAACTATTGAATGGATTTTTATGAAGTCTTATAAATCCAAAATTCCCAGATGACGTTTCCTATAATTACCCAACTTCACATTTGGTTGCCATTTTTGGATTTGTATGAAATATCCTCACAACCACAGATGAATAGCACCATGGTGACTTTTAATGAAGTGATATGACTCACGTCTTCAAGGTAGACCATGAACGTGACGTTGCTCCCAACAGGGGCGCTGAGCTCTCCTTGACTGGCCGAGAGCCGAAGGCCTCTGGGTGGTCTGGGACGACAAGCCTGCCTCTTGGGCGAGTACACGTTCCTCCCTGCCTCCATGCAGTTATTGGACAAAACCTTTCGATACCTTTTGAAAGACCGCAGAAAGATGAGTGATGTTACATAGTAGTGGCATATACCAGTTTTTTATAGTATACAGGAACTGCATCAATGAATGATGTCAATCACACTGCAGAACCGGAGAGAGCTGCTGTTGATTAAAGTTCAGAAAGAGACTGTGAAAAGACTTTGTTTTTCTTTTGATCCAGGAGCAGCTAGAATCCATTTTCATTTATTCCATTTCTGAGCTGCTCTTCAGTTGCATCTCTGCAATTATTTGTGGGACAATAGTGTCCATCAGCAGCACACAGATTTAGTATGCACACTTGCCTCTTTGAGTATTCTTAATTTTGTCACTTTTCAAGCGAGAACACACTGAATACTCGACACCTGCCTAGCAATATTATGTATTATGGAATTAGGACACGACATTTTTCAGGTCTACTCAGAGATTTTTCTTTCTGAAACATTATGTTCTGTTTGTGTGGTAGACAACATGACAAACCAGATGGAATGGAATATTATTGTTTTGTGATGGGCTGAACATTGGGAGCCACTTACCCTGTGCTGTTAAGGAAGCTTTGGCTGGTGCTACAGCTTTTAGCTGCACTGTTTGGATTAAACCAAAAAGCAGGGGAGCACTTCCCATCTGCCTGGCGCTCCCATCCATAATCACTGCCAAAAAACACGACACTTCATGAAATGATAAACACTGCTACTCAAATAATCTAGCTTCTACATGCTTTTGTAGTGGGGCAAATGCTTCGCAGTTGGAGATTCATGGAATATTTTAAGACCATAACTAGAGACATGATTGTCAGACAAGCAGGATCAAACAGAATTTCAGACAGATGGATAAAGGATATTTAAAATTCATTTAGTGATTCATTATTAATTGAATTCTAAGAAGTCACTTGACATTATGCAAATTGCAGTAGTGCAATAAAAAGTTCCCAACTTCCATGTACAATTTCCAAACTATAATTAGATTCGATGAACACAGTCATATTGGTTATCCAGTAAATATGCAAAGTAAGATGGATATTAAGGCATATGAATGTCAGCAAAATGATACTTCTGGTTTTGATTACAAATGTCTACAAGCAGCTGCTAATGAAGTACAATTGAATTAGATGGGGCAGTTTTGTAAACATGTAATCAAAGACTTTGAAGGATCACTGGGGATAAAAGTCTGAGTTACACTTTTGTCCCAGTTGGGGAAGCGGATACGGGAAAGTGGTTACCATTCAAAATCATAAGTTGTGCAGAGGCACGGCTCCGAGGAAAAGATCCTGGAATAGCCCTGGACCAGCATGCAACGGTTGCCTGGCCTGCG
The DNA here is from genome assembly GCF_905171665.1 of Trachurus trachurus. Taxonomy (NCBI): domain Eukaryota; kingdom Metazoa; phylum Chordata; class Actinopteri; order Carangiformes; family Carangidae; genus Trachurus; species Trachurus trachurus. Next base: position 13,927,619 of record NC_139906.1, read on the forward strand.
CTTCATAAAGATCTGCTTCTCGCCCATCACACACAGCTCTCCCTGTCAAACAAAGAGGAAGTTGATCAAGTTTTTCTGCACGGCTGAGAGAAACTCAGCTGGGAAAGAAATAACAAAAAAATAGTCATGTTTATGCATCAGGCCGAGTGTACTTTGTTTACAGTGACAACAGACAAACATGCATCTCCTGAAGCTCACAATAAATCAATAATGTTTAATATCGCTGTTACCTTGTTGTGCAGGTGCCATGTCTGATAATCTCCGTCCATGCATCTCCGGCTGAAGAGGCCCTTGTAATCGATCTTGATCAGCTGCCACTCTGACCGATGGCTGAAGTGTCCGAAGAAACTGAAAGATGATTCACCAAAATGCAAATTTCAGACGCGACTGTCCTGAGATACAGATGCACACGCTTCAGATCTGATGGCGTAAGGAAAGCACCTGCAAATCTGAAGTCTGACAGCGGAGATAACAGTGACTTTGACGAAAAGATTCACGTCCATGTGGAGAATCGAGCAGACCCCTCTCTCTGTTTACATCACCATAGAATTTTTTTTTGTGTGTGTGCCTCTGCTTACGTGATAATGTGATTGTCAGATTCTGGCTCCATCAAAACCCCGTCCACATACAGAGGTGCCAAGGAGAAACTGTGACGGTCCCACTTCTTTCCTTCATCAAGACTGATCCTGCATTTAAAAATTCAAATTTAAAAAAAGCAACAGCTGTCAACACATGAACATCTGTCTATGCATGTTTTTTTTTCAAGAACTATCAACATCTTCATACAAGTTAAGCAGACAAAAACAAAAGAAAAAAAGTAAATGACAAAAGATTTTCAGTTATTTAGCTTTTGCCGTGGTTGAAAAATGAAGCACTGTGTATTCTCTTCAATGTAAAAAAAATTATCTCGACACGAGGCAGCACAAAAGAACAAATGTTCCTCGGACCAGGTACATTTTTGAAGGTGACAAAACAACAGAGGAGAGAGATATGACTCTGGTTGTAACATTAGACATAGATTTGGGGGGTTTCAAATCACCTTTCTCGGAGCTTAATCACTTCTGACAGGGCTGTGGTGTGCAGGGACATCAAAGTAGATAGTGTTACAAAGCTCCCACAATATGAGGGAGTTATGAGGGCATTCTCAGTCTCATATTTCCACCCTGCTCTACTTCTCATTTACATAAAAGCACTCAAACCATCATATCCAACCAAGAGTACAAAGCTATAACAGACTCTCTTCTGTTGGAAATGATTCAGGCTCTGTTTTGAAGCTGCAGAGCCGATACAATAATCATGCAAACTTGGCCCATCAGCATTTCAAAAACATTAAACGTAATCATATGCTGCACCGAATATCCCCAACACACACACACACACACACAAAAAGAAATGATACCTGAGTAATTTACCACCACAGCTCCAGCAGCTATAGTTCCTACCTCCGATAATTGTTACGTCAGCTATTGTTGAAGAGCCGCTACACCTACCATAAGTGTCGAATAGGTGTCGGTGCGTGTAAGACTGCCAACAAAGCTCCTCCATTGTCGAGGAACCAAATGTTGTACTCTTCATCGAAAATCTTTATTGAAAAAATACAATAGAAAACACACTCATTTGCTCCATTTCTGACAACACACGTTCAGTATGAATACATCCACTGTTTAAGGTAAACACACAGGCAATGTGGAGACTCGGATGGTTCTCACCTGTCTCCAGCTATTCCCTGCATCAGATGTTATAAACATCCCAAGGTTGGTGGAGGACAGCTCTGTTCCAATATTCCCTGAGTACAGAAACATGAATAATTTCCCTCCTTGTGTATTTACATAGCAAAGACTCAACAACACACTTACAGAGGATACACAATCACCTGATAAAATCATTTGTGAGTCTGTGTATGTCCTCATTCCCCATCAGAGGACACATTTATGACTCAATACAACCTCACCAATACATGAGATTTAAGGAGCTGAAGTTCCACTTAGGGGGTTCAATGACAGGAAGAGGACACTGTGTGATTAGTGTTGAGTATTTTTTATTTTCTTTATTTTTGCATTTATCTCTAGGCAACTAGGAAAAAGAAATGTCTCCCCATTTCTGTCCCAGGTCTCATGTGTATATATTAGTCTGATCTCTTGATCTTTAGGTAACCCTACCTGTGGCCACGATGATCCCTGGTACAGACTTTTTGCTGGTGATGGGTCCGGACGTGTAGGGATTCTCTGACATCTCCAGGTGAAGATGAAGCGAACAAAATGGCTGTCAACAAAGAAACGGATTCCAATTGCGGCACAGGTTGAGACACTACGTACGTATCGAGACAGATCTACACGGAAGCAATTATAATTAGCTTTGCCTTCAAACTATTCATCCCCATTGAAGGAAAAGTGCTAACATTTATAAAACAAAGATTCCTTTCATGTGCTCTGCCAAAAAAGAAAGAAGGAAAATGGCTGAGAGGACACAGAGGGCATTTGAATTGTTTCATTCTAAAGCAAACAAGGCATGTAATTAAAATTCCCCAAGATGCACTGATAAAACTGACAAAATTGATTCAAATAATTTCACTCATCTCCCAGACTATAGCACAGAGAAAAACATCAATAAGGCTTTTCAAGCAGCTGAGACTGGAGGGGGGTCGCACAGCAGACAAGAGCAGAATGGTCACCCGCAGGAGGACTGTAACCTGCTATTAGCTGAACAATATACATTATTTCAAATAGTCTCTAAAGAACATACTGCTGATTAGGAGAAAACCATACCTGCTGAATAACAACATGGCCACATAATGTAATTCTGTGTAATCTAATATTCATTAGTCCAGTGTGACTACAGGTAGTAAATTGAAATCAGAGAGGTTAATGGAAAGTCTGGACCCCTGAAACTAAACGCAATGACACCGTGCCTTACACCGATAATAAGAATATTCCAGCCAAGCATCTCCTCAGCCATTTAGGAGGCTAAAAAGGCGAGCTGATGCTGATGCTGAGGCTGGCACCTGGCCCTGTGCAAACGTGGCTCTGAATCAAAGAAGATCCAAAGCGGCGGCTGATGAGGTCGAAACATTTGATGAATGATATATGTCATAAGCTTCACTTCGCATGAAAAAGAGCATTCGTTCATTGCTGCCCAAAGGCTCAAGCTCACCAGAATGCAGTGAAGGTTATTTCCAGCCACATCACTGGCAGGGGCCGGCAGAAGGGCCCAAGTCTGTCCCTTGTTGTAGGTGATAAACGTCTTTATGTGATTATCCACCAGTTTGTTGGCCAGATACATGCCATTTATCCCCTCAACCTAGAAGAGAAATCAGAGACGGGACCAGGAAAAATAAAAGTATACATCACACAGAAAGGCCTCTGTCAGTGTTATTATTGTTATTATTATTGATGCATTAACACTGAACAGCTAATGTTGTAACCGGTTGATGTGGAGCACATCTAACCACTTTATTCACAGGGTTAGCTAACCTGCAGCAATACATCATGCTATTCAGTAGAATAGTATTATAAACTCATTGTGTGTTTTATATGTAAAATCACAATGTGAAATTGAGTGTAACGGTGGAATATATGTGGCGGGTTAAAAAGGGCAGTATTCCCCTCATAATAAACATTGTGGCGTGGAAATATGAAGAAGCACAAAATGGAAACACTGCTGTGTTTGAGTCACTTTTCATGCAAAAAGGCCACACAACTGTCAGTAAAAGAGGTTTTTCTGCTTTTAAAAATGAATATACGTATGTGAATTTTACATTGTTGGTCAGACAAAGTGAGGGATTCAAAAACATCAGATGTACGTTTCTAGGCTCATTATTCACAGTTTGGTAATATTTATAGACAACACCACAAATCAATTATTCAATAACGAAAATAACGGCTACTTTAATTATAATCACAGCTTAGTTAATTAGCAGAGGTCATTGACTTGTATGCATTAAAGGTGGACAGGGAATTAGCTGTGCTGTGACAGAAGCAGTGGCCCGTGAACAAGACGGACTACACACCTTATAAAAGTCCACCAGCAGGTTACCGGCGGGTCCTCGGCTGGTTCTCAGATTCTCTAATGAAAGGGTAAAGTAGACCCCAGGGGAGTCTGAGATGTACAGGCTGTAAGTATTGTTCTGATTCCACTCCTGGACGGCAGCGAAGACCTGCTTCTCATCTGTGCTGATGATATGCATGTCCTGCAGGAGGGTATGGCAGAATGACAGATATAAAAGGGGTTTAGAAGATACTTATATGTAATGAGACCTCTTTTATTATCTGACAGTTATTTGGAGCCCACCTTTGGCAGACAGTATTTAGGTAACTTCATCCGCCTGAAGGATTCTCTCATGTAGGAGACAAAGTAGCTGGCTCGTCCCGACTTGGTCACCTTTGCAATAAAAACAAAGACGGTTTGTCAGTCTTTAAACAAACCACATGCACATATCTTAGTGTCACTTCATTTTCAAATTATGCAATGAGAACTTTTTTTTTCCTACATAGAGGAGACTATGTAGGCTGAAAAAAAAAATCAGGATGGGGATGTTTTCACAAGACGCACAATATGTGAGAGGATTCGCCAACATCCCAAATGTGACTGCGTTGTGAAATGAGGACATGAAGCTAAAGTGTTTCCTGAAGGAGGTGTATTAATTCACAACGCATGAGTGGCTCGATAAAATGCTCGCAATTTTACTTCGCTTTCCCCCGCTGTCGAAAGCAGACTAAAATTACAAGCACAACAGAAATTATTATCATTATCTCAATTAGTCTAAAGCTAAGAGGCAGTGAAGATTGTGTTGGCTTTATCTACAGTGCAGCTTGAAGATCTTAATGCACTACCACTTTCCCATCCACTTACAGGCAAGGCAACACTACTTGATTGCTTATTTTCTAATCAACTAGAAGGATGGTGTTTGTCTCCCAACACACTACATTAGGGCTCTAATGGAATAATCTATCGAAAATCAATGAGCTGCATTTTCCCAGACCACATTTTTGAGGATGTTGCACTTGGCTGTTCCTTCTCTCCCATGAGACTTTGGAGGTGTTGAAGACTGCTTATTTCGTTGTAGCCCAATCGATAACCTCATTACTCTTTGTCAAGTTAAATCCAACTGCCCCGAGCAATGAAAGTCACAAGAAAGTCATCTGTGCCACCACAGCTCCGCGCAGACACTCTCCCTGTGTGTCCTGTTATTTTCACCAGCATCTTCCTCATGTCTGCCTCTGCCTTGACGGTCAATCTCATCTCGGCTAAATGCAATTTGGGCATTTTATTGAATCACCATTTCTGAACCATGCTGTGATATATAATTTTTTTTTCATACATTTTCATTCTTACTTCGCAGCCATTCCAATCAATTCTCTGGATTAAGTGATGCTGAAAGTGAAACTGGGTCACCGCTAAAGTATAGCTGCTGTAACATATCAAAAGATTAAATCTGAGGATAAATAAATTAAAAACCAAGAGCAAACATTTAGAGGTGTTTATTCAAAATGAAAGAGCGCAGAATGATCAGCTACAAAAAGAGCACTAGAGAGCTGCGCTCCTCTTATTTTTATTTTCCAGAAACAACGCTGGAGTCTACCAAGGATGAACAAATGCATCAAGGCTGACCAAGAAAGAGAAAATTGCTTTGCCGAGAATGGAAATCAATGACAGTTGAGGGCATTTGAAAATTAAATTTCTGATAATGACCCTGCCTGCCACTGTCTAATTGGAGTCAAAGTCAGAGTGAGTGGTAATAAGGACACCAACCTGTCTATTCACAGTTCCTTTGTCGTGTGCTCTCAGCAAGCAAACACATTTTTCAGGCATGGAGTATGTCTGTGCGGAAACTCAAACACTGAGTGTGCCTTCACATGAACGAGACAAAACCTAATCAAAACACACATTGGGCCTGTGGGGAACAGGTGTGTTGGAGAAAGCCATTATATGGGTTATGATGGAAAAGCATGAATTGGATGCACAAGATAGAAAAAATAAAAACAACAACAACAAAAAAAACAAAAGAAAAATGAAAGAAAATCAAAGTTCATGGATTCAGCAGCCTGAATGTTAAAGGTGAAGACATAGTTTAGTTTAATCCAGAGATATAATCTATCAGTAAGCAAACCTGTGTGAAAACATATTCATCCTGCACAACCAGTGAGTTGGTGTCGACGTATCCAGGAAAGAGGTACTGTCTGTTGCCGTCTGTGCAGCGCTGGGCTCTGCACTTCACGTACTGAGCGCCTGGAAAGAGGCAAAAGGAAATCAATCAGAAGTAAATTACAACCATTTACTTTATATGCACTGGAGCTGCTATAGAGAGGGCACTGTACTGTATATAATAAATATACTTAAAGTTCACTGTTCTGAAACAACTTTAATCTTAGAGAACGACTACAAGACAGTGCCGCAATCTAAATGAACTGAGATACGAAATTAATATAGTAGAAGCTGTTTTTGTAGCGTGTCAGACTACTGAAAAAAAAAAGAAAAAAGTTCAGGACGTTATTGTGTGAGACAAAAAGAGTTTGTACAGTATGCTAATTCACATACAGATTTTCCCACCACGGGAGAAATATGAGCATCTTTTCCAATGCAGAAAACCTCCATAATTGGAGTAACAGAGTATACCATGCTGTTTGTAAGAGGGAAGTTGAAGTTTGTCTATGAGACACAGGGGATAGATTAAGGAGAAGAAACATCAATCAACCCACTAAAACTCTCCATTTTTGTCAGGAGACACCTATTCTGCTTTACTAGACCTTCGGGGACCAATCTGAACAGCAGAACGAGTCTCATCTTCCCCGTGACCTCGCTCTAAATGAGAGGCAAGGGGTCCTGTGGGTCTTGCTACTGTGGCAGACTGGAGTGCTGCACTCACGGCCTTTCGCGGTGCGCGTCTCGATGTGGACCACATCTGATTCTTTGTCCAGACCCATTACCGCCCTTGGAAGATGCGGGAGGAGGAGAAGATGGAGAGAAGAGTAGAAAGAGGTGGAGGAGGGGGGAGGAGAAGTGGGGGGAAAAAACGAGAATGAGAGGAGAGTTAGAAAATGCTCGGGTGAGTTTCGCAGCTGCAGATGGACAACTCTACTCAGTGAAACCAAAACAAGATGTTTATATCTCCTGTAAATCAGTCCGTTTAGGATCTGAGGCACCAGCAGCAATTAATCTCAATTCACTAACATCATCATCAGCATCAACACAGGAAACAACAAGAAATGGTGGGTGGGGGGCGGCAGAACATCAGCTATTCCCATGAATATCTACAATTGCAAATATGTGTTGTTATAAAATTGTAGGTGGCTGCAAATGCATCTTGAAGAATAAGTATTTGACGTAATATGCATGAATGAATGTTTTTCAAGAGCACAAATAATGCATTCTTTCGGGTGCTGGTAAACCCGCTGTGCTTTTCTTATTTATCAAATGTTTCGCTATTCAAGCATGTGGAGAGGATGTCCTCCAACCAATGTCCTTTCTTTTCCCAGCAAAAAAACAAACACACACACACACACACACACACACTTGGGTTTGACACATGCCATGACAAAGAGGGATAAACAGGCTCACATCAATATTCACTGCCTTGTGCCTGAGCAGTTGAGATTACTAAATGACAGCGACAACAAAAACAGCATGTCATGTTTGTGCTATGGGAAAAAAAGCACAATATTCCTTCATGTCTACGTGACATGGATATAATCCGTTTTATGCTCGACTGCCGCCAGTGCGATGTGTTTTTGACAAGAGGTCACGGGATCCTCCTGACAGCTTACGGTCATGAACACTGTCATTATGCAAATTATAATTAATCACTGTACGAAAACCGTACAAAAATAGGATGCACATAATCATACCAGTAGAATCGGCCTGGCATCACGTTGTCGTGAACAAGCTGCCACTTCCTCCCAAAGTCCATTGAGCTGTACAGCTGCAAGATAAAATTAGGCTGATCTTCATCCTCATCCACTTCATTCACATCCACAGCAGAAATCACATGGAAACAAAAGTTTTTTAAAATAATGCAAACGCTTCAGCATCATAGAATATCTCATCTCCACTTATAAGTTGATTCAGGATGCAGTCAGAAGCTAACCTTGCCGTCATGACTGTACGCCAGCATCCAGTTCTCCTGTGCCGGATGGAAGAGGAGGCTCAGGATGTTGAAGTTAATGGGATGCTTCTCAAAGCTTGCCCCTTCATCTGAACTGATGAGAACAGCGCTCTCTACCTCTGGGTCGCTAAGCATCATTATCTAAAGTACGGAAGGCCAGACGAGGGATATGGCATCAGAGGAGGGAGAGAGAGACAGAGATACAGTCATTTGACAGCAATTTAAAAAGAAAAAAGACAAGCAATTTCATGTCAGGAGCGAGTGTCTGAGAGATCAGAGAGACGGAAGCAACAGGGGAATGCTGACCTTCTGTTTGTTGGTGGGGCAGACGTACAGGTAACTTAAAACTGTCCTTGAACCCACTTTGTCATTGAGTTTGTTGTAGGTGCTTCCATAATCAGTGGATCTGGTTACAGAGAAAAGAAAAAAACATGTTCCTTGTTTGATATACAGAAAAAGAAAAATCCATTAGAGACCTGCCTGAAACAGATTTTAAAGCACCATACCGATGGTCTGGTATGTTTCAGCCCATTAACTGCAAATCAGTTATTCTTTATGTGACTGCATCTCCAAAGCATATGTGTTTAGATTGATTTTCTACCATTCAGACAGCCTTTTTACTTTAAGGAGGGGGAAATCAACGTGCAGAGACTAGCTTTATCCTAATGGCTTGTTTTCTGTGTGTGCTGCTGTTGTAAAGCACTTTGCTGCAATGCTGCAAGAAATGTGCAACACAGAAAACATGTGCTGTTATTACTTCAGCACCCGGTCATCTACTGTACTGTACTGTAGGTATTCAACCGCCATCCTTCAGCACAGGTTGGTGGTGAAAAAGAATGAATGTGACTGAGGAAAATCAAGTTTAAAATGACCTATAATCATGTTCTCAGCTGTATCGTGACATCAATATGCAAATTTACCCTCTAATTCCAAAAAGCTGATTTTGTCGACACTGTGGGACTTGAATCAAGAGGTTCCAGACACTGAAGTAACCTCAGTGTTTTTAATTACTCAAGTAAATCTTTTCAAACAGAAACAAAAGAGCAAAAGTTCCCCAAGTTCCCCAACACTGGGGGATCAGTTGATTGATTGTTAATTGCTCAATTACAGCTGATTCATGATACTTCAGAAAATAGTTGTGACTCCCTTTTCATTAAAGCAGTTCTTATTTGTCCAAAGACTTCCTGGACCAATAGGCGCCACAGTTGGTTAAACCTAGCATTATGAGTGCACACCACACACACTAAAGATGCACAAACACACAGGGTGACAGGACACATATCACTGTCGACTGCAGGAGGCAGTAATTCAAATGTATGGTGCATGCAAGCTGTAAAATACAGAGAAGCACAAAATGAACAGGTGAAATATGGTCAGGTGCAGGAAAGGACGATGTTAAATGGTGAAGGTGAAGGAGAAGTCACAGCAAATAAACACGTACACATCAAAGATTGTGTCGTGTCTGTCAAATTAAGGGGGGGGGGGGGGGGGGGGGGGGGTGCAGGTTATGACCCACCCCCAGTTTATTTGAGCCTGAGAGCTGAAAGATACAAGTATCTGACTGCTAACTGACATTAGCATGGGTGTAAACATACATACTATAAACAACGCAGGTTGTGAAATCGCCCAGTGCATCGGCCTTACAAATGTTTTATGAGGAGGGAAATGTATTCAACAGGTTTCTTATAGGCCTCAGGGATGCACGTGAAGCATTCTCATGGGTGACACTGAATTTAAAAATAACAGCATTTACAAAAAAAAAAAAAAAAACCCCGGGCACTTTAAGCTTATTGGAACATTATGGGAAAAGTATCTCGTATTTATGTGGTATAATCATGCATAAGCACAGAGGGGCTCATCTGAGAACTCCTTCCTGCTGCCGCATTAAAGAAGTTCCGACTCCATTGCTGTTTGACAAGCAGCTCCAAATATGGAGATCAAGAGCAGCATTAAAAAGTTTGACATAATCATTAGGCATTTTCCCACTAGAAATTGCAATACAGCGCAGCAATAATACAGCTTTGACAAACACAATATGCAAAATAAACATTCACCTTACACATGTCAAGCAAATGTCACGTGTTTGCAAGCTGATTCATGCGCTTCATATATGTAATGGAACCAGCGGCTGCATGAGAAAGAGGAAGGAAATCAATTTATGAACTCCACATATGCGTTGGCAAATGGTCAGCACTAGCATAAGTACACTAAATGCAATTTGTAATTTAAAGGCTAAAACATCCAGCGGTGGCAAAGTCCTTGAATGTAGCCAACCCTCTGAGTGATGTAAGCCATTACTCACATTTTATGCTAGTGGATAGTGGTGCAGTGAAGACAGTGAGGAAGGAATTTGAAGACAGCCTTTCCAGAGCAGCAGTGAAATCCCCTTTGATACAGTTTTTTATCTTAAATTAATGCCAGAATAGCCAGCACTTGTTCTCAGTTTTCATCCTCTTTGTATTCACTTTCCTTTTCAGCAGGGACAGCTTGAGTGTGCTTTTCTTTTGCAACAGTCCAACAAATTAGCAACACAAAAGTGATGAATGCAGGTTCAGGGTGATGTATTTATAAGGAGATAAAAAAAAAGATTATAAAAAAAAGAGCACAAACAAATCATCTACTTTTTGATCCTCATTAATTAATGGCCTGTGTCTTTAAAAAATCACTTAGGTTTGTCACAACATGTTACAAATACTCGCTCTTTCATGCATCCCATGACAAGGGTAGATGTGTCATCCCAGTCTTCATATTTGTCCTTGCTACAAACCGCCAATCCACGCTCTCAGTTCTACCTGAGCGCCTCCAAATGTAATTTCACTGCATAATTGGATAGATACCCAGAGTCTGCCATCATTGTCTGTGCATTAATCTGAATCGTGTCATTTGTTGTTGACATTGTTTTCAAAGACTTACCCCTAAACACATTTGTATTTGCGCTTAAGCACTCCTTTTCGCCTGGCACATCCGTCCGTGATTGTGGCAGTGGGAGAAAGACTCTTGACTGATGTTATAACACTCTGAAGTTTCCTCACTAGACAAGACAATCATCTTGAAACATAAAGGGACTTGATGCGTGTTTAGATAGCTCCTGCAAGTCAAGCCATTGATCTGCACATTGCATTTTGCCACCAAACACTGGCCCGGAGCTGTAGTCATAAATCATTTATTGTGTTATCACAGAAATCATTTACTCCCATTTCTTTTCATAACATTCAAATCTCGGCTACTCTGATACACATACTAAGAGCCTTTGTGCACCCCCTGAGGTACACTCTAATTTACTCATGGTGCCATTGTTAAGCAGACACCTTGATGATGGAAGACCTCCTGTACACAATATGGGATATCAAAACGTGTCAAGTCGGGTGTAAATCTTGCAGGAGCCCCTGGTGAAACATATTAATTTGAATCTCTATGCTTGGCGGACTTATGGTCTCTTTTTCACGTGTATTTCAGAAAGAAATGAGTTCTCTGCAGGCTATGGGAGAGGTGAGAAAAGAGGCATATCAAAGGCTGGATTGTGCTCTATGTTATAATCCTTAATGAATTCCATTCTTATTTATGACCTGACAGGGCACTGTAACTCACCTCCCAATACATACTGAATGGAATTACTGGAGCTATACAGTCGCAATTGCATGTCAATTGCTTCTGAAACAAAAGGTTACAGATGACAATCAATCAAAAAACTCTGGAAAGAAGTTTCTAGGTCAGAGGAAACGAGCCACAGATCCTAACGCAGAATCTCTCAGATAAGTCTTCCGGTTTATCTTTCAAAAATAGCCTTTCAGAAAGTTTCTTTTCTTGTGATGGACAGAAAATAGGTTGGGCCTTTTCCAAAAGGTCACTTCAGTCTTAGGTGTGTTATTTATGGGACTGTGGGAAGCAGAGAGGAAGCGTCATCCAGAGCTGCTTCAGATTGCTTTATTAAAACATACTTCATATTGGCTTCCACTTTGACTTGATTGTTCATATCCTAGCAAGGAAGAGCACCATAAATCATACTCACTGCGCACTGAAAGCTCTATGAATATATTATTCTTATTGTTTTTAGGGACTTTTGCATTTTTATAAAATTCTTGCAATGATGCCGTAACTTTTCCATTTAGTCGGAAAAGGAAAAATAGCAGCGATTAAAAATGAACTCACCTCCAGAGCGAGCTCTCGGTGACAGCCCCCAAGTTGAAGTCATACAGCTTAGTCAAGATCAGGATCACCTACAACATAACAGCAACAGACACATTTAATTATATGCCAGGGTCTGGTCTAAACAGTCTTTGCATGAATGCCTCACTAGCATACATTACCTGTCTATACCTAATGACGTGGAATGAATACAACATGTCTGCCTCATCACTTTTTTAATAAATATCAACCTCATACAGTATATTATAGCAATGACAAGTGAACCTGGTGTTGACAGCATATGTCAGTCTGCTGGTGGCAGGATCTGAAAAAAAAAAATCCATTGGGCTGTCAAAAATTTTGTCTGTATCTCATGTGGAATGATACCTACATGACAGCGAAAATCTGAACTTAACTGTTCAGTGAACAATGAAAAGAAATGCACAAAGTGGCTGCACTGCAACGCCCCCTTTCATTCTCATTTTTCTTTTTCTTTTCTACCTTGTGTCTCGCTTTTACCTTCAAAATAGTGAAGTAGTTCAGCTGCAAAAGCACCAACAAATGTTGATCTCAAATATTGATGGAAGATGTTGTGTTATTTTACTCATTGGAAGACATCCAGTTCCAGTTTGGGCTAAATGCTTTTGCGTGTTCTCTGAGGATGGTTGGACAATGTGTTTCTGGGAAAGCAAAAATGTGGCCCATAAAAGCCTGCCAAAGCACAGAGGGCAGAGTGAAATGGTGTGCAAACACATTATTGTCACTCCAATGGCATTATAAATGAGTTCCCATGGGGATGCTCATAACTCAGCATAGAAAGGAGTGGGGGGGGGGGTAGGGTAAGAGAGTTTGGGGCAGGGCATGGAAGGAGGAATCAAGAAGCAGAAACACGGCATAATATGACAATTTTTTTTTTAATGCCTGAAAGATAGGTCAAAAGCTCAATTACAGTGAGTTTAAACGCATTAACCTTATGGGACCCGTGGAACGAGTCATTAAACTGAGAAAAGCCACACAAGACTCAGAGGAACAAAGACATGCCTCTAAGTCTGCTTTGAAAATGTTAAAAACCCAATTGACCCACAATTTAGCCATCAAACGGCCACTGTGCTTGGCTGGGACTATCTGCATTACAGGTTAATTAACCAATCACACAGGGAGATAAGCATTTGCATAACTAAATGCACCATGTCTGCAAGGTCCAACACTGGAGTCTGAATCAATTTGGAGTACAGACTTAGTTAAATGGCTGTGATGTTAGTCCTAATTGCCTGCTTTGAAAAATAGATACAAGAGAAAAACTCTGCCACACTGTTGATCGTTTGTCTCTTCAGTTCTTTTCCATGAACAACAATGACTCGGTGTCACGGGACATTATAAATACTACAAGGTAAATTGAATCTGGAATTGATTTTTATCAGTGTCAAACCAGAGGCAGTTCGTTCCTAACCAAAGGAATTCAAATAGCACAGCGAATTAACGGTGTGAGCAACAAATAGACGTTCACAGTTTTATGGGTTTCAATCACTTGAGCCATTTTGCACGTGGATCCAATTTAATCAAACGTTCACCAATTCAGATGAGGATGTAAAATGAGAGGATGTAAAAAAAAAAAAAAGGATGTAAAAAAAAAAAAAAGAAGCCCCAAACCGCGAAACTCGATAACAAAAAGGCTCACAGCACTGATGCAGCACTTGCCATTAGGAGCTTTGTCTTAACTGCTGTCAACGTGTTTGTGCGGTTGACTCATTAACAAAAGCTGACCTGCTGAATTGGGTCAGTGAAGCTCTACCTCAGGGACCAACCGACTAGTGAGGCAGATGACTGTTTGGATGATTTGTCCCTAAGTGGATACATCAAGAGTACATCACCGGAGACTGTGTGTTCCCACGTCCTCAGCGTTATTGATAGGCTCTGCATCTGTGGCTCAAAGTCAATAGGGAGCAACTACTATACATGCAAATGCTGGGACCAGTGGTGGCGGTAGTGGTGGTGGTGGGGGGGGGGGGGGTAGGTTACGCATGACTTGGACGGCAGATGTGCGAGTCGCAGTGTGAAAAAAACCTGTCAGATGAAGCCGCATTAGATGCATAAAAAAAAATCCTACGAGTTTATGGTGAAGTTGTGCGTTTATGTAAATACCGGGAACCAACAAACACAAAATGGCTTCCAGAATTATTTTGAGCCTTCTAGGTAAATACAATTCTCCATGCATATCATCGCTCACTTGCATACATGAAATTAAGTAAGGACCCTGGAAGGCCAAAAGCAGTGCATTTATTCATGTTTATGTTTTATTGATGTGAGCAAAGAGAGCTTTGCCTCGGGAAAGTCAACCAATCATTTTTCAGATTGGCTCTCACCCTCAGAGGAGTTGGGTTTAGTCATCCTCTTATCCTAACGTTCTATTCTTGTTGCCTTCTTTCCCTTCTTTGACTCTGTTTTCTCCCTCCTTCTCTCCCCCTTTTTCCTTGTCTCTCTCTTTCAATCCCTCTGTCTGTCTTTCTTTCATTTTCTTCTCTGTCTTTCAAAAACAAGCTCTCTGGTACTTCCTCTTGCTGTGGCTCTTTTGCATTTGCCATATAAAAGAGGAATCCACGCATACACGGAGAAGTGAAAAAGAAAAAAAGAGCATCAGTCAGGTGCCGTTTGACCATGCAACACTTTTTAACTGGGTGAATGGCTGAAGACACGGCCTCCATGGCAACGCAGGTGTTACAGCCATAATGTCATTGTGATATACCGTATCCGCTCGATGCAAATGACACACATACACACACACACACACGGACCCACATGAGCCACTTGCACAGTCGTTCATCCATGCAGCCTATGCATGTACAGCGCGTTCGCAGACACAGACTGTTGGACCAAAGCAAATCTTCAAAAAAAATCCCTATCAATTTTTTTTCTTCTTCTTCTTCTTCTTTTTTTAAATATTTATTTTAAGTGAAATATCAAATTTTTGGAGTGCTTCAGTGGGACGTGAGAGGCATCTCAACATCATGTCTCAGGGCAGACGATTTTCTACACAGCTCACAATTTAGGCATGAATCATCTTTGTCTGTACTATAACACTGGCTATTAATAAAATCTAATCATTGGAGTAGGTATATTGTGCTTTCCAACACCACCACACTTCAAATGAAACCTGTTACACATGCAGCCCCCAGTAAAGCATCATTAAGACAGCACCCCTCAAACATCATTCCTGTCTAATTGGGTAGTCGAGGGAAAGAAAGGGGGACACCGGCTCCACACATCACACCTCCAGATTGTTGTTTCTTTTCTGCTCAGGAGTAACACATCATCAGGAGCAGGAACAATCTTTAGAAAAGTGAGAAATGCAGCCACTTTCATGTAGATCTGCCACTGTTTTTGAACCTTGCTCGAGGGGACAACTGAAGGATCTAAATTAATTTCCAAGGGACCCACAAAGTTGAAAACACTGAATGATGTAAGGCTCTTTGTGATAACTCTGCTAACGGCTCATGTTCAGAGAGAAGCATTGACACGTATCTCTATTTTCTTTACCTTTAGCATCCTCTGAAAAGTTCACGGCTAAAATGATACACATTTACATTCTCATAAATACACATAAGCTTTTGTATACCGTACTGTAGGGTAAACACATCCATAGACAGAGCCATCTCCTGGGAGTAACCCCTGTCTATTTATCTCCTCCGAGTCGAACCACTATATCAAAATGTCTGAAGACGCGCTGAAATGTGTCAACACCAATTAAATCTTTTTTTCTTAAATATAAGCTTTCATAATAAGTGTTCTTCTTAGATATGCCAACCTTTTTCGGTCAGCTGTCTGGAGGTCAGTTTCTGTGACCTTATCAGATTTGATAAACAGACTGAAGGTGGGTTTTGAAACCGCTGAGTGATTGAATTGAACACAAGCCGACACTCGATGAGTGCAGGTGTTTCTCTGTTTATCTGGGCTGTGTGCAGATGCATTTGTTCAGAGTGCGTGTGAGTGAATTTGTGTGTGCTTTCCTATTTTGCAACAAGAGAGAAGATGTCCTGCACTACATAATCATCTAATCATTTATAATAACAACTTAACCAGAAAAGCACCTCGCTGAGATGACATCTCTGTTCTGGAAGAGATGTAGCCACAACAGCTGCAGCAGCAGTGAACATACAACACTGGAACTCCTCTCTCCGTTTTTTACAGACCTGTGTATTGAGTTTCAGCTCAGTGGTTTTCGATCTAGACCACAATTTTACCGTTTTGGTTCACTGTCACCACTATCAGGGCGTGGTTTTCAGGGCCAGCAGCAACAGACAGAAACAGTTAGTGACAAGCTAGTGAACATAGCGGTGCATTTGGCAGCTAAGGGGCCAGCGATTTCCCTCAGGAGCTCATTGAGCCCAAAAACCAGAACCCAAAGAATGAATGTATATACACATTCATCAAGGTGAATACACAAACATGACACCAAATGAATGATAATGTTAATGTTATAATGTGGAAATAAGGATCTAAAATCTAAATTTCCTCTCAAGAGGTGATGATTTGTCGGCATTTTGTTCACAACATGTTTCCACTGGTCCCAAGTTGCCAAAAACAATCAGTGACTGCAGGTAACTGATGCCCAGCTTCTACATAATTATTCATAATTACCCCAAAAATGACTCTGTTATCGCTGCTTCAAATAAGAAGCAGAGGAAGTGGTTTCAAAGCTGAGAGCATGGACACAGTGGGAACAGCCAAGTCTTCCAAATAATGCAGATCCATTGGGGGGAAGGGGGGGGGGGGGGGTTATGTACGGTGGCCATTATCAGACAGTAAAACACTGGCATATCACGGTGTCCTCACGCAAATGCAATCCTGTGGTTGCAAAAATAAAACCTGTTTCATTTGTTGTTAATCTCATTACTTTCTCGACTTCATTAACGGAAGTAAGACAGAAGCCAAGGGCAAGAAAAAAGTCATTTGAGTAACTTGACAAACACTTTGTTTCCTTTAAGTCAACTTGCTAATTAATGCCTGGATCTCCAACCCACACTTAGAACATTCCAGGTCCATTGTAGACTATCACGTTTAATTTTCATTTTTCGTGCTCTGAAAGAAAAGTTCACCAGCCAAGCGCAAGAGAAAAAAAAAGAAAGATTTAGTTTCCTCCTCTGAGCCAAATGGCCTTTAGAAAAACATCGTGATGACTAGCATAAACAGAGAGATGATCTCTGTACAAAAACTTAAGAGTCACAGTGCAACCAACACTGTAAGTGTAACTTCTCCTCTCTCTCGTTAGATTAATATATTCATGCATCCATTAGGAATTATCTGATGCAAACACCTGCGGAGAAAAGAAATACAGTATTGGTTGCAAATTTGCATACATTTCTTAAAGGCTTGACAGCAACGAGGCCAAAATCAAGTTGCACTGTGAGTGGGTGGAGGGATGAAAACATAACATCTTGATTGTGGCTCTGTGAGGACATCTCCAAAGCAGAGCACTTAGCAAAAAAGACAAACGTCTTTTAAGAGAAATGGTGCGGTCGAAGCAGGGCCTTACTCTGTCCTCATCTTATCTGTGGACCAGATTGATTGTTTGTACTTTTGTGGGTAAAAACATACTCCCGGGGATGCTGCTTTCATCAAGTAAACCCCAGCAAAAGGTCCCTTGTGCATTAGTCTGCTGTGTGTATGTTTGCTTATCCTCCCGACTGCTGAGCTTTGGTCATATAGCCCTGATGCTTTGAGCCTGAGAGGTTTCAGCAATCAATTCAGTCCATTATGGCAGGGAAATTAATGAAATGGGCTGAATATAAAAGGGTTTTACTTCAAATACTGCTCCATTGTGAGGAGATTTTGTGGGCATGTTATGTCTCTCCGATGCTAACAACAATGCACAATAAATTGCCATTAATGGGGAAAAAAGATTGTGATTGCTCTGCTTCACTTTTTTTCTTTTTATTCTTCTTCTTTTCTTGTTTCTCTTTTTTTAAAAGCTTAACGTAAAAAAGTCGGTGAAAGTCATTTTAATGGACCTGGTATAGGAATATGCTCGGTACACATTTTTCCTCCTGTGTTTTGATGATGGCTTTGCGGCACAGTGCACATCCATTTGCACAAAAAGGTGAAAAACAAAGAACGCAGTATTCAAGGACAAATTTGATGGCAATTTCAGAAGTCATTTAAATGATTTGACACATTTGACAAAGTTTTAGTCACATCCTGTGCAATTTGAAATTAATTTGATGCATTGTAAGTGGTGTGGAGAGCCAAAAATACAACATTAGCATTTTACTATGACAGGCTTTTTTTAAATTCTTGTTTGCTCATATTCAGTGTTCAGTTGAAGGTTGAAGGTACACCACCATGACTGCAATTTGTTCTTTCTGTGTATAATCCTTCATAACAGAGACTAGAAATCTACATTGATAAATAATGATAATATGAAATCTTGAGAGAAATGAACAGTCTCTTATTGGGGTTTAACACTACTTAGCATTTTGGACAACTTTAAAGAATGTAACACCATTCATTTATTCCTGTCTCTTCTGTTCCCTCACAGCTTTGGCTCCTAATGGCTTGGCTTCTGCCCCGGGGGGGTGGGTGTCTGAGCCAGAGCCAAAGGCGGTAGTTGTGGGGTCCAAATTGAGATTTTGGAAGGAGAGGAGCCCTTCACCTAAAATGACCCCCTTCTCTGCCAAAAGTGCTGTGAGACTCAGTTCATGAGCTAAATGTGTCCCACTCTTGCCCATTTTGTCTTTTTTTCCCCCTCTTGTCACTTATTTGCATTTTTCATAATGTGTAGAAGCAGCGACCAGCCACTCTTTCAGGTTTAGTTCACATTCGGTTTTACACTCTATTTCTTCTACAGATTATATTTATATACTACATATTTGTTTTGCCAGTTATGTTTAGAGTGGAACATACAGGATGATGTTCAGTGTGAATGTCTTTTTTAGGAAATAGAATATCACATTCTTGTACAGGACTTAGGTCTAGTTAATGAGTAGTTTTCATAGCATGTGAACTACAGTATACTACTTGTATTAGTCAGGGTGGGAAAGCTTTGTTTTAAGAGTCTTGTGCCACTTTTCCCCTGAGAAAAATTTGTAGATAACATCTAGTAGATCAGGCCCTTCTCTTCTCCAGGCGCTGTGACTGAGACCGACAGGGCACTGGGTTCACTGGGCTCAACACCCACTAATATCTGATGACCGACAACAGGAAAGGTCACCTGAGTTTATTACAATGAGGTCTAGTGGCTTGTTAAAGCAGAAGTGAGTGATATATTT
The DNA here is from genome assembly GCF_905171665.1 of Trachurus trachurus. Taxonomy (NCBI): domain Eukaryota; kingdom Metazoa; phylum Chordata; class Actinopteri; order Carangiformes; family Carangidae; genus Trachurus; species Trachurus trachurus. The sequence goes on from NC_139906.1 coordinate 13,947,104, forward strand.
GTTTTAATATAAGTCTTAAATAGTTATATCTTCCGACAGCAATCACTTACATAGAGTGTTTGGACTGAAACACGGGTCTCTCAGTCCCTCTGCTCTGCTCTGAGCCGAAGAGAAAACATTTATCGTATCCTACAGTTTTTATCCAATGAGGAGAGAGAACGGCATGCAGGGCTGTGTGTGCAGCCAAGGAACGCCGTGAATGTGGTGACGTAGCGACGAGGACTGTTATGGTGCGTTCAAGGAAACTCGTATTTTTCCGACCGTGAAGTGGTACCAGTTCGATCTGGTACGAGTTCACCGGTCGGAAGTTACGAGTGGCCGTTATAGTGACTTTCACCGGTAAAACAGGTCGGAAAAACACGAGTGGGTTGCCTGGAACGCTACAAAGTCGTAAGTTGTGACTTGAAGCTGTAATTTACGATTTCAAAAGCCTGCCTGGAACGCAGCATTAGCGAAAACGACCGGATCACTCACTTCTGCTTTAAGTTATCTGAGAGCTGTTGACATACTTTCCAGGACTTTCAGATCATGTTTACTGGGTACAGTAGATCAAAAAACAGATTGTTTTAATCCTTCACATTACCACAGAATAACTACTAAAATCCAGAGAAAGCCTGAGTATCTCCGATGCTTGTTGTTTGATTGAAAATGTTGACTATTGTCTAGCAAATCTTGTAACATCAATGGGCCTACTAATGCAGGACTTAAGTATTAAGTCCCACAAAGGTTTAGGTTTAAGCTTGAGTTGTTGCTGTCAAGTATCAGTGAGTATGTGAGTGTGTGCACTGACCTGATACTGAGTAATTTATTAACAAGCTTTAAAGTTTCACACATGGATAAAATAACTCTTAACCCAGAAATCAATTGTCCTTTGCCACTTTAAGAGCCTTCATGAGAAGTTGTGCTACAGCTAACTGCTGCAGCAAAGCATCAGCAATTTGGTAACATTTAACACTGGAGTAAAAGCTAGTGTAGGACAACTGATGTAGAAATTTGTTTTCTGTTTCTAAATTAGTTTTTCTATGACTGACAGTCAGAGATATTAGATTTGATAGTTAGATTAGACAATATTAGATTAGATAATAAAAGAAAGCTTCAATGGCATTCATGTATTTGCCCAGGTCTTTAACTGAGACACAAAAATAGCACAACAATAAAAATCAACACACATCCATGCAGCATACAGATTTTACTGCCATGGTTGGTTTCAAGTTTAGTTATTGGAATTGGAAAGGAGAAAATGGTACTGGAACACCACTAGTTTTAACACTAAAAGTACTTAAAAGCATTAACGTTAAGACGAGATTGTAGTTTCTGCTAAATGTTAATTTAGTCAACACACTGTGTCCCATGGTTCAAGTCACTGAACCATCTTTCCACAACCTTAACTTATTAGATGAACGAACACCACATCGTAGTAATGAACTGCTTTAGCGTGCTTTGATTTCTACAAGCCGGGAAAATAAATAAAATACGTTGTTGGAAAAATCTTGCAGAGATCTTCTGTATCAACTTTTGTCAACTTGTTAGATACTGTTAATTAACATTTCCTCATTCTGTTGATAGAAAACATCATCTTGGCTGCTGCGTTCATCTAATTACATATTCATTGAAAAATGAATCCTACATGGACGCCTTTAACTGGAATTGTATATACTGTGACAGTTTGAGCAATGTATTTGTTTGTTTGATTTTGTCTTTGTTTACTTGCTTGCTCTGTCATGAAAACACTCAAATATAATGCTGTTTAATCGTGACGTAAAGTGCGGAAAACAACTTTTCAAGCATATTAATTTCAGAGACGGGCTGATCCATATTTGTCACACCAAGTTTAATATGCTTTGTGTACCGTCCTCACAGCAGCAGTAAGTCATCTACACTATCCACTACATCTCCATATCAGAAAGAGACATGCAGCACAACTAAACTTAATATAGATCGGATGTGATAAGACGAAACACCAACTACCTGCATGGAATATTGAATGAAACAGTAAATACACGGCAAAGAAAGAGAGAAAAGAATTAAAAATGAGGGGGATTATAATCAAAGATGGCCATTTAAACTTTGTGAGCGACACAATTTAACTGTCAGAGTGTGTCAAGTAGCAAAGCACAGCATGAAATCAAGAATTTAAGACGGCTGGCTTCTGGAAATGGTAGCGGTAGTAAAGCCAGAACCCAATTAGATATTATTTCAAATCCAATGCTTAGTTTAATAATTTACAGTCTCATGACATACTTATTGATGACAGTTCGAATCCACTTGAATATAATCATTACCTCATGCAAATGATGTGTAGGCTCTGTCAAGTCATAGCTCTGCAAAATGTTGATGAATATTTTGTCATTGAAATCTGAATAATTGCCATAATTTAGAATCATATTTATGGTCCCTCTGATTTCAGCAATAACTCAAGTGTTTTTTCCCCCCTCTTTTTGGTTCAAAGCAAAAGCGACCAGTCACTTTACTGTAAAGGATTTGTTCCAGGATACCCATTGAGCGCGTATTCTGTTTTCTAAATGTGTCATTTTGTGTTTGGAAGTTTTCCATCATCTCCATTGATTGCGCACTGCGAGTGTGTGTGGTGATTCAGTTTTGGGTCTTTTGTATCTCACTGGATAGGAAAAAAGCATTTCGCCCACCTTCAGCTAATACATTCCTGTCAGTGTAAACTGCCAAGTCAAACCATTATTTAAGCCGACTGCCACCTGAGCAATCCCAGTCATCTTTAAACATGATAGTAACTGCTGGGCTGCTTGAGGCAATGTGCTGCTTCGAGGCAGGATAATGTTACCGATCCAGGGTCACTCGGTTCGCTTGATATTGGGGAGTAATGAAACTAAAGAACAAAGCAAAACATCTCCCAATTTGAATTCAAATTTTATGATTTTCCCAATCAGAAAATGCATAAATTTGTTTTCATAACCTAATCACAGCTATAGTTTGTGTCTCCCACACTGCGACAGTTATTAAACTAATTAATCACATGCAAACCTGTCAAATATGATTTTGCACCCACTTTGTCACTTTGATTAAAATTGAAACATAAAAGTGTGTGTGAGTGAGTGAGTGAGAAAGAGAGAGAGAGAGAAAGAGAAAGACTGTGACTTGTGGAGAGGCACAAAGAAATCAAGCCATGACAGGGTGCTTGAACATACCAGGCCTTTATTTGCTGCTTAAAATGCACTTTGTGAGGCAAAACTACAGACTAAGTGCTGAGGAAGTGCTGAGAGCCTATGTTGATGTGATGCATTATGGTCCCCAAGCACAAATGATTAATGAAAAAAAGGGCACACATGCATGTCATTTGAGGAGTAAAAACTGGGATTTTACTGAATTATTAGTACAGAGAGGGTGAAACCTCAATTCTCTGTGCCATAAAATGAAGCTGAGGGAAAAGGAATGACAGAAAATGACTTCCCTTTTTCTCAGCAAACATTTAAAAAATGCCCAGACTTTGCAATTGTTTTCACTGTAGTAACCCACAGTCTACACTCTCACATAGCAGCACACAGGATAGCTGCAGTTTCTATCAACATCTTACAATCACATCAGTGGACAGTGCACCCCTAAAGGCTTGAGACGGGCTGGATTAATGAGCAGGTTTATGGTGCTGACACCCCGAGGGACAAGGAGGTAGAAGGGGAAACGCCGATTAGAAAACGAAAAGTTATCTCGACATTTGTTTTGTTTTCATTGGCTACAAATAGAGAATCTAGAAGAAAAATCTGAAGATTATCTAATATACACAAATGCAATTTCCATATGTTTAGGTTCTACAAAATATTTTAACACAACAGGAGGAAAAGGATTCACAGTGAAATGTTAAAACTTCCACCCCTTTTGATTTTCATCATAAGTGTTAAAAGTAGTAGTAGTATAAATAGTATGGTAATAATAATAATAGTAATATAATAATAATAATAGTAAAAATCTCCTGACCCAGCAACAAAAGGGGCAAAGGATGATGAAGAGTGCATGAATATAATGTTTTATAAGGTCACATGTTGCCCCCTTTGACTGAGGATACTGTGGTTTTTCTATTAAAGGTCCAGTATTTTACACTTTTACTGTGTTTTATTTGAAGTTTTGATATCTACGTATAAGAAGATATATTTGTGGTTTTAAGTACAAAAAAACATATTAATATAATTTTACATCTTTCTCAGGCTTCCCTCTGGAGCTCTGGCAGGAACAGGGCGGTTCTGTGCTGGTCTGAACCTCTCCTCTGATTGGCTGACCGTTTTATGATTGACGCACTGCATAGCCAACCAGAGGGGGGGAAAAAACTGTTGCCAGCGACTGCCGCTTAGTAAAACTTGATGGCAGGTGCAAATGGTGATGGTCAGTCAGGGCTGAAATGAGCTGGACGGTAAAATTTGGATTAAAATGCAACAATATTTCCAAAAAAGTAACTAAACTAATGCAAGCTTATATGGATAAGTCTTAATACTTTCTGATGGGCATTAAATTCCAATCAATCTACATGAAATGAGAGGGAAATGAAGTGTGTTTCCCATGACCTTAGCCTGAACCTATTTAGACGTCAAAACCAGTCTTAGGATGATCCCAACCTAATCCTAGACCTGATCCTAAACCAAACCAGTTCTCTCAGCTCACACCTGAACTTGTAAGTCTAGTGTTTACACTTCCAGATTTCCTTGTTTGAATATGTTCATCCCAGGCAGCAAGCAGACAGATGGAAGATGGAAGCAATCATGGCGTCCTTGGACATTTAAAGTGTGCAATGAAAACAGAGAAAGGTGGATGGGGGGGTGGGGGGTCTGGCGAAGTGAGGAAACATTAGAGATGGGGACAAAAAAAATGTGCTGAGTCTCACCAATAACAGATAAGATGGACTCCCCTTGTTCCAGCATCACCATATATCACACAGTAAATGTACAAGGGTAGAAAGAACCAGGCAAATCTGCTGTTGTTTGAAATGTCTCATTAAGAAATCGGTTTCTTTAAGATTTTTCCTTGAGGAACCGTTACACAGAGAGACAGCTACACACAGGGGGTTGCCCACCCTCTCCAATTACAGTAATAGTATAAACTTTAGCCAATGGTCTCTAATATTACAATCTGTGGGAAGGATGTGTAATTACAAGCCTCCCAACATTTACTGCCTTGTAGCTCTCTAGCTTAGTGGAATGCGATGTTGTTAATAAACGTGTGGCTGGGTGTGGCTTCGGGGTGCTAACTGTGACACCACAGTATTACAGAAATCCTGACGGCCCGTTTTAAAGAGGAACTATGCAAGATTTGCATCTTAATTAAACAGCTTCGGAGTCATCGTGATGGTTAAATGACTTGTTAGGGGGAGAATGGAGGCTCTCTGTCCTCCACCTTCTCTTGGCCGAAAACCAACCTTGCAAGATCAGCACCTCCGACCTCGTGTCTCAGCTCTCATCTCGCAAGAAACATTGACTTCAATACGACACTATGACACAAACATGCCCAGTAATCCGTAATCTAATAAACGTTACCCACCTCGGTAGACATCGTTCCACGGATTGCCTTCTCGCTAGCTTCGTTGAAAACAAATGCACATGGCCGAGGGGGAGGGAGGAGGGTAAGCTGTCAGTTTTTACGTAAGTAAAAAATATGCACTCCGAAACTGTAGGGGGAGCTCCATAGAGGAAAAAAACAAAGAAAAAAGCAACCAGACTTGAATAGTTCCCCTTTAAAACACAGCCTCTAAATGTGGCATTTGTGTGTTTTGATACTTTCACATTATATCTATCACACCTGCTGTATAATAAGAAAAGACATTGAAATCTCAGTTTATACAATTTGGGACCTTTAAAAGGGGATCGTCACCAAAATTTTAATTGCATAACCTTTGTTGTATCTTACCACCTCAACAGTGGCAGCTGTTTAATGCACTTTCCATCATCTGGTAACACCCACAAACTCTGGTCAAATGCCTCTGTGAACTGGGAACCAATTCCATTTGATTTTATGGATCAAAGAGTTTCTGTGCAACCAGCTCCAGCATGTTAAATGGAATGGCTGTCTATCTAATGAACCAGTTTTAAATACGTGTCCCCTAGGGCTGTGCCATTTCCTCTATTTTATTGTCTATTTATGCCGATGAGATTATGTTCAACAATAACGGGCTCATTCTGATTAAGCATGCGGACAACGCGGCCCACGAGGCCTGTCCGATTCCCAGTCAGACTCCACATGAAAAGACGATGTAACAGAGCTGACAGATTGGTTTGACTCTCGCCACCTTAGAACAAATGGAACAAACAGCCACAGAGATTTAGTCCATGGCGAAGAAGAATAGGCGGCCTCATCAATGCTCTGCCCCTCCTAAAGCAGGCCAGTGACCAGACCCTTGTTCCCGTGGTACGTGGACATCATTTACACCAACATACAGTATCATTTCTGCAGCAGAGGCTCATGGGGATACGATGTCAATAAAGATGCTCATTAACTGTCCTCAGCTTCAACACGGTGGCCTAGTTTGGTCAGCTGTCTGTGAGGAGCTTGCAAAAAATGGTCAATCAGGAGCCTCAAATCATTTGGCAACCAATAACTCCCTGATCACCAGCTGGCTTGCACACTAAGACTTTTGCCTTCAGGGAGGGCGGGAGGGGGCTCTGCATCCCTTGAGAGTAGAATGTGCTGCAATGCTTGTTTAAAAAGATTACCAACATAGTCATATCACAGCTTGAACACCCATGTGAGGCAAAAGACTGAAAATTGTATTTGCCATAGAGGATATCCCCAGCCAAGTGTATTACTTTAATTAGTTTAATTCCTATTTGTTTCTATATTTTTGCCATTAGAAGTGATAAATCTTTATATCTCCATCCCCATTCACATTCAGGGCAGGCTTAAAGAGAAACATGCACAGTCAATCAATAGTACATGTAGTTAAGAAGCATGAATTTTTAAGGGTATTCGTGCAGTATATGTTTTATTCCCATGGTCAAATCCAATCAATGTTTTCTCTCAGAGAACTATGACTCCAGGCTTTGATGTCTCAGACAATCACAGAAATCGAATAATAGTCTGGAGACAGATTTGTGGACAGATTTGCGGTTTGAAATTCTTTTATCAAATCTGAACTATGAACATCCCCCCACTGGCACTTTCACCATCACCTGCTACATCTTTCCCCTTTCACTCCCTGTGGGATTTTACATCTTGGCCAGATCACAGGCAAAGTCTTGAAGTGAATATTTGATAGAACTACCCTACACCACAGGAATGAAGTAATTTTCCTTCAAATGTCCCTTTTAGATTGGATTTATTATCAGTCATTTACATCTAATATAGCCCGAGCTCTAACATCTAGTCATAAAATGCCATCAATTTAAACTCAGCAGTTTCAGTCGTACTTTTGGGACCACAGACAGGGAGTCAGACTGTATAAATCAAAACTGTTGACTGGCTGCAGTGACAAGCCCATCAGTGATGATCAAGTGAACAGTGTCCTGCAGAACAAAAGGCCATTGATGGTGAAGACATCTCAAACCAACAACATATTTCACGTTACATCCCACAAATCAGATTTTATTAGGTGCATTTCGGGTGTATTTCTGGAGAGACTGTCTACACCAATCGATCACCGCGGCCAAAGCCTGTGTTGTCTCTTACGTTATGACATATTGCCAAACAGGAAATGTGCCCGATAAGAAAATATATTTGATGTAATCCATCCAGGGAAATACATCTGCATTTTTTTCATAATGCATGAATATTTCCATACTTTCTGGGACACACAAACCTTCAAATATAGTCCCAGATTAATGTTTCTCTACCACACATCCATTTGCTCAGCACATAAGGTGATCTGAATATCCCGAGGTAAAAAGCCAGAGAAGCTCTTTCCTTTTGTACAAGGCTGTTTGTAGTTTGAAGATCTTTGTGCTTGATAATTGCTGGTGCTTACAAACACTTGAGCATGCTGTATAAGTAAAGTAAGAGATAAAATCTCCACGGCGTTGTCTTTATGGTGGTAAAATGGTGTGCAAAATAACACAAAGTGTGCACGCAGCTACGTGTGTACAGATGTGTGTGTGTGTGTCTGCCTGTGTGAGAGGGTGGGTGGGGGGGTTGCTGCAATGTCTTGTCATCCATTTAAGTTGTGCACATTCCCATCAGCCTGTTTTGAAGTGCAAAGCTTGGCACAATCTCAACAACAAACATGTTGAAATGCTGTGTCCATCCAGGCAATTAGATTACTATGAACTATGGGAGTCAAATGTCAACGACAAAGGCATGGCTCATTTGCCAAAAGGTCAGACTGTGTCTCATCAGCGTCACATTAGGGGCCAGGTTGAACACAATCCGTTTTAATTGTAGCTACTGCACCTTCCCGAGAGACATCACTTGATTATTTCATAAATAATTAATGTGTTGTGATTGCTGCCAAAATGTCTGTGCCATCACATAACTCAGTGCCACCTTAATTTACCTGGGAGGAGGTTAACTGTTAATTTAAAGTTCAGGTGGGAAATAGTTTGTTGTACGAAATGTTTCCACCCCGGTTTGAAAAGGCACAGATCAAGTGCACAGCCGTGTCCATCAGGACTGGCAGGTGCGTAATGCGCATACAGTCATAAGCTCTGTGGAGGCAACAACTGACAACACAGATATGGAGAGGAAAAGAGCAAACGCGCTGCTCAGTTCACGTCTCCAAAGACTGAAATAATTCATTTGGAGGGACGGATTTCCCTCGTGCGCGCTGAAACAGCTGTGCGTAAAAATGAGGCAAATACACGTATATCTATTCAAAATACTCATAATTTGCATTTCTGAAAGAAACATAAATAACAAGCATAATCGGCGCGCGGTGTGGTGCTTTTTCGTGTTCTCTAAAATCTTTGAAGTGTGTGTGTTTTTGCAAAACTAAAACTCACGCTGCTGTTGTGTCCGGACCAGTGCACCATCGCCTGGTTGTGCGCCGAGTCTCCCGACAGAGCAAAGGTAGAAGTGTCCAGGTGAGGCTCACTTTGTCTCGGGTTCGACCCTCTGGCTTCCTCCCCGGTGCGCCGGTACTCGGCTTTGGAGTTGGAGACACCTTGGACAGTTTCCACAAATCTCTCTCTTGACTGCGCTTCACCGCTGATACTCCTATCCACATTCTCGCCGTATGGTGGACCCACACTCCTCTTTGCCACATTTTTAAGGGTTGTAGGTCGCCTTTGGTTTTCCTCGGAAATGTTATCGTACTTTTTATTAGGGATTTCGAGACCATTGTGATAGTTTGGTGCCGTTTCGTTAGCAGTCGCTCCCCTGGCTGTTTCAATCCCCTCTTGCTTGTAATTTTTCGGTTTCAAAGCACCGACACCTCCCGCTTCAAACGCGGTAAAAACTTTTGTGAGATTGTCGTCTTCGGGTGAGACTTTGACCTCCTCTGACTTTTGGGCTACAAGTGCTTCCAGCTGCATAACCTCCACGCGATAAAATCTGCCGTTTGCTCTGGGTGAACTTATTTCCGCTTGAGCCACAAACTTGGAGTGAAAGGGGCAGATCAACACAAAAGCCAAAAGAGAAAAACTGCAAAATGACCACAGTCCCATTGTGTTCTTCCAAACTGATCGTCTCTCAAAGAGAATGAAAAAAAAAAGATGTGATTCAACTTCTAAAATATTCAAGGCATCATCTTTAGGAGCAAGAAGCCGTTCAGCAGACCCGCTCACGTCCAGGAATTTGTCAAAGTGAGGGACCAGTTGGGGAGGCGCTGCGCATCACGCGAACGCGCCGACGGAGAGTGACTGCAGGAACCGATAGAGCTCATTGTTCATGAGGCTGCTCAGAAGAAGAAAAAAACGACTTGAAATGTTTTAAATCACCCGAAGTGATTATGAAATTATTCCACGGTCTCATCACCGCCTGAGACGACAGAGTTTTTAGTCTTTTTATATGGAAACCTAGGAAAGTTGTCCAAAACAGCTTGTGATTGAGCAGCGCGGTTGACAGGAGAATAATTTGTGCTCTGCTGAACAGTGCTGTGATCACGCTGTGGCAACTTTATTTTTTTTTTAGCCTCTGAAATGACAGAAAAGGGAAAAAATATCACTCGCTTACATCAATCAACACCTGTCAGCTGTGTGCATGCGCGTGCACGTGCAAGAGGAGCTTGAGGAAATTCAGGTGGACTTCTTGATAAAGATTCAGACAAGTTGCTTATGCATTTTTGATGTGCAGAGCTGCAGGATTTCACACCTGTATTTCTAGTGACACTGTAAGTCTTCTTTTTTTTAAATCAGGTTACTAATACAGTACAGTGCAGTGCGCCTCAGGCCAGGATACAAGAGGAGCTTTGAAGCCATACTATCATATGTTTGGCGTCATCTTCACGACTTGTGGTGTCACACTGCCCCCCCCCCCCCCCCCCCCTAAAAAACCCCCTCTGTTTTTAATCCTGGCACTTTCACATTTCATTCCATGCATTTTTACAGTGCATGTTTGAAAAATTGAGCTTTCCCCAAATCAATATACTATTCAAGAGGTATTAGTTTCAATTAGTACAGCCAAATGAATCCTGAGTGGCAATTCCCATTTCCTGCTGACAGAGCTCAGTTGTTGCCGATGGTGCATGCCAATCTTGTTTTTTTTATTTAAAAAAGTCTTTCTTTTTTTTTCCTTTGGGAAAATATCATGTTGGCTGGTGATAAGAAGCTAAACAAGTGTTAGTTTTGTTTATATCCCAAGGGGAAAGCAAGTATTCCCCCCCCTTTTCAAGGATGACAAGGATCACAAGAAGAGGACAAAGACTGAATCCAGATATGTTCTTGTAATGCAAGGGAAGATATATTTTGAGATGAAGTGAGAGCAATTACTTCTAACTGTCAAGGTTAAACCAATCCAAGACCTAAAGATACTTAGCACAAACCTCCACACTTGCATGAACATGTCAAGTAGCCCTGACTATTAGGAGAAAAATGGAGATCAATATCACTGTGCTGCAAACTGAGCTGTCATCGTCTTCATCTTCATTTGATAGCGAACACAGTATTTGAAAACAGGTGAAACCACATCATGCACATTTTCAGAAATCCTATATAGAACAGCCGCTTGCTCATGTACTGTGGATGAACTCCCTGCTGTAAAAAAAAAAAAAACATTTTTACATCTGTTGAGCTCTAAAACACAGCATAGACGGGGGGGGATAAGAAAATTCCCCATCCTTGAACGCTGCATGGCAAGAACCACAGCACAAAAACAATCCACTGCAAGGACCTAAACCGACACAAGTTCATTGCACCCTCAGACAGCACAGTGAAAACAACAATCAGACGGCTAGCCAGCAGGGCCAGCCTCTTCAGCGGCCTCACTTCTCGGTCACCGTTTTTTGGCACGGCTGTACAAACAAATTGAGATTCATACAAGTGAGGGCTGCGGGCAGCAGGTGCTACTGTTGCAACTCCACCTCACGCCAGACAGCTCACTCTCTCTACAGGCCATTCCCGGCAGAACGCCTCTGCAATGAGGGGGTAATTGGACTGATCACACTCTGTTTACCCATTATGCTGCTAAAATGAAGTGGGTTGTTCCCAAACACACTGTGACAGGCCGGGGAGGGAGGAGGAGCCTCTTCCATCAATGACACATCTTTTAATCTGCACTAACCTTGGGCCGAGGGAGCACCGAGTGGATTTCAATGTGCTTGTGTCTTTGTGCACATGCATGATATGAGGAAATAGGCATTTCTGCTTATATGTGATAAAATCTTAGGGAGGTGTTTTAATGTGCCCGTGATTATGCGCCACAACCTCCCAGTGCTTAAACTATGACAAGGAATATTGCATATCTTCCTGGGTGCAGGACATCTCAGATTCTGCATAAATCAGGGACACAGTGGAAGAGAGTAAGAGAAAACGGGAGATAAGAGCACGGGACTAAAACCTGTGTACATCGGTGTAGCTCATTCAATTTTATGTGCTCTCCTCCTCCCCAGTGTAGATCATTAGCAAGATTATCACATGTAATCATCTCATTCTGGTGGCGCACAACCCAAGACGGTCCCTGCATATGGCACCATCCTCTCTCCTGTTTCCACCGAAGACAGGGAAGCAAAGTCTAAAGCTTTCAGGACAAAATCCCATTTGTGCATCCGCTGTCTGCATCCCAAGCTTGTTAGTTCCAACACTTCAGTGATCCCGGCGGAGCGGACGCACAGGCAGTAGCAGGAACCATAATGGCCATCACCCAGACAGCTCACACTCGCATGCGGGAGATGAACAGCAAGGTGCACTCCCCACTCGGCTATACCCATGCCATTAAAAAGAGAAACTTTCTTTTATTGCAAATGGCAAAACACTTATTTTGTACCTCCTTCATCGTCTAGATGAAAGGAAAGCGTTTTAAAATCACAGTGGGAGGAGCAGTTTAGGACAGTTTGCCACTGCAATAAACTGGCCCTGTCACTGAAAATACAACTCCTCTGGTTGGTGAGTCACTGTATTACTATTATCTCTTTGAGGTCTTTGTTCTCAAGCTTGTGCCTGCACATGATGAACACAGGGATGAGCCTGTCAAGATATCAGTACAATTTACTTGATCTCCCACAGATGTAGCTCATCTTTCATTCACACACACACACACACACGCACACACACACAGTTTGCAGAGTTTTCTTAGATGTGCTGTGTCAATTATAGATTTTATTAATCTGCATTTTGTTGACATAATATTGTCAGTTTGGCCATTACGTCTGTCTGTTATGATAACACTGCATTTACCACAGTGACTGCTTTCATCTAGGAACACAGAGACAATCCTACAACAACTCAAGTAAGATGGGGCAAAAAAAAAAAAAGACAAAACGTAAAAAGTAAGTCAGATGATCAGACAGCCTGTAAGCCAGCAATTTGGCTCCATTATCTAAACCATTTTGTGTAGGTAAAACAAAAGTGTGCACGCCTGGAATGTAATCATCCATCGTTGCAATCCTGTCTCCTGGAATTTACATTTATATACAGCGAATTAGGCGACGGCAAATAGGTTTTATAAGAAATGTGATGCCGACTGAATTACATTTTCTATCAACGTAATGAGAAAATGATGTAAATGAACGTGTCTGCAAAGTCTTAAGCTTATCAGTGAAATGTTTACTGACAAGGTATTTCATTTGATTTTCCTACAGTACAATCTCTGGTAATGTAATATTCACTATTAGCAATTAAGCATTATATTGTTTTTCATTATTTTTCTTTCTTTTTTTAAGGCTCTCACAGCATTTGAGGTTCAGGAAAGTGCATGGACTTTGCTGAATACTGAAAAAGGATATGAGCACAAGACAGAACATGTTTATTAAGATTTAGCCAAATCCACAGTGCTGTTGTTGTCTAGACTTATAACCAGACACAGGACTGTGGATGCAAACCCCTGTCTCCAGTGTTAAAGCCCTGTGTTTTGTATTCCTTCTATCCACCCTGAACAACCTATAATGTTCCTATTGCATGGAGTATGAAACTGTAGCATGTCCTACACATTGCCAATGTACAGAGTCCATGCCGCAATAACATATATAGATTATTGAAGTATGTGCACAGTGTCTAAGAGACAGTTGGTCTGGTCTCAATGCAGTTTGCTGTTATATTTCTTTTCTTTTCCGAACAAGCACGATTTGACCGACTTCTGACTTCTTTTTAGCGAAGTCATTGCTCTCCCAGACTTCAGCAATTACACTCGAGCATGCAAAGTTAATATCACCTAACTACAAGAGGAACAGAACGATCCCTTAACAAAGAATGGTGCTGTGCCTCAGCAGATAGCCCCGTCAATTTTCCTTTACAGGGTTGGAAGTTTCCCTACTCCCACATGAACTGTAAGTTGGGTGAAATTCATAGTTGAAGTTGACATACCTAGGTAGGAAAGTGTGTGACTGTCTGTCTGCATCAACTGTGCGATGGAGTGACAACCCTCACAGGCTGGCCTCGCGTCTTGTGCCAAAAGAATGGTGAGAAAGAGAATAAACCTTGAGTAGTGCACAAGCTGAGAGAGAAAGGGAATGAATTAACTTCCGTCTCTCTTGGTAGACTCAATCCAAGGAGGTATGAATGAGAAATTGTGGCTGCAAATAGTGTTTTGATTCCTTTTTGCTTGAATATGTCACCAAACTCCACGTGGCGCCACAATCATGACCAATGTATACAACAACACAAACATGAAGTAGGTTTGTACATTTGTACTGAACATGTTTGATGCCACTCGAGAATGAGAACCATCTGTTACCGAGCAGAAACTCATGGCCCACTCTGAAATGACCAGATTGGTATTTTAAAAGGACATGCCAGTCATTTTATGCAGAAAGCCAGTTTGAATCGGGTTAGTGGCATGGGCTGTAACAAGTAGACTTACTTGTTACAGCCCATGCCACTAACCCAGGCTGTTTTTTTTCCTCATGGGAGACACAATCATGTGCACATTTCATCTACCTTACTTTCAATGTCTGACAGACAAAGGAAGAGAGAAGCAGTTGAGACTGTGAAGCCATACTCATGCATAATGAATCTTTCCACTGAAAGTGATGCCACACGTGTGCATAGTTGCATTACTGTATGTTGAAGACTGAAATTAAGCAGGAATCAGTGAGGAGACACAAAGTCACTATTCTCATCTGGTGCCAGTTCCTATAGTGTTAGGATGACTTTACTGTTTAAGAACAATTGGTGCAGTACAACATTTGTGCAGGGCATTTACTTTTTATGTAAAACTGATTTTTTCTTTTTCTTTTTTAAGTTAAGGCGAATACTCCTTGAATCTACAAAGTGACCTTTGGTTTGACTGTTCCAGTATCAGTTAGGCATTATTATAAATTGTATAGCTTTAGGACTTCTTTATGTTCACAGATGCTGCTTAGGATGTGAGACCTTACTGTGGTTGTAATATATGCATGCTTAGATTTAAAAACTGAGTGGTATTTTTATTTAAGTTAGTTCCAGTAGGATTGGATGGCAAACAACAAATAAGATTAGATTAGTAGTGTGATAAAAGAAAAAAAAAACTTCAGCATGACACTGACTTCCATCCAAATCCCTTCTCTCCTTGTTAGTATTAGTATGATGTTGGGGCAGATTTATAGCTGTATAACATGGCAAAATTAAAAGGAACCAATACGTGTTTGGAAAGAGAAGTGATTTGGAAAAAAGAAAAAAACCCTCTCTTCCCTGCTCCAACATCATAAACATGTAATGGTTGTATCAGTTTACTGTCGTGTTATATTTTATGCTGACAAGAGAGAAGCCAGAGGAAAGAAACATCTTCCACATTATGGATTTTGTCCCACTTTTACACATCGGCGGTGTAACTCGGACTTTCAGTGGTCTTCCTTTAGGCTTTCCTCACAGACTGAGAGGAAAGTCAATACTGCTTAAAACCCTCTGCAACTTTTCTGAGATTTTTTTTAAATGAGCACTTTAGAACTCGGCCAAAGGTGGTGTGTTCCCTGGTCCTTTACGTCTTTGAGTCTATTGGCAGGCAATTGCTTACCACCAACAGCCTTTTTCCTCCCACCACATATGCCCACACACACACACACACACACACACACACACACACACACACACACACACACACACACACACCCATACACATACACACACTTTTCCTTTTTGTCCTTCTCTCTTTCTTGGTCTCTCTCTCCCTCTGTCTTCCTTTCAAGTACATTCCCACCCCCCTTCCCCTTCCCCACCCCTCTCTCTGTCTATGCGTCTCCACTTGCACTTCCCCACTTCTTTCCCATCTCTCCCCTTTTGAAGTCGGAGACAGCTCAAAATCCAACGTGGTTCTTTTTTGGACAGCCGAGGGGAAATGGCTCAGAGAGAGAGGCTCAAGTTCGATTACGGCTGTTAATCAAAAATCTACACTGCCCAGCATGGCGTGATGTGAGAAATGATGTTGGTTTCGATCTGTCAAAGCCACGATATGCTACATGTACGGACCTATATGAAGATATATTGTAGGGCGACACACACTTACTCCCTGGGAAGAATTAGAAAAATGAAATCTTGCTTGGGCCGAACACAATACACACCCGTGAAGATATGCAAGAGAGGACAAATGAAACTGAAAGCAGAACAAATACACCAATACAAAAAAATACCCAAGCTCAAGCTATTGTATCATCTCTGGCTCAGTGCAACTCATTCACCACACAGATGTAATACTATTCTACAAACCTTGGCTTATGTGCCATGGCAATGTTACTGAAAAATCACACCCAATGGTTTTTTTTAAAGTCAACATCTCTCAAATAATTCTGCTACCAGTATTCAGTCCTGATGCCATGTCAATTGTTTGATTTCTTGTCATACTATGACTGGGAGATACCAAACTTTCATATTCTTATTTAAAATTCATGGTTTTATTTTAACCAGTTATTATAGAAAACTAAAATTTATTTTAATCAGTCACTCATGATGAATTTCTTATTGAAAAAGTAATGGCAGGACTTAACTCTGGCGCCGTGGTGTTGAAGCCGTTAGCACCGTTGCCTCACAGCAAGACGATTCTGAGTTCATACCTGCTGGCCAAGGTTAATTGGCAACTCTAAATTGCCTCCAGCTGTGAATGTGAGCATGAATGGTTGTTTGCCTTTTTTTTTTACTGTCGGCTCTGAGATGGACTAGCGACCTGTTCGGATGCATCATGACCTCAGCCAGTGTCAGATGGGATTGGCTTCAGCCTCTTTGTGACCTGAAAGGATAAGAGGTACAGCAAGTGAACGAATGAATGTCTTCACAAACCACTCAACAGCAATTAGTTATATGAGCCATTACACCACTTCATGTACGTATTTAGTTGTTACAATTTATTCACTCACATTTTCTCAAATATACAGAGTATGTGAATGACGTCAAATCCCTTGTATCCCAGAATGTAGGGGATTTACGTTGCTTGCTGCTAGTTTAATACTCATGTCCTCCAACTGTGAAAATGCCATTTCTGAACGCATAGCCTACTCAAGAAACAGACATGGTCAAGTTATTATTTCCCAAACTGTTGATTGTAAACACTCGTCACAATTTATCGATAAATATGTTTACCAAGGTTTGATCAGCGCATTTGCCAAAGTTGTGCCATCTCTGATTGTGGGTATATGGGTCGGTATACACTAAGCTTTATAAACATACAATAAAGGTTGAGGACAGCAAACAGCTTCTGAGAAATCAGTTCATTTCCAGGCAATGAAGGATCCAAAGTGTGGAAAGAAATGTTCACCTTCCCAAGATGCACTGGTTCATTGAACATCTGTCATCATGTATTGTATGACCACTAATATAAGTCTTCTCACAAAGAGAATTTGACATTGTCCAAAAAGAAAGGATAAATAAACTTCTTGAGTGTTTGTTCAGTTTGGCCTTTGTGGTTGACAATGGCTATAATGGCCATGCTTTCGTCATGTCCTTATGCAATCCTCACATAGAGTTCTTTTTTCTCATTTCAGAAAACCTCATCAGTGAAAGAGGAGATTTAATGGAGGCAGATGACACTTTTTTTGTGGAAGAAAAAAGTGTTGTGTGCCTATATATGGTTCTTCTGTCTGTGTACTCAACCCTACTGTTGTTTTATCATGTACCCTTTTCCATTATTGTCACTTGTGCTCATTGTTCAGACAGTTAGATACATTGCTTCAGTTTTAGTCGACTTTCTTCGGGGACTCCCACAGAGCAACTACCAAGAATGAAATGGCCCATCTTCTTCAGCACAAATTTGAAGGTTTGGGAGAAAAAACTGTTATAGAACACCTTAGTGCTCCTCAGTACTCCCCCAAACAAAGTGGGACATTGCTATAAACAGGACTACGGGTAAAAATAATCACAGATTTATCATGGAGTGATCCCCTGGAAAAACTGCTAGCTTGTCAAAGGAAACAACTTTTTTGTATAGCTGGCCGATAACAGGCATTCTGGATCTCATGGACTTTCTGAGAGAATAACTGGACCTGACATCAGCATGAGATATCTCTACAAGCAAATATAGCTACCCTACTCTATCCTGCTGGGATAAATGTACTACAACTACTCCAGATACCATTCCTCTGCATCTGCATCATTATCCCACATGGCGTGGTCCCTCTATCTATCATATAATCATGCACTGGAGTCGACTGATGGCTATTTCATGCCATGAGACCCTCTTAATAGTCACAGTTGCAATTTATTTTTTTTTACTTTTCAATTGGAATACAAGGCTGTCACATATACTGTACAGGCTTCACTGTAAATCGCATGATAAAACTGTGCAAATAAAGAGAGCGTGAGAATAATAATGTAATAATCTTTCTCTGTTTTCACAGCAGTTCCCACAATAAAAATGCATACTGTACCAGATCAGAGCACAGCACAGCACACAACTAATTACAAACCCCTAGGTCAATTCAGGCCAAAATATGGAAACAAATGAAATGGAAGAAGCATGAGAGCGCCTGGAGAGCCTATAGATATGGTACAGACAGAAAGGCAACTGTACTGTACAGACAATAACACTCTAAATCATGACTAAAATACTTCAGTATTAATTCACAGCATTATATTGCATGATAACAGGTTCACGCTTACATGCCGAATAAATGTACTGCTCTGCATGTATGAATGTAAAGCATAACAGAATATCAAAATGCTATTAAAAGGCCTAACAACATTTTCAGCATTACTCATTGTTATGCGGTCAAAATCCTTGCGTATCTGCACTTTTGTTCTGAGGCAGTTTGCAGCATTTGGACAAGGCTCCTTAGTTCCAGTTAAGGGAAATCTTTATGCTACAAGCAGACAAGGACATTTTGGACAATTGTGTGCAGACAACATGTAAGCATTGCTTTAGGCAAGGCTCTTTCCATTTTTAACATGACAATGCAATTGTGGACAAAAGGAGGTCCATAATGGAATTTCTTTAAATAGGTTAGGCATGGTAGAACTTGACTTGCTTGCAGAGCACTGATCTCAACCTTGTTCAAGACCTTTAGGACAAATTGAAATGCCTAAGGCATTCACTACACTATGCACATATGTTTTTTTTTTTTTTTTTTTTTTTACAATCTTACAACATTGAAATTAAAGATGTAAGTGCAAAATACTTCACAGATCGCATCACCTCTCACCAGCACGATCTTTTTTTAATACCACTAATGATTAGTCAGCCCTGGTTCTCCTGGTGTCCCCATTTCATCAGAGGCAAACTGTGAAACATTTTTAACCTTTGTCATAGATAAGATAGGATGGGATATTACATTGCAGATTAGGTTTAGACCACAATTGTCCAGCCACTCCTCTGAATTACTAGTTCTGACCCTTCTGTCTATAGCAATTATAGACCATTTTCAAAGTTTCCCTTTATATCAAAACATTTTGATAATGGTTTCACATCAACTGCTACACACCTTACATTACAGACTAATTTTATTTAGGGTCTCCAACAGCATTCTATATGATTAGTCAGTGGTATGCCGATGCAGTTGTATGCTCAGTAGTGGTTCTGCCTGATATAGTGCTATCTATGTGGTTCATCATCGAGTTATTATTGAGAAGCTGAGGACTTGGGCTAGTATCTTGGAACTGCCCATAGTCATTCTCATACTTTTCTGACAGAATATTTGTTGTGTCTGTTGGTGGTCTCTTCCCCACTCAAGCATTGTGTATGTATGGGGTGCTGCAGGGCTCTGGTCTAGTCTAGTTCTTTATCAACTCCTTCTGGATTGAATCATTAAAAAGTACAATATTTCATACACTGATGATAATCAGTTATATTATTTTTCCTGCAAAACATCTGACTAACAAGTTGCTGTCTGTGTGGTTTAGGACTGGATGGCAGGAAACTCTCTTCAACTGAACTTCTCCAAAACAGAAATAGTTATAATAGGTTCAGAGATCATTAATGGCCAACTTCTCTTGGATCCCTGGTTCAACATGTGGTACCCAATGTTAAAATCATCAGAGTTATACAATTCCCTCTTGAGCCTAACATTAAAAACCTAGTTCATAGAGTAATGCACTTTTCTTATGCCTTGGCCTAAACATCATTGAGTGGCTTCAGAGTTTTCAAAAATGCAGCTGCCAGACTTTTAACCAAATCATGAAATCGTGATCACATCTGTCCTATTTTACCTTTCCTTCACAGGCTGCCTGTCCATTTTGGACTATGAAGGCCCTGCATGGTATGGCATCAAACTCTGTCTGAGCTTCTGATTCATCACTCACCAGTCCATAGCTTGAGATCTTCAGATAAAGCTCTGTAAGTTCAAGACCAAGAGTGACAGGGCTTTTACTATTATAGTAGGACTTCAACCCCCTAGCTTGCCAGCGGTACTTTTTTGATTGTCTTTCAACTTTCTTTCATTTGTCTGTCATAGCTTTTGAAAGGTATACAGTATATTGTAAATAAAGATGAGGTTTTAAAAAATGCAGCATATTAATAGTCATACTTTTTGAATTATATTTATACAATTGTATAAATGTTATGTTGTGGACTCTATTGAGTTTTGGGCTTGTAGTGTAACCTTGAGGTTTGGTAGCACTGTCTTCTACAGAGCATTAATATACTCCACCAGTTGGTCTGCTTCAATATGTTTTTGACCTCAGGGCATTACAGCTAAATGCAAATTACACAGATTTGTTTACCATTTGCCAGAGTCATTCACAACTCATTCTGGAAATTCATGTTCTGTATCATGAAACTTTACCCCGTTAACCACTGTTATTTACCATTCAAGGACAACTTCCGAGTGTTAAACTTTTCACATCACAATTTGACAAAGACCGCCTGAATGCACCATTAGTTTTGTCTCTGCAGGGTTAGAACCATCTCATTTGGACAGGAGCTGCAGGTTCAGTCTAGCCTTCGGGTCCTTCCAAGGACAGCTTTGTGAGCTGCGCCCTTCAACGAAAGCCAAGTCCTTGAATTGGGAAGCAACAATAGACAGTGTCCTTATTGTGCAGCTGTACAGCTGAAGTTAATATAAAACAGGGGAAATCTATTTTAAACAAATTATAAACAACTGAAATGTGTTGAATAAAAACACAGGTTGAACAGCCTTAATGAAGAATTGAGAATGTGCGACGACTTCAATAGTCCAGGTTCAGGTGTACTGTAAAGTGTGCAGCCTATTAGTGTAGTCAGAGGTTTGAACATTTCTTTTGTTTGACAAATTTCCAGCATAATGACTTTAGTAATTAATTAGACGTTGACTCATTTACTCCATTTGTTTAAAGGTGTACAGAAATGGCCGTTTGTCCCGTTTGTCCCGTTTGTCGCGCCGAGTTGTCACGAGCTGCAACACGAGTTTACCCGAGTAAGGAAAATGAATTTGATTGGTCGTTATCGAGCGGGCGGGATATTCAAAGCTTGGGGCGAGCCCGAGCTTCGTGTGTGTGTGTGTGTCTCAGACGTTTGAATGACGGATTACGGATCCAATATCAGTGGCTGGTGAATCGTGTACAGGCTGACGTATAATCCGTGCGCCTGCATTATCCAATGCGAAAAAAAAATACACACTTTCATCCCGGATTTACTCAAAAATAGAATTTTGCACAAAGTTTGGCCTACATCGTCTGATAGATGAGTTATTACACTAATTTTATGACCCAGAGTGGGCTTAAATTCAATTTTCTTTTCTGTACACCTTTAAAACTGACATGTCACTCTAATGGATGAAATAAATCAAAGCGAATATCTAACACTTACAATGAAAGTACATTTCCAAATGTATACGCTTCCAAATCCAAATGTATATGTTTCCTATTTCTTTTGCGATTTAGGTTTTATGGACAGCATTCTTTGACATGCCTTATAAGAGCCTGTATTGGAAACTTGCAAAAAGACTGAAATTGTTCAGAAAATTAGAAAAAGGGACCAATAACATCTGAAAGTTTTATTTATGATCCTGGTAACCATGAATCATACTGCAATTTAACTGGTTTCAACAACCAGCTGTTTTAATCAATATATAAGGATCAAATTACTGCTCATAGTAATGAACCTAGAGATGATTATCACTGGACTCAATTCCTCTCAGCTCTATAGAGTACTTTATAAATTAGGATTTTATGCCTGTAATATTAAGGCTTTGGTTCAGTTTTGCTACTTTCATTGTGTCATTGTCCAGTATATGACAAGGCCAACACCGGTTTGGTGAAGATACTGAAGAATGTCACATTTAAACAGCCGGTGCATATTCTCATTTGTCCAGGTCATAGTATTGCACGCATGGCCCAACACAGGAGAGCTAACTCCTCAGGCCTGGACTCTGCTGTCCATTTACATCTCAAGGAGAAAGCCCACTCCTTTGAGGACAGCAATGTCCAAATCCTAGACAGAGAGGAAAGATGGTTTGAAAGAGGAGTTAAAGAAGCCATCTATGTAAAAGTAGAGAAACCATCCCTCAACAGGGGAGGAGGTCTCAGACACCACCTATCTCCAATTTACAATGCTGCCCTTTCATCCCTTCCCAGGAGATTCAACAATATAGCCTCAAAGAACAACAACTGTTCACAAGTGGCAAGTGACTCCAACGACTGTCGTTATAACAACATAGGGCACTAACGAAGTCGAAACCAACTTCCATCAAAGACAGTCCTTTAAATGACTGTCGTTGGCACTTGGAGCACAAAAGGGAACCAGTGACATCATCACCCTTGTGAAACGCCCACACAAGAGGTTAAATAGTGAGTCTCCACACCAGATAGTTGGACCAGTCCCAGCTTGGTCAGATGCGTACATGAACTGATGAAGCCTCTTGGATGAGAGGTGAAACGTCTTCCTAGACAAAAAACTAAGTCCAGTTGCTTTCGATTTAACCTCCTTTGAAAAAAAAAAAAAAAATCACATTTAAACAGTTTGTTATTTTTTATTTGTGAATGTATTTTGCCACACAAGCTGCCCCCATGTGGACAAAAGTCAAACAGTGAATGCAGGTTCATGGGCTCTAAATCAAAAACAATGTTTCAGCAATGTTTCTAGATATGACCAACGTAAACAAGGCTTTCTCATCACTGGGCAAACATCAAGAGCACATTTAGATTTGGTTTTGTGTTAAAGCAACACTATGTAGTATATGTAGGTTTTTTATTTTTTTTTTTACCTTAAAACAATTTATAAACTCATTTAAGTTTTTATTGTAGGATGAATCGTGCCATGGTTGCAGCCTGAGCAGGGTCGCGCCAGCTACAACTGCACTATGTACTGTAACTTTCCTGTGCAGGTAGGAACACAGCGCCACCCTGCTCCTCTCACCCAAACATGAGTGCCCTGTGCTGGGCCACACAGCCGGCCAGCCTCCCCTCTGGCAAGCTCTGGACAACGGCAACGGCACCGGTGATGGCAACAGCACCAGTACCAACGAAGGCAAAGGCACCAGTACCAACGATGGTACCAGCAACGGCAACAAATTCACGCAGGCTGCTGTGCATCTCTGAGAACGACACAGGTAGCAGACAGTTGCACTTCTCAACCAGAGTACCAGTACCACTAATCCTACATAGTGTTAGATATTGCTGTCAGTCAATTCAGAGGCAAAATCCAGCTGTTATCCTGTGTTTGGTTTTTCTGTTTGGATCATGCTTCGTGGCTTTAAATGATTACCATTTTAAATCCGCATTATATACTGTCCATATCTAAAACATTCTTTGCAGCAAATTTGCCTGAAGAATCTACGACAAATTTGAATGCACATCTTTAATACGCTTATGTGGAATTTTAAACCACTCTGAAACACCGACATAGAAAAAAATCATGAATAAATGAAGGATCACATTTAATTTGGTGTTTTACCAAAGTGCCAACATTGTCATTACAAGCTACTGGAGCAAAACAAATTGGTAGTGCAGTGCTTTTCAAGCTGAAGGTACAAACATGGTATAAGAGTCTGGTGGGCATTCATAATTTCCAAAGTTTAAACTGCCTCCTGTAGGGCCAGGAGCTGAGTCTTATCAGGGATGACACGACTTTTACTCTCTGAATCCCCAGACTGCTCACTGTTGTTAACTCTAATGCTTTACATTTTTTTAACTCCATGCTGTGAGGGGAAACGCACCAGTTAAGCTGCACAATGGTTGCAGAGCAAGGATACTCGCAATGAGGGTATATGTTCATACCCATTAGAAAGTCACTCCTCATCACAGCAGATCTGATGGAGTCGCTGTGATGGAAGTGAACGATGTGAGAGGGCAACGTGCGGCTGCAGAGCTTCACGCTGCTCTCTCCCTCCCTGGTAGGATAGAGGCTTAAAGCTTTCCACTGTGACTAAATTAAAGGATCTTCCCCCTGTGTCCCAGCTCCTCTGTGCTCCTCTCCCTCTCTGTTGGGTGGCTTTCCCCACAATGAGATGGAAATGTGACACAGTTAGGTGGGACTCCTGCCTGGGCCTGTACAGAGGAGTGGAGGTGTGTGTGACATATTTCCAGCGACTCCTAGCTGCTCCCAGAACAGCTGCTGAGGACTGTTATGACAGCTTTCCACTGAGAGCACAGGAATCCATCTTCTCTCTACGACACTTCTATTCCAGTTCAGTCACTCTCATTTTTCCTTTTTCCACAGTTTTTTCGATGCTGTCATTCAAGCAAGCCTAGATTGGGTTTCGGTGGGCTGAGAAAGTGGTGGAAAGCATTATTTTTTTGAATAACACTTGGCAGGTGTAATTACTCAGTTCTGTGAAACCTTCATACAAGGGAAGAGGAAACTGAGCTCCTGAATGCTCCCACTACTTACTGACAGATATTAGGAAGATACCCTTTGATCTTGCATTGTCTCCAACCATCCTTTCATGTGACTTTTTGACAGCTTTATGAAATCACAGTTAATGCCTATGGACAAATCTGTGATCAGATGGAGACAACAGAGGCAAAACAAAACTCTTGTGTTTCTATGTTTCTTCAGCGCATCTCAATGTACAACAGTATTTAACCTGGTGCACTGGGTACTAAAAAAAAATGCGTATTTTGTACTTTCCATGAACTCAGGGTAGATGCGCAGCTCATATCCAAACAGTTCACTTGCACTGAATAATCTCAAAACGGGCACCTGTTTATCCTGGCTTTGCAGTGGAATACCAGCAGGAGACCAAGAGGAGACATGCTTTCCGACCACCAGCTTATGCACAAAGCTCTGCTGCAAGAAACAAAATGTAAAAATTAAAATTAAAATCCTCCTTCCAGAAAAAAAAGCCCAGAAAACAATTGAAAGGGATTTCGTCTGTTTACTGTGAGTCATTCAGAACGCACAGGGCAAATTTTTATTTCTTTAAGTAATCTCTCTGAAACAGATGACATTCATGTTCCACTGATATCAACTAGCTGTGGGTTAAAGGCTGAAATATTCATTGAATGTATTATGTGAGGGCAGAAGAGTGAAGAAGTGGAGAGCTAAACAGTCAAGCACAGGGCAGTTGTTAAGGCAAGCTTGCAGCTAGTGAGTGGAAAGAGTGGGGATTTGTTTTCAATCAACAGAGGAAACTTGACTGCGACAGTTGATGTGGCAACCAGCAGTACACACACAAAAAATGCTGATAAATATGCAGTTGCAAAGAATTAGTGGGGAGAATAGTGGAACTAAGAACATGGGGAGGACCCTCAAGAAGGCTGGAATTAAAAGTTTGTTTTTATCTTCAATATTGAATTTTTTCCTCCTTTTCAAGCAGAAAAGAAAAGAAAAAACTCAATTTTGTGGTTTAATATTTGGATGCAACACAGCTGGCAACTGAAAACAACAACTTGTTCCATAAAATAAAATAAAAAGAAGCATTTCTATAAAACTAAACTGTAACAACAAACATATTTTATAGGAGACATACATAAACATCAGTCTTCACTTATATATCCATCACGCGCTGTCTCCAGCTGTTGAAAGAGGCATCACTGATAGCTCGTTTTTAGTTCATTTTATATTGTGTCATTTCCTTTACTGAAGTGAGCATGCTAACCAGCTAGCCTCGGCCTCTCTCATCACTTTCTGATAGCGAATCACTGAAATTCAGCAGGAGAATTATAATCACTTGTCAACGATGACTGAAGCTCTATGTGGATTAGAGCACCCCCAGCAAGAATGCACATTGTGCCCAATCATAATCATACAGTAGTTGATTAATTGTGGCTACAATATTATACTGCAAGATCAGGTATTTTGTCAGAAACATCCATTGTCAGTATATACCAGTCCTACAGTATATAATACTGAATTGTCCAATATTTCATTTCAAACCTTAGAAGTACACATTCTTGTTATGTTAAAAGAAACATCTTTAAATCTAAACCATCAAAATAGTATATAAATATTCTCAGGGACAAACTTGAATATACTTATCCCAGTAATAAATGAGGCAGCATGGCCTTCAGGTTCAGGACCTTTTTAGTATGCATAAATGTCTTTTAGTTTCTAAAGTTTTATTGCACTGTTCAGGAAGTAAATCATGGCAGTGAAGTCTTATCCAGCTGACTTTTATTATGACATGCAGTCGTACTGTAAACCTTGCAGGAGTTACATGGCTTTCCACCTTGGTCTTATACTCAGGGTAAAATAAAGACCTCTAAAAAATGATGTTGTTTTATAATCCAGTGAGAGAACGCCTGAAACATTTTTGAGATTTCAGGTTGTGGAGATTTCCTTAAACCCTTAAATTGCATCAACACCCACAACAGATGCATATGTTTACTTGTTGAATCAGAATAACAACTCTCACCTCACATATGTACTGTACCAGGCTCACATTCATGCACTATAAATCACAGTTAAATACAGATGGCAGAGGCTCTGACTGTCAACTGTAGCACAACGTATTCTTCCTGTTGTGTGTATTCTCCTGAAACAAACATGGTACCATGTCTATAATAATGACTCCGGTGCGGAAATGTTGATGCCATGTACTGGATTCTGTTCAGTTGCTGCCGGATAAAGAAAGATAAAGGTTACACTGGAGAGCAATTCATGCTTTCCAGAGAACCGAATTAAAATGTGGGTTTGGGTGACCTTGCAGTCAGGTGAGCATGAGGCAATACTTAGGAAGCTGATTCTAAATACTGCCCTTGCAGGGGCAGATCAAACTCTGCCCTAAAGCCTTTCTAAGCTCCAAACTCTCAAATCACCACTTCTCACCCAGCAGACCATAGTGCGTGGCCTCTCCGGCTCTTCTTGGCTTATGTGTATGTATTTCTGCCACTTTGTTCTGAGCCTTTATGACTCACACCATTAGCAAGCCACCTCTCTCTCTCTCTTTCTCTCTCTGTTTCCTGCACACGCCAGCAGGATTTAGATACCCTATGTATTATGGATGGGAAAAATAAACAGAATGCACCAGCCATTTATATGACACACTTGTGAGATCACAGGACAGGAACGATTAGAGTGGTCAAATAAAGCTTCAGCAGGAGATGGGGGGAAAATGAAAAACTGAAATAGAGCAGCTCTTATAAATCTACTTCATTTTTTGTGACGCTTTCCTCCGCATGTCATATTGTAACCAATTACATTAAGCCACCACTCCCACTCTTGCTGGGAGTCTATTAAAGTGGGCCTTAATCTAATTGAGGACTTATGTATGTGTTGTTGTGATAATTATTCCTCTCATTGAGGGTGATAGCACCTTCATCAAGCTCAGCCTGACTCCGGAGGACCTCCCTGTGCACAAGTAAATTAACATAGCTGCATATGCAAGGTTACCATGAACTGCAGCATTATGCTTATGAGAATAATCACTGCCAAGGTTAGGAAGGGGCATTTTCTATTAAATAGCCACTAACTTCATGGCTCAAGTCGTAAAATCTACTGCACATTTACCCTTTTGGTTATATAGACTAAATTTAGAAACACTGTAGGTCAAGTTGTGAGAATAATATGTAATACACTGATATGCTATCAAGGTCAGTCGTAGAATAGATAGAACTGGAAACCGAAATAACTTGTTAATACCAAAATGAGTTTTGTCAGTTTCAGAGAAAAACTTTCTGTATTATTTTTGTCCTCTCTTCTTGTGAGTTTACCAAGCTTCTTATTATTCAACAGTGTCCTACATGACACCACACATTTCCACCAGCATTGCAATGGTTTTGATTATTTGACCTAAAAGTCATGAGTAATTTTTGTTCAGTTGGAAGACGGTGACGCCTTTCTGTAAAAAATGTGATGATAAACCCTATCACACAACATTTGCTGCTGGCTCAGTCTAATCAATTCACACCCAAACGGATCTGAAGAATCTGGTTAGGTGGTTGTTTTGTGTGTTAAAAGACATATCTATAAGATATGCTATTGCTATTTAGCTCTTTACTTTACTGTAGCTACAGCCATTGTTGTATTTTCTATACGAGAGACTATTATACACCCTCTGAGCAGCACCTCTTCAGGGCGGACTGGTTGCTACAGTGACTTGGCATTGGAAAGCTGAGCCTGTCCAAACAGATTGAGGATACTAAGCATGTTAACTTTAGAAAAAGAAAATAGGTGGTAGCACCAAAGTTAGATATTTACATTGCTTTCAAACGATGGAGACAACTCTCAATGAGCAGAGCATGGCCAAGAGTGGTGAAGACCTGTTAATGCTAATACTGGCTATACAGCAATAACAAAACTCATAATTAGCTCCGTTAAACACTTTAAAGCACATTAAAAATGTAATACACTTAAATACGTTGTTTTTTTTTCACTTGGATTTGCTTTAAATTTGATTTGCTTATTAATTCATTAATGTTAGAAAACACTTCACTAACTTGAAAGGCCTTTAAAGAGGAACTATGCAAGTCCAGTCGCTTTTCAGCTGTTTTGCTAACCCTCCTCTCAGCCATGTGCATTTGTTTACAATGAAGCCAGCGAGAAAGCAATCAATACAGCGGTACATAACATTATATTTCATATACGCGTTACGACATTTATATTTGTGTAGTCTTATCTGTCATAAACAAGAGATTATGGGTTACGGGGCGCGTTTGTGTCGTGGTGCCACAGAGGCGAGAGCTGGTACACCGGGGTGGCAGCGCTGATCTTGCAAAGTTGTTTTTCAGCCAAAAGACGCTACAAGGAAAGCAGAGAGCCTCCATTCTCCCTCGTAACAAGTTACATGTCATTCATTACATACGTTATTATTACATTATTAAGGTAATAATGTAGCATAGCCAAGCTAAAAATCCTGCATAGTTCCTCTTTAAAGAAGGCTGGTAATAAGATATGTGATAATGGTTTAAATGTAGTTTTTTAATATAACAACAATCCAGGTTTTGAAAGTTGAGAAGAAAAAAGAAAAGAAAAAAAAACTGGTCCCAAAAGAGCAGAACCTGTTCTTTGTATATGCAGAATCACCTGTTACCTGACCAGCAAACATGCTCACGTGGGCCGACCGTGGGTAATTTAGGGTTTGGGGCAGGCCAAAACCCACAATAATGCCATGTGGGATCAACATGGGGTCCACATGCACTTTGTCCTTTGGGGCCCCCAAGTTGGCATTACAGTATGTGGGCAAGCCCAATCATTGGTCCAGTGCCCCCACACAGGCCCCAAATGGTTGTGTTTGCTGGGTAAGGCTGAATTAAATAGTTTGGCAGGCCAGGCTGCCGCTGCCTTGAGTAATCTATTACACTGTGGCCGTCAGTGAATATAATGAGAATTCCACATCTCTGAGTCGCAACAGTTTATTTGTAGCCTGCAAACTATTAAAAGTTTCACTCTGCAACAGGAAAAGTTGTATGGGTATTTTCTTGAAACAATCTGTACTGACACATCCTAGGTAAAAAAAAAAAAACTACTGAAAAGTCCATGAATTACACAGCACAGTTCTAGGGGAAGTACACAAAACAGCTTTTCATATCAGGCTCAAAACTTCATAATATCAAAGGGCACTGGCTGATGATAAGATATCCAGGAAATTCGAAGGCCTGCTGAGAAAATTACACGTATCCCAACAGCAATATCGTGGCCAAAATGAAAGTGATAAGTGTGTAACCTAGGTGAGAATAAAGCTATGAATATATCAGCGTGTTAGGGTGCAATTTTTCTGATTGTCGAAGTGGATTCAAAGTTCATGCTTTTGACATTACTGATATGGACAGAAAAAGACACGTATGCCCTCTATTTTCTAAATTTGGTGACAGTGTGATGGATCAGACAAGCTTAAGACAAAACAGCAATCAGCAAGACACCACTGCTACTGGAAATCCTGTCCTCTCCGAACGTCTGCTGCCTCTCTGTATCTCAGCCGACACTTCATCTGGTATCACAGGCTCTGTTGTCATTTTAGTCTTTTTCAGAAAAGGAAATTCAACTGAGGCTCCTAGAGGATCAGATAGGAGGCGCACACTGTTAAGAAATAAAAACAAAATGTCCAACTGACTCTCATCCAGGATTTAACCAGACCTGGTACTTTACCACCGTTACATACACAGAATTTCACACTTTCCCTCTACAACGGTGCTGCTTTCCTCCAAATCCATCTCACATCAACTCAAGAAAGGGGATAAAGGAAGTAGAAAAGAACAAATTGTATATTTTCTGCCGTTGCTCATCCTCTTATGCCCACCAAAGACAAGAGGGATAAGGATCACGGTCCACAATGCTGCGCACAAGTGTTCCGTTTGGCCCAGACACTAAGCCCATTTTTACAAGTACCAACCGCAGTGTTTCCTGTCAGCTGCATGACAAATAACACTCAGGGGTCCTCAAATGCACCAACTTTCCAAAGTTGGATAAAGATGAATTCAACTTCTCATTTATGCATAATTCATTATCATTATTCTTTCTATCCTGTCAGTCGGCAATGTGTTTGAGTTCAAGGGCAAAGATGAAATGATAGTACAAAGGGGTTGGATAACTCACAATGGTAAAATGGCATTATATCTCTTCCTTAATGTTTAATCAACGCTGTCACTGAGCCCACACAAGGCTCAGTCAGACTACTCAATTTCAATGACTTCACTGCGTGCTCTGAGTGTGTGTATGTGTGTGTGTGTATGTGGCCTAGAAACTTTCTCTGTGCATTTCTGGTGCAGAATGAGAGCTGAAAATCACCAATTAAAATGTCAATGCTAAAACCAGCAGTCAGGACAATAGACAGACTTTCATCGCACTGATGCAGTGTGTTCCACATACATATTTCATAATTGCTTTACCAGTTAAATTAATGAATTCTCTCTTTTCATCCAAAGACGCTGCGCCCAAACCTGGTCATCTCATTTATAAGCCCAGCCCATTTCAGGAAAAAGTGGACCAGTGAAAATTTTAATTAATACAAATGGCTGAAAAACACCATATCCTTTTTTTATGAGCTTCTGGCTACTGGCGGGCACTTTTAATTATGTGCAGTAGAGGCTAACAAAATCTTACAGAATAGGGCCATGTGTGTTGTTGTTTTTTTTTTATTACACACAACCCCTTCGGAAATGTTGTTGACAATCATGTATCATTGTCCACAGCAAACACAAACTCAGTGACAAGTGAAGCTTTAACTTTGATTTTCGCCACACAAATCTCCCTTTTTCAAAAACCTGTAAAATGTTTCCTTCTTTTCTTTTTTTTCAAGCACAACACACATTCTCTGTCAAATGGGTTGACTTTTGCACACATTCCTGCTTTCTGCAGTGAAGTAATTAAAAAAAGATCATACCACAAGACTCCTTGTATTCCTGTCTTATGGTACAACTTCCTGACCTTTTGGCAGAGAATACATGATAGTTCCTTGAAAATAACAAATCATGGTGGGGTGGTGGGCGTTCTCTTTTTCTTTTCTGTCCATCTGCTTAGTGTCTGTGCCTCATTAGAATGGCTGTGTAATTTCATAAGACCATGTGCAACACCAAGTCAAATGTATGCATATAGGTGTAACACAATTCAAAGTCTTTTGGTTCAAACACAATATCCAAACAAACACAGGTGGTGAACTCTGCTTTGAAATGAAGAGAAACAAACACCGAACAGCCTTGACCGTCAAGAACTTCTTCATTCTGTCTCTATTGTCAAGACTGAGACTTTACAGAGTCTGCTACATAGATGAGAAACACCTTATCATTGTTGTCGTGTGGTGATGCTAGTTTGCTGTACAATAGGCTGCTGTCATGAAGATTACATGCTAGACTCTCACACTTTGTCCAAAATAATGACAAAGTAGAGGAGGTTTTGGTCAACTGAAGAAATGTCAGTGATGTCAGCTGCTCAGGAAAGACAGAAACTATACACAGCCACAACAAAGACCAACACTACACACTCAGAGTCAATCAACTATAATCTGATGCCACATAAAAAACCTCTGTGATACACTGTAAAGCACTCTTCATAACACTAAATAGATTTACATTTCAGGAGACACTGAAATGCATCTAGCTGCTTAGTTATCTTAGTTAGAGAACAATGAGTCTGAGGAGTCACACTCTATGTATAAGAATGGAATATGAGGTATTATATGGATTTGCACAGAAATACTGTATCTCTTGAGCAAACGGGTAGAAAAGCAACAGTTTACCAGGATTTTTTAAAATCAATAAAAATTGTTAGTAGGTAATAATATATGAGGATTCCCTTTCAGCTCTATTTTTTCCCCCATTCTGTTACTTCACCAGTTCCACTCTCAGCGCTCTCATCAACCCTGTTTCCAGCAGCGACAGGGAGCTGTTTTCAGCAAAAGCTCTGATAGACCCACTGTGCAACACCAGCCCAGCACCGAACAGCTGACAGACACTGTTTGTCAGTAGCTGGTGAACATAGTGGAGCATTTAGCAGCTAAAGAGCCAGATATTTCCCTCAGGAGTTGCTGCACAGCAAAACAACTTAACAAAAAGCCGAGTAAATATTGGACTTACAGCCATCAGGTCACCTGAGCCATGACTCTAAATGAGTGTAAATGTTATTCTGTGTCCACCTGGATGTATTAACAGACAGCAATGCATGTGGCATATAAGGCAATGGTTTTCAGATAGAAATAGCACCTGATTGATCGGTAAAGAAATGAAAATGCAACATAGAGTGAAGGTGTCTGTACGATTTTGCAATGTCACAGTGACATTACCAGAACTTTTCTTCTTGGAGAATCAGTTGGTTCAGAGATATGAAACTACAAAAAAAGGTCCAAGCCAAGACAAAAAAAACTAAAAAGAAACTTCTATGGCATTGTT
The DNA here is from genome assembly GCF_905171665.1 of Trachurus trachurus. Taxonomy (NCBI): domain Eukaryota; kingdom Metazoa; phylum Chordata; class Actinopteri; order Carangiformes; family Carangidae; genus Trachurus; species Trachurus trachurus. The sequence continues at coordinate 13,980,148 of NC_139906.1, forward strand.
TTCTAGCATTGTGACACAGCGGATGACACAAATGACTAATTTGTTACAATATTCTTATCCTTGAAATGGAGATTTATCCTTTTCTTTGTTTTGAAGTCACTTCAAAGTCGTCAAAAATTACCGGAGAAATAAGACTAAGGTCTGAGCAGACATAGTGAGTCTTTTTTTTATGATTCAATGTGAATGACAGATGTGTTTGTTCTTTGCTATAATTTGAGAGAGAATTATCTGTTTTGGCAAAATGTTGATTGTTACTCATTGTTTACAGTTGATTGATTCCTCTTTAATTATCTAACCTAGAAAAGAAAATACATTCAGCATAGAGTTAGACAGATAAATGTTATGAATTATGATGAAATCGGCAGTGTAGATTTTATTATTTTTTACTTACGTGTGATGTTGAAATTGATCACACCCTTGACGTGATTTTGTAATCATCACTTACGTATATGTCTCTTGAGAAAGACACCGGTGCAGGCCTGAAGCTTATCTGGATGCACAGTGTCCTTCTGTTGCAGACGTTAAAGATTTCCAAATGGGAAGTCATCATGTTTGACGAGAAATCACTATAATTTCCCTTTCAAAGCAGTCCCCTGAATGCAAAACAAACATCCAAGGCATCACAATATACGAGCCATTATGGGGAGGAGAAGATTATGTTCTCTTGACAAGTCTTATTTAGATGTGTGCGAGAGAACACATTAGGCTCTTTATTTACTATCTCTCAAGACATTTGAAACACTTTGCAGCCCAGAGTGGCTGCCACATCTACGCCATGCTGATGCACGTTTAAAATTCCACGCTGGAGATGGCTCCAATTTTCACTTCAAACGACAAGATTGCCAATTTGCTGATACACGTGTAAACATTATCTTTGTTGTTTTAAGTGCATCTGACCATTAATTCCGCATCATATCCCCTTAAAATAAAGATCACTGATTACAAGATGTTGGATTTATGAGATTAATCATGCAAGAAGCTCTCCCGTGGTATTCAAAAGGGGGAGGGAGGAGGAGCTGGGGAGATGGGATAGGTTTGTACCAGGCAGATCCCATATTGCTTCTGTTTAATGTCATGTAAAGTACATCTATCTGGGTGGAAGCAAATAATCTACTACCACAAGAAGTGCCTCTGGCAGCAGACCACTCTCCCGGTAACAGATAGTGCTGGGGCGTTCAATCAGCAGTCAGGAGTGTAACGAGTGAAATCCTTTCCTGTGGTGTCTAATAGTGTAAGTCCTTCCACCACCAACATGGGACGGAGTCAGGGGCAAAGGTGATTCCGCCTCCCGTGTTATCAGAACCAAGGCGACAGATCTTCAGCAGATCCGTGCGCAGAATACAAAAATAGCCTGGATGTAATGACTGTGGCACACTTCCAAAAATCTGTCCCTCTCTGTGCCTATGAACTGTGAAAGTTAGCTGACTGGGGAAGATGTGCTCTCTCCTGGACCCCCAGTCAATTTGTGTCTCAAGTCAGGGCCTTTACAGATCAAGCTGTTTGATCCGGCTCTGTTGGCTCTGTCGTCTGCTCCTGTGCTTCGCTGCCGAGTCCATGAGCAGCACTGGCCTATTGACTGAGGCAGCTGTGTCGCCTGCACCAGCCGCTGCCGCACAATCTCCATTCAGTTCATCTCAGAGTTTCGGGGAGGGAGGGGGGGGTTGGGGAGAAAAAAAGAAGAAGCTTCAGCTCAGGAAATAAGAACATGTCAACATTGATTCATGTCAAAAGACGATTGCATCCTTCTCCCTGATGAACGTGTGTGTTTGTGAGACAGTGGGTGTGTGTTTCTGCCCGTGTGTGTTCTGTCTATGTCTCTTAAATTGTCCTTTACCTTGGTGTTTAACCAGTGGTTTTATTCTACAAAAGTCAAACGCTGCACTGTATCACTTGAGCTAAAACTCACTTTGAATTCCTGGGCATGATCTTGAAGACTTTTCTGTGCAACACATGATTCCATAGTCAATTTTTTTTTTAAACTCTTAATAATAATCCAAACCTGAAGACCTCAGATCAACAGCACGAAGCAATGGCAAAAAAGCAACTATTAGCAATCATGCTTGATTTGAAGACATTTTAAGGTAGTGGAGTGGTAGATAGTAGAATAAGTGGAAGACCTTAAAATGTCTTCCACTTATTCTACTATCTACCACTCCACTACACTTACGAGCTACACTATACAGTACATGCGCTCATTTAGCCAGTTTATTAGGTACATGTAGCAGAACATAGGTCACTAAAAGTCAAACTTTAATACTTCCTGAAGGTTTTAATGATATATTTTCGATTATACTGTTTTACAGACGATTTGGTTTAACTTTATAGTAATGGTGGACGATGTAGTTTGTCGTCAAGCTATGATGTTTTATACACAGAGGTGTCATTAGCATCCCCTCAGACCATGACAGTCTGTTTCACAAAACATTTTATTTCCAAAAGTGTTCTTCCTGGTTGGGGGTGGAAAGGACTGTGCGAGCGGTTACGTAAGTACGTTCATGATACTCAGCAGACGTTTCTCAGAACCACATGAGAATGACATAATGATGAGTTTTTATGCCTGGTTGATATCGCTTATGTACATGTTAGTGTGCCATACTGATAACATTTTAACATAAAAAAGGAAAAACTTCCAGAAAGGAAAGTGTTGCTTTTAAGGTAACATTTATATTTGTTTTAGGCTTTTAGATTTTAGTTGACAGGATGTGCTCCTCTTTTCAGCAAAAAGACTGAAAGAATGCTTAAAATATCCCCCCTCCTTTTTTCCGAACTACCTTCCGCTCTGATAATTTTCATACTGTCCCTTTGAAGAGAGCAGATTAAATTTAGAACCTAAGGAAATTGAATTTCTGACAATCACTCTTTTCCAAATTAGGGAACATATTGATGCATGTAACAGCCAGCCAACAAAGACGAGACAGCGGGTTGAAAATTTGACAAAGGCCTGTCTTAGGAGGTATAATAAGCGATTTCAGCCTAATGCACTTGGATCAATATGAATGTCACTGTGCAAACACTTAAATAAACAAAGTAAACTATTGAAATAAGTCATCTGAAGTAATCTGAGATGACACTGATGACTTCATCTGTTCAAAAAAAAAAAAAAGTATATATAAACCAAATTAAACAGAATCCCACAGTGAGGCTCAGATTAGACTGGAGGACTGAAGATGATAGGTTGTGCCAATCACGATCTATAACGATGGGAGAAAAAAAAAAAGTTATACTATGATTAAAATAGTCGTCATTATAGCGTAATTATGGCAATTACACGTCATCTGCCTTAGATTTTTTCCATTTAGCACTACAGTGAGCAAGTGTTGTTTTTAGGTTGCTAATTGCTTTTGTAACAATATAGTGTTCCAGTTGGCATGAGGAAGACGCAGTCTGTCGAGACGACAAGTGGCGATAAATACAAGTAATCGTCGTTCAAACATGCCCACCACAAGAACAACGGAAACGCAGCTTCAGAGGGTTGCAGCTGTTTTTGAAGCTGCAGAATGAGAGAAAGAAATGAGAGAAGGTTAGGGGAGGGGGGACAGAGAGAAAGAGGAAGAGAGACAGAGAGACAGTTTGTGTTTGTGTTTGTGGGGTGCATCACAGGAGGCCTTGGCATACATGGAACTACACATGAGCGCCAGATGATCAAAAGGATGAATGCTAAAGCGAATGCTACTGTGCTTTAATTCACCGTTTGAACATTCACAGCGTTTCCAATAAATTAACATCTTCTTTGGTCGACCTGCGCTTTGAATCAGCGGACAAAGACCTGCAAGTTTATTGTGATGCTTTTCATGATTTTTACAAAAGATCTGCGCACTCGGAGACTTAGATGTGACAAAAAAAATATTTCACCACTTTATTACAGCAGGTCAAAACCAAGAGGAAAAAAAAGAAAAGAAAACAGTATGTCTAGCTGCTTCTGAAGGTCTCTCTTTTTTTGGAAGACCTGCTCCACATGTGCACAAAACATGGAGGGAGACCATTCATTCCCAAACTGTAACTAAGGGGTTGTTGTTGTTGTAACCATGACAACAAAGGTCCGCTAAATTCAAGTAATTACTTCAATGCAAACCATCCATTTTCAACATTCACCGAGTTGTTTTTGTGCCTAAACCGAACAGAACGCTAACAGTGGCGGTGAAAGAGCAAACATTGTACATTTGTCAGTCTGGGTGGGGGTGGCGGCGGCTGGGGTGGGGGTTATTTTTGACTCAAGACTTGTTGACACGAAAGATCAATCCAACCCTATTACACAGAATCAAAAAATATGAATATTTTCCTGCACTACTGATGAGCTAATATCAACCAGGAGTACAGAAATACAAAAGATGTTCTTGAGCTTTATCCATCACAGAGTGCTGGCAAAATTATTTTTCAACTGCAGCTCGAAAACGTCAATGTCAATACTGGCCCTTAAAACGTTTCCAGATATCTGCTCCCTGGTCTTTCTGCCACCATCCCGATTCAGCAGAGGTGGATAGGATTTTTAAAAAGGTAAACATGGGGCGCTGTATAGCTCACTGGGTTGAGCAGGCACCCCATACGCAAAGGCCCCGGTTCAATTCCCCCAGTGTCCATTTGCTGAATATCATCCCCCCTCTCTCTGCTTCCCCATTTCCTGTCTCTCTCAACTGTCCTATTGATTAAAGGCATAAAGCCCCCAAAAATACTTTTCAAAAAACAAACAAAACAAAACTGTATACAGCTATTTTCTCCTCACAACAAATCTCTCTGCTGCCTTGGATAATTCTTTGAGATGTTTTTGTGGTCAAAAACACTAGCTACAACATTAATATTGACTTAGCTCTTATCTATTATTATGTCTGTTACTAAGAATGTGAACGATTTGAATGAGAAGACATGAAAAGTAGCCCCTGCTGCCCGCTGTGCAGCTTTCAGCACTACCGAGGTGTGAATAGCGATGAGGAGAGGAGACATGTTTATTTTCAGTAACAGTAGTACACTTAATTGCGCTGCCTAGAGGATGCATTGTATCACAACCTTTTTTGTTGTAAATGAAACGATAGCTGAAGCTGTTGGCACAAATAGTACTGTAAGTAAAAAGCTGTTAATCATGTTGTCAGTGTAGCAATATCAAAAACCTACAATAGGTTTTTTAAAAGTAAGCGAAGTTAATCATATTGAGCTGCCACATTTCCCGGGTGATGGCAAGAATAGCATGCACGCCAGTATCTTTATTAGGATGAATTAGCAATGAATCATGCCCATGCATGAATCATACATCTACATTAGCCAATTTTTTGCCCAATCCATGGTGATCAAGGTACAGAAAAATAGAAGTGCATGGCAGAAATAGCATATAGCCATAAGTTCACATTATCATGTTTTCAGTGGAGCTCATGTCTTATTAAAAGCTGCCAAGCCCCCCCACCCCCCACCCTCCGCTCCCCTGTAGTTCGCACCCTGCTTCCCACCTCGCCGCAGTGATGTTGCGACAGTCTGAGTTAATTTTTCAAAGTTTCACTTTTAGTAGCAAATTCCCACGCGGTGTTATGTTACTGTTCCTCTGCCATGGCTCAGTGAGGCAAATACTGTAAACACAAACTTTTTTCTTTTTTTTTTTTTGATTACAGAATTGATTAAAAAACTGCACCTGACTATGTTTTTTAAGAAAGACCTGTCCTTCAAGACAGACATAAAGGGTTTTTAATTTACTTTGATGCACAAACAGTCTCAACATTCAGCAAAAAGTGCCATATACATAATAAAAACGACTTCTGCTAGATAATAACAAACCTCAGCCCCCTCATTTAAACTTTGAAGAACGCTAAGTGGTCTTTGAAAATCGGCAAGTGTCGAAATAAAAGGAGATAAAATATGTATGTCTCGTGAAAGGGAGTAGGAGTTAGTATTGTGTGAGATCTCTAAGAATCAAATCCGACAATCCTCATGCTATATTCAATTGCTGTGTGCAGCCCAACATATATAAACATAATGTAAAGCCAGTTGTGTTATTGTTTATGTTACCAGAGCAGTATGTACTGTTTGGTAAAGGAAGGTATACGAGATGGCAAGATTAAAAACAGTGCAGCCTAAAAACCCTAAACTTAAATAGTTACTTTTCAAAACCCTTCTTCCAAACCATGTTATTGCTCACTAATGGTGATGTTGTAGCTTGTAGTATGAGGATATGTATCAGGTAGTTCAAAAATAGTTACAGTATCAATCCTTTTGAAATTCTGACCTTGAAATGATAAGTACCTGATTTACAAAAAATAAAGCAATCTGTTAATTACTGTATATTAATATCTCCAAAAATATCACCATCTGTACAGCAGAGGGATGAAAAAGCAAATGTCACAGTTGCATAGGTAAATAAAGAATAAAAACTAACTGCACTCTCCATTGAGTTTGAAATAAAAAAAACATGATTTTGTAATTGATGATTAAGATGATCTGAGCATTTGATATAATTTTCCCATGTATCCCATTCAGGGTTTGGGGAATTTAGGACCATTTGGGACCAATATGTATCATTTGTGGGATCACATGTTCAATAAATATCTTTTTTGAAGAAGTTCCCTGACGTGCACTGTCTCACCTCTCCATACACAATGCAGATAAATCACACTGGATGAAACAGGCCTACAGTAGGCTATGAAATGAATGAAATTGTATGAGAAATAGAGGCAATACTCATCTGTCCACAGATTGCAAGGCAGACTGACATTTTGATTTCGTTCCTGCAAGTTTGATGTTAATGATTTGGCTTTGGATGGGGGACCTTCATAGAGTCTGAGCCATATGAGTGCAATTTCCGTCCTGGGGATGAAAGCACATCGATTGCCCTCTGATGGTTTTTATGGGGGGCTGCTTTCATCCAGACTGAGACATTATTGAACTGCGTTCACCATTAATGCAGGACTGATTCTGTGTAACTATATCAACAGGAGTCCAGCAAACATTCAATATGCTATACTTCTATGATGTAGTCACTATACCTCTGCACAAGAGCCACATTGTCTTCGAGAGAATATGCAAATATGAAAGTGAATTTGGATAATTTTATTTCCTTATAATGGAGCACAAACCTCATATGATCCAGTGAATAAAGACTACAGGAAGTCGGCGTGCCAGCCACCCATGGTAGGCATAAAAATGAGCTTTTTATTCTCTGTAATTGATTAATATTGCAATTAGACTTTGCAATCAGCAAACCCTTCTGCATTCACATGAGGGAATTTTATCCCTGCTGGTGTGTAGTAGGGAGGATGCTGCTGGAAGCCTTTCTGCCTTTATGAATCCCTCTCTCAGTGTCTGCTTGGATTAAGGAATCATCCACAGCTGCTTCGACTGCGCTGATGGGGTTTATGCTCGGGTTAAATGCTGAAATGTGCTCAAGTGATTCTCTTATAGTCCAAACCTTACTGAATTGACCCACAAAGACACAGAGGAATGCAACTGTCTAAATGAATACGTCTAGACAAAAGCTACTTGTGAAGCCATCATACACATGCGGTGAAGCTGTCTTCAAATTGCTTCTGTTGTTACGGCTGCTACCAAACAGATCCAAGTTTCTTTGTCTTATATCTCATTTAAAAGAAGCACAGCAACAACATAATTTGTTGCCTTTGAAAATGATGCCTCGTAATAAAATATTTAAAATGAAAATAAAAAAATAATAATTACAATGAGACTCACGAGGGAATCATGGGTTTTATGGTTGTTACGAGCCACATGTGCTTGAGTGCTTGTACAATCACAAAGAAGAGATGGCAAAATGTTTCCCTTTATAACTCGTAGCATTTTGCACAGGAATAAGTCATTTGTGAAGCATGACTAAATGTGTCTCTGCCTCTGAAAGCACGAACAAACACGCAGTCTATTTAATCAGTCTTGCTGCATGCGTGGCTATGAGTGAACGGTTGAGTAAACACTTACAGTATGTCCTCAGGAACCTTTCATTTGTCTCTTTAAGCCCGAGAACCCCCCTCAAGTTTGACTTCAGTCAAAACCAGCAACAGGGACACCTGGTGATGTTTAGTACCCAACACAAGACTGCAGAGTCTGCATGTTTGTCGGGAGGGGAGGCGTTGACCTCTGCTCTTTTTTTTTATTACCTAATTTACTGTCAAAATATAAATATGGAACATAGAGGACTCACCTTTGCACTCTAAATTAGCACAGCACGAGGTGAGCTAAAGGGCAGGGGTGATTTTAGAAGTCATATTGTGTTTGCATTAAGGTGGTATAAATATAAACCCATATGCATGCCAAGAGGTCCCATTAAGCATTTCATTACGATACATGGCTGCATGCAGAATGAGCACAGCTGATTCAGAAGGTGCGACTTCTCCTTAAATAATGACCAGGGGAAGCAGAAGTCAACAGCATCCACAAACAATGCAGCGTATTATCCCCAGTGGTGTGTGTGTGTGTCCCTGTTGATCTGAGATCTGCTTATCCCTCCCCTCCTGGTCTGGAGTTAAGAAAGCACGTCTGATTGTTGGTCCAACCTTAACAACACGTTACACAAAAGCCAACACACCCACAGGACACTTGCATCTCATCCAATCCAATTTGCAGTTTTGTTCTTTCGCCTGCTCACGCCTCTCCTCTTGTTTCTCTTTTTCTCTCTCAACTAAGACCCACAATCCCCTCAGATCTCAAGAGGCTTAATCAGTGTCTGTGTCAGACTACTTCACGGCAGCCTTTGGCCACAGCGGATATTATCCATCTTTTCCTTCTAACAAATCTGTCAATCCACACACGGGAAATGAAACTTCTCCTTTCTGCAGACAAGAAAACTGTTTGTCTGCAGCAACACACTGCCCAAAAAAAAGAGAGAGATGAGAAAGCAGAGCAACATGAATTCAACATTAAATACACAAGGAGGAGAGCTCAGAGGTGATGCGAAAGTGGCACAGGCTTCGCGAAAAAGGAATAAAATATTGGTCTCAAATTCACAGTGTATGCAAAGGGGTAACCAACCAAGGGAAAGCTTGCTTTGATTTGACTCAATTTGCATAAACCCTCCCAACTATGCTTTTAATAAGTGATCTTCACCCAGGGAGTTGCCGGTGCATAGCAGATTAGCATATTCCAAACAACATAACCACCGGTTGGTTTAGAAAAAAAAAGAGAGAGAAGAAAAAAAAGAGAAAAAAGTGGTACGAGGGCGAATTGGAGGAATAGGAAAGAGGGGAAAATGTACCAAACAGACCTGTTTGTTTTGAATTTCATTTTCAGTAACAGAAATAAACAGTGACTGCTGGAGAAATAACCGCCCATTATGACTCCCTTGCTAATTTGCTAATGGCTGGGTTGTTTCATAGTGCCCCCTAGTGGTTTCAACGAGTCCGTCTCTGTGATGCTGGATGAACTGGTGGATCAGAAAAGCAAAAATGCAAATGCAACAGCAGAGTAAGACCAGCTGTTTCGGACAGAAATTAACCAGGGAGGGGGGTATGAGGAAAACATAAGTTGCCAAGATGCAACCTGATATTAAAATAAGATTTCACTCGTGCTGAGAACCGTTCCCCGTTGTTTTTAAAACATGTTATAAACGCTGCAATGTTTGAATAATACACTGAAAATGTCTGCTGCATGTATGATGTATGAGGGCTGTGGCTTAAGAGGACCTCTGAGGCAGCACTCTCGGTCTACGTGATCATTTCTTTACACACTAGAGGGGGCTAGATCACTGGGAGCAAGCTACATTAAACACAGGCTGATTATGATTACAGAAAGTGCACGGTTTCACATAGGACACCATCTCTCTCTCTCTCTCCCTCCTTCCCTCCCTCTAACCCGCAGAGAGACAATTTCATAATTTTTCTTGGTCACACATAACAGATAAACAGCTACATCAGTGTCAGCCGAATCAGATATTATGAGTTGAGTCAGGTTAATCCCCTTCCCATCATATTACCCTTGAGAGTGAACTGACTTTGACTGGAGGGTGGAATAATGACAAAATAAAAGATATAGTGCAGTGGGTCCACACTTGAGTGCCTGGGATAAGCTGGAAAGTCAGTTAATTTGCAGCAACTTTAATTTGCATGTATTTGAAAAGACAGAAACTAATTGGTATTAGATAGTTGTGTGTTGATAGAGGAGAACTGTCAGGATATTGGCAGGGACGAGAATACAGGGTCCATTGTTTAATTGCCTTCCAGAGGGAGCGAAATCTCATTAATTGACGGAGCAAAAAAAAGGGGGGTTCTTAATAAAACCACCTATTTTCATACTTTGAGTTTATATTTGGCAAAAGATTCAAAGCTAAGATTCAATTCCAGCAAGAGAAACTGTAATCATGTTTATTGTGATGTGTTTACTCAGCTCACATCATTATGTGTTGCAGTTTCTTTCACAGATGCGAGTCCTCTCTGCCAGTGAACACACACACACTCACACACCAATCATGAATTATTCTGTACTCACACTCTCGGCAATATCTTATCCCTGAAGTGACTGTTTAATGTGAGCAATATCACAGCTGTGACCATTTTGCTGTCACATAATGAATATTTCTCACAGGTTTTGGACACTGTCATTTCATTGAGGTTTGTGTGTTTTTAATATGTGCGTTCAGGTGTCACATGATCATCCAACGTGTCATACACCTAAGACAAATGACAGTGGCTACATCAGATTGAGGGACATTTTACATGTCTGCAACAAGAGGGAGAAGCAGGATGCTGGTGATAGCTGCATCTAATAGTGTCAATCAATATGAGTTATATTTATTCATGTTGCTCTTAATGAAAAAGCTCAAGAGGTTTTGTGAACCAAAGGCATTCCTTGTGCTAGTGTAACTGGCATGTTTCAAATAAAGGAAAAAGGATACACATCAAAGCTATTGTAACTAAACTTAATGTAGTGTTACAATGAAATTCATGAAAGTTAATATGGAAAAATAATAATGTTGCAACACTTTGCTCCCTGTTAAGCATAACAATCAAATCAAACAAATTGTTTATAACTCTCTATTAATATGTGAGCAAATAAGCAGGTATTAATGTATTTATTTATATGAACCTTTCATGGTGAAATGATAGTATGGGAAAACAATAAAAATATAACAAATAGTAGAGTACTGTACAACATCCATACATCTGCTCACAACTACATTTGCTCAAGGTTTTATAAACAGTTTACAAACAAACCTGTTCTCACCTGTGGCCTTAAAAATAAATGTATAATAGGCCTAATGTTGGCAAGGAAAGAAAATAGTTGGAAATTAAAGTATCATATCAGTGAAAATAAATAAATAAAAAAGGCCTAAATAAGGCAGAGGATGAAGACTGTGTCTCTCAAGGTCTCTGTACACGGTGTGTATCTGATGGCTTTGGTCAGCAGTTTGCTGTGAGCTTCCAAGGCCAAGACCAATTGCGACCAGTTTCCTTGACAACAGAGTGCAACATCTCAGCCACTCTCTTATCTGTATCCTTGGTGATTAAGCCTAACTCTTATTAGTGCGATTTATGTTGAATGAGATAAAAAAAAACAAAAAAAAAACAAAGAAAATAAAATCAGTTCCATTTGCCTACAGCTCCAAAAACAGAGACAATAAGTTTCTGTTTTTTTCCCGCTGACCTTCATTGTGCCTGCTTTGGGGCTACATCCTGGATCTTGTCAGTTGTTTCAAGCAGATGCCTGTTGTTGATTTTGATTTATTTACCCCTCCTCCATCTATGTGCTCGAGCACACTTTACAGGGTCTGTGCTGGGGGGAGGGTGGATAGAGGGTGTGTGGGTGTGTGTGTGTGTGTGTGGGTTTGCATGTGTGGAGATGATGTCAGCTTTACAGTGTGAGTAAAGACAGATGTGCCGAAGCCAGACTGTGTCATGAGCATGGACACAGTCAAGAGAAACATTGCAGTGTGCTGCACAAAAGACATCTCAGTTCACCTTCACACACTCAATTCTCTTTGAAATAGCACTTATATGTTCAATTTAGAGGGTTTTTAATGTTTGTATGTGATTGATTGATGTGAGATCTGCAGCTTCGGTGAGCAGATATGACTGACAGCTGTCTGGCAAAGGAAGCAAACCACCTCACAGTTGTCATCATGTTTTAATTCAAATATAATCGCACTGTTTTATATAGTTTTCTTCAGTATCATCACATTTTAAATTAAATATTGCTGTTATCTGTGCACCGCGGTGTGTCAGATCATGTTTTTCCCAAGAGAAGAATGGAATAATAAAGTCGCGTTTAAGTCTGTCTCACAAGTTTGCAAACTGTAAACCACGTAATGGAAGCATGTGTGGTGAAGCCAACAGGTGCAGGCTGGTACCCCGAATACAATAAATGCAGTTTGGCTCGTTGATCTGGCTTGAGATTTGCATCAAATAAAGGGCACACCCTCTAGAAGTCACAACATTAGATATGAGCACGTAGACATGACTCGCACATCTAAAGATACAGTGTAATTTGCACTCTACTGAAGATATCATACAACTGAGGTCTATGCAAATAAATATCCATAAATCCACTTAAAAATCATATAAGAATTATTCTAATTATCACATTTTCACATTTCTTTAAGTGTCAAAGTAGCTCACTCACTGTTGTTGTAAATTTACTATGTAAATGCATAGAGGCAAAAAAAAAAAAAAAGAGAGGGGGGGGGGGGGGGTGGAGGGGGTCAAGTTGTAGCCTACAGCAAACAACTGACTCCCTACAGTATATGAGGTGGGTGGGGTTAGGCACAGTTGTTTGGATTTTGTTTGGGGGAGGGGTTACAGTGACTATGAAAACTTGGGTTAATGTTAGTCTCAGGGGTTGCGACCCTTCTCAAGAGAGCAGCTGATTCTCTTCACATCAGTGGATTCCTCTGAGTACAGATCATCTGATGATGAGTTACCAGAGGACGCTCGGATGCTCTCAAATATAAAAGAGCCTTAATAGCAGCAACCAAACAAACCGCACAAACACTCATATTTCATCCAGTTTTTGGCCCGTCCTATAAAGACACTGGCATTTATCTTGCACAGCCCACCCTGATAGCTCAATCCTAATGACTGGCTGAAGTAGGGCAGTAGGAAGATAATTCGATAAGAGGAAATTTTTGGAAATGTAACTCAGGTCACAGGAGATTTCATATGAGGTTCTTTTTTTTTCCTGCAGCGCTGTCAGTTTTGGATAAAGACCAGATGTGAATAAACATACAAATATCGCTGGATTACTGGCAAGCTGAATTAACAACGACATGCAAAAAAAAGAAGAAGTGCCCGCTAGCATATGTTCGAGAGCAAACAGGCACACACGCTTATGAAAGCTATCATGGTGAATGACAGCTGATACATTGGGTGTCTTTGAAGGGGGGGCCATGCAGTGACAGTGTGCAACTCCCATTGCTCAGCCAAGTATAAAGAGATTTGATGGAGCATCTGTTTGGAGAGCACAGAAACAACAGGCGGAACAAGAGTGAAAATCTGGACCAGACAGTAGGCACATCGTCATGCGGCTTCAAATTACAACCCATAATAGACACACGACAATGGAAAAATCAACATTTACACAAACAGAGGACTTATAGAATTAAAATCAACACATGATGCAACATGAATATGCTTCCTTAATACATCTTTTATCAATAACTAACATTAAAATGACACATGGCAGCCGTTAAGAATGCGTAGCTCCGGAAGGGAGGAAGAGGAAGGTAAAGAAATGTGAACTAATTTGTATCCAGTGGAGCCGAGCTGTCATTCAGTTATAACATGGCCTTCACCTTGTTGTCAACTTAATATGATTGTGAGTCACAGCCAATGACAGAGCATCTGTTTGTGACAGGGAGGAATCAATACTCTGGAGTGAAGCATCGTTTATCTTGTTACGCACTGACTTTGAAAATAAAAGCTCTGCTTCATCCTGAATGTGGGGAAAAGGGTAATAATACAAGGGAGCGCTTGTGGTTGTTAGCTCCGTCTTGAAATGTGCTCTGATATTTTGAAGGTGGGTTGGTGTTGATAGGTTTCTATTTAAAATGTGCTGTGTGGGGGAAAATGAGCGTTCAAAATGTCATTTCTAATAAGTTCATCTGAGCTGATATACAGTTGCATGATACTCCATTTCATAAACCGTAATGTGTCATTCTGCAGCATCTGAGGAGATGAGATAAAAAATAATATATGGGTAAGTATCCTCAGAAGTGTACTGTCAGTAGTCTATCAAAAGTTAAAGTACTCATTCCTGTGACTGTTATAATGATATTGCTGTAGCTGATCACACACTACAAAGTTGAAGTTAGATATTTTAATTAAGTCAAGTTGCTCAAGTTGTTCCCAGACTTCAGTGGGAGTTGCACCATCCCTACAAGGTCACAAGATAAATCTGACGAGCTGGAAGTTCCTTAATGGAGCAGGAGGAGCAGAAAAAACAAAGTCCTGCCAAGTACATTTATAATCTTTTTCTTTTCTTCTCGATTTTGTTTTGAAATATTAGATTATTTTTCCTCTGTGGCCTTTGAGCAGCTGTTAAAAAAGAAACCATGCAGGGAAGAGTACGTATACGAGTATACTCTATTAACAACTAATAAACACTACTATCAAATAAACATGTAAACATATTTCTGTTGTTGCTGTTGTTGATGTTATTTTTGTGAGGTTTCACTGGTTCAGTCTTTGGCAATGCATTATCATCTAAAACAGGTTATGTGATTACTGTATGTTGATTTTATGTCCAATCTGAATCTAAAAAGTGAGAATAACAGCATGAAATAAATGTATTGGAGTAGACGCATGTAGAAATAGAAATAGAAGACACTCAAGTTAAGTACAATTAAATCAAAATAAGTAATTAAGTCAGTTTATGTACTTGTAATTCAGCACTCTCACTCTCTTTGTCAGCCATAGAGAAGCTCAGAGACGTCTTACATATTCATCTGCTGATGAAGACAGTTGAAACTCAGGGCAGCTCTGAAAAGCTCCAGGAGCATAAAATGGGGTTGTTTTTTTTCCCCCTGTTGGCATCCCGTCAAAATTGATTTCAGACACATCAGACCTCTCTTAGTAAACAAATGTGAAAGACTTATTTGTCAGAAGTGATAAAAAGCTTTTACAACATTCAAACCTATTATATCATCAGTGCTTCTGAAGGTAATGTGGGAATCCGTCATCGGCAGAATACAGGGGAATAATAATAATTTTGAGGACACTATGAGGAGAGGACCGGCGGAGACTTTCCAGGGACGATAAAGGAAGGGAGAGAGAACCGCAGATACATGTCCATTTAAGTGTCTATCCTCGATGACAACAATGAATGTCCCGAGCTCATAAAGTTAGTTTCCAGTTCGATGTCCAGGTGTCTTTGCCAGTAAGTTCCAGAAACAGTGTGGAAAGAAGTTTAAAGTTTGTATACTAGATGCCTTGTAAACCTGTCTGAGAAAATGACATGGTTGTGCTCCCTTGCTCCATTAGCCTCTCCGTCATGCCTCTCCCTCTGCGCTCTGTCTTACGATGATTTATGTAGGAATGGAAAGATTGCGGTGTTGCAATTTGTGTCCTCTGCATATGTCACTCCCGTGGTCCAAGTATTTGAGTCGTCGGTAAAATAAGACGCAAAGGCCCTGTTTAGTTCCATCATATAAAACATGGGGTTGATGTGTGAGGGGTGCAAAGCAGCTTTTATGAAGCAACTACACCTGTGTTTCCCCCTAAACAAACACACAAAGGACAATGATGTTATCTGTAATGTAAATGTTAGCAGTATAGGCAATATGTATTTTTATTTACCATGGTTTTGAGTTCTTGATTGAACTTTTTCAATGCTTTAATGGAACGTGTCAAATGCCTGCAGTTTTGGATTCTCACGACAGCCAATGCTTTCATAACAGAACGCTGAAAAACATCTATTTCTGTGACAACACCCAAAACTTATGACAACAACTGAGCCACTGTTCTCACCATCATCTCAAGTCATCACTCTGTAACTGGTATTAAGAACATCTCTGGCAAATAACTGTCTGACTCTCTAAAAATAAAACTGTTTTTGTCATTTTTACAAGCCAATATATAAATCTTAAAAGGGAAGGTCAATAATTCAAAAAGGTTTTCCAAGTTGCCTCCTGTTGCCAAACCTCTATGATTCTAACCAGATGGCACTGAATCAGAGTATTACCTCAGGAGAAATTACTTGAGACATCCATGAATTTCTCCACATTACTCTGCCGTCTGGCGAACCTTCAAGCCCGTTAGGTTTCTCTTGGAAATCTCAAAGACATTAAGAATTGCTGAGCACCAGTTTTTTTTTTTTTTTGCTAAAATATGTTATATTTCTCTATTGCTACCATCTCCTGTAATGGAAATTACCTCTAAAGCCCAGTTTTTGGAGGTGGAGTCTGAGATCATCGGAGGCTCTGTCTAAATGATCAACTTTAATGAAGACAAGAGAAGACCAGACAGGGTTCAGGATTTAGTTTTTAGCAGCAAGTATGATCGATGATACTGTTCAGAGGAGGATTCTGTCTTTGTTTTTGTCTTTCAGTTTTGGTTTCTTGGTCATGAACAGAAGTGCCTTTGTTTACAAATTGTGATGATTTGTGGGGACAAAATACAGTTAAAAATCACCATAATGTGTGGCTGATTTGTGTTTTCCACTTACAGTACACTATGGGTGTTGAATGTTAATTTAGAGAGCATTTCATTATATGCAGATGATCCATTGATTTCTATTCTAAACCTTTAACCTTCTTATTTGCTGAATTAGAAATAATACATTTTTTTTGGGTAATTCTGTTTAAAGTTCAGTCATTGTTCTTTTTTTCACGAGAAGTACTTTCATGTTTCAACTTTTAAAGAACAGTCAGTCGTCACAGTGTAGTTTTCAACACTACATTTTCCTCTACAGCCTTCAAATCTATAAAATAAACAACCTGAAATGTTATGCAAATATATTGGCCTAATGTCACAAATATGCATTTCAAAGTAAATTTTCAGCTTCATAAAACTATATTGTTTTGATTAAATAAGACTTTGTGGCCAAATAATATGCAGCATAAAATACCTGACTAAAAACCTGCTTCACAGCCAGTGCAATATTAAATATATATTACAGGATTTTACTCAACATTTTGATGCAGCTCTAACACCTCCCTTAGGTCAAATGTTTATTTCACGCACTATAAAAGCAACACATAATGGCTACCTTGTTAGGAATATTCATGATCCCCAGAGGATTCCTATTATTATGATGCTCTGACCTAATTTATTCTACCACAACCCACAGGGTACTGTGTCCACTTATACACCAATCTAATGATGATTTTCTGAGCACAATCCTTAGGGATTGAACCATGTGACACTTGTTGATAACATTTTTCCTCTGAAATATCATTGTTTCATATTGTAGGTCAAACTGAATCACAGCTTTATTGTTATTATTCAACAGAGAATTCCTCACTGAATTGCAGTTGTACGCCGTCCAACAGTCCATATGCTTGTGTTTTAATAAAACACGCCCTGAGCAGCAGTATAAGATCAATATGTTAGGCAAATAGAGACAAACAGTGTTTGTGTTATGTCCTCTATTGTCATTACATCATTATGAATTTATGTAAAGAGCTTTAATTATGCATTAGGTCAAAGCTGGAGGGACCACCTTAAATATTTATTGATTATAAATGTCATATTTCATTATAAACCTGCTTTATTCATGGTTGGTTTACTCTTTGCTTGGGTTAGCATTCCAACATGTTTGCAGTCACACTCTGCTCCTGCAATGCTTTACAGGCTCTATATTAGTGGAGGTTTAAACAGTTTATAATACAGTGATAACAATGGTGGAAAGACTGTAAACAGCTGCACTGCACTACAGCATTTTCTTCATACTACAGTTTGTGCATTGTGGGATTTCAGGGCAAAAAAAAAGAAAAATATGGACTTTCAGCTCCATTTCTCCGTTTCTCACACTGGTCATAAAGCACCTCACCATCATTATACAACTAAACCTAGAGATTAAGTAAATGAAATAATGAGCTGTGAGACTGTACCTGCCTGTGGTTTATTAGCACCTATTTAGTTTCCCCTTAGGTGAAAAGATGCAGGTGCTGCTTGAAGAGAAAGGAAAAACCCCTGCAGTGAATTCATTTCATTTACTGTGTTGCATCAAATGAACCACAAACAGGGCAGATGGGAACATCTGTGGATTGGATGGTGCTTGATTTCAACCACAGCTACTGGAGTGATCCTTAGATGCGAACGCACAACAGCTTACAAAAACCCTCCTTAGATAAATGTATGACTAATTAGCTATAGCCCTCTGTTCTTCTGCACTGTCTGCTGAGGCCTTACATTATCTCTTACCGCAGTATTAGTTTTCCAGCTTAATATGCAAGGATTTCTAGGTCAGCATGCATTACATTCTACAAGAAAATGATACCATATTGTTCTTGTTCTTTCACATTTGTATGGGGAGCTGTGCTAAACTGCACAATGGATAGGCTATGTTAGGAAAATCGCGCTGGCATTTGAGCCATCCTAGTTCTCTAATTATGAGGGTCTTTTTTTCCCTCTAGCTTGGATTTTATTCTCCCTGGAGCAAGATCAATTGTAATCATCTGAACTATGCACGGTAATGAAAATGATGGAAGGTCTGCTCTCAGATATTGTTTTAACAAGCTCCAATAAAAGCACCATAACGATCATATCTGGTTATTGATAAGGGCATCGTATGATGGCAAACATCCACAGTCACAAAAAATGCACAGTAATTTTGTGGACTTACTGTCTGCAGCTATTAAAACAAGTCTAAGTGGCAAATGTACCTCAAACTACCTGAGAGAATTAGGTTTCTTCTATAAACCCAACTAAACTATATAAACTATAACTTTACTTTATCACCTCCATATGACTGATTTGTGATTTGAAATATATGATATGTGATTTTAAACCTACAATTATTTGACTGTAAAATTGCTGCTACTAAATATTGATACTAGATATTAATAACTCCTACTGTACATCTGGCCAGTTTTACAGTATGAGCCCACTATTAAACTATGGTAGGTGTCCATACATAACCTGAGAAACATACAGTATAGCAGTGTAGCAGGCAGGAGTCACAATGAAACCTATTAGTTTACCATCTACACTGCATGCACAGAGATTTAAGAACTGCAGGTCAAAACTACCGCTCTTTTTTTCCAGGATGAAATCTCTCATCTCTTCACCTGCAGTCAGAACTCCAGAGGAGCTTTGACTGATGTGAGCCCACCCCATCGACTCCCATACTGTTCATGTTAATGGGACCATCTTTTTTAGACTGAGAAGGAAATAAAAGAAAATACATAAAATGTCTATCGATTTCCCCTGAATGCTTCATTATTTTCTTCACGAACAGCACTCCGGTGATGTGGTCTGCTGTGACTGCTGGTGCTTTTTACAACAAAGCACATTCGCTGAGGAAAATAGAGGGGATAATGACTGGATCCGCAGTGCCATTGTTTAGCTACAAACACCTGATTATGGTGCATGAGATATGAGAAGTTTGATAGACGCACTGTGGCTCGTCTAACTTCGGGAGTCTGGCAGGGGGCTGGGATGTAACTGTGGGGGCTAAATAAGTGTGTGTCTGACAGTAAATTCAAATGTCACTGGAGTTGTTATTGACATGTGGGTGAGCAGGAATTGGTGAAATTATTTGACTACATAGGCAAATAGCAATGCAGAATATGAATTTCATTTCATTGCTCTACTAATAAAAAGGGTAATTTTTGGGAAATTATGCTAATTCAAGTCTTAATAGTCTGACATTTGGAGAATTAAGAATTAGAAAGATACCATACTTTCATATCTCTCTGGTAAATATAGGGCTCCAGCCTGCAGCTGATTTATTTGCTGAAATTAACAGGAACATTTCACCACATTTAGCTCTGAATAATGTTTCAAAAATGTGGTGTGAATTTTTTTTTTCATGTCGTTTCTTTCACATCATGCTGGTTAGCTTAGATAAGTATAAAGACTGGAAACAGGAGGCAAACTGCACTGTACAGTAGTAACACAATCTGCCCCCAAGAAGACTCAGAGCTCACCAATTAACATGTTACATCTCATTCAGGCCGGCTGTGTGTCAGATTATTTCTTGGCTGGATCCCTGCTGTCTGCACATAACCCCACTGTTACAACACTACATTTCTGTTTGTGCTAAGCTATGCTAATCAGTCGTGGGAAATTCATACTGTATGTGCGAAGGCATGAGAGCTGTAGCAATCTTTTTCATCTAATGCCGTACCAAAAAGAGAATGCAGATTTCCCAAAATGTCAAATGATCCCTCTAAGCCCTGTGAAACAAGTCCAAGTCAGGTTTTAAGTCATTTGAATCCAAATGATGAATAATGAAATGTGGGAGATGTGTGGATACAAAGGCTGCCTGTCGTTGTCTTTTTCTATTGTTTCAGGATTTATATCAGGTCAAGTCAATTTTATTTGTATTGCATCAAATCACAAATCACAAATTTGTATGTAAGGGCTTTAGAATCTGTACAGGACAGAAAATCCTCCCTTTAAGACCCCTTCAGATGAGAGAAAACTCCCCCACCCTTTAATAGGAGAAATAAAAGCTGAATAGACGTCAGGAATAATAACAGAAGCCAGATCCCCTGTCCTAGATGGAAAGATATGCAATAAATGCCATGTACAGAGGAAAGAGAAACAACTTCAGTGACAATATTGAGTAAATAAAACGGGATTGGGTCACATGATCTCATTTCTACCGTGGAGATCTGAAAATAGGACTCACAAAAGGTCATTTCACTGGGGCAGAACAAATGTTTAATATTATTTTTGGTGTCAATTCTGAAGGAGAGCTCTTAGCTGTCAAATAGATTTTGTTTTTAAAAACAGATGTGATTTAAAGTCTCAAATAGACTGTTTTTCTTCTGTTTTTCTCTGGACGCTCTTAAGACACTTGTAACAATTAAACTTTAGACAAGTGTATGGAGTGCCACAAATAGGAGCAGTTCTCTCATACACAGTATAAATTATACAATCACAAGTGTATTCATTGACAAGAATGATGTACATGAACATTTCATCTTGCCAGTCATATAAAATGAATAAGTGCTCTCACGCAGACTGGTCAAGTAAACAACACTGAAAACAGTGTTAACAATCGAATATATTTATTCTAAATATTTTGACGCCACCACCTACGTTCACCCTGTGGTGCTGCCTCTCAGTTACCCTACATGGAAACCATTTGTCCTGATCCAGGAGTCAGTGTCAAGTTGTGCTGTTGGGCATGTTTATCCATCTTGGTCCCATGTCAACTGCAGTCACCCTTAGAGGAATGCATGATCACACTGCCGCCAACCCCAGGATATACGGTAAAAGTGGGTTTTACTAGCCTTAAAGCTGCTTTTAGCCTTGTCGTTTGGTTTAGTTACAGAAATGAATGAATTTTGCACTATTTTGTATTTTAGGATACCGTGAGATGTGGCTTCTATGGCGTCTCAATGAGTCAACCCATAGTCCCTCAGGTCTTTAAACACATCATCATCTCAGGGATGATCAGTTCCACAGTCTCTGGATCACTGCACTCTGCTGAACGCCAGGCTAAATAAAATCTAAACCAAGCTCGTAATGCTGTTATGTTCATCTTGTTAGATCTACAACCCTTAGCACAAAAACAGCTGAAGCCTCTGGACAATAGTATATGCGGAAACTTGAAGAGGATCAGAAAGATGAAAAATTTACTGAAACCCAGTTAAGGAACACAGTAAAGTGGGATAACAGACTCTAGTGAACTAGGAACTTTTAGTATACTTATTTGCTTTGCTACAGCTGAATGTCTGTTTGTTTATCTGCAGATTTTGGCACTGCACATTGGTACACTCACTGAGAGCTCCTGACAAACTGTAGTCAAATTCTCCTTGCGAGCATATTCTGCCAATAAATGGGCTGGATTCTTGTAATTCTAGATGAATGTTGTGAGTCTTGCTACAGTGTGTGCCTGACGACAATCCCATGATCAATAAACTTTTCCTCAATATCTTTCTTTAGTCCCTGTCATTTTTCAACTCTATGTGACAACCCGCTTTCACCTCTGATACATGCCTGCTGGGTGGGGTTCCTTTTCTGTTGACGCCCCGGCGTTGAGGATCATATGATGTTCTTGTGTTGCTTTGTAATGTTTTGCATATGGCTCCGGGGCGAGGGGCCAAACTCTGTGTTGAATGGTGTTTTTGTTCAACATGGATCATCCCAGAAGAGAGCAAGCGTGCACACGGCTGCCTCAAACAAGGCTGTCAAGATGTCTGCAGAGGCCCCACGCCAGCACACCCCACCAGGCAGCTGCTGCCTGCCAGGCGCCCATCTACAAATAATCTACTGTGGGAGGAGGTGTCAGTCTGTTCTGTCAGGGCGTACAGTGTATATCCAGTCCCGAGTGAAGGGTTCAAAGCTATTGCATAAGATAATAATCATTTGAAAAGTACTGAAAATATAGAAGTGTTTGAATAAGAAAATATTGAACATTTTGAAACTGAACATCTATTATGTGACCTCCAATGGACTGGACTAGTGTTCAGCATGAGTATGAATTGACTGTTAATTCTTGTTGGGAAATTAATTAAAATACTGAAAAGAGAAGCAAAACGATAAAAGAAACATTACAAAGAGACCACAAATTAAGCACTAAATGACTTCAAATGATGCTGCTGTGTAAGTCTGGGTGGCACCTTATACTGTATGGTGTACAAGACATGTCAGCAGAGATTTTGATCACAGGTAATAGCGTTGTATGAGGTGATGATTGCACTTGCACCCTAGAAAGGTGCATACTGCACAGACTGTCTAAAAAGACTGTCAGAAATATTGTGATCTTCCCTCTGGTGTGCAGCCATGTCAGGAGGCATTTAGGCAAAATATTATTTTGTGTTTTATTTGTGTTTTGCTATTGATATTTTGGAGATATGTGGCTGGATTAGTGGCCTGCTGCTCTGACATTACTGCAGGACACAGGGCATCATGATTTATCATTTCACAGCAAACAATACTTCTCCTTGCATTACACAAGAGCCAGTCAGATTTTGACAGCGCAGTGATCAGGTGGCCTGTCAAACTACATTAAGTGTGACTGTCATAGCTACAGGGCCCATGCCATAAATTCGTAAGTGTTCTGTTCACGCGTTTTTGCTTTGATATTTTTAGCTCATCTCAGTTTCCATGTGACAAATAAAATCTGTTGGACCACTTTTTCGCTGAATATCGCTATGTAAAATGCAGCATGAAAAAACCCACAGTCATACGGCTTTACCCTCATCGCAAATTGCTTACAGACAGTCAAAGCTGACCGCAATCAGTTTTGTATAAACAACATGAGAATATAGCTCATGCTACCGCGCCAATGCAGAGTCTCACAGGCCTGGCTGCCGACACAAGTTATGTAAACGCTAAGGCGACAAGGCAGATCCTGAGAGGTGCCCACTGGGGACGAGGACCCATCATTGCCAACTCTGAACCTCTGAAGTAAGACACTTCAGAGACACCCTGACAAGTTGTTCCTTTACTTTGAAGGAAAAAGCGAAGGACATAAAACTCTGTCTGGGAGAAAAACGTATTACTCTTGATGGTAGATTACGCCACCATGTCTGGCAGTGATCCACGAATGAACGCAATGTTCTACGCTCATTTTGTCACAGAAAAAGAAAATGTGCTACCCCACAGACTCCAAAAAAAAGAAAAAAAAAAAAAATCTACTTTTATGAAATGGAAACAGAAGTTAATTTACTGCATAACCTCCCTGTTTGGGCTCCAGTGGTCATTTCTGCCTGATCATTGCTGCAACTCCACTGTCATAATATATTAGGAATCATCTTGCCACAAACTGCAAAAGGAAAATCTCCAAACACGAGTAAACACGGTGGCTTTAGATGCAATAAACCCCCACAAAACCCTTAAAACTTTCAATAGTTGGAAGCAGCACTCTGCGGCGTAACATCTTTACATCATCTGTCACTTTCATTCATTTCCTCTAGAAGAGACTTTAACTGGGGGTTTCCGTGCAGGTTTTTCTGCCAGTGGGTTATAAACTTAAGACCCTGCTGCCAGAACAGTTTTCTCCATGCACTTTTATTTCCCCTCCTCATCTTCTGATTGGAGTGATCCTGGGATGATATGACTCTTACTTGTATATAAAAGGAGCAGGCTGCACTTTCAAAGTGAAAGAGAGAATGACATTGAAAGAGATAGGAGCAAACAGGTTAATCAACAGGTGGTGGTGTGGCGGTGATGGTGGGGATTTACCCAACAGAACCTGCTTTGCATCTTCAACAAAGACAACAACAGGGACTGGAGACGGTATGGCTGAAACATGAGTCGTGAAAAAAAGAAAAAGAAAAAGAAAAAAAAACTCATCAGCACATGCAAAGACTCTGTAGAGCTGTTGGAAATTACAGGAGGATTAGTGTCCTCTGCGTGTCCATATAGCAATATAATGGTGATTTACAGCTGGTGCTCACTCTGGTAGCTACAGCGTTAATATTCCTGGCAGGCTCCACCTCCACTACCACCTTTTATGTTAATTTCAGCGTGATCTGTGCGCGGACTGGAAGAAGCCGCTGCGCGTTTGTGTCTGCCTGTGTCTGCTCGCTGCTTAACGTCGATGAGGCTCGAGATTGAATCACTTCGATCACTTGATCACTTTTTTTCTTTTAATTATTTTTTATATATATATATATTTCGGCTGAACGACGTCGCGACGGTCAAGAGACGATGTCGCCGCTGAATGTGAATTAAGTGTGGATCCAGCCGGCAGCTCCAGAAGAGGTGAACGCACCTTGCATCCAGCCATGGGAGGTCAGATCACCAGAAATAGCATCTACGGTAAGATCATCTGGCATCACAGCAGCCGGGATTGATTGATTAATGTTTATTATTGGTGTGATGCAAGCCAATAACGATCGAACGGAGCTCGTGCAGCCTCTTCTTGCATGTGTGCATGGAAACTGTAGGCGTCCTGGGCTGCCTAAAATAAATGAGAAGTGAAAGTAGCTGCTTTGGCCAAGTTTTACCACCATCTGTAAGTCACGACTGACTCTTAATAGACGAGGATATGGAGAGGAAGCGGTGTTTTGCAAAAAAAAAGAAAAAAAAGAAAGAAAGAAAAAGACTCACTCACACACACATGGGATGAAATTATAGAAACTCCCCAGAGATGCAAGTTTCCCAGCCTTGTTCCACTTCTCCCTGATGCCTGTTTACAGCATTAAAGCAGCCAAACGGGTCAAACTGAATCAAGCTGGCAAACAAGGCTCCACATTAACTAACTTTTCCGACCTGACTTGTTGACTTTGTGGCCAACAGTTGCGAGTGATCACACTCTGCATTGCTGGCAAACAGTGACACATGCACAACTTAAGTGTCATTTGAGGACTGACTATCTGGTGGCTATCAAGTGATCATATATGCATGTCTGAAATGATGGTAGTAAACAGGTGCATCGGGTGTTTTTATTTATCTGTTCTCACATGTCATTTTATATTGTTTCTGGCAACTTTGTGGCCAACGGACATAGGCCTTCAGATTGATGCCTTCATCTCAAATACAATTATTGATGTGTATAGTCTCAAACTGAGTTTTCTTACAGTGAAACATTTACTGCATAATTACATTTATTCACTACTGTATATGGAGATGAAATGTGCTGACAACTTTCCCACTTGACAACTTTCAAAATAAGTTTGCTTGTGTGTTAAACATGAATATATACTGTATATTCATCATAGAGCTGTAACAGTTGATCATGTAATAAGAGATAATGTAGATAATCAATCAGTTTGAAGACCTAAATGTCATGTCTGGTTCCAACTTGTCAACTATGAAGACTCTATGTTATGTTGTGGTTTATGTAACCCACAGGGTGTGGGTTGAATAAACCAAACATATTAATACGTCACTTTGGTTTGAGGAACAATTAATTGATTAGTCATGAATAACAACCACCAGATTAATCAGTGATGGAATTAATCCTTCACTTAGTTGCAGCCAATCAGCAAAGATGTTATTATATGAGCTGATTTTGTTTGGCTGTAAAGCACAGGCACGTGTAGTGTATAATGAAACTTTGAGTTGGAATTGATCTACAGTGCATGGCCAGGACACAGTAAACATTTCTCATTTACCAGATGGATAGATGGATATGGGCCAATACACATAGTCCTTTTTCCAATTTCATTGTGAGGGTCCACTGGTGTGAAACAACAATACAGGTGCGCAGCAGGGGCGCTGCTAGAAATTCTTGGCCCTCTGACAAGAGCTCAGGCAGGGGCCCGTAAATGTAAATATCTATAATCCCTGTCATGTGTCAGGGCCCCTGTCCAGCCCAAGGGCTCATGAATCATTCAGCTCTCACCTCTCCACATTTGGCAAAGCTGCATGATTGTGTTACTGACGTGTCGGCGTCACAGCGCGGCCTCAGTTAAGTGGTTCAACCACTTGTCAAGAAAGGCAATTAGAGTTGTATCGAACAAACTGTGCCATCATCTAGATCTGTATTTCAATTTTGGCTTTCGTCATTCTCCTCTTTAAGAAAAATTCCCTGTAAAACAAGATGATCTACAATGAGCTACACTGATTAGTCAATTAATCAATTACCAGATTTGCATAAAATCAATAAGCAATTAGTTTGAGAACTCAAATTCTGTGCTCTCAGCCCCTCAGATGGAAAAGTTTTCTGGTTGCCTTTACTTTATGATAGATAGAGTAGTTCTGGTCCATTAGTTAGACGAAATTGAGCTTTTGGAAATTGTGTGAAAGTCTATTATTTTACAGTGTTCAAAAGAAAAACAACCATCCATCAATCGAAAAAATAATCTGACGTTATGGATCAAAAATTATTATTAGTTACAGCCCAAAACGTCACTCTACATTACACTGCAGTACATACACTGTAGCGCTCTTTTGCTCATAACTTGAAGGAATAGTAGATCTCTGCCGTAAGTAAAACACAATTTTAAAATGAGTACTGCCAAATTAATCAATTTTTGAACTCCTGTCAAACCCTGTGACTTTTCCCTAGAGGCCCCAACTTTAGCTACACTAATAATCCAGTTCTATCATTTACATGATAGAGTTCAGCATTGTCTGTGAAGCAACTCTCCAGGGGACACTTATCAAGCCTTCACTGGTTGTAAACATCTTCTCTATTCTAGTATTTGCATAATTCATGGTATGTCACCAAATTAATCATAAACTGTAGCAGGACTGGTTTGTGATGACACGGAAAACCTTCAAAGTGTTTGAGAATAAATGTTTACCTCCTCACAAAGTATGACATATTTGCGAAAGCTAAAAAAAATGCCCTGCAGCTCCCGAGGCTGCTGCCTGTGAGTGCTCGTCTCCTCGATGCTAACGTCACGCCACATTAGGGCGTCTGTTGAGGGGATAAAACACAGAGGAGCGTAGGAGGCCAGGTGACACTGGCCAGGGCCACTCTTTGTCTCTGCACTGTTTGTCCTTTCCCATTAATGACAGCAGAGCCAGTCACATTGTGTGCGGTGGTGCATTAAGTAACATTATCCTTCCTTAAGTTGCTCATCTGACGTTTGTCATGGCACCTCTCTTTTATCACGGCAGAGCTCTGGTCACTGTTTACGCTGACGTCTCCATCAGGTTGCATGAGTTTTTTTAAACACAGCAACTGTGTCATCAGGGCTTCTGGCTCTGACCAAATATCACTTACAGTAAATCAAATGTGGTATTTTTATTTATCCATTTATTTACTGATTTGACCTAATTCATGGTTTATACAGCCTTTGGTGTGTTCCGAAGGCTGTAAACTCATTCCAACTGGCCTGAGAGTAAAAATAAAACTGCTCTTAAAAAAAATACTGGAAAATTCAATTTCACAGCAGCAGAGATGGTATTAATGTCGAGAGAATGAAAGAAGATATTGGATTCTCTGGTTAGATGGTAAAGCAGTGAGTGTTGTTGCTGCAGCGCCTGCAGAGGCCTGTGAGGTGTTGCTTCTGTTTTCAGACCTCTCAGGAAATACTCGGATCTGGTTATTGATGGAGTACAATACAGTCCTGTTTGCTTTTCCTGAAGACATCACGTCTGACATGACATCATGATGCAATGAGGTTGAAGGATTTGTTATGACTTCATTGAAGACCACTGTTGTGCGCAGTGCACACAATTCGGCATTGTTCTACGGCGACAAGAGAATGTGAAGATCTTAACAAATACACTGTACTGAGCCCAGAAACACTTGGCAGAGCCTCTCTGATTGTCATTTAAAGGGGAAGACGCTGTAATAATATGTGACAATGCCGTCCAATGGATAGTATCTCTAGTTTAATGCAATTTCCACGTCTTCGCCCCCACAGCTCTCGCCTCCGTCTCTGCCCTGGACGGTGACCTTTAAACGGGGATGGTGTCAGAAGTCATATGATCAGTCATTGCCAATCCTGACAGTCTTTATTGATTTGTCTCTGGGGCATTTTATAAACCTCTTGACCCTCCAAGGTCACTCGGCGGACAGCATGAATAGCTGTCTTTCAGCAAAGCCTGATATCGTCTACATCTCTCACGGGCAAACACAAGCAGCATCCACCAGTATTTGAAATTTAGGTGTGAAAATACAGGCAGTTCTGAAGGACAAAGAAGTGTTAATTAGGCCTAAATTATTTATTCGGCTGCCAGGCTTGGCAGATTGGCTGGATTTTATGATGCCGAGATGTCACGATGGATAGGACAAAAGTATTGTGGGACAGAAAACTACAAAAATCACTTGATGAGATGAGATTTGTTCAGTTCAAAATAAAGCCCTGCCTCACGTTTTAATGAGAACACAATGTCTGTGAGAAAATGCCTCCTCCACTAAACCACAGCGACCTTGGCGTAGTGCTTCAAAGAGAGACGTGGAAACAAAAATTGGGAGAGAGTTGCTCTCAACGAAGGGTAGTGAGTGTGAAATCAGGCTCATGATGACTTTGAGCAGATTCTTTATCAGTCTAAAACCCAGAGCGACAGATGTGATGTGAGAAAAAAAAAGATGTTTGGCTCTATTAGTTATTATGGTAAGTGGGAGCAGTTATGATTCACAGGGCTGCATGGGAAAATGTAAAAGCTCAGCTGCATGTTGAGTCAGATGTTCTCCTGTGGGTCTGCTCTTATTTTGCCACTTCCTTTACCAACAAAGCAACAACAAATACCGTTAAATCTCATTTAATCGCAGTGATACTTATACCATTAGTTTTTGGGAATTGACTTTCGGGCATGAACGCTGCAATTGATGTGTTTTCATTAAAAAGCAGTCAAAAACCTCAATGGGACCTATATAACAACCACTCCCCACTATTATAAGAGTTGCTTTGTTTGCACCTTACATCTTGGCTTTTGTTTTCTTTATCCTCCTCCTCCTCCTGCTTCCTTTACCACTTTCTACTCACTATTAGACAAATGTGTTCCAGCAGAGAATGAAACAAACCACAAATGCAACGCAGACTAGTTTAAAAATTTGGCAAGATGTAGAATAACAAAAAAAGCGATGGGTGTTACTGGAAATGACCATTTACCGAAATTAGAGCATTTTGAATGAACCTCTCATAGGTGTATTGTTCTCCATAATTGCGTAATCATGGGAGCAATTCTGTCCTTGTGGGAGTTTTTTTTCCATCCAAGGACATTTTACCATGTAATTTACCCTGTGCATTGTACGTGTCTGCACAGTGTGGTTGTACTATTCTACCTAGAGGAGCTGGAAAGAGAATGCAAGTATTAGATTATTTTAATGCGTTTTTACTTAATTGAATGATCTGGGAGCAGGGAGGATACATGAGAGGAAATGACATGTGTCAAGATGTCAGTGTATTATATGAAAAATTATTAGACAGACAGTCTATTTTGATCTAAAACTTGGTGATTTTCCTGCTCCCTACCTGTAGAGACAAAACTAAGAAACCAACTCTCTCCTCTCTACACAGACTCTCTGAACGGGCCGTTTCCTGCGACATCACACAGATGCCACCACAAGCCCAAGCGCTGCCTGCCCATACAGCCGTGTGGAGGCTTGTCCTCCATCCCACTGCTATTCCACCCCAGCACCAAGGGCTCACAAATCGTCATGGACATGTCCCAGAGGACAGTGAAGAGACAGGCCAGCTTCTGTAACGCCATCACTTTCAGCAACAGACCCATCGCTGTGTATGAGCAAGTTCGATTGAAGGTAAACACAATGCTACAGGAGTGTGAAGTATGAAAAAAACACTAACAAACAACCCTGTGTCGTGGTGGTTTTCTAACCATGAGCACTGGTGAAGTTCACACAGTATTTCACTGGTGCCCTATTGATTTAAACTGGCTCAGCTGTGACATAGTCATTGTAAGTTTGTAATTAAAATCAAAGGATTTTGAGGCGCTGATGTAATAACTGTTGTGACATGATGCAATGTATGACAGAATGAAAACCATAAAAGAAAACATGAAACAAACTATTCCCTCATTCTCACGTTGACATGTTTCACTAATCAAAACAAACATACTGGATGCATATGCATGCGGGACCTCTGCATCTGCAATAAGCAGTAATATTTTTAAAAACATTTTGCTGTCACTAGGGATGCACCACGACCAGCATTAGTCATCTTATCCTTCCATCATTTCCTGCAAAAATCATTACTTCATTCAAAACAATGCTGTGCACCAATTCCTTGTATACTAATGCCAAGACACTGCAGCATCAACACCAGTGCAGACTACACTTTGTGATATTACTATGAACAGTACAGTAGTGAGAAGGTTGGGACTGTCATGAAAAGCAAAGTCCTGACTGTCTCTGTCTTTGATTCTCAGAATGTTTTTGTTTTTCTTCTTCTCACTTGCTCGCTCTCTTCATCCCCCTTCTTTGCTGCCCTGTTTTCATTTTCTCTCTTTTCTCCCTCTGCTCTTGTGTGGGCCAAAGCAGCAGCAGCTTAGAACAAGTTTCCACTTCACCTATCAGGCCATCTATGTCTCGAAAGTGAGAGAGCAGGGCAAGCATTGCCATGTGAGGAATACTGTTATCTTGCACGGCAAATGCAAAGTAAACAGAGGTTCGAAATAAGACAAAAATCGTTTGCAGGTGATAAACATACCAAGGTAGCTAGTTTTAGTTTGCTTAACAGCAAATGTGTTGTTTTTAGCCACGCTTGCAGCTTTGGCATTGTGGAAGATAACACATTGGATTGCCTTGAAACTTGACCCAAGCATCATGTCCCCCTCAGGGTGAAGTGCAAGAACTGACATTTTTCATCTTAACGATATTATCAGATCTGAATTTTAATTAGCCAAATGTATATGATGAAACAGCAGAGAGATGAATGCTATTTCAATAAGCCTTAGCGGTGCTTTATGTTCAGTGCTAATTAGCGAATTCTATCATGCCAACTCACCACAACAGAGAGACCCAAAGCACCTTTTTGTTGCCGTCTCACAGAGCTGCTCACATGATCTTCTAAAGAGAGTTTCATCTTCATCAGCTGGTTATTTTTCGCTGATTACAAATCTGTTCTCTCCAGATCACTAAAAAACAGTGCTGCTGGAGCGGTGCCTTGCGACTTGGTTTCACATGTAAAGACCCGTCCAGGATCAACCCCGACACCTTGCCCAAGTACGCCTGCCCTGACCTGGTCTCCCAGAGCGGCTTCTGGGCAAAAGCCCTGCCGGAGGAGCTCTCCAATGAGGGAAACGTCATCTCCTTCTGGGTGGACAAGAAGGGCAGAGTGTTTTACCGAATCAACGACTCCAGCTCCATGCTGTTCTTCAGCGGCGTCCACGTCTCTGAGCCTCTGTGGGCTCTCATAGATGTCTATGGCCTCACCAGGGGGGTCCAGCTGCTAGGTGAGTAACGTAGTTTTTCTTTTTTTTTATTCATTTTGCACTCTGAGTGATTTTTTTTCTATCGTGCTTCTTCACCGCAGGAAATTATCTGCATCTGCCGTTTTTTTTTCATCACGAGCACTTCGAGGTGATGTTACATACACTGCTCTTACTTTTCCCACACCCACCAAATAGCTCAATGGAAAAAAGATGGTGGGAGATTAGATAACTTGTACAGTTACCACGGTTGTTAGAATCAAAGAAATTTCCCTTAAGGCAGAATTTCAGAATGTCTGAAATCCTTTTAACAAGTCCCCTACTGTGTTGTTTAAAGGGTCATTACATCAAAGAAATTAGGAACAACCAGATCCCTCTCAGTCATTAAGATCACTCTTTCACCACACTGAATAATCTGAAGAATGACTGGATTGCAGATTGAGATGCATGTATGAAACACGTCATGCGACGCAAGCAGCTGTCTTCAATTTTTGAAAACAATGTAAAACTATGCTAAAGAGATAAATAGAAATCCTTGCAGACGCCTCAATACTTATTTATAACCATTTCCAAGAATCGTGCCGCCTCTCTCGAAAAGAATAGAGGCTGTCAGCACCGTTAATAAAAATAGAAGAGGCTCCCATATTGTGCAGATAGTGCCATTTAACCTCATTTCTTGCGGCGTGTTTGACAACGAGAAGCGTGCTATCTCATGATGGGCTGTTCGCTATCCAGTGCCAGAGTGCGACTATCTGGGGTTCAGTGGCCATGCGGTGCTGAGCAGCACGCAGCTCTTGTCAAAGAACAAGAGGAGTGTGTTGGCCATCCCAAGAGGACAGACAACAAGAGGGATGATGTCAGGTAATGACATGTCTGGGGGTATTTTTTTCCAAGACAATCAAACCAGTGGAATGTCTCACTCTTTGGATCCAAGTCGTGACGTGTGGTCACCCTGCAGTCACCCCTGAGACACATCCACGTGCTAAAATGAGAGTTACGTTCAGTAAACTATGTGGTACAAGACATGATTTTTCCCATTTTACAATTTAAAAACAAGACTTCTTGCAGTCTGTGGATGTTCTTTATGCCTGTGAATGAGGCCAGCTGCTCTAAATCTCCCAGTTTCTACTCTGACTTTCCCACATTGATCACCTTCATCCCCACATTGATGGCTTAAACCGAAAAGCCTCGGCCCTCAGTCAACTGCAGGATCACTTCGATATCAGCTTTCCTCTATAGTCCGAGAGCGTCACTACTTGAGAGCATGGTATATCTCAAAGGCCCTGTATTGTCTCAGCAGTTGGCTGCAGTTCAGCAGACACTTAGTCTCTGAAATATGGGCGGACACATCAAAGTCTGGTGTTGCAAACTGGCACATGTGCGTATTTTCCTTTAACAGAAGGGTGCATTTTGATTCTTAATGATGCTTACACAATGGTCTGAAATTAATGCTACACCAGCTGATAAATTGAGCCAAATTTCACCTGTTGTGAGCTTGTTATCACACAATCTGTCCAGGTGGGAATTACAGATCTGCTGCAGTTGTTTTTTTTTTTGTTTTTTTTCCTTTACAGGAGACAAATGGAGCGTGGAGCTGTGAATAAGCTCTGTGGAGTGTAGAGAATGGCTTGGTTAGGTGACCTTGATTTGGCTTTTGTGATAAACGTGCAAGACAGTAAAAGTATAAAAGAAAAGAGGTTGCGATAAACCTGTTGACATAAGTAATATGAATTTGCTGAGTCAGTCAGATAATGTGTTTTAGTTTGTTAGGTTTTGTGTTATTAAAGGAGCTTCTTACAGAGAAAGATCAGGTTACTTGTCACCAAGAAGATAATTCAGCCTCTGAAACGGTTGTACAACATCTTTTATGGCCCTAAAGGGAGCTTTAAAAGCGTTTTCCTGATAGGAGTCCAATACTGATTTAATATTGCTTTCTTACGTATAACACTGTTTGACTCAAGATGGACAATTTCCTTGGTCTTTTTTGCTCCACATGTTCTCTTTCCTTGTCAAGGCCTGCCCTGGTGCATACATTGCCCACAATGCAGTGCAACCACCCGTAATTTAGATGGAGATATGTGTTAATGCTTGCTGTGTTTGATGTGTAAAATTGGTAGTGTTCCACTTCAAAGTGTAAGAAAATAATAATTGGTTGGGTAAGTAATAGATGTGTGATACACAATACACACTTAGTTGCATTATGGAAAGAGTAGGATTCAGTATTTCCGGAGATACTAGTGACTAAAATTCAGAATATAATGACCTCTGCATCTTGTGTATTTATGTTGAGAAAATAAAGATATACAGACTGTGATGGAGATTTTCACTTCTCTAAAACACTATAACCATTTGATCTGTAAGACAAACTATTCTTTTGTGTTATACGACATCACTCCCCAGCCTACAGCTCAGCCCAACCAGCTCTCCCTCCTACTTTAAAACCCTAGTAGTGAACATAACTGTATCTGATCACATCCTGTCTGTGAATAGCTTCCTCGCCTTTAATTTTTCATTGATTAATTATAAAAGTGTCCCTGCTCGCATGTCAGCACACATCAGCGTAACTGTCACCGTGTTTTGTGTGAAACGCCACCTGAGCATAGACGTCTACTGAAGACAGTGTTGCAGCTACAATGCATCATCGCTGTACTGACAAAAATCTTCTTTGATTGGCTTGTTTGAACTAATGGTTTCTGTGATCCTTCCTATTTATAAAAGAGTGGAGCCTCTTCGTCTGAACCTGTGGTAATCTTGCATCATTGTCTAAAAGAAAAAAGGTTGATTTTGGAGGATGTTTTTCTCTTTCATTCAGCAGCAATAGCCTACTATGAAAGCGCTGCATTTATACAGTAGATGGTTTGTAGTATTATTTAGCCTGTGGATAATCCGCATCACACACATGCACCACAGGATTCCTCTGCGCTCGTTTGATCTTTTACAACCTTACATGCTATATTAAGGAATTCATCAAAGCTGCTATTGTTTCACTTGCGCTGTCTCTCAATGCAGCCTGCTGCCAAAACAGTTTTCCTGCTATCAGGTATTCTTATTCTGATGTTTAAGGATCTTTTCAAGAGCTGTGTTGTTTCCTCTCTGAGCTATTATCAAGGGAGCGCAGTTCAGGAGCTAGCCACCCATGCAGGGAGTCAAAGGTGAGCCTGAGATCAGTGAGACAGCTTGAAAGCTGAGATGCCGTTGCGTAAGAGAGGAAGCTAAATTAATCTGCTGAAATCAAACTGAGCCTCAGGGGTTGTCCAGACCAACAATGCTGCCTATGCAATTTAAGGAAGATCTGTTACATCACCACCCTTGTCCTACTCATGCAGCTATCAATAAAGACTAAAGTGCCTTGCTTGGGTTTTGTACAGAACGGCATGTGCTGTTGAAGACACATTAGCCCATTGATGGACTGACAAAAGGTTTCCTCAAGTGCATAATATGTCTTAGGCAATATAACAGTTTTCAAAGCCCAATTTGTCAGCTGCATTTTCACTAATGTTTCTGTTTATTTACTTCCTTCCTTATATTTCTTAAAGCAATATTACAGGAAACCTGAGTTTAGATACAATTTTATGACACAAGAACACTATGTCCCAACAGCTATATTTTAAAAATGTTACATTTAAAAGGTAAGTCTTCCTTTTTTTTATGTTACTGTTACGTTTTAGAGCATTATCAAGTTGTAGAAGATCCGGAAATCAGGTCACAACTTGCAAGTGCTTCCAGTTGTGCTGTATCTCCCAGAAGTGAAGCACATATGGGAATAGTATACCTCTCTGCAGTCAGAAAAATAATGCTGCTCTCTAAACACATGTATGGCTGCAGTCTTAACAGAATGTGTTTGTTTATGGGACAAATCCCAAGAGACCACACAGCATCCACCGTTTTGTACAGGTATGATGGATTCCTTCCAAGTTAGATAAGCGGAGCGAGTCAAAGGCATCTTTTGATGGATGCAAGATGCTCTACTGGGGGTTTGTTTACTAGGGGTAGATGAGTCACTTAATCACTGACAGAATGGTAGTGATCCGTGAGACCGGCATCAGCTAACATCATCTGCAACCTGTCTCTCTAGTCATTAGAGAAGAATCCAAAATGGCTGCCAGACTGTCAAGAGGCTGCGTACCTCTCAGGTGATTAAGAGGAGGGTGTTGACATCAATCATCTCTGCACACGGCGTTGCGATGCATTAGGTCTGTGGAGCATCATGGTAGGGAAAAGCTCCTGCTGTATGCTTCTTATGTGTACTAACATGCCGAGACACATCACGGATGGTTCCAGCTCTGGGGACCAAGGGAATTAGTTAAAAAAAAAAAAACATGAGGGTTTGCACAGATGTAGATTTTAGCCTTTTTTGTGCACGGCTCTATGGATTAAAATGTCACTCCTGATGGTCTACCGCAACAAATATGGGATGGACTCTGGGGAAACTTTGTACAGACATGAAGTAGATATATTGTGTTTTACAGAAATGTCTAGACAACTATTGTATGGATTTCCATGATGTGCAAACATTGATGTTTCATCTGTCATCTCTAAGTTCTCACTTACCCTGTGCAATTTATTAACTCTATCTACTAGATGGCATAGAGGTACTGGAACCAAAGCCAATCGAGACGGTTTAGGTTTGCAGAGTATGCCCTTTTGATTTCCTGACTTATTATCCGGCGCCACCATGTGGTTACGGGTGAAATGCCTCATTAGCTTTTTGATTCATTAATTAGCAAACCTTAACATGCTAACATGCTAAAATGAGATGGTGAACATGGCAACATGGTACTGGTTATTTTGTTTATAATTTTCCCATTTAATCAGGTCATTGTTTAGTCTATGAAATGTCAAAACATTTGTGAAAAAATGTGCATCACTATTTGCAGCCAAATGTGATGTCACTGAATAGCTTCTTTTCCCTGAACGACTCTCCAAACACCGAAATACTCAGTTTACTATTACTGTTACTGATGGACATTTGGCAATAACACTTGAAAAATGACTCAACCAATCAAACATCAAAATAGTTTTGCTACTTTTAGACATTAGCATGTAGCTCTACTGTCTCTCTTCGCACAGCGTCACAAGGTTATAGCTGTAAACACCTCACATTTACAATATTTGTTTGCGTTGTATTATATAATCTTCATCTTACCCAAACTAAAACTGAATCCATTTGATAGCTGTCAAAGATCGCTGTACCTTTGACTCCTACGGGTTTTTGTCAACAGATAAAGAGATAATGTTGAAATGCTCAGAAGCTTTGTGCTGAACAAACACGCTGGCTTGTCTGAAGCCGGCTGTGCTGTACTTTCCTTTCTTTGTGT
The DNA here is from genome assembly GCF_905171665.1 of Trachurus trachurus. Classification (NCBI taxonomy): domain Eukaryota; kingdom Metazoa; phylum Chordata; class Actinopteri; order Carangiformes; family Carangidae; genus Trachurus; species Trachurus trachurus. The sequence goes on from NC_139906.1 coordinate 14,017,229, forward strand.
CTATTTTTGTCTGTGTTCACTCAGTGCACCTACCGCTCACGCTCACTTGCTACAGATCTCACTTATTGTTTCACTTGTCAACATAGATTATGTGGTGTTTCACAGGGTTTTGATTTGTGGATGAAATGGTGTTAAATATAGAGAGGGCAGAGAGGTGCGGTGTGACACAAGTGGCCAGATATACAGCGTAGGGTCAGCCTGTAACAATGCAGGTAAAAATGGCTCAGTACAACACAGTACAGGACAGAATGTCAATTGTAAGACATTAAATACAAGTAAATCTTTAGTTGTATTCTCTATTCTTGTGTGTATCTTAATGTGTGCTATAATTGTTACCTCTTTCTACAGGACTGTATATAGGCTAGTGACAAACTGTCAAAAAGGGCTTTAGTTTTTGAGATACCCCTACCGGAGGTAGAACAAAACCTAACAATGTTTTTCCTCATCTCCAAGGTCTCCCATATATGAAATGGATTCTTAGGTTAAAATATTTTACTGCAAACATTGTTAAATTGATACATATTGTCATACACCCCAAACTTAAAAAAGAACAAAAATACAGCCTGGCCGTCTGGGAGTTAAGACACATAAACTCATGTAGATTAATAACACAAGCTCTGACAGCTTTGAAACTTGACATAATTGTGGCCAGGAAGTTCCTTTACCTATTAGAAAAAACTGGATGTGAATATCTTGATGTGTGTAACATATAGAGACCTATAAACACTTGCCTTAAATAAGCGGACATGCAAAAAAAGAATATCTATGCAGAATATTCTCATTTACTTTGTAGTTGCTCAGCCAGGGATTGTCATAGAAACACATATGATGGCTTGTTTGAAAGATGGAGTTGTGCAGAATCCAGTGATACCAAATATGTGAATATAGCATGCATAGTCAGCATAATACATCACCAAATGTATGAGGTGTCCCAAATGAAAGAAAGTGAAACATTAACAAAATCAAGTCTCCACAGCCCATTATCAATGGTGACAAGAATGTTGACCAGTTCAATCTTACTGCAACCCAAGCAAGTAACTTTGGGTAAGTGCTACTCTTTTTTATAATACATTAAATAATAGCATATATCATGATGACACTTTATATAGTTCATATGGAAACAAATATCCAGTAGAATCAGTTTAAATTGAAATAGAACACCTTAAATATATACTGTATACACCCACTTGAATTTATTTTTGGTCAAGTCATTACTGCATAATGGAAAATAATAGTGTTAGTGTTGTGTATTTCCCTAATAACGCACAGGACGCAGTGACTCTTACTGCACATGGCACCTTTACTCAGCTCGTGCAAAACCGGAACTTCACATACATATCCCAGCATTCCTTGGTACACTGATAACAACGGCACAATGGTCACACAGAATACAAAACTCAAAATCTGATACATCACAGTAGTGAGTTGTGATAAGTAACCCCCCACCCCCCCCCCCCCCCTTTTAAATGAAAGTACACTTTTGTTACACCATGACTTAAAATATCAGTGCCTTGTATTACCATACAAACTCATACAAATGTCTCTAAGTTAATTTAACAAACTCCCTTGTCTTGCTTTAAGACAGGCATAATGTAACAAAGCTATACTGAACTGAAAACAGTAGTTACATTATTATTATATTGACCAACTGAGTCCAAGTGTCAACCTGCTTGTAAAGAACAATCAATCTGCACATTAACGGTCATAGCGCTCAGGCAGCTTCCTTTCTCTGGCTGAGCGGCGCAGCATTGGAGATGCTGCTGGCACCTCTGCACTGTCCATATGCAGAAGATCAGCACTGGCTGACACGTTGTCTTGGAGCACACTTGGCTGTGTGGACGTGTCAGTATTAGAGGTTGTACAGTCAGTATCCAAAATGAGTCCATCAGTTGTGACACGGGATCTCAACTGATCCCCATGTCTCCTGTATGTTATGTCTGTGTCTGTCTCTTGCACTTTGTAAGACACTGGTCCTGCTTGGTGCTCTATCACTCCAGGAATCCACTTCTCTCCCCCCCCTGCCGTATTTTGCAAAGAGAAAGATCTGCTCACTGCCCGCTGGTCATGATAGAACTTCTGCATGTACTGCTTTTTGCGAACTGTGACTGCAGTGTCAGGATGCATCAGGTCCAGGCGAGTTTGCATATGTCTGTTTAGAACCAAGTCCGCAGGCGACTGACCAGTGGTGCAGTTTGGGGTACAGCAATACTGCATCAGAAACACAGAGATCTTGTCCTCAATGTCGAGTGTAGTCTGAGAAAGCTTCTTAATTCCACTCTTAAATGTCTGCACATATCGCTCTGTGAGACCATTAGAAGCAGGATGGCCTGGGGCGCTTGTAGAGTGCAGAATTCCATTCTGATGCATGAAGTTCTTGAACTCTGCAGACGTGAACTGCGTTCCGTTGTCAGTTACAACATGCTCCGGATGACCATATGCTGCGAACAGTCTCCTTAGTCTTGTGATGAGGTGCTGGGCATTCCGAATACTTCTAGCCACTTGGAGTAGGCATCTACGACAATCATGAAGGTGTGACCTACAGTAAGAAGGGGCCTGCAAAGTCCACGTGTAATCTTTTCCAGCTCTGGCCTGGAAACTCCCAAGGATGTAAAGGCACCTGCCGAGACATCCGTTGTTCCATCTGGCAAGATTCACAGGCTTTGCAGACCTGCTCTACATCCGTGTCAATCTTAGGCCACCATACATATTTGCGTGCCAGAGCTTTTCACAACTCCTTGATGACCAGAATGCAACTCGTTCAACACAACTTTTCTGAGCTTCTCAGACAAAACCACCCTGGTGCACCAGAGTTCACATCAACGTTCAGCTGACAGTTCATATCTGCGTGTGTGGAAGGGTTTCAGACTATTGTCCACATCATCAGGCCAACCATTCGTAATGTATTTCAGAACCTTGGCTAGCACACTGTCTGTGCTTGTGGCACGTGCAACTTGATCAGCATCCACTGGCACTTGCATCAAATGTTCAGTTCATAGAACATGCATGAATGTTCTGCACTATGGCTTCAGTCCCTACATCGCTCGTGTCAGGTAAAGGAACCCTTGACAGTCCGTGTGCATTGCTGTGTTTTTCTGAAGCACACTCAATGCAATAGTCATAAGCAGAGAGGATGATTGCGCATCTTTGAATCCAGGCATCAGCCATGGTGGGCAGGCTTTTGTGTTCTCCAAAAAGAGTCAGCAAAAGCTTATGATCAGTGACAAGCTTGAATTTCCTTCCCCATAAATATTGATGGAACTTTTTGATTCCAAAAATCAGCCAGTCCTTCTTTTTCAATCTGAGAATATTTGTTCTCAGCAAGGGATAGCGTCCTTGACGCGTAAGCAATGGGACGGGTTTCTCCTGTTGGCCTCTCATGCTGAATGACAGCTCCTATACCATAAGCTGAGGAGTCAGAAGCCAGAGTGAGGGGTAGGTTAGAATCATAGTGCAGGAAAATCTTGTCACTTGTTAGCAACTTCTTGCACTCCTCAAAAGCCTGCTCTGGTTTCTTCCACACCCATGCCACGTCATACTTTAACAGCCTATGGAGTGGAGCTAGTACAGTGCTTTGGTTATTCATAAATCGTCATATTAATTCACTAACCCCAAAAATGCTCTCAGTTCTTTCACACAGGATGGTGCTGGTGCGTCCTTGATTGCTTTTATCTTGTCTGAAGATGGGTGAATGCCCTGGCTGTTCAAAACATGTCCCAAGTATTCAATCTGCATTTACCAAACTCGCATTTGGTTTTCTTGACTCTCAAGCCTCTCTCTTGGAGTCTCTGTAGCACCTTTTGCAGCTTTTTCAGATGATCTTGTTCAGTTTTTCCTGTAACTAACAAATCATCCCAATAGACAACAACATCCAGATCTTTCATTATATTTTCCATAATCCTTTGGAAAATGGAAGGTGCTGAACCAACACCAAAGCCAGTCTGTTGTACACAAATAACCCTTGATGTGTATTGATGGTCAGTAGTTTCTTTGTCTCATCCTCTAGAAGGACCTGCTGATATGGTGAGGCAAGATCGATCTTTGAAAACACAGTCCCGCCATCAGCTCCTCAATTCGGGGCAAGGGATAGGTCTCTGTGGTGGCAGCCTGATTTACTGTTAATTTATAATCGGCACACAGCCGAATTATGTTGTCTCTTTTCACTACAGGCACCACTGACGCAGCCCACTCACCATACCAGCCTTCTCGAGTCGATCTAATTCAGCATCCACTCTTGACTTCATGGCAAATGGCAATGGGCGGCTCTTACAAAATTTAGGGTCAACATCAGAATTATTTTCCATTATGCAGCAATGACTTGACTAAAAATAAATTCAAGTGGGCCTATTTTTGAGGTGTTCTATTTCAATTTAAACTGATTCTACTGGATATTTGTTTCCATATGAACTATATAAGGTGTCATCATGAAATATGCTATTATTTAATGTATTATAAAAAAAGAGTAGCACTTACCCAAAGTTACTTGCTTAGGTTGCAGTAAGATTGAACTGGTCAACATTCTTGTCACCATTGATAATGGCCTGTGGAGACTTTGGACTTTTTTCTTTCATTTGGGACACCTCATACATTTGGTGATGTGTTATGCTGACTATGCATGCTATATTCACATATTTGGTATCACTGGATTCTGCACAACTCCATCTTTCAAACAAGCCATCATATGTGTTTCTATGACAATCCCTGGCTGAGCAACTACAAAGTAAATGAGAATATTCTGCATAGATATTCTTTTTTTGCATGTCCGCTTATTTAAGGCAAGTGTTTATAGGTCTCTATATGTTACACACATCAAGATATTCACATCCAGTTTTTTCTAATAGGTAAAGGAACTTCCTGGCCACAATTATGTCAAGTTTCAAAGCTGTCAGAGCTTGTGTTATTAATCTACATGAGTTTATGTGTCTTAACTCCCAGACGGCCAGGCTGTATTTTTGTTCTTTTTTAAGTTTGGGGTGTATGACAATATGTATCAATTTAACAATGTTTGCAGTAAAATATTTTAACCTAAGAATCCATTTCATATATGGGAGACCTTGGAGATGAGGAAAAACATTGTTAGGTTTTGTTCTACCTCCGGTAGGGGTATCTCAATTTTTGGGGGGCATTGTCACTGGACTAATAAGGGAGCATGGCTAAACTCTTTTGTTAATTCTAATTTATGAAGATACATGATAGGCCTGAAAAGTCTGATTACTCTGAAGAACTGCAAATGGCTGTTGTACCATTATGTGAATTTCTGGTCTGCTGCTTACAGCCAAATCTTCCAAAAACAATAAACTGGAAATTCAGCATGGTAATAACAATATGCAAAGTCATCTGTCAAAAGTCGGTTTCCAGCCAAAGGCAAACAGCAGACAGTGAGGAAGAAAGGCAAAGAGAGATGCTAAATGTCTCCATATTATAAACAGTTGGTAATTTCCTTGAGCTGAATTCTTTTGGCAGAAACAGACTAAAATCATGAATCATGCTATAGCCTATCGCTCTCTTTTCTTTCTCCCTTTCCTTCAACATTCCCACTCTGTGCTCTGATCACACCAATAAATCAAATGAAAAGTGGTACTTTTTCAAGGGACTGGACATTTAAACCTGATTATAGTCACATTAAGATTTTGCAAGAGTATGGACCCTGTCCCGGGTTTGCCTCTTTTGGAAATTACTAGAGCCTGCAGCTTATGTTCAGGTCAAGAGGACCAGCTATGCCCATGTTGATACCTTTTTTGGGTAAAAATTGTATTGCGAGAGATGATTGTGGCCCAAGGCTGTTGTCCATTACTAAGTAGGTACATTGTTCCTCCTTGCCCCGTGCTTGTGAGTCTTTTCACCGCCATGTTCTCTGCTGAAGCTGTTCAGCCAGTCACAGCTCTATCTGCTAAATCTAACCAGTCACATCCATTCAGACAAAAATGACTAAATTAAGGACTCACCACGCATGCCAGATTCATCATCTAATGTTTTTCAGTTTAGCAGTAGTGGAAGCTCATTATTATTATTAATATAAAATAATATTAAAATATTATGTAAAAGTAATAGATGATTTAGTTTTTCTTATGTCATATTTATAGGATATAGTTTGGATATGGGGCGCAGATTTAACCTAATTCCAGTGCAAATGCTGTTAATATTTAGCATACAACAGTAATGCAATATCTCTGGATTAGCTTGCTATAGCATAAAGATACAACATGAACATATATTTTAAAGATATAAATATGAACAGACTGTCATTTGAGAACTTCAGATGGAGGTACCACACCTCCTGGATACAAAGGGTGTCTATTTAAAATAAAAGGAGAAAATTACTGGTTATAATGGTCTCCGTTGATTAAGATATAGTATTAAGCCCTCTTTATCTGCAGTGCATTGACTGTAATCAACAAGAGAAAAAGGTTAGATGAAGGCAACCATGGTAACGGTGCCTCTGAGGCTGGTGTGAGTCAAGAGCAGAGTAAGACGCCAAAAAATAACTTAGGGGGGGGGATGAAGAGATTTACAAAAAATATTGTCTTTTTTGTCTATTGTCTATTGACTTTTTCCTGTTAAATTCAAACATATTTGATGAATCATCTCAATCATGTGGGCGGTTACCGAAAAATATTCAATCAAATGCCATGTGGAAGGACTAGTTAATGCTGCCCAGGACATAAAATCACATTTCACTGAGAAATATCGTAGTAGGAGGTGTGCATATGGAGGCCAACAGTTTCCCACAGCTATGTTTCTCCGTGGTTTTTAAACTTCTGTTTCACTAGGTTTTTAAACTTACAACATTTGTTTGTTCAGCCAATTTGGGGTAGAGATAAGCTGTAAACACAACATCTGACATATCCTCACAAGCTGATATCGGAAATTCATATTTGCACAGCAGATGTGGAGCAAGATGTATATAGTAGTAAGATATATAATATTTGTGTCCACCTGATGAGTATAATCCAATATTAATCCTCCTTTTAGCTCTGGTTTTGGTCTCCACCAACTCCTGCTAAATTCTCCATTCTGTTCACCTGATACCAATGTTTTTCTGCAATTTTGTGCTGAGCAGGTAGGACGTAGTGGGATTTTATGTGATTGATAACAGCTACCTGCCGTGGCAATAAACCACACTGATGGGTGTGGTGAGAATTAACCAAAACGGTGAGTCAAAATACACTATAAAGCTGTGTGGAGCTGCAGATGGATGATAGTTCTCTGTGGGGTTCACACAGCTTCTTAAACATTACACACAATCGGATTCATTACTCATATTTAAAAAAAAAAAAAAAAAAATAGTACGTGCTCTGCTCAGTCCTCCAGTTGTAATGTTTTAACTAGACTAAAAGCTAACCAGGATCTTCATCCCCATTGCAGATGTTGATGTGTCATGCACAAATCTGGCCGAGTATCTTGATTTTCCTTTTATTTCTCCATTGGACCCTTATTATAATTGAAGTTAAGTCATTCTGTCAGACAGTTGGTTACAATGAAATGAGAGGCCTGGTATAAACTAAAATGTTGGAGGACTGTCCTTTGACCTAACATCTGCCAGCATGTACACATTGGGATTAGGCTCTATGTATTTATGAGAGCTCTGTTTCAAGTGATCTCACTGCTTGGAATTTATTTGATTTGCTGAACCAAAATAAATGCCGCTGGACAGTCTATTGTGCCTCAGCTGGGATTTAATCGGCCCAGATGGAATCGAACAGATTTGCGGAGAAATCAAAATAGAAATCATAATGGAGCCTGTCAGGTCTGGATCCTGGGAGCTGGGCTGTACAGGGGGAAGCCTTCGGAGAGGCTAATCACTTTCAGATGAGCAGAGTCTAGTCCCAGTGAAGATGTGACTGCGTGCTCCGGGAATTGAATGTGTGCTCTGTGTGTGCTAGTGTGCAAAGCACAGAGGTTCTCTTCATATCACTTTGACCAAAACAATGTGATGAATTTATAATTGGTGAAATGTGTTTGAGATCAGTTTTATCAGCAAAATGGACATAAAGTGTCCGAAGAAAAAGTACTTGTTTAACATGTAAAATGTCCCCTCTACTACTGGTTATGAATATATAAATATATATATATATATATATATACACACTGTATACACGACATTATTAGATTAGTTGCAATGCATTTGTGTTTTTGCATTAACTATTGTATAAAGTCACATAGTGTGGTCTAGTAGTTCCTGACCTAGGGGTTGGACACCATCCCGAAGGTCACAAGACAAATCTGAGGCTTCATGAGATGATTAATGGTAGAGGGAAGAAGAAATAAACACAAGGTTGGATACATCTGTTTTCAGTTTTTAGGGCTTTTCTTAAATCTTTGCTCTTATTTGTGAGATTTACCTCTTCCATTTAATTAAATGAAACCAACTCACAAAACAAGAAACGTCTTTGGAGGAACTGCTAATAGCTCACACATATGAAACTTGACAGGGAGTCCTAATTAGCCACTGCCTTTTCATTTTGTATGGGGCAATAGCTAAAAAGATTAGAAACCACTGGTTTAAATGTAACAATGAAGTTGTTTTTTTAATAAAGCCTATATAATCTTGTCATATGTGTCTTTGATGTACAATATAAATTCACCAAAAATAGATATGCTAAAGTAAAAGGTACAATAAAAGGTACTTGATCGCTGCCTGGATCATGTTCAAAGGCAACTATTTTTGTTTCTAATGAATGACCTGCTGTTTATTTATTAATGGCAGCAGAGTCAACAGGAGGTGGTTGAAGTGGGTGGCGCACGCACAAAGAGCTCAACTGTTCCACCAGAGGTTTAGGCAACAAAAGTGCTTGCGGTTAGGGAAGTATGGTGGTTTTGGTTCAATTTAATAACACTGTGATGAAGTGATCTGGTTTGAAATGTATGAAACTAGATCAGTCTTTATTTAACCTTTACCAAGAGATCCCAGCACAACCATAGAAAGCTTGGGTATGTGGTGATGGGTTATTTTAGTGGGGAAAAACTGTGTTGTCTGTTTATCCAACTTGCCAAATTCTGAAATAAAAGTTTTTTTTCTCATTTTATTGATTGAAAACATAATCTGGTCGCATGTGTGTTTCTTTCAAAACACACTGGCAGTTTCAAATTAGTTGTATATAATTGTAATTCCTTGGAGACAGGTTTACACAAGTGCGCTTTGAAAATACTTGAGACATGTATTTGTTTAAAAAGGGCGTTAGCTTCAAAGCAGGGCTGTGTGACAGTTAGTGGTGTTTAATGCATGTAGAGTCACTTGAGCGACGTCAGGTTCAGAAGTGGCTTTTGACTGGCCTTGAAAACACAGGCCGTTGTGAAATCCCTGAGGTGCTATAGGCGTCATTTTCACTGCCGCCATTTGTCACCTCGGCATGTCCCAATTTTCTTTCCAAGATCGCGATCCAAAAACTAAGAAACATCTGGCACTGAACCAGAGACTAGACTTGATCTTTCAAATACTCCACATATGTGGCTCCTATTGCACATGGCATCTCAGATACTCAAACTGTTGGGCTTCTCCCGTGTATCGATATCACAGCACCCTCTAGCCTTTTACCTCCGGCTTCCTTTCGCTCATATTCCTGTGCCATTATCTCTACCGGGATACCGCTCCTTAAAAGCTCATCAATGCAGATTTCCCCCCGGAGCCTGTTCTGTTTCTTTTTTCCCCCCCTTTGATAAGCGAAGGCTCATCCCTCTCCTTTTTGGGACACACACACACACACACACACACACACAACCTCCCCCTCCCAACCTACTTTCTCCTGACAGATGACTTCACTCACTCATTCTAGACGGACCCCAGGATAGGCCCCTTAGGCATGCATAGTTAGGGCAAATCCCCAAACACACACACACACAATTGGTGTAGCTAACCTTGTATAGAGGTTGAAGCCTAAAAAAAAAAACAAAAGCCTCCTAATCCTGTTCCACCAGGCCAAGGAATAAAGTGAACCCTTCTTTATCTATTCAGTGTCATACCATTGTCTAACTGAGAGTTGTACAAGACTAAAATCCTGAGTTGAACTGAATGATTTAGATCAAAAACTTCTCAAAAGTTTCTCTGCAAGGCAGTTCAAGATGAGATGGAGGCGCGTGGTTTTATTAACAGCTTTTTAACCGCAGCACGTAAGCTGTCATTGTGTTATGTGTTCACAGTGAAACAGGATGCCAGTTTTCAGTCCGTGTCCTTGACATCCTCCTCCGCCAATATTGTGTTTACTTTCCAGAACAGGTTTTTCCGGATTGCGTCGAGAGTTTCTGAACATCGCAGCTTGTTTGAATAGGTAAACCTGAAGAAGCACTTGAAGTGCCTTTTTTTCCGCAGGTGTATGTTTTGGCATGGGTGTGTTCTTCCCCAAAGCCAAGAAATTCCTCCCTAATGTTAAGCGAAAGTTGAGGGAGTCTGATTTCTGATTTTTCTTTCCTCCCAGCTGCAATGCTTACTAAAAAGCAAAGCCAAGAGGTCAGCCACTGACCCTGCTGAACAGTGTCAGTCTGGTATGTGTTCCTCTATTTAAGTAGAGCTTTTCTCTTGAGATTGAGTCTCTGGAGCCGTTCAAAGACCACTTAATTTTACTAGGGGGAGTTTCAGCCATGCAGTTAATCACGTCTGTATTGTTTACGTGCATGAAAAAAAACAAAGTGAATCAGACTTTGCCTTGTTATTCAAAAGCCTTGAGGACCTGAAGTTTAACATTTTAAAGGAGAATATAATCACCGCTATTTTCAGTGCATGCAATTGTAAAATCACTGGTGCGTCACCAAATGTTCAGACTGTTCAGAAAGTTCAATGGGCATTGTGCTTCATTTTTTCATCATAGGTCGGGACTTGGGACAAAACAGCACCTGTCTGTGTGTGAGTGACATTTTAATGAGTGAGAAGTTTAGAGATTACAACTACAAAAAGATTATTTGCTGTCGAGTCAGTGGCTCCAAACCCCCACCCCACCACAGATCTGTCATACAGTAGCGTTAATTGTCAGTAATATCAAAGAAGGTGTTGCTGCAATATTTTTTTCACACAATTGAAATTCCAGTGTAAGTGCCGGTTCGATTACGTTTTCATTTCAAACGTTTCTCATACACCACCCTCCTCATGTGTAGATAACTGGTTTCAGCTACTGTGCTCACTTGCTAACTCAGTCTTAATCACAACCTGTGGTGTTGTGTTAATCAAATTCTAATTTCCATCTTTTTTTGTGTGCGCGTCATCAGTCATAATCTTTCCTTATACTCCCGTCTGGCAGCTACAAAGATGCCCCCCCTGGGAGCCCCTGGCACCCTGTTAGGGAATCCCTGTTTTGAATGATACAGAAAGCATAAACAGGTTGAACAGGACTGTCCCTGCTGTGTGTTTGTTGTGAGAACACTTCTTTACCTCTGTGCATGCACGCACAGGGGTAATTTCAAGCTGTGTGATCTCAGTGACTCAGTGCTCTTTTTTTTTCATATTTGGTAGATGTTTTATGTGTGAAATTCTATCCCACAATCCTTTGAGACCAAACTCAGGAAGAGGTCATACATATTTATTTGGCTCACGTCTTTGTCTTTCATGGTTTTGTCTTCTTTTATCGCTTTTTATGCCTTTTTTCCCCCAACTGCAACAGATAGAAACTTCCTTGTAATGTTACTATTCTCCTCACAGCTTGTTTTGACTGCTGTGCAACTCTCAAAAACAGAAACTGTGAACGGCAGGAAGCCATAATAGCAAGAATAGAAATTATCTCTGGTGTAACAAAGTCGGCTAACTTTGCCTTGGAGATGATAAGGCTGCTAATAATAAGAGCCTCATACTTGGTTGTGGACACTCTTGACTGAGGAAGTAATTAAGTTCAAGCAGTTTATCAGTGGCTGGCCGGAGATGTGCTGTCTTTGTGTGATAAAGAGGAGCTGGTGAGGTATGCCCTTTCTCTCAAGTGTCCACCCCACCCTTTTTACATCCTCTCCTCCTCCTCCTCCTCCTCCTCCTCCTCCTCCTTCATCCACTTCCCATAGGGGGAAGCCCAAAGCAGATGGAGGCTAAGAGCCACACAGCTCAGCCATCATGTCACTCATCCTTCGGCCTGTCCCTCCCCGCTCTCCTCAAATGTCCAATGAGGCTAATTATAGCCCGTGTTAGAGAGCTGTGTTAAATTTGGCAGTGTGTCCCCTAAGCGTGCCACGATGCAGATCCACTTGTACCGGCTGCGTGCACGGAAAGACACGCTCCTTTTCTGTTTTCTTTTTTTTTTTTTTTGCGACAGCGTTCCCATGTGGCTTCTATTTTACAGTGAGCAGAATTAGCATAGGATAAGCTATTTGCACAAGCAGACATGTGAGAGTTTTTAGAATGCCTCTCCCCTCTCAGTGATCGGAAAAAAAGCTGCTTTTAGCATCCGGATGCATAACTGAAAATGTTAACAGTGGACAGGAGGCAGAATACAGTACATTAAGTCACTCCTGCCGAGACAGTGTGTTATGTAAACACCAATGACTCGTGGCGGCTCCTAGCAGCTCTTTGAAACCCACTGTGCGCTGTCGTTAAAGAGTAGCCTTTTGGAAAAATCCGATCTTTGAATTTAATAGCTTAAGGAAAATGTCTGCATTTTCACACAATTTTGGTAACAGTCCACAAAAGAGAAGATAAGGGTAAAAAGATAAGTAAGAAAAACGGGACTTATTATGACACTACTCTGAGCCAAAGGCAGGGGGAGGTTCAAACACAGCTGAGCTTTATTGTCTTCCAGTAGCTTCCTATGTTACATAAAGCTGTAGTGTAGCCACTGGCCTGCAGCTACAGCTTGCCTCCACTTAAAACCCTGATGTATTTCTAAACATGTAAGCAGTGACATATTTGTCCTTATAGTTGAACTACAGTACAGTACAAGCCTCGGTGCAGAGGGTGCATTAAGATGAGTACATCATAAAGTGGAGCAGCCAGAAGCCACCATTTGTTTACAGTGGCAGGTATGATGAATGAACACCGTGCCGACAGTGAATGTAAAACAAACCAGTGTTGTACACAGGAACACACAGAATACTAAGTGGGTGCATCAATTAATTTTGGCTTCTCTAGGTATCCCCTTCCCACTTTCTAATAAACAGGGCTGTATTATTCATCGTCCAAATGAAGTTATGATGTTATCCAACCAAAAGTGGAAAAAAGACATCATGTGTTGGTTCAGACTGAATTCTCTATTTCCAAACACCACAAACAAGTGATTACATAACGTTCCTGTTTTTTTTTTTTTTCTTCCACAGACAGCGAGATGGTCCCTCTGGACTGCCTGCGTCCTCGTTCTTTTGCAGCCACCCACCAGGCCTCTATTCAGCGAAATGGCGACGATCCTCGCCTTTCCATCAGCCTGTGTGACCTGAGCCTGCAGCAGCAGGAGATGCACCTGGAGGAAGACGATGAGGAAGAGGAACGGCTACAGCCCTTAAGCTCCGCTTCCTGCCACGTGCCCCAAAACTCTCAAAACTCACAGCAGTGTTCGCTACTGCCGAGCCATTTGGACACCGATCTGCATTTCCACACGGTGCACGGCATCCATGTCACCGTGCTGGACAAGCACACGGTTGCGCGGCTGGATCACCGTGGCGACGAGAGGACCCTGGTGTTCACCAGCCGGCCGATGCGCTGCTCGGAGACTGTGTTTGTGAAGGTGAAGGCAGGCGTCACGCGGCCTGGTTCCCTTTCTTACGGCGTGACATCCTGCGACCCCGCAACCCTGCGGCCCAGCGACCTCCCATCCAATCCAGAGTCCCTGGTCGACCGCAAGGAATTCTGGGCCGTGTGTCGGCTGGCAGTGCCCCTCCACAGCGGAGATATCTTGGGCTTTGTGGTGAACTCAGATGGGGAGGTCATGATGAGCCATAATGGCGTCAGTGCAGGGATGCAGCTGTGCGTCGATAACTCCAGGCCTCTCTGGATGTTCTACGGTCTGCACGGCACCATCACACAATTGAGGATTTTAGGTATGTTTACAAGGTCTTTTTTTTTTGTCTTCTAACGTTATGTGTTTGGGAACTTGAAACAGAATCTTTTCACAGTTCAAATGGCTTTTCACATTAAGAGATTCCTTTATTATTCCTTCAGAAAACAACACTTTCATTCTGGCCTTCGATCCAGTTCATTGATTGCAGTGACGTGACCAGGATGTCTAAACTAATATTTGATGCATTACATTTTAAATGGCAATTTTTTTACCCTTCAATTTAAGGGTGAAGAAATCTCATCCAAGCAAAAATAAAATGTACCTTCACAGACCAACAGTTTCATATTAATGTTCGTTTTAGCAATAGTTCGAATATTTAATTAAACCACGGTTCCAGGAATTGAATCATGTTCCACAGATCTTCACAGGACGTCATTAGTAACTTTCCATTCAGACCTTAATTCAGTCTGTGATCCTTCAATGACCTTTGGAGGACGGCTTCCCACTCAGCCGAGTCATGAAATAGTTTCCCCCTCCTTTGCTGTCTGGGCCGCTCTCTTGACTTTTTATCAACTCATATCTCCTGGGAATTTACATCGTACTCCCACAGTTTGCACATGAAAGTCAACTTTGTACGTTTGGTTGAACAGAATTTCTGCTGGCTCGGTTCGATTCCAGCAGGTTTCACACAATGAAACATTAACTGAGAACAGGCCGACATTAATCATGTGTGGCGTTCAGATTGATGCTCCGTGGGTGTGGGATGAGATGCACAGTTTAGGTTGAAACACAAACAGGCTAAAAATATGCCATTTACAATGTGTGGAGAAGCTGTTTTCTGGTGTTCACAGCTTGAGATTATTTTATCGTTTCACCACTCAGGAAGTGTAGTTTGTGCATGCAGTATTTACAGCATGTTTGGCAATTTTCACCTAATTTGGAGAATTTCTAAAGGCAATTTAGGGGAGAAAATGAAGCCTCTGCTGTCACAAGTCGAGAACATTTGACGCCCTGCACACAGCTTCAGTGAAGAGGCAAATGAGCTTCACTGCAATTTGCGCAAATCCAATTTATGTTTAAAATATTTATTATGACTTGCTTAGGTTTAAGAGTCCTGCACTTAAAGGATTTCAAATTCTCCATTTTTCATAAGACAGACTTGGAGTGTTGCTCGGACATAGCATTTTATGATGTGACTGTGAAATCCTGCAGTATACAGAAAGCACAAGTGTGAGTGCTTTTGATTTGTTTACAGCCGCCAGCAGCTTAGGATGCTCGTCCTAATTCTCTGAAGAACATCTTCCTCCAACAGTGTTGCTTTGTGGTTATTGTACTTTTTACTGGAAATTCATAATTAGAGGAGGAGTTTTCTGGAAATCCTTCCGAGATGATCAGAATTTGTTGTATTTCTTGGAATTTGTTGAATCTCCTCATTCTCTCTCATGAATCATTTCTGGATTACAGTTCCTCCTCTCTCTCCTCTGCGCTCTTTCATGTAGTCAGTCAGACCAGGGCTGAGGATGTTATTTCTGTCTTGCGTGGGCTCCCAGCAGCCAGCATTATGTACCAGGAGGGGGCCCATGATAGCTCCTTATGATGCCCTCCATATGCATTATTAAAATGTAATTGCACGGAGGTTTGAGATGCTGGGTTTTCCACCCACTGCCCGTTCCCTTAACAGTGGTCCACCAATCGTCTCTGTGTGTCCTCTTTCCCTCATGTCCCCCTCCTGCTCTGATTCTTTGGGGTTTCAGCGTTCTGCGACTCATTACCCACTCCAGCTGTGGGGAGTGCATTTGTGACGTCTCTTGCTCACCCACTCGCTGCAGCAGCACGCCATGAGTTGCCATGGAAACATCTAGCCACTGATGCAAGTGACAGTTTGTCGTGGCGGAGTGTTGTCGAGCCTGTGAAGTGGAACAGATGGAAGCCTGCTACTCTCACGTGGTGGCGTTGTCCGTGTTATATTAGAAATGAAGATTTTATCACTTCATCAATGATGCACAGATCAATAACAGCTCATAAGGTATCTTCACTACAAGTGTCCTGCCCCAGGTTTACATGTGCTCAGTTGTAATCTCAAAGCTGCTATAATCAATATTTTTATATTAACAGCTGATCCAATGATTTATGAGTATGTGATGGGCGTCCCTGTTATTGACAGAACTACTAATAATCTGACTCTGCAGCTCTAGGGCTATTCTAGCATCTTTCAGCTCATCGTTTTGATTTTATGGTCTGAGACCTAATGTTGTGGTACAGGGTCACCGTTGTCAGTGCCACTTTTCGTCAACATCAAGAGGCTGTTTACAGTGGAAAAGCTCTAAATAAGTCTAAAAAGAATCCAAACCAATCTAGCAAATAACAAATTCTGATAAGTCTGGTTATCAGACTGCCCTAAATCGTGGTAGGATAATAAAAAATAGAAACTTCTGTATTGTAACCCGACTTAAAATCTTTCCTTGTGCTTTCTGATAAGTAATTGTCGGATGTGCATCTTTGCTACAAAGAGCACTGTGCTTTAATTTTGACTGATGTCTATTTATAGTTGGTTTTTAAGGACAGTGTTGTTTTCTTCAGCCCTAAGTAATGCCAGCAGTCTGGGAGGCAAAACCAAGGGCATCACTGCACCACATGCTGCTGCAACTTGAGCTCTTTGCTTTGACCACATGATAATCACTGAAGACCACAGATGATTATATCAACATTTTTATTAACTCAAGTCTTCCCTCAGCTGGACTCAGTTAGCAGGACAGTTAAGACGGCGACGGGACATTCAGACGCTTCAGTAGCAAAAATCAAGCTGCACTGACACAAGTGAGGAGGACTAAACTAGGGTCCCCACTCCACCCCCTTTCCCAGTGGAAATTACACCCGTGCCATGCACTAATAGGCAGACTGACAAAGTTAGGGAGTAGAGACTTTGCCAATTGCTAAAGAGCCAGGAGTTAAAAGTAGGCTGGCTATCAAACTTATATTCGCCAGGTGCATGTAATGGTTGCGTACATTAAAAGTTTGTGTGCAAGTTCACATATCAACTTAGAAGTTGACATGTTGGTTTCCATTACAAGCCTAAGTAGCCAAAAAGTATCCTTTGATACAGTTTTAAATGTCAGATTCTTAAAAACACTACAAAAAAAAAAAACTTCATAACCCGATGGGGTGGAGCTGAATTCTCTAGGTTTGATAAGCAAGTGTTGAAAGCCACCATACACCTTCTCCACCACAAATAAGCCCCCTGTGCTGCCCTGCCTGCATAGCAAAAGACATTCACATACTCATTCCTGGTGGCACAGGCAGCAGTAAATTCATAATACATGGGAAGATGAAAGGTACCCTTGATGAAAGGGTACATGAATAGACATGAAGGTTATCCATTCTGCCTTATTAGAGTTGACTGAGACATTTGCTAACAGCCGGGCTGCCACATAGGTCATGTTAAGTAGGTAATGGAAGGGTGTATAATGCTACTGTATGCATACTGTAACTTGTATACAGTGTAGACAAATAAGTGACTCTCACGTAACTTATATGCAAACAAATTATGGAAAGATTTTTGCAAACTTTGCAACAACTGTTGATTTTTTTTTATAGCAGCAAATTGGTTGTTGCATGACTAAAACGCTACTATGGTTTGTTTATGTAGACTGAAACTGAGACTGCAGTGGTTGAAGTGGTCCAGGGAGAATGCATCAGAGTTCAGAGCAATGGATCAGAGCACGTAGCTACAGTTATGCAACTAACTGTATACATTTTTGTGCTCACAAAAGACCACATAAATGTGTTTTTTGTTTTTTCGAGCTAACATTTTTTTCCTGCAATTTCTCACCATCTGTGGTTCTTTTTTTATCCCGTTTCTCCACACCGCAGTCGTCTTGGTGAAATTTAGATAAGAAAACTGTGGGACAGAATGTGACCCACCAATATTAGATAATTTGACACATGGACGGATGTCGGTGCCAAACAAATGGCCAGCCTGACAGTGTTGAAATATTTCCGCCATGGTCAGTTTGAAGGACAATGTGTAAACAACAATGCAGTGTGCCTGCCAGGCAAACGAGATCAGAATTTGTCCGTGGAATCAGGGTCAGTATTTTCATCTGTTAGGAGACGTGAGCTACCAATATGTGAACTGATGCCAGAGCCGGTGGTGCAGCTCGGGATGGATCACACAGGACAGACAACAGATAGTCAGTTGAAGCGTTTTGTACCCTACCCAGAGGGATCATGGGCTCATGAAGGAGGAAGAGGAGAGGATTTGAAGGGGGGGTCTGGTGTCTCTAACGAGACTACGCCGACTCACTTGACTCACTCACACACACCCACGCACAGACACTGTGGACTCACAAGTCATCTGCTTGGTGATAGAACAGATTTTGTGTGTGTGTGTGTGTTTGAGAGAGAGTGACAGCCTGAGACAGTGAGAGAGATGCAACAAGACATCCGCTCTCCTCCATTTACCAATTACCAGTTCTGACTGAAGTCTCAGGGTGAATGATGGAAATATTTGACTCCCTGATTGATTGATCTATATGCTGGTGAATATTTGTTGACTCAGATCTCTTTTCTGGACCATCAGGTTCATCTCTGCACCCGGACCCCCGAGGCCCATCAGTCCCCGGTTCCCCGTCCTGTACGCCAAACACCCCCACAATGCTTTGCAGCGGCAACTCAGAGCCCAACCTCAACACACCTATGAACATCAACCTCAATGCAAGCCTCAACTCCAACTACCAAACAGTCTTTTCTTCCTCTACAGGTTTGTCCGGTTTATTCCTCTCCTCCTTCACTTTTAATTCTCCATCTTTCTTTGCTAATTTTTAATTTTGAGAAAAGCCAGCTCACCCTTCCAAATCAAGTTTTTACATGTGCACGTAGTGCATGTATTCTCTGTCCCGATTCTTGTGATTTTTTTTCTTTAGTATTTATCATTTTTTCCCCTTCACTTTTTTGTTTATGAAAGTGATTAAGATGCAGACATGCAGGAGAACAATGAAACAGCCAGCAGCACACAAACACTGGCGAAACAGCACCAAAATGTCGACGCACGATATGCAAGTTAGAAGCAAATATTTACCTCTGTGATGCGAGGCGGTGATACCCGGCATCGCTGCGGTCTCAAACTGCAGACAGCATGACACGAAACGTCCTGGCAGATAATGGCAGCAGAGGGAGCAGGGACACAATTATTCCTCTATAAAGTTGTCCTGTCACTTCATGAGTACAGAAAAAACACTGGGCAGGGTATTGACAGCTTAAATAGAAGGTGCGTCGGACACATGTTGCAGCGCAGAGCCTGTCAGGGTGTGTTGTCTGCCTGAACTACCCAGAGGTTCCCTTCATTTTTTGGCAATTTTTTCCCATTTTGTTTTCTCTCACACTCATTCTCACATCCCTAAACTCTTCTCTCTCTCTCTCTCTCATCACCTCAGGTACAACTCCGAGCTCTCCATTCTCCAGCCACCCCGAGTCCCCTACCTTCCCGTCCTGCTCGTGGAGTGACGAATGCACCATTTGCTACGAGAACGTGGTGGACACCGTCCTCTACGCCTGTGGACACATGTGTCTCTGCTACACCTGTGGCCTCAAACTCAAGAAGATGACCAACGCGTGCTGCCCCATCTGCAGGAGGACAATCAAAGACATCATCAAGACGTACAGGAGCACGTAGGCTCCCGTTACGAAACGTGTCGCATCATTAAGCTCAGCTCAAGGTTGTCGAAGCCATGTTAAGACTTTTAAGACGGACACAGCACAAGTGAAATACAGCTTGTTTGTGTGTGCAATCTGGCTCAGGTACTCTACAGCAGGACTTTAAACTCCATCATTAAAATATTTTATTCATGTTATGTCTAATGCACATTGTTGGAAAGCTCACAGTGGTCCTAAAGACCCAACAATGAGATCAAAAAAAAAAGAAAAAAAGAAATACAGTGTTGATCAACAAGAACAGCAGGTTGGATTTGTACCTACTGTACTATTGTCCAGTGACTCTGATTTGTGCATGTGTTGAGGAGAAAGAGTAATCTGAAGAGGCATCTGTCCCATTTTCTGCAGAGTTAACCCTTCATTCTGCTGGCTATAGATACCAGTAAGGAAGACAGAGTAGAAAAATAGAGAGAGAAAATACTGCAGAATTTCTAAAATAAGCCATATTTGAATGAGAATAAAACGCTCCTCATGCAATAAAACGCAATGAAATACCTAAATCTAAAGGGTAAATAAATCCTTAACTCAGTCGTATAGTAAATGACGTATTTTGTTGGATATCTCACGACCTGCTGTGCTTCTGTGAACTTCAGGCAAAGCGAGATAGAGCAAAAAAAAAAAAAAAAAGTGTGAACGTTGTCACCATAGAAGGTCACGCTTGCGGTGAAATGAGGATGTAAATCAGTGAAGAGGTAAGCGAGGGAGGAGAGAAAGAATGTTGTAATGTGGGATGTAGACGGCGGAGGAAGGGGCGAAAGCACTGCGTGTCGTCTGCACATCTTTCCAGTGCAAAGAAACGCCTTTGCTCAATCGGGCAAAAACCACATACATAAGTTTGTATAAAAGCCTGTAAAAAATGTGGGACGTGCATGGGGGGGGGGGGGGGGGGGGGGTTGCATGTCCTGCTTCTTGGCAGCCATCCCCCGCCACCTCTTGCTGCTCAGTAAGCCTGCTGGATGGCTGTGAAGTCATCTGAACAAACATTGGTGGGCAAGTGGAGTATTTTTTTAAAATGCTGAAAGAGCACAAAAGGATGCAAGAGACCCATGAAGCACCGAGTTGCAGATGGCTTTGCTTTACTTCAGGTTACGCGCTCCTCTTTCATTATGTACATTAAAGTAAAACATGAATATTTGCTTTCACTGATGATGTTCAGTACACTGTGTCTTCAAGTGGGAAAAAAATTCACACGTGTGCAGTTAGTGACGAGGATGTAGCTTGTTATTGTGGGACATTGTGAGAATTTTCGTTTGCATATCAATTTCTGAGTGCTGCTCTCCGTCGGTAAAAGCAAACTCCAAGGACATTTTTCATTTGACTAATCTCATGCATTATGTACTGCTTTGAATTGTTAAGAAATACAAGCTATATTCAGGTGTTATTCTGGCCTTGCTGAAACATCACTCAGTAATCTGTAAAGTGGAAAGTGCTGATTTCTTTTTCTTTTTTTCTCTCCTTGTTGCAGCTTGTCATCTCGCCACTGTGGTGGGAAAACTAGCAGTTACGTTGTAAAAGGTTTGCGTCACAGTTAACTTTTCTTGTGTGCCTTTAAAAAGAGAAGTCTGGACACACTTTGGTATGTTAGGCTTCTCAGTATATAGAAAAGAAGAAAAAAAACAGGAGGAATACTGAGGTTCATATTCATCTTCATTCATGGTTGTGATGTCGCTGACGTGAGCTGGTGTAACCACACAACCTACCAATACAAAGCTGTCGTGTTTGACTTTGAAGCAAACATTTCAGTGCATATAATATCAGTGTATTGATCTATCCACTGCCTATAAGATGAGACGTTTGGATACCGCCTTGTCCCTTCTGTCACTGCATCGCATAATACTGGAATTTTGTTGTGCTTTGGAGACGCCCAGCCTTTACATTTCTACCTGTTATTGTTTTCCTCCCTGACCAAATATGACCTACAGGCAATGGAATATTGTGAAACATTTTTGATAGAAAAAAAAAGGTATTGATGAGTGTAATATTAACTGTACATTATGAGGTTTATTTATTTTGTCAGTGCTACTATAAAGAATTATCACTGTTTATTTTATATGTGGCTATAGTGTCCAAAGTGTAAGAATATTTCATTGTTGCATAGTCAAAGGTGATAGAAAACTTTATTCTTCTAAAAGACTCAGTGGTTTTGCGAAAGCTGATTTTCACTTGAAGGAGTGGTGTTGATCATGTTCTGGGAAATATGCTTATTCACTTTGTCATAAAGATGAGAAGATCGATATCGCTCTCCGGTGGTGAAATGGGACAGTAAAAGTACATCAGTCAGGTACAGGGCTAAAGTAACTGAGTATGACCAAATTGTGGTACCAGATTTCATACTTCTACCGCAGTTATTTTACACACAAAACATATTTGATCATAAAAACGGGATATATTGTTATAGTACCTACAGAACAACATGAGTAAAATGAGGTCATCGCTGATCCTACAACAGAACTGATACACCAATGTACCAGGAATAGTTAGCCCAATAGTAGAAATCCTAATAATAACACTGACGAGACATATGTATGCAGCCGCACCTATGATACTTTAAGTACATTATATTTAACATCACACACTTAGATGACTTCACTGTGTTATTTATTGAGTGCACGGCGTGTTTTTCCTGCCTTCCTTGGTCTCGGATGAAACACAAAAATGTCCCCATGTCACATGACCAAGCATCATCATCATCTCCATCCTGTCAGAGTATTCCAACAACATTTATTTCAAATTATTCAGACTGTATTTTCAAACAGATTTAAAACAGCATTATCAGAAATCACAACATTACAAATCACACTTGCAGTTAAAAAAAATTAACATTATTTTCCATAGTATTGGCAAGAATTGGGGAATTATACATGACTGACTGCATGAGGAAAGTAAAGTATGTTTATAGACAAAAACTGAGGGTCTTACAGCTGCCCCTTTCATGTCACCAAGTGGGAAGGGTCAACATTTGAGGATTTATAATTCATCTCACCCTGAAGATCCAAATTTCCTGTGGAAAGATATGCATTTCTTTCCTGAACGAGGATTAAATGTCCCAGTATCAAATGTGTTTGAACAACATGCGCATTTTCCACATCTATAGTCTCCAAACATTCGTTGAGAAAGCCAATTAGTTTGAGTGGGTTCCTGATAAATAGAGCTGACAAGTATATCTCTGACATTTCTGCAGCTCCTGAAGCAAAAACAAGGTATCAAGGATGACAAATGATCCAAACTTGGGCCACGGTTTTTGAATTTTCCAGTGTCTGTTTAACGTGCATGGATGCCGTACACTATTCACACACAAAGGTTATGATTTATATGTAGTTAGGACTTTATAATAACAGTATATCAAATGACAGCGTGACAATGCAAAGGTGTCGCCAGTTAGTGATGAGGCCACAGAGTTGTAACCCAGATCCACAGCTCCTTTCAGCTTCACAGACTGCAACTTGACTGTTTTGGTTCACGTTCACTTTCATCGTGTCGTCGCAGCAGGAATCTCCCTTCAGCAAATATGCTCTGAATTGTGCCCATTGTTCTATACCTGCTCTGCACCACACAGAAGACACACACAGGCAAAGGAGACCCAACGCCGAGTTCACACAGGGAGGTATTACTCCAAATGAATGATAATGTTTCTACATGACGGTAATGCTCCAGGTGAATTTTGTTAACTTTGAACAGAGTATCCCAAGAGTCTTTACGCTAACCACCTGCTAACGTGAGAGTGGTATCAATCTTTTCATCAAACTCTTGAATAAGCATATTTCTCAAAATGGCAAGCATCCACTTAAATGTTATATATTGGGAATATGGTTTTAGAAGGAAACGAGATGTGTAAGATTGCCGTTGGTTACCTATTAGTTGGTATATAAAAAAAATGTTTGTCCATCTTGTGCATATTTAAATTCTATCTTGACTTTGTGTTGTAGTGAAGCAGGCGTGTGTAGTTCCCCCATATGATCATAACTCTGACTGCCTGTTTTTCAAATGTGACCAAATATGTGCAGTCTAAACAAAACAAAACCAGCAACTGAGTCAAGGTGAGCATTGTGCACTTTGGACAAGAAATTCAGCTTATAACTTTGGTTTCCTTGACTTTGGAATTCTATTTGACGTAAAAATAAAAAAATAAATACAAACATTCTTAAAGTGGTTTCTGAATTTGCTAATTATGCCCAGTTTGTTAAATAAAGTTTAAGTCTGAATCATTGGCTTTGTGCCTGGTTTTAATTACGCAAGGGGAAAAAAATAATTTGGAGCCCATGCAGCTCTTCTTCAGCTATAAAACAGAGCCTATCTACTAAGGTTCAGACATTCAACTCCGATTGCAACAAAAACTTAGAAATTGACCATTTCCATTTCACAGCTTTACTGTGTTATGCACAGCAGTAAACTGAAGTCAATCTGGCACAGAGGATGGGCAATGAGAGCGCATTAGTGCCATTACCTTTTCCCAAAACGCACATTATACAAATGTTTGTTGATGGATTAACCTCTTAGGGGAGAAAATTCAAATTGGACAACGGTTAGAGAAGAAGAAGGCAGCCATCTCTCAGAAGCCTAACACCCAACACAATCACTCTTCACAGTAGTATACTTGACTAACATCCTGCCATATACTATATGAATAACAAAGGCAAGGGCTTTTAGTAAACAGCTATAACTCAGAGAGAAACTGTTTAGAGTTGTGGTATGTAGACCTGGCCAGAGCGAACATCATCTGTTATTTACTGCCCTGCGGGCCTGGCTCTAATGAAGCACTGTTCTATGCTGCACTCCAATAGGCACCAATACAGCCCATGACGTCCGGACATGAAACAGGCAGCTATGGCTGCTGTTCATAGCCAAGTGTTCTCAGAGGTGAGAGGGAAATACACAGGCAGTGTCTGTGAAAGTGACATGAATACAGTATATCTCACTGGTGTCTGCGTACACACAGACTTTCCACTCAGACCTCTCAGTGAACCTCGCTGCTGGTCTCCTAAAGGCTTAAGGGCTTGGTAGACTTGTTTGAGCTGTGTTGCGGCATCTCCTCTCCACTGCTGTTTTGGTCAAACACACACACACTCCATCTGTTAAGGTCCCAAATTTGTATTCCGAAAAGCTTGACACTATTGATTCTGAATATTAACTGGCTATCGGATAGTATGACTTTGTGTTTTATTCCTCTGTAGTAGTTAAGGCTTTGGACCATTTGTGCCCAGTGTGATGTGGAATCTTCCCTACGGTCACATCTGCTGTGTTGAGGACCAAACTTGTGAGAAGACGTGTAATTCTATTAGAAAGTGAAACTTTGTTGATAATCTAAAACATCAACTGAGTAATTTCACCCCTCCACTGTCTAATTACAGTACTGATGAAGACAGAGGTGAAGGTGACTGTGATACTGTGGCCAATCTGCATCAAGAAGCTGAGTGCTGCTGCCCTCCAGTGGTAGGAAAAAGCAACAACACCTTGACCACAGGAAAAACCCACAGCACAAGGTTTTAAACTTCACATAGGGAAAACAAAATGCACAACACTTCAAACTAGGGGATGGAAATTTAAAAGCTATGCTTCGTCCATCCCCTTTTCAGGCCAGGTGTTGTTGTTTTCTAGCTGTGCTGTTGCTGTATTGGTATGTTGGTGTCTGTAGTTTGTTTTGTCTGGTTGCTGTGGTCTGGTTGAAATAAACTAGAAAAAAAACTCAGAAAAAAGACCTTCTATTCTTTATACTTTGTACTAACCATTTCCCCCCCTTTTCTCTCACAATAACAAATGATTTGGGCACAAGATACAAGTACTATTGTAGTTTTTTCAGCATTTTCAGTCTACTGATATTGATTTTCACCACATTTTAGATTGGTGCACACAACTTCCATATTTAAATGTAAAGACCCCTGGAGGTGTCTCTATATTACCTATATATATATATTGCATTTCCTTTTTCTTCTTTCATTTATCAATAATTTATTATTTGTAAACACAAATAAACTCATAGCCTCCTTTACACACACAACAACAGCAATCATGGAAACACAGAAACAATTACACACATCCAGTAGCCAAACATGTTGCAGTATAAAGATGATCAATAAACTCTGATAACTTAGTTTCAGGCCAGTGAGTTGAATATGAGTGTAGGGATCCCAACAGAGGAAATTGACAGTGG
Organism: Trachurus trachurus; assembly: GCF_905171665.1. Lineage (NCBI taxonomy): Eukaryota > Metazoa > Chordata > Actinopteri > Carangiformes > Carangidae > Trachurus > Trachurus trachurus. Next base: position 14,042,981 of record NC_139906.1, read on the forward strand.
GATGGACATATTACAGATTAAATTCCTGTGGGCTGGTGATCATATTATATTCTAGGCACAAAATCCAATATATCAGCGGTATGCAGTGTCTGAAAGTGGAAAACTCCATCAGTGTTTTGATCTGGTGTTTTTCTGATTATAGCTGATGGCGACAATATTAAAGGACAGCTCCAAACTTGTAACTTAAACTTTTGCGTTGTCAGTTGACAGCAAATTAAGCAGCCCAGCAGCCACAGAGTGAAAGGCATCTAAACCAAAGTCAGAATGTGCAAGTTCCCCCAAAGCAGAAGCTCCCAGAGTTGAATTCCAACACAACCTGGCTGAAAGCTATAGAGAAGAAGTGAAAGGGAAAGGCAACCAAGTGTGATCTCATTAATATGACTCTGGCTGGTTAAACATATGCATATGCAGTTTTACTTAAGCCACAGCAGAAATGCGTTTAATGCAAGAAGCAGGCAGGTCACACATGCTCAAGTGGTTTCAAGACTTGCATGGTCACTAGATGTCGTACAAGATCACCATCATCTCTGACCAAACCAAACATACTTGACCAACATGACGTCACGCATCAAGCAAACCTGCAGAGCCAACCAAACACAGCTTTCCTAAATAGCAGCAGGCCGGGGATATCTAAGCCCAGAGTGGCCTAGGCCTACTAGCAATGACAACATGTAAAGAACACATTCATGCCAAGCCAAGAGTAACAACACAAAGTTAGCTAACCAGCATGCTTTCTGGAGCCGATCACCAATAAAAAGCAGATATATAACATACAGTAGGGTGGCCATTATGGTACTTACAACGAGTAGAGGTGAAGCTGTTCGTTCGGACCGGGGGGCAGAAGTTCAGCAACGGAGGGATAAGTTTTTGAGTCCAGTGTAGGCCAGTAAACATATTCAAAACTAAATGTATGTTTTTAAGGCTTGCCAGGCAACTGCAGTTTGTGTCAGTAGACACCATGGCCCGTCCACCATAGGTCTGGTTTTAAAATCTTTCTTTGTCATGACACTCCCCCACCCCCCTCAGGTAATCTTCACCAGCGGCCTCATTTATCATTGTGGATACACGCTTTTTTACACGCTCTTTCCCCCATTTTGTGCGTACGCACTTTTCTCCGCCTAATTTGGGATCTATCAAACCAAAACTTGTCGGGAGTAAGTGCAAAAATTTACGACCAGTCCGACCATGGCGTACCGGCATTTACACGCTTTTTGAAGAACAGGAGGAATTGGCGACGCCGCTGCAGAGTCAGAGAACTGCAGTGTGAGAGGGAGAGAGGAGCGCAGACACTGTTTGAAGTGTTGAAGTAGCAAGTGGTGGTGATGATGACCCCCCCCCACCACCACCACCACCGCACACGTGTTGACGTCGGCACTTTACATGAAAAGCACAGCGACTCAGATTTTTCCCCTGTGCATTTACACTAGTTTGCTCCTAAATACTGGCTTTATAAAACGAATTTCGTTTTCTTTTGATATCATATTGATATTTTCACCCTGCATGTAGGCTACACCTCTTCCACAACCAGTCTGTCCAGTCTGGAAAATAATTTCTGCGACGTGCGTGTGTTACGTAGCCAGACTGGACACACACAAGCAAGCAGCAAGCACAATAATGTCGGCGCAAATCAAAGCAAATGAGAAAACATGATCGATATTTTTTGTGTGAATAATATTTATTGTATTTAACAAAAATGGGTGCTGCCCAACATCATTTTAGGAAAAGTCACAGACTGGTGGACTTCAATGTTTTTTTTTTTTTTTTTTAATATAGCCTATAGCTATGCACAAATGAAAATCAAAGTCGTCCAGTGAACGGCAGTGGGGGGTTAGTGGAAAGGGGTGCAAAGTAGTACTGACTGGCAGTGGAAACCCTGCTTTAAATTATTATGACATAATCTAAAATAAGGGGCAGAATAAATATGATTCTTCTTCTTTCTGTTCTGTTTCATTTAGATTTGGGAGTTTTTTGTTTTTATTGTAGCCTTTCAATGCAAGATGATGTTTCTGACTGATATCGCAGTGTTACCGTGTATCTCGCTTTCAGAGAAATTCCGCTTCTTTCTCCGCTCTCCGTCCGTCTGTTGTCTTCACCGTCTTCCACTGACGTCATTCCACAGGTTTCCAGAGCGCACATGGCTACTTAATATGCACGTAACTGATTTGCATTGACCACATATGGTTGTGTGGGGCTGTTTAGGGGGCTGGGTATGAGGCGTGTTCTCATCCACGCTTTTCTCAGGTCCGGTGTGATCTATCAAGGGAAATACCGTGCAGCCGTGTGTACGCGGAGTTTGATAGATCTGAAAAGAGTGTATATTTTTTGGTCGTACGCACATTTTGCCTTTCCGTCGTACTGAAAATTTAAGAGGACTTTTACACGCTCTTTGATAAATGAGGCCCCTGGTTGTTGCGCGCTGCACCGATCCGCGCGCCATCTTACATGTGGGCGGGCCTTTCAACTCAATTGCACAGCATTGACTTTTGACCGGATATTATAACAAAGAAAAGATGTAGCCATGTGCGTAAAGTTGGTTTATACGTGGGACGCCACTACCCCCTCTGTCTACACAGTTTTTTACAAGGGAATTACTTTGCTGCTATAATATTGTTTAGGATATTGTTTACAGAAAACCTTATAGCCTACTGTGGTGAGAATCAAGTGGGTCATACAGGAGCACTACTTGTGTGTATTTGGAACTTTCATTATGCTATATGTGTATTTGAAATACAAGTGTAACTTTTAGATTGGGTCCCTCCACATGGTAGCTGGTTTGCTGGCATCACACTAGAAATTACCCAGTCGTAATTAAAAATCAAGATTTTGAGAAAAAGGAAAATGCTTAACTTTAGTAAACCCCTTTGAAGTAATAGTTTCATGCCTAATTCAAATCTCAAGCTATTAGTACCAAGTCAAGTTGCATCTTTTATCAGTGTTAGTTAAATCCTCAAATTTGTGGCTATGTACTCCTGATTTGAGTCAACTCTAGTCCCTCACTTCTGCAATACAATTAACAGGCTATCAGTGATTAGAGCTGTTGATAAGTTTTATTATATTTATTATATGGTACATTAATTTGCAATTAATTCAGTAGATACTTACCCTCTTGCCACATAATTCTCACTTGCAAGTGTTGTTGAAGTAATGTCTATAAATTTGCGTCAACGTGAAAATACAATTAATTCTTTGATCCTTAGATTTACAAAAGCTCAAGTGAATGTTTCCACCTCACAGCTTTACAAATCAGTTTTCATAAAGGTCCAGGCTGTACCCTAAAAACATAAGATATTAACTCAAATGTACATGAACCTATGAGAATTATACAGTCTAAATCGTTCTCAATTCATGCAACTGAATTCATCTCACCTCATGATTATGGGGCTAAATAAGATATGATTGGGCTTGGGGGCCACTGAACCAGAGGCACACATCTGATGTGTCCAGGCACAATCTATGACTAATGTAAAATTCAAAAAGGAAAGCACTAATAATTGTTCAAAAGTGCATTTATTTAATTAATTCTTTTGGCACTTCAGTTATCATCACTGGTCACACAGTTAACATAAAACAAAAGTGAGCATCCCAGTACTACTGCAGCTGAAGAGTTATGTCAAATTTACTGCCCAGCAGAAATTCAAAATGTTATGATTAATGGAGCAGTTCTTAGAAATGTGTAAGGACTTGTGATTTTCTTGAAATCGGTAAAAAAGTAATAAGAATATATTTGTTGGTAAGAAATGAATAAATATAAATTTCACTGATGTTTGATTTTGCATAATTAACCCCTGACATTCATACACAGAAAGCATTTCAACACTGCAAGTTTCAGGGAAGACCATGAGGGAATGTTTTCTGATTTAAAAGTAAAAAATACAGTTATAATCAGAGATGCTCACAAATTGTTTCATTTGGACAATATTACACAATTAAATGGATAAAATATTTCACATAAAGAAGACATACAGTATAAAGAGATATTACAAAAAACATGCAAACAGACAGCACCAAATTGAGACTAACACAAAGCAGCTTTGGCAACAACTGAGATTCTCTGTAAAGAAAGGAGGAGAGAAAGGTTTAATTTCAACAGCTCAAGGCATCGTCAGTATAATGAATCATTTCAAACATGCAGTAAGCTTTAAATGCTTAAAAAGGTTTTAAAAATACATTATAAACTTACAGAAAAAGTTCAAGGAGTGGACATTAAATGTTATTTCAAGTTAAAGGTAACCACTGAAAAATAGCATTAAATCATTCTTCTTTCGGATGTTCTTTTTGTCTGTGTCACTACTATAAGTCCCAATATATTGCCTCTGTTGCAACTTTTCAGGCACTGTATCATGTGGATTTTTACCAGATGTCTCATTTCATCAAGTCACAATTTGATCATTTTGGCAAAGGTACCTGGTAAGATTTAAATCCTTACTTAATGTCTTAGGGTTAGCCTTTTTCACAAAATAATGCATCTGTTTGAGTAGTCTTTACACGCATGTATAGAGTTCTGCCAGCTCCACACGAGTGCTAGTGCTTTTTCTCGAGGTAATTTGAGGGAACCCATCCTTTCCTTGGTCTGCCATTGTCCAGAACCTTGCAATACCACCATCCATTTGGGTTTCTTTCTAGGACCTCCAGACTCGTCCCCTCTGGAAACCCCATGGTCTCCTCGTCACCATGATAATCTGCTATGGACAGATACACCTCTCTGAGGTTGTTATGGATGATGTGGGGCTTGGGCCTCACTGTAGATACAGGGAGGGCATTCTTCTGAGAACTGAGGCCGAGTGATTCGGAGCTACCGGTGCGGGATCTTTCACTGTTGGGTAGTGCCATGTTGTTTGACACCAGACTGCGTGGCACTGTGCCGAAGGAGGCATTGCGTCGCACTGTTGGGCTGGCACGAGGGTGATCTGTGGAGTTGAGGGACTCATTTCTCCTGAGAGAGCCAGCGGGGCTGGGACCATCCCTGATTGGGGCTGATATGAAGACAGATTGAGGTCTGACAACCTGCTGCTGTTTGGTGTTATTCTGCTTCCGAGACCCAAACAAGCTGGTAGGTTTAGAGAGGCCACCTGGAGGCTTGGAGGGGATAGGTGGGGTGACCTTCTTTAAGTTTTGGTTGATATTGTTCAAAGCTTGCACCCTTTGTTCGTTTTTCTCCAGGCTGTTGGACTTGCTGAGGCTTCCAGGTTTAGTTGGGGTGCCATCAGATTCTGACCCAACAATGTCATCTTGTCTGACGGGCTCCAGGTAGTAAGTTGGAGCCCAACCCTCTGTATCTCCCCAGCGGACATACCACCAGCCACTCTCCTGTTTCTCCAGTACCTCTACCTCCACTCCAGCAGGGAAACTTAGCTCAGACTCTTGGACTTTATCATAGGGATCTGTGGTGCGATACAGGATACATCCTTCCAGGTCAGAGTCTCCCCTGCTGCCTTTAGAATAGATGGAGGAGAGATCGGATGTGCTCTGAGATGAAAACGAGTCTTCAGAGGAGATGACTGAAGCTGTCTCAGAGTCCTCACCTTTAGTTTTGGTGCCATTCTTCAACTGTCCAGTTGGTCGCAGCTGTCTTCTCAAGGTGCTAATATCCATCTTTTCAGCACTGGAGGCTTTGGCAAGTTGTGGTTTAGGTCTCACAACTGGCTTTAGTTTAGAGGAGGACTTGGTGGAAGAGGATACCTTGCTTTCCTCTTGGTCCTTCTTAGGCCTGGACAGATCTGGAGTGGATTCAGTGGAGGCAGATTTAGGACTGGATGCCTCCTCCGCTTTGGTTGAAAATGGACTCCCATTCAAGTCAATCTTGAGTTTGATCCCTGCTGATCTCCATCCACCTGAAGTTGGGTTTGCAGTCTTGCCAGTTTCTGACAAGACACTTGTCTTAGAGGAATTTGAGTCCCTGCTGCACTGTCTCTCGGGGGTCTGTTTGAAGGGCCGGAAGCCATCATTCTCATAGATACACTCTTCCGCTCCGTCTGCCTCCCCCTCTGCCTCGTGGCCATCTTCAAATGACTCGCCCATTTTGAAGGAAGCACTGTGGAGTGATGAAGCTGGAGAGGGCTTGGAGGACAGATGGGATCCCTTCTCAGAGGAAGTGTCCTCATGCTTTGCATCCACCAAAGAACCTTCTCCTCTAAGAAACTCAAACTCAGACTCCATGTCCAGATCACCAATGGCAGGGACATCATATTCTGGCTCTTCATACACCGGTCTCCCAGGAGACACAGGAGACTCTGGAGCTTCAGACCCAGGGCTGCTGGGAGGTGCAGTCTCCACTGAGTCTTGTTTTTTGACTGGCGGAGCTGGGGGTGGAACTTTTGGGCGGCACAGAGTGCTTGTTCTGCGATTCAGATTGGGTTTTTTACGTTTATCAATGTAGGAGCAGGGTGCCCAGCCTTCCGTCTCTCCTATCTGGACATACCACCAACCACCCGAGTTCTTCTCAATGACCTAAAATACAAGTTCAACAAAGAGAAGTCTTTATATGAAGACATTTTTTAACACATTAATATTTAATTCCCCTTGTGTTATTACCGAGTTAGTATGAATACATTGAGATATGCTTGCTACCAGTATTCAAGATTGCCTTGTCACAAATGATCTATTACCTCTGCTTTCTGTCCTCCATTGAAACTGATACCATCAGAAATACAGGACTGGAAATCTGCAATTGTGTAATACTCTGCTTCAACTGTTGGGGGCTCTGGTGGGCAGGGCAACGGAAATCCCTGTGAAGAAATGAAGTAAACAGTGTTAGACTTTTTGTTTGTAGCAGAAAGCAAATATGTACATTTGCTCAAGTATTCGACTGGGAGCAAAAAAGTCATAATCCAAGAAAACAGCCACAGTGCCGTGGAAATCTTTCTGACTAAAACTGTGTATGATTAGTACCCCTTGTCAAGCTTCACCTTGTTAGCAGTCCGATCAAGAGAAACCCCCCCTCTAGACTCCTCAGATGGTTTCATTTAAATAATTGCTCAAGGCTCTGTGAGGTAAAGTTATTTATGATTTCACATAAAAGAAAAGATTAGAGAAGAACCCAAAAAAAGAATGAATATAACATTTTCTAACAGAATTTATTTTTTCTTCTTTTCCATCTCTGTAATCATCTCAAAGCGACTCACGTTTAGTTTTCACAGTCAGCAATTAAATTCTTAGAATTGATGGATCAGTATTCAGTCTATTAATGTCATGTCACAAATCAGTGGCAATGTTAGTATTTCTACATTTCATACTTAATTAAAGGTACAGAATGTAGTTCTAAAAAAAATATGACTCAACATGTAATATGCGGAGATACTTTTTCCATAATTTCTTCCTATTTGCTGCTCTTTGTCTGTGGGAGGGAAAAGCCACAAACAACTGTGAAAGTCCTATGCATGTCCACTAAGATCAGTTTAATAAAGACATTATGTATTTGATCTTGTCTTTTTATCTTCAAGAACTAAATTAAGGTCTACCCATTGCGATTGGAAATTGTTTGGCACATGGGTGTCACATGAATCAGCAGGCATAACTAGAGGCTTTTCAGGCATAAATAAATAAATGACTGGTGGACAAGAAATATGGCAAATATATAACTCTTACCAGGGTTGCATCTCTTCGAGGCGGAGGTTTTTGCCTGAGAACTGGGGAGCCTGTGAGATAATCACAAAGAAAAAAAAGACATTCATGAAACTGACACTTTTGGTTTCATTCAAGAATAGACATTTATGAGCCTCAAGGAATGAGATTTTAAAAAGTTTGATTAGTGGTCTGCAGATTTACAGATGTTCATTAATCATTTCATGCCAGAAGCTGAATCATTCACGCTGACAGGACTTACCAATTTCCACCCGATGAGGGGCAATGCGGGCAACTGCTGGTGAAGCAGGCTCTGCTGCTTTGCTCCCCTCCTGTGGGGAATTAACGGGGCTTGAGTCAGCACAGGGGATTGGCAAGCTGATCTCCTTCCTGGCCACCTGGGGGCTCTCTGGGACACCTTCAGTCTGCACGTCCTTCTCACTCAGGGCTTTCTTGTTAAGCAAGTTACTGATCTCCATGATGTTTCCAATTATCTCCACTGGGCCTGTAACAGTCTTCTTGCGTGGAGAGAAGTCATCCTTCATCTTCTTTAGGTAAGAGGCCGGAGCCCAGCCTTCTTTATCTTGGTACCTGTGAAGTAAGGCAGTTGTAAGAGAAAACTGATAAAAATACAATTTTGTAATGAAAGACATAACAAATGTCTGAAGCAAGTGAGTCAAGGCTTACCTGATAAACCACCATCCTTCCAGGTTCTTCTGAATCACCTCCACAATAACACCTTTCTCGAAAGCAATTTCATCCTTGCCTTGGCTGGTATAAGGCTGCACTGTTACGTACTTCTCTTCTGCCAAAGCCAGAACAGAGAAAAACAACAAAGCTAAGAATTTGAAGGCTGTAAAATCTCTTGAAAACAAGATAATCATTGGAAAGAAAAGAAAAGGAGAAAGAAGTGTATATTCTATAAATCTTTTTCTATAGACGTGTGGCCAATATGACTTATATTTGTGGGATCTCACTGCAGCAGAAAGGTTAAAAGAGTGGAGGTGTATCTTTTCTTTAATACAGACTGGAACTGTTCTGCTTTCTGGCAGTTTAATCAGCTACCAGATGTGCATGTGGATGTGTTCTGTGGGTGCATGTGTTCAAATGTCCTTTGGCGCATGAGATTTATCTCTTATGTTTTTATGAAACAGAGAGAACTTTATAATGCAGGGGATAACAACAAGACATAAATCAGTTCCTGTATTTAGAAGAAAATGTGTCATCAAAGTACATGTTTTTGAAGTTACACTAATAAATGTTCTACTTTTAGCAGTGGAAAATCACTGCCGCAGTGTTAGCATCATTATCATGGACAAAGCATTGTGACAGCATTGTACTATGAGTATGATACCCAACACAAATAAGGAGTACTGGGGCACCCTGGTGGCCAAGGATATGTTCAGATTTTTTCAAGCTCAAGTTTCAAGTTTCATTTGGAAATTGAATTGTAAGCACTGTTAGTAATTATTTGCACTTCCTGCCCATACTTGACACAATAATATCCTCTCTTCAGCAATTTCATAGTGGTGGAAGTCAAAACTCACTTCATCCAAAGCCTCTGCAAGGTTCCAGCAGACTGACGTAGACAAATCAAACACACATCTACATTAAAGTATTTTAAATACGGAATTCCCTCTTTTTGTTTTTTTGTCTTTCCCCTCTGTCCCTCCATCACAGGTCAACAAGAAAACACTGTCACTCAAAACACACAGGCCAGAAAACAGGAATTTTGGAAGAAGGACTCTAACTTTGCAAGACATCCTCTTGATTTGATTACTTTGTACTGCTTTAACCTCAGTACAACACTTTGAGGAGGGATTTTCTTTGCAGCCAGTATGGACAGGTCAATTACAACACCTGATTAATGCTTTCAGCATGTGTATCAGCATGTGGGTGTTGTTTAGACAGACCTGAAAATATTTAAAGCTTGGGACAAACCTGTAGACTAGCTTAAGGACTGCATATAAAATAGTTTCCATCATCTTGAACAGATGTTTTGGTTTTTGCCAGTCAAGAAGGAGCCTAAACATACTAGACTGCACACCAGACAAGTGGTCAGTAACAAGTGGAGTTTAGAGGTAGATGACTCTGTTCATCCTGCAAGGGCGCCAATTGTTGCTTGTTCTCTTACCAAAACAAACATGTATTGCAACCAGCAGCTTGCAGTATTTATATGCAGTGCAATTTGCACTTAAAAGGTCAGAAAATAAGTTAAGCTCAGAGTTACATCCTAGATGGAGATATGTAAACAACACAAACCATACAACTTACACAGGAAGAGTGAGGGGAATGAAAACAAAGTCAATTTCAGATGAAGCTGTTAATTTACAAATATGTCTCTCTCTCTCTCTCTCTGGCAACACACATCTTTGGTTTATGCAAATGTCAAACATGTTAAATCTTCCTGAGGGTTAAGATCATTACAAATCACACATAATATGACTTTATCTGCCAACTCTCAACACCTTGGCACAGCGGCCTTAACATTTGTCCTCGCCTAAAGGCATCAAGCATGAACTGCAAGACTCACAGCTTGTGATGTTTCCCATCTCCCTCTGTCATCTCTCTGATCAGCTGCACAATAAAAGTGCATACCATAATACCAACCACTCTAACATCCTTTAATTACTTGCATTTACAATTATTATTGACCATGGCGAACTACAGCGAATGGGGCGTGCTAGTGTCCTAGCAGTGTCCTTGGCTTCATGACAGCAAGCATCTCCTAACTCAGCACATAATGCAGAGCAGAGGCTCCATGCTGATTTATGCATTCCCATGAGGCCAAGGGGCAGAGCAAAGACCTCATTTCCTGTCATTATGGCAATTCCTGTCTAAACTTACACGGCACAAGCAAAGAGGCGTCCTCAAAAAGAAGAGCGGCACATAAAGAAGCGCTGTCCTCTAGGCTGGTACACGGGAATCAACATCCTGGTGACACATTATTCCATTTTCCTTTTCTCCACCCATTTCCAAGGTTGTGTAGGAGCTAAACGGGTGTGGGAGAGCTATTCCCTTTATTTGCAAAAACTAAAGCAGGCTCCATGGCTAAAGGATATTTCTGTACACTTTATTTTCCTTATGCCTGGTTCTTCCGGCCTCTTTGTGTTGGGGCTGGTAGAACGTTTTCCTCTCACCAACCTCTTTCAAACAATATCCAGCAGTGCAATGAAGGGAAACTCTGAATCAGATGTTATGTTAACCACAACATGCATCGCCTGCATCAGTGTTATAAATTATTCTTGTGGAGTCAGCAAAATATCTGTCTCTTTTTTTTCTCTCTCTCTCTCTCTCTTTTTTTTAACACAAAGCAGGATTTCAGTCCTTGGGTGGAAACAACTCTCTCTCCACTCCAGAGAGCAGCATCCACTGCCAAGTGCAAAGTTTGGGCTGAACTCAATAGCCTATCCTCACTCCTCTGTCAGCAATCCAAATGCATGTCCTATGAAGAAAAAAAACCTTTGGCCTTGGTCAGAAGAATATGTGTAAGTGTGTGTGAGAGAATGAGATTTTCTTGCTAACCAAGTGAGAGATTAATAAGGCTCTTTGTTTATCTGTCAATATTGGTTGCTATCTGAACCACAGCAGGACAGATGTATGTTTCTGCCACACTTTACTGGAACACCCACTCTTTAGAAAGCTACATGCACGCTTCATTTGCTCATAAAAAGCAAAATATGGCTCTAAAATGCAGCATAAGACATTCCAGAGCCTATTATGCAACTACTTTCAGATGAGTGGGTCGTATGATTCTGAGAAGATTGCTTTTGGCGCGTAGTGTTTAATTATAATGAAAATGCTCACAAGGAGCAATTTTGTAACATAATTTGAGCTTAGTATCAATAATTGCTGCATATAAAGTTGCTGATTTCACCTTTGCGTTCCAAGCTCATTTCATATTAACGTCAGTTAGTTGTTAGTCATGGTGAATTGTGGCTCATGTTGAATGTGTTTGCTGGAAGACAACATGGGATGCAAGACTGAGCAAATATGTGCGTGTGGCTAAGGGATGAGTTCAGCCACATGACCGTGTGATAAGAGGCAATAAATAAGACGGGGGGTGAGGAGAGTAATAACAAAGGGATGGAGGAAGAGGGAGGGGAGGTGGTGCAGCATCTGTCTCAGTTCACCTCGGCTCTGCTGCCTGCTGATGACACCCCCCAACGTCCATCTCCGGTCCAGCCTCTTCAGATGAGCCTTATGTCGCTTAGTAACTGACAGACACACATGGTGACCAGACAAGGACAAACAAATAAACAAACATTTGAGACATGAAGAGCAAGCACAAATGTTACACAAACACACAGCACATGTGACAAATGACACGGGTCCAACCAAAAATGGAGGCCCATTATTAGCTACATGGAGGACATAAAAACAAGACCACAAAGCAAAACACGGTGGACGGTTAAAGTGGATGGGTGGATGGATGAAGGTTACAGAGGAAGTGTTAAACCAAGACGTCTTCTCTGTGGCTTGTAATTAGGATGTTGTTAGTGTGGCTTTCCCATCCTGTCATGTTAGAGCATCTGGGACACACATTGCTGCTGCAGGAATGCCATCCAATTAATAGAGCAGCTGAAGGTGCCTCTGGTGGGAGCTGTGCACGTCAGAGGGTCTGTAACCGGCAGCTCACATCAGCTGTAACGTTACATTTAGTTGACAGATATTGGAAGAGAGTGATATTAATCTTCTTATTTAAAATATCCTGTGAGTAAGAAGTTTATTTTTGTACACAATACGACCAAAAGAAGGAAGAGGAGGAGGAGGAGCATCTGTATACACTTCCATCAGTGGGTGGAGTCACATCAGAAGCTGTCGGAGCATTCAGCATGTCTCTTTTTCTTTTTTATTTCAGCTTTTTGAAAGACAACCGTCATTCATTCCTTTATCAGTTTTCAAGAAATATGTGTTTCAATGTTGTGGCACAGATTGCTGGAGACCACAGGACTGATAACGAGATGCTTTATGAGTTTCATGCCATTCCCATGACTGACTAGTCACATAAACACTAATTACACTGACAGATTGTCCTCCCAAAACCCCCTGGCAGCGAACTCCAGCTATCTTTGCCTGCCTGGAGAGGGGCATTGGGTGTGGACATTTGCATGTACGAGTGTGTTTGTCTCTGCATGTGGTGTGCATATATCTGCTGACAAATTAGTGTTCTGTAGGTAAATCAAACTGGGAGAAAAGGGCATTTTTACATGTTACACATATTGCGAAACACTGCTCTGTAGCCTCTGTATTTTCTCCCCCCCCCCATCTTTGAGTCATAAGATATACAACACCAAGGGGATCCTGCACTCCATTGTTATAGAGTACACCAATTGTACAGCAAAAGATGTGTTGGCCAGAGTGCTGGAAAATCTTGATGTTTGTTTGGAAGTGAAATACGCATCTTAATTATTTCCGTGCCTCCAGTTTGTTGGGTTTTCTCTAACACAGAGCTGCATAAATCTTCACAAATAAGCTACATTGGCTGCACTACCTGTCTGAACGATCAATCTCGGAGTATTTGACACTAATTGAGCTCTAGTGCCCTGAGATTAAAATGTTTTCCCCTCTAATTCTGAAGAATGAGACAGCTCGAGCTGCTCTTAGAGGGCTCGATAACAGCGTCTGACAGGGCTATCGAGGTGATTGCATCGAGTGGACACAGTCTTCAGCTGCACGCACCATGTAATATAACCAAGCAAAGCAAACTCTACATATAGTCCAGGCAATCTAGCTCATTTAGGACCCAAAAATAGAACTAATTGTCACAGAAGGTTTTTCACCATACATCATTTCTATGAGTAGTCTAGAACAACATACTAAAAGTCCTAAGAAATCCTAGTTGGGGAAATATGTTTAATTTGCATCATTATTTACTGTATAAAGTCTATGGTGCCGACAATAATACACCCCAATGGGGCTATTTTTTTCCTTTACTCCTATCACAATGAAACTTTACATGATGAAAGTATCCATGAAATGTAACATTTTTTGTATTACAAGTTTCTTGGAAAATTAATTTGAATATGCAAATGAGCAATACACTAATGGAATATGCCCAAAATACACCCGAATAGGCTTCTTTTCTTCCTTTACTCCTACCACAATGAAACTTTACACAATGAAAGTAGACATTAAAAGTAACATTTTTTGTCTTACAAGTTTCTTGGAAAATGAATTTGAATATGCAAATGAGCAATACACTAATGGAATATGCCCAAAATACACCCAAATAGGCTTATTTTCTTCCTTTACTCCTACCACAATCACACTTCACACAATAAATGTATACATGAAAAGTAACATTTCTGTATTTCAAGTTTCTTGGAAAATTAATTGTATATATGTAAATGAGCTCAACACTAATTGACTTATGGTCAAGAAGCCATAAAGCCGCAAGCAACAAAAACAGGGGCCAAATAACTTAGTTCTTAGTCCGGCTCATATGTCGTTGAACATAACAGCATATTTAATATAACATCACACACAGTCGTTGAAACGACTTTGATGAATTCTGACTTTCTTCTGATGTTCTCTGCAAACTGGGAGGAAAGTCGTTAGGTAAGGCTTGTTCGCTTATAATAAAAAAAAGAATTTAGAAAGCAACTGGAGACAAGACTGTGCAATTAATTCTTAAGGTCAATATAGGTCTTTTAAGTGTGGCAAGTGACATGTGTGTATGCGTAAGTCAAGTGTGGCAAGTGACAGCACTCAGTGCATAGGTTAACTTATTGAATGGACATGAATGTGTTAGTTATTTGGCCCCTGTTGCTGCTTGTGGCTTTATGGCTTCTTGACCATAAGTCAATTAGTGTTGAGCTCATTTACATATTTAAAATTAATTTTCCAAGAAACTTGAAATACAGAAATGTTACTTTTCATGTATACTTTTGTTGTGTGAAGTGTGATTGTGGTAGGAGTAAAGGAAGAAAATAAGCCTATTCGGGTGTATTTTGGGCATATTCCATTAGTGTATTGCTCATTTCCATATTCAAATTCATTTTCCAAGAAACTTGTAATACAAAAAATGTTACTTTTAATGTCTACTTTCTTTGTGTAAAGTTTCATTGTGGTAGGAGTAAAGGAAAAAAAGAAGCCTATTCAGGTGTATTTTGGGCATATTTGATTAGCGTAAGGCTCATTTGCATATTCAAATACATTTTCAAAGAAACTTGTAATACAAAAAATGTTACATTTCATGGATACTTTCATTGTGTAAAGTTTCATTGTGATAGGAGTAAAGAGAAAAAATAGCCCCATTGGGGTGTATTGTTGTCGGCACCATAGACTTTATACAGTAAATAATGATGCGAATTAAACATATTTCCCCAACTAGGATTTCTTAGGACTTTTAGTATGTTGTTCTAGACACCTCATAGAAATGATGTATGGTGAAAAACCTTCTGTGACAATTAGTCTGTCGTAAAACGCTATTTTGCCTGGACTAATAGGTGTGTTTTCTATCAGGCTTCTGGATCTTTCTCTGACTCGTTTAAGCGCATGAAATTTCACCTCTACACTCGTCTACTACGCTGTAACCTTTCAAACATTCACAATGATGAGCATACTTTGAATGAAATGGAAAAACTCATATCAGAGCTTGTTTTAATTAACTATAACCATCATATTAAAGCACAACTCTTGAACTATTCTTGTGTTTTTTTCCTTCCAGCTCATGGAGACACATGCCTCTTTCATGAGCTCACTCCACGGAGGTCATATCACTTCATATTGCTTAGGATCTTTACTGTACAGTGCATTACTGTGCAGGACATCACTCCAGTGCTTGCGGTCTGGTCCTTCCTGGCTTTCCTCAGTGCTGTTTAACCAGTCCTGAATCTCCACTCTGTTCAAGCATGCTTATGATGGCAGCCAGACAGAGAGAGGTGTTCACACCAGCCCTGGCGTCAGACGTTAACGTAGGCCGGCAGCGGTGAAGTCGTAGGAGCGAGTTTGCTTCATTTTGTCACAGATCAAAGGCTGAGAGATTGAGGGCAGAGTTGGTGTCTGTGTATGGGTATTTAACAGTGTGTGTGTGCGTGGCTGTGTGTGAGTGTGTGTGTGGGTGGGCAGAGGCAGAGGGAGGGGTTAGCAGCGACCTACCTTCCCCGGCTTTTGAGGCGCCCACCTCCGAGTCGTCTCTTGTGCCGCTGTGGGAGTTGAGATAGGTAGCAGGGACCCAACCCTGCTCCTCTGCCGTGCTGACAAACCACCAACCTGTGGAAACACAGAGGCTGAAAGTCAACAAGAGCTAACAGTATGTGGAGAAACCAAAGTAATCAGGTGCACAGTGCGCAGGATGTAAAACAGACACAACTAACAACTTATCACAAAGCAAGATACAGTACAGTAGTACGGCTTAGACTTTGTGAGTAAAGAATTAAAAAGTCATGCAAAGTCTGGAGGATTTTTTGATATTTTTCTCTGTTCTGAGTTCACATCCTAAACCACTACAAAGCTGATGAAAATGATCACAGATGACATCTTCTAATCTAACCACAGATCTTCTAGTCTGCCTTACATCCTCAGTTTAATACTCGTATCTTTGTTTTAATCACTGAGCCCTGATTTGATAAAAAAAAATCTCAAATCACAGGGATGAGCTACAAATGAACATGAACATGAGGAACTTGATTGTGTTGCCAACAGAATCTATAACCACAGTCAGAGCCAAGAACATCAGAGGGAACACGGTCTGGCTGACGCTCGATTCATGACACAATCTTGTTCAACCTGTGTTTCATCAGGATCGGCCATGATTTCAGTGGGCAGGACTTTGCTGAAGTAGTGTTACAAGCCAAAATATCCATTTTCTGGGTTGCAGCTGATTTGATTGGGTTCCTCTGGGTATGACGACATTTCTTTGACAACTGCTTCATGACAAACGCCTCAGCTGGAGAGGAGCGCGGAGAAAGTAATGTTTCATTTTTAAATCTGATCCTAATAAAAATGAGTGGAAGACAGGGCCCTTTCGTGCCAGATAAGGTGTGCTGTGTAAGGCCACGTGGCAAATGTAAAGAACATATGTGCATTAATCATACCATTTTGAACTTTAAACAGAAAAGTCCCCCTGCATGTGTGAGATTGAGTCAGCTCCCTGCAGGAGACCTAAGTGACAAAGCTGGCACAAAACCCTGTCCTATATGTGGTATGCCACATGTAGGCTATTTGTTGTGGTAACGGGAATACAATATGGCCGACAGCTGTCTGAATAGCCCATAAAGAGGAAAGAAGTGTTCCATCACTCTTCACACCTGGTCCAAACCTCCAGTGTACATTTTCTTACAGAAATGGTATGCTATGAGGTAGTTTATTTGCACACAATTAATGAAAAGAAGTAGGATAGCGACGGATGGACACAAACAGAAAAACTTGAATTACCTCATGAAATGATGAATGAAAGTTTGCAACAAATACGTAATATGCTAATATTGCAATGGCAGAAAAAAGGATTGTAGATGCCTATATATTTGGCTATTGCGATTCATCTGTATTTCAGTGAAATGCGCTGTTATTATGTTTTAAAGTAAAAAAAATTAGACAGGAAGCAATTGTTTTACATCAAAAGGAGTGTTGGAGGTAGACAATGATGACTTTTTTTCAGTCTGTTCTCTTGAATCTGCTTCATGTGGAGAGATTCTTTTTAGTCAAGTCAGAGAATTTGAAAAATAAGAATAAACAAAGTTCCACCCCCGCAGCATCTTATCTCCCAGCGAAACAAAGCAGAGTGGAGCTCCAATCCTCTGCCAACTCTGAACAACAACTGAACAACAACCTGCTGTTGTATTCAAAGACATGATTTCCCCAGAATTTATTGATCGATGCTGGGACCCCCCTTATAATGTTTCATGCAGCGATTATAGTAATAAAACCTTAATTATTTTGTAATGTTTACAATCCCATACTGTGATGACTTAACATAAGTGAATCAAATTGTTCCATAGCCCCATCTATCCACAAATGTATCAGATTTATAGAGGAACTAGAGATATGTTGCTGACAGACCAAATGGATGACTGTCTCACTGAAGGCAAGAACAGAGAAAACATTTCCAGGCCTTTTTGCAGACTTCAAAGAGTAATCTCTGTGATTCATGCAAAGGATGATTTATTTAATTGATGAACTTGCTCACATAAAATAATCATCGGCTGTACAGTGGGGCTATTTTGCATAGAGTTAGGGTGGGTCCAGATAGTAGGACGCTGTTAGTATCTGGCTCTGAGCATCATGCTGGCTCAGGCTCAGGGATGAAACAAGCCATGTAATGTGCTCAGTCTTTGCACCAAAGCTGTGGCTTGAACAAAAGCCCATGTTGGTAAATCAGACACCAAGTAACACGCAAAAAAACTAACAATTCAGAACCAAAGGATACAAAACATAGTCTTCTGTTTTAGTATTAATTTGACATTAACTACTGTGACTGACCTCATTCCAAACAAGTTAATTATTTTTGCAATACTTCATTATGTCACTGAAAACATTTAAACCTAATGTGTCACGTTTAATGACCATCAAAGAGCAAAGCAAACTACGTTACCGCTACATGAAATTTAATTGACCATTATAGAGAGAGGTCGGCTTGGCGCGAGTAGAAAGACCTGTGTCAACTCAATAAAGAAAAAAATCCTTACATTGGAAATTCCCATTTTCACACGTCAGCTGAGGGGTGGGGGGTGGAGGGGTGGAGGGGTAACATCATTTTCACCTCAGCACACTGACATTTTAAAGAAATGTAAGCAAATATAAGAATAAGGTGTAGGAACGTAATTTAGTCAAGAGCGCTTGGCTGTAAGTCTAAATATACATACACAGCAAAGACGCACAGTCACTTGAAAAGAGCCTGAGTAAATATGTGCTGTTATTGATGGCTTCGGCAGCCTGGCCTGTATTTTTCAACCATCCTCCCCATATGGCAGGTGCTTAGGCTGAATTCGCTGAACCTCAGAAAAACCAATAAAAGTACTTATAAAAACCCACACTCATTACACAAGTGCTGATTTCCTGAACATTGCAGGTTTCTATCAGAAAGGTTGCAATTATGTCAAATGTAGAAAAACAAAAACTATCCTAAATGTGAAACCTGCTTCATGTCCTTCACCACAGGCGTTCATTCACAGGGTAATTCAATTTTGCACAAAACCAGCTCTGGTAGTCCATATGTATCTAGACGAGACTAGAAAATTCAACATTTCAGAAACTACATGGTGGACATAAACTAACACAACCAGCAGGTCACGTTTTGGGCTTCAGATTTCAAATGAACCCACTGACTAATTTCACATACTATACATTGTGCTGTGGATTATTTCTCCATGAGGGCTGGGAGGGGAATGTCATCCTTAATTTTTGAAAAATTTCAATTTCACATTTGATAACGTAATTGTTTGCACATTCGTCATGATGATACAGACCTTCAACTGAGATCACTACAAAAGAAACAGCTGTTTTGTGGCTCCCCTGCTGCCAAGACGGCGAGTTTGCAGAATTGCATAATGCCTAACAAATCGATGAATCATACTGGTAAGCCTGCATGCTTTTTCTGAAATTAGTTAATCTTCATTTTACCACTGTATGACCTAGAAGGCTTCACCCTTGTACTTGTGCTGCTGGCGTATTAAAATCTTTCTCATCTGACATGAACGTTTGAATTTAACACCACAAACGAAGTTATCCAGTGTGGAAAAGTTTCAGTAAAGCTGTGGGCTGAGTGAATGAAGTTGTGGATTCAGCTGCTGAAAGGCGAAATGGCAGATAATGGAAATAAGATTATGGGAGTAACGTGTTCTCTCCTCCTCGTTTCCGGATGGCAGGGATTTGCTGTACAGATGTGGGAGGAACGAAGGTGAAGGGAGCATACCTTACGTCTGGAAATATATGTGTGTGGGAGCACATGTGTATCTGTGCCATTTGTTTTCACAGACATAAAATGCAAAGCCACACCTGCATCTTTACTCCGTGTCAACATGCCTCCCTGCCTTGTTATCCACGTAAGGAAAAGTAAAAAATCTTGTAAAGTTGCTGCCGAGTTTTAACCACAAAGGGGAAAAAAAGAGCACGGCCAATGCTTACTGGCAATACGCTTTGCTACACATTATTCAATATTACGATTATAGCTACTTAGTCAACATCCTGAGTAAATCAAAAAGCTTTTAAAAGTTTAGTTTTGTAAACCCCACAGTTTTGGGGTCAGTGGTTGCATAAGACAATAGCTAAACCCACAAGCCTCTGATGGAGATGTCATATAACACCATCACACCGTAGGATCACAACCACAGACATCGACCTCAAATGTCACAGCCTTGAGAGGGAAGAGGCCGACGGGTTTGTCTTGACAGCAAGGCTGCATTTGTGCCGCAAAGGCATCATGAAAAACGGGATGTTTCAAGCAGAGCAGAGCGAGTTGTAACTAAGTTTATGCCTCAGTAGCGTGATGTGAGGCGCAGAACTCGCATCAAATCAAATGTTTGAAAGTGATGATGTCAGCCTAATTTACGGAGCATGAAATATAGGGTCCCAGATTTAAAGCAAAATGTTTGACATCTCGCGAAAATACATTTATTTGCTTTCCGCCCGGAAGGCTAGATGTGAAGTCGATAATAAATACTCATCTGTCTGTTACCTATAAGGCTACAGCCAGCAGTCAGTTAACTTAGCCTAGAGCAAAGACTGGAAACGGGGTGAAATCAGCTTGCCTGCTCTGTCAAATTGTAATAAAATCTGCCAAAAACGTCATAGTATTCCTTTAACTGACTGTGAGCAATGCCTTTCAAAAGCCAATAGCTTGTATAATGAAGAAAAATCAATGTTGCTTACGTAAGCCGAAAATTTTGCAGCGATGTGGGGGGAAAAAAAAAGAAGCGACTGAGATAGATATTTCTGCAAAAGCAATAGTGAAGATAAGACATGTAAACAGATGCTCGTTCCAGACTTTTATAGAGCTGTCCTCATCTCCTCGCTTAACCTACAACTGCTGATACAGTGAACAGAGACATAATGAGAGCGAGCAGCATTTCAAAGCTCTATTTGTCTCTGGTACGGTATCTACCATCTGGAAACTCTATCAGCTTTAAGACCCGTGCTTCATTTTTACTGTAATCAACAACAGATTCTCAGCTGCAACAAGAGACTAGATTTATGCCATTCTGGGTTTCTCCTAAGGTGTCTGTATAACCTATAAAACAAAACAGCAATCTGCGTATGTAATCAATCAAGTTTGGTACCTACGTAATGGCATATATATCACAGTGATTGCAATGCTTCTTAATGTCCTACTCATCCCTTAAAATTTATCAATGAGACAGAAACCAGAAACAGTGCTGCAATTCTACATTTTTTGTCCTTTTTTTTGCTTCCCACTGATCTTCACAAAAGATTTCTACATACAGTATCTAGCATAAATATGAGAAGCACAGATCTAGCAGCACAAGGAGGCCCTTTTTTTCACAACCTGAAATGATGAGGAATGCAGTGGCTCAGCAGTCCTGCAGTTATCTGACACCACTGTTGAGTCGAGCAGGAGAAAACCCCATTCATTTCCAGCTTCTGTATTTATTAACAGTAGATCCAGAATCAAAGCACAAGGGGGGAAGGTATCCAGCCCAATGCACACACACTTCCAGTTTTCATAAAACACTGGGTTTCAATTACCTGGGAGGCGCTGGTACGAGCGGGAGGAGGTGAAAACGGCACAAAACGACTTTCAAGAGCTAATGTTGACCTAAGAAACGACCTTCACCCCCCCTCTCTCTCTCCTCCCAGCCTCTGAAAGGATCCCCTCATGGCCTGAGCGAAGCTATAGCCCACAGCTTGTGTGCTCTCTAGGCTCCACTGATTTGGAGACACAGCAGTCCTTGAGTGTCTGAAAGCCCCCCCGTTTAAAAAGCTGGTTTAACTCAATGGTCAATTCTTGAGTGAGAGAGAGAGAGAGAGGCACCTTTTTGGCTCCACAGACCAATTTCTGTACACCATTATTCCAACTATTTGTGCTTTTAAATACTGCTGTCGCCCCTGTTTTTCATCTCCTTGGCCTGTATCATCATGTCTATGTCAAAATGAAAGAAAATAAAGCTTCCAGTATGTTGCAACGACAGTAACACAGCTCTCATCTGAGTTTCCATATCTAAAAATACAGGATAAGGTTAATTTCTTGAGATGGTCATTAGGACTTCCTATGGTGAGCTGAAAGAATGCAGAGGACGGGGATTACTGTGAGTGGATAATGTGTCTTCCATCTGCTCTGAGACATTTAACACTTGGCAAGTTTTCTGTATCATGTCTTTGGTGGTTCATTGACAAGAATTATAGGGTTTTTTCCTCTTTTACACAAGGAAACATGTTCTTGCTGAAACTGCACATACCAGATCGAGGACCTGAAGCTTTGGGCACTAGCAGCACTTAGAAGCTCAACACAAACCTTCCAGAAAGAGATGAAAAATGAAAGAGCCAGTATAGTCCAGTGCTATCTGAAGGAACTGCAACTTTCTTATTAACTGACTGGGTGTTATGGCAACACTCCAATGTGTACTTTTATTTAAGTATGCAAAAAAAAAGGCAGCTGTCATTGTAATGAATTTGTGCAGGATGTTTTTGTTTTTGTCTGTGTGTATGAGCCCAAACAAGACCTAAAAGTCTACAGCCATGGGGAGGGATCCTGAATATTGACTTGTCCTGAAGGGCACATGAATGTTTGCAGCAAATACCATGGCAATCCATCAAATAGTTGTTGAGAAATTTCAGTCTGGACCAAAGTGGCTCAGCCAGACAACAGACCAGTATCAACTATCCCTAGAGCCATGTCGCAAACGTGGGTTAAAACAATTCAAATGAGCAGAAATAAACTGATAGTCCAAAAAGTATATCAACTAAAGTCAGGTAGTGGCTGGACTGTTTACCATAAACACGACTGTTTTATATATAATTATTTTGTTAACTTTAAATCCTATAGGAATAACCTGCTGAGGAGTTACAGTAAGTCTGTGCTCTTGGGATAAACTCCTGGATGACTCAAAGTCTCTGAACACTGAGCTCCTGCTGAGCCCTGAGATCATCCTACCTCCAGCCTGTAAGATGTAGAGCAGAGACCTTATTGTATTGGTACATTTTTTCCATGTGAAGCATGCATCCATCATGCCATGCTGAGGGCCACATCTGCTTGATCTGCCGGGATCTAAACCTCTGCAGTGTGTTTGGGCTTCAGCCAGGCAGCAGAACATCACCTGCAGGATACCCCTGTTACCGTCCGGCTTCTCTGTAGCCCACATTTGTCAAGACTTCTAATCACTGTTTTCGTAAGGACAAAAGAGCAGTTTTACACAGATATCATCACTGTCTAAGCATTGTCTTTGCTTTAATATGCTGGATGGAGCAGTGGAGATGCACATGTGTAGTGCCAGGGGGTCTTAGGGTGAGGTGGAGGGGCTGATGGATGTGCTCTGGCTTCTTCCAAATCGGCAGGCATTCCTGATGTTCATTTGGCAAACTGCAATTCATAGAGGCTGGTCTAGACTTGGCATGGAGACAAGTTAAACCCTGACTGGTCCACAGAGAGAGATTTTCTACACTGGACTGGGCACAACATGCCTAACGCTGCCCTTGAGGTGTAGGCAAACCGGCTACAGTATGCACAACATTTCTAGAAGTGGCTGCTTTTATTCCCCCCTTTCATATACACACTACTCTATTAAAGGACAATGTTTAAAACCACTGAATACAGAGCATTTGAACTGGCCAACGAGGTTACTAGCTTAGCTTTGGCTAACATCTCTCCAATATAGTGTAAACTGAGGAGGCATCCTGGAGGATCCATTAAGCCATTATAATGAACCAACCTCTCTGAACCACTAACTTTGGCAGGAAATGGCTTTTTCCATTTTCTCCCTGAGTTTCTTCCTGCACTACTCTCTTCTCCTGAGCCAGCACCCCCCGCCCCTCTCCCCCTGGCAAACTCTCATAAAATAGACAAATAAAATAGCTGCAGAGGGGGTGAGGACAGAATTAATCATTAGAAAACTTTTAATTACCAGCCCAGTTCAGGATAATTGCTGCTTTGGATTAAGCGTTTTACTTTAATGTCGCTTTTTGTAGTAACTTCTGTATCTTTAAAGTAACATTCCTTGGAAACTGAACGCTACAACAGAACATTGAGTATCCGCTGATCTACCCATGATTTCGCCAGATACTACACCCACTTTAACCCTAACAAATCAGCCATTAATATAAACTACTGTACCAAATGAAACAAAGGCCACAACACAAACTGTATCGTCAGCCAGTGCAACGGAAAATACTGCCTTGGCTCATACAGCAGGCTGGAAAAGTAGAGAAAGCTGAGCTCACTTATAGGTCTGACCTAGATTCACTGCCCTGTCAAAGGCATATATTATCTAATCCAAGGTAAGGAAAAGTTGATAACTGCGCTGGGCAGCAGTCACAGACACAGTCTATGGTACAGTAGCTTTAACAGCGGGACTTCTGTTGAAGGACTAGGGTGAATCACAAAAACAATATGAAGCTGCCGTTTTCCATTTCTAGATCTGTCACTGTTAACATTCACTTATACTCTCACACCTTATGGAGAAAATAACAATACAAATCTAGTACAGTACTTGTTAGATGCACAATGCTGATGCAAAATTAGATTGTAATATGAGAGCTGTTTTCCACCCAGCGCATCCAAAGAGCCATTCTGGTTTCAATGTGCATGGCTTTAAAGAAAAATATGTGACTGTAGCTTGAAGCTCAGTAAAATCCACACAAACCTTTTATCAAAACAAAAGTAACAGACACCTTTTAGTAGCTGTAACTATTCACCACTTACTTCTTCAATACACCGATCAATCTGTCAGAAACCATTAAAGGGTTTGTACTTATCCTGCAAGGGAATGGATGCTAAGTCAAATGGACTCTGAAATCTTCTTAGCACACACCTGGTCTTGTTAGTATTGGCAAAGGGAAGTGGGGTGATGTCAACCAGCCAAATGGAGCAGCTTTAGCCGACTTCCATTGCAGGAGGTGTTGAGATTTCAGTTAAATGGTAGCTGTGCTGCTGGAAATGGTCTCCATAGCTACAGTAGACGTATGGGCGTTTGTATTTACCTTAGATCTCTGTGAAAGTGTCCGTCGGTGCATAATAAAACTGTCAAATAGCCCTAGGATGCATTTTTTAAAAGCCTGCAGTCCACCGTTTTGCCTTCTAGAAACTCATAAGAAATCCTACTAAACCAGAGATGAATGAATAAGCTAAACTGAGGGAAACAAGTACAGTACACCGGTCTGCATCAGGATGAAACTGAACAATAATAACATGGAAACTAAGCTTCAGTAATAACACGGAAGCCTGGAAATCATAAATCACATTCTGCAGGGATCGTCGGCATGCGGACCAACGACTATAACTTTGCACCATGGTCAGCTGAAATTCAAAAGTGAAGGGGCCTCTACTTAAAAGCACAGGACCATGCAGTTCAAGTTAATGGAGGAAGGCTCTCATATAAGGCCCCTGGTAAAAGGACTTCAAGGTGTTGGAATATCCGCCTGACTGTGGCTCCCCATTGGGTTGAAATCCTACCAGAGCGAGGAGTGAAAACAAATACATGAACCCAAAGGTAGGACACGAGACACTTCAAAGCAATCCAGTCCACAGACCCTCTTCCTTAAGGCCAGGGTGGCATGGCGTTTCACTCACACCCATCATGAAACCCAAGTCCAATTGCCTTCCTGGTCACAGTTTCCTCCTCCATCCCTCTTTCCCCCGTCCTCCCTCTGAAGAACACATGAGTCCCATTACTGTTTTACTGTCTCGGCACACCATTAAAGCGGAACGTCAGACCCTGTTACCAGGCCTATACCTCCTCACTCTCTCTCATGCTACAGATGACAAATTCCCTTTAAAATAAGAGACAATTAGGCAGGTGTTCGGGCCTGGGTGTCACTGATAGGTCGCTGTTTTTTCATATTTAACCAAGACAAATGATTTGATATTTAAAAACATTAATAACAAATAATATGCAACTACAGTATAAGCTTTTCTGGTGTCCTTGTGTCATAAAATCTATGCCTAATACTTCTTCCACTCACAAATGATTCAAGACATATTAGCCTACAGCATATTCCTCGAATATCCTGAAGTTATGCTTAACACCAGCATGACACCGACTCATTACACATTCATTATTTTCAAGCTGAACCACACACACCTCAAAACACAATTTTGGACCTGCCTGCTAGATCTTTCCAGAGGTTAAACAGCTGACTAAGGATTCTGCAGCTGCTATTTGTAAATCCAGCATGTCTTGCCGGCTTTCCATTAAAATGAGGTGGAATAATTAATACTAGTCTGGAAGACATTCCTCTTGCCAGAGGCAACATTCTGGCCTCCAGCCTAAACCAACAGTGAGAAAAAACACGGCTGACGGCAGGCCAAAGCGAGCCTCCAGATGGGGATAAGTATCAGCTAGCAAGCTGTGGACAAAGAAGGTGAGAGGGTTGAGATAGAGAAGAGGGCAGAGGACCCACAGCCTGAATCATGAAAGTGTCTGTTTGTATCTCACATACAGTACATGCACGCTGTCTAAATCTGCTCGACATGTCTTTGTTGTGCATTTGTTTTGATTACTCACCACTCTCGCTCTTTTCAATGACGTCGACCACCTCGCCCGCTTGGAGGCTGATCTCTGCAGGCTCTTGTTTCTCGTAACTGGCCACCACCACATATTGTTCCAGGAGCATGGGGTCCGAGCCATCCAGACCTGGGGTTGATGGGAAAAAACATGCTGTCAGCCAGCTGCCAGCCATAGGTCCACGAGAACGACTGTTGGGCACTCGTTGTGCCATAGGGCACTCTGTCTGTAGAGCTCAGCCAATGACAATAATCATAGGGTTCAGTGCATCTTCCTGAGAGTCTAGCCATAGAGCTACATCCCCCTCCAGCCCAACATCCAGGGCAATGGAGATGCTGAAAGTCTGGTAAAAGAATCCCTCTCCAAAAGGTGAAGAATCAAGCAGCCAACTGCAGAAAATCCATTCTGTGTTACAGAAGGGGCCTCATCCTTAATGTCCACCAACGCTGAGACCAGGTCAGTAGATGCAAGTAGACACATTAACACAGTGGAAAGCAGAGCAGGAAAGAGAAAGCAGGAGGAGCTGTAGTAGTGATAGAAAAGTGAGCTAAAGCCAGCTGAGGACAGGACAGTAGAGTGGGAGAAAGAAATGGTTTCCCTTGGAAAATAAACCATCTGCTAAAAAGCCTCCTTCTCCTCAGTTGGGGCTGGAGCTGAAGGAAGAGTAGGGGGTTGTGTACGCCAATCATAAGAGTCGGCACTAGAGGCCTTAAATAGAACCAGATGAAGGGGCTGGAGCTGTGCTCAGAGGGATGGCCCTCTGTCTCCATGAAACACTAGAGCTCGGGATACAGCGTGTGGCCCAGCCAATGGAAATCTTCCTTTCTCTACTTGGCTCGGTTAACCATGTAAGCACCAGCAGTGACTTAATTTTTCACAGTTTGAGCCTGCATCATAACTTCAAAACATCCAGTACTGAACCAGAGTTTGCATAACTCTAACTAACTCAAAGAGTAACTTCTAAAGACAGAAATATATGTTTTCATTTTCATAACCAGTACAAAGCTCACATTAGGCTGTTACATTTCAAACATCCGCAACATGTTTTTCCCTCCACATGAATAAAGCAACATTAACTGAGCTCGGCTGCAGCCTTAGTCTTGAAAAATCCTCATAACAAGCATAGCTGAATCAACTAAAGCAGATCTAACAAGCGTCAGCTGGAATCCAGACAGCACTCCAGCTTACATTCAGTTCACACATTAACAAGAGCTTCTGCTGACCACTCAGTTCAAAGCTCCTAACAGAAGGAGGCTCCTGTCTGCAAACACTTAAGATTATATCTGTTTATCCTCATTATGTTGCTACAACAGATACACAATGTACTTTTATGGTGTGTTTGAATAACAGACATCTACAAACATGGTAGGGAATCACGGTTTCTGTTTATGGTCACATTGCTCCCACAGTCATTTTTACTAACGGCCGTAACCGTTACAGCAGAAGAAAAATTAAATATGTGAGTGTGACTCACATAATCAACAAATATTTATAACATGTGGTAAAAACTGCTTCTGGAAAGAGGAAGTTAGCTTTCTCCTGAGGATGGAAAATAGAGACAAATCAGTCCAGGAGACGGAAGGTCTGAGGCTTAGATAAAAGAATGATTAAGACAAGCTGGATTAAGATGCCATTTCTCCAAAGAGCAAACCTGGCGACAGTCCTTCAGACTAGAGATTAACGTTTCTCTACATCAGGATAATATTTTGAATTCGATTCTGGAACTAAATTTGAAATGTCAAGGAGATAATAAGTTATGAAGATGAACTCAGCACCATTAACATCTCAAATGCTACGACTGCCAAAGAGCCTCACACTGGATTACTGTGGCTGGGTTGTGGTTTATGAAGCTTCACGTTACTTCTGCTAGATGTTTTGTTAAACCGCAAAGTTGGGTGCAGATACACTGGAAAGAGCACATTAAGATGCTGGGTATTGCCTTCTTGTTCTTCACAGTATAATGTGACAGCAATTACTTCAGTTACAGCGAGCAGTGTTGTTTATTTTTGACATAATGGTTCGAAATGTGTGGTTGAGCAGTTTATTTTAAGCCACAGATCGATTAACTTTGATTACAAATAGGATGGACGAACACACAGGATAATTGACTCAAACATTGTTTAGCCGTCACGTTCCCAATGAACTGAATTAAAATTACATCTGCAATTTATTACTTTAGTAAGTCATTTTATTTTTATTGACAATATGACTTCTTCAATAATCACAAATATTACAGGCTACAGATTAAGGTATGGACGGTACATGGTGTGAATCTGTGTGTGTGTGTATATAACAAGTAGCCAGCTGTCATCTATGGTCTTAGCTAATCTGAATTTACAGATTTATCAGTATGCAGTACAGTATGTTTCCTGTGTGCATTTAATTGTTTACTTTCTGATCAACCAACTATTTGGTTGAAGAATATACTGATAATATGTCAATGAGGAAGCCCCGTGGATTTATTCAAACTTGCAATAAAATAACTCAGGAACCAAACTTTAAAATAAATACCATCTTACGTTGCCATTGTCAACCACACATTTGCCAGAAATATAATTTCAACACAGATGGACATAAAACACAGCAGATCATGATCTCATAAAACCATGCTATATGTTAAATCATGTTTTTAAAACACACAGTTAACAACTGCCATGAGTTAAGCGTAAACCTGAGACCTGGGGTGAGTGAGTAAAGACTCTGTCAGCAAAGTCAATAGGCCTGAAAAACAAAAGCTAATATTTCAGTCTCATTCAGGAAATGAAATGTTTTGCAACAGCAGGAAAACAGAGCCAGAACAAGGAGAACATGTGTGAGAAAAAATGAGGTGAAACAGCCTTGGACAGGATAGGTCCAATTTCAAATGAGATATGTGTAAAGAGAGCTGAAATGAGCTAAATGATTGTGTATAAATAAAGGTTTCAATGAAACGCATCAACCCATACAAAACTTACAGTGCTGCAATTAGTCACCCCGTGTAAAAGATCATTTAACATGGTATGGAAGAGTTATACAGCAGTCATTTCAAACCAGTAGTTCCTCTGTGGTTTCAGGAGATGTGTGGAAAAACTGAGCTCAACTACAGTGATTTGAAAACAGAGAAATTATGATTTCATCAAAAACAAATAAAGTAATCAAAACAAATATAATGAATAAATACATCGCTAATGGTTATAGCTAAATGGTTGTAGCAGTTAGCTGAAGTTGATGGATAAGTAAAACTAAAATAGCTACAAGAAAATAAAGCTGGGAAAATGTATGGTGGAAATAACAGTCACTGCTAAATGGCTGAAAAGGCTACAAGTAATACAAGATAGTCCACATTGGACATATGTTACAGCTAGTGATGGGAATAACGTTACTATGGCGCTACTTTTTTCAGTAACGAGTAATCAAAAAAAGTTACTGTTTCCCCAATTATAACGCTGTTACCGTTACTGACAATAAAATGTGCCGTTGCTTGACTCAAGAAGTCCCGTCACAAAATAATAGCTACACCCGTTAAAGTGTACACATTTGTTTTACAATCCATCAACTAGTTGGAAAAAAAGCTGTTTATCTGGAACTTATCAACTCACTCAGTATTCCCCCTGAGTCTGAGCCGTCCTGTGCGGACAAATACTGAGTTGAGTTGGTTAGTTACAGATAAATGGGAGGTTAGGGGGGCGAGTCCAAGTAATTTGACATATTAAAGCATTTCATTAAAAAAAGTAACACAATAGTTACTTTTCTTGGTAATTAGTTACTTTTATAATGTAGTAATTCAGTTACTTTTTGGGGAAAGTAACTAGCAACTGTATAACTACTTACATTTTAAAAGTAACGTGCCCAACACTGGTCAGACCTAAAAGTGTTAGCTAATATTCATGGCTAAACGCTTGAGATTGTTAGTCAAAGGTCATTGCTCAACATCTGAAATCGTTAGCTACAAGTCCACGCTAAATAGTTGAAACAGGCACAGGTCATGATGTCAGTGAGGGAATACTTGAGTTCATCTATTAGCATTGTGGGGGTTTTCTAAAAAAAAAAAAAAAAAAAAAAGGTTGGGAAGTGTTATAGAGCGTGCATGAGTTTACATCTGTGTTTATATGCACATCATAGAGAATGTAGCTCGAAAGTATTCACAAGCTTTAAAAAGAAAAGTATTTTTTCTACCCTGCCATCAGATAGCCCTATTAGCCACTCTCTGTGTTTATATCTCTCCTCACTCAGATTTATACATGTGCTTCCTGCTCCCACCCTTGCACTCCCAAGCGTCCTCACTCTATCCAGCCCCCACCCCCACCCCAACTCACCGATCATCAACTCCATCCAAAGATGATGACAGTTGGGAACTTTGCAATAATTCATCACCAAGAGGAGGAAACCAGGGAGTGTAGTCTACCCATTCTACCAAGGAATGGGAATTCTTCTTCGTGAGACTTTTCAGGATCAGGCCTTTTGGTTGATAGCGTAGCTGGCACTGGCTTCTGTGTCTTAGTGCCATATTTCGAACCCTGGGGTAACTTTATGAGAGCACAACTGGGTTGAGAGGAGTAAAATTTGGCAAAGTGCTATGCCTTTGTTTGGCTCATCAGCAGCAGATGTGCAGTTGGATTAGAAAGGGACACAGGACTGCTGTTCAATGTAGTACAGATGTACTCATGTCATTGAATCAGTATGTGGCCCTGAGGGAGAAGGGGCAGACCATAAACAAATAGTGCAAAAAAACCTTCCCTAAAAAAATCATCTTACAGTAAGACAGCCTTCAAAAAGCTGTTAAACACAGATGAACTGTTTCATCATCTTCACTTGATCTGCTCATCCTTTCAGTATTTTAGGTCCTTTTTTTTTCAAATATACTACTACTCAGCGGAGTTTCTTTGTAAACATGTGAGTTTCACTGTTCCTCACTATTGCATTTCTGTGCCTCTTTCCAAAGCATAGCCATTTTTTGGAATATTCTGAAAAATATTGTTTACATCCCATCTATGATGGCTGCAGTCCTCCTTCGTGCATTTGCTGGTGTACTGTATCTCTACATTTCTTTCAGTGTTACCATGCACAACACCAGCGAGATGCATTAAACCGCTGCAGGATTGTTAATCTTGTGACCTGCAAGTGAGAAGGTAAGATTTCCACAGTGTGCCTTTAGCCTCAGCAGTTAGCATTGTGCTGGATATTGTGACAAATCGGGGGCTTTCTAAATATATGGGATCAGAGTCAAACTGATAACTTTATGAGGGAAATCAAACCAACCCTGCATTTCATCAAGCTCTCCAGTAGAAACTCTGACGTCTCCAACTCTTGACAACAAGCATGTGAAAGAGAAGGTGCGTCAAACAACGTGACTTTACTGACATCCTATGAAAATTACAAAATAATAAATTGTAAAATAATCCATTCATGACCTCATTCATTAGAGATTTTTCTGGCTTGAACGTGAGAATGAAGCTTAAGTGCTGCCTCTAGGGTGTGAGTCCACTTTGACAAATAGCCACTTATCAGAAACAGAGCAGCCTGTATTAGATCTGCTCTAATGCAGAAAGGGGTGGGGGTGGGGTGGGTGGGGGTTCAACTCTGCCAAATCTGGTAACTTTAAAAAGAAAAAAAAATTCTACACAATTCTTTTCTTCACTTTAACGGCAACATTTAGCACTGTTATCGTATGAATGTCGGTGAAAACTTATCTCCACCTGATTTAACCCACACAGCGGACCTTTCAGGTGCTGTAAAGGCTCATTGTGCACAAGTCTAAAAAGGAGTGAATCTGCTAAAGCCCAGTATTCACCAGCTCTTCATTGAGAAATAGGCTGCTCCGACAGCGTACAGTTGTTAAAGTGATTTGGACGAGCTCATTTGCCTTAATGATTTCCTATGCCAGTTTAAAATCTTATCCATCTGCAAACACAAACAAACACACAAACCTCTGGACCCGCCCACCATCTAACTCATGAACAGATTAACCCTTTTCCTCCCAACAAGTATATGCACACAGATGCATGCCCACATACACTATGGTAAACACCCACACAGACACAACCCCTACACACATGCACACTCTACAGGCCCCCAGAGACCTGCAGCTCAAATAAAGACAGCAAGTCTGCACATATAAACACACTCCCTCAGTCCGTGTGCAACACTGAAATGGTTTCCACTTGCCACGTAAACCTCCTCTCCTCTCCAGCTGCTTTTCACATGCACTACACCCCCGAGCGCACCGTTTCTTTTTCTCTCCTACTCAATTTCAAACTGTCCTCTGTTCATCTCGCTTTTCTTTTTGCATAAAGATTATCACTAATGCTTCGAGGATGATACGAAGCCCGTGAATCTCAAACATCCTGAAAGGCGGCTGATCCTAAAATCAGAGCTAATTTAAATACTCAGATTGTTTTCTTTCACTGATGAAACAATTCCCTTTGTCTTCCTCTCATGTACAAAGTATTGAAACATTTATGTATTTCATCACCATAGTGTTTTGTCAAAACAAGGTTCCTTTAGTATTTTGCTGATGACAGGATCAGTCAGTTATCTGACAGAGATTTATGCTGACAAGCTCAGTATCAGCAGTCACTCCTGACAACTCTATTATTTGTTACAATGAAGACTTCTTTCCTTGAACCTATGATGCTGAGTCAATAATGTAAACTCCTTCAGTCCCATACTGAAGAGTGCTTGAAGCAGAGATACAAAATAAATTGGACCAGAATGTTACTGAATACATATGAGATGAAATCCCTTAGTATATAATATGGCTCCATCATTTAATCATCAGTCCAGAAAACTAAAGACAATGAAGAATTTAACTGTAACACAGAAGAAAAAACAATGATGACATAAATTAAAACAATGATGAAATTGCCCTGACAACAGAGATGACGATGAGACCAACTGTGAGCGATCATCTGTGGGTGTGTACACCGAAGATGTTCCTCTGATTTCTTCTGCCCTGCCAGGTAAACAGAGTTCCTACTCGAACCGCTAACTGCACACAGTTTTGTGGTGAAGGCCAACATTCTCCTGTTTAGGGCAGGGGCTCAGTAAACTCTTATGGGAGACCTGCACCGTGTAATTATGGAAACCATTAGCTGCAGCTACAGCACAAATTCACCACAGACTCACTGTGCTTTATCTGCTGTTGTACTTTAAAAGAGGAAGATCAATCTTTCAGCTGCATTAACCGCTAATATCCAGCATGGGGACTACGGTGAGGGTTTAGGGATCCAGTATGGAGAGCCTGTTCAGTATACGCTCCGTATTGACTCTGAATAGTAAATTATCACCACATATAAAGTGTGTTATAATTCCTTTCAGTGCCCAACTTGACCTCATTGAATGATTTATTGCAAACATAAATACATGTACATCTTAGAAACTTCGTAGCTGATAACATATTCATATAAAACCAAACGCTTCAGAATAAAACAGCTGAAGCTGTGCATGCAAACAACAGCCACTATATGACGAATTTCCAGGCAGCCGATATGAATATAACTGGAAACCAATCTAATATCTTGCACAGACTGAATGTAGGCTACTCCACACACACACACACAGCTGAAATAAGACATTTTTCCATTTCAAAATGTAGCTGGAATTCCCTGTTACGTAAAGCCTCAATACCATGGAACACATAACGAAATTAGGCTGGGGTCTTATTTCGTTTGGTGGCAACTCTGGCACAGCTTTTCCTCAGAGCAGATAACCCACAGAAAATTAACTTACAGCTCATTTACTAAGACTTTCTTTGCCCAGCTATGTCGTACGTAACTGTGGCAGAATGCAGGAAGGATGGCCACAGCAACTTTGCATCTGATTGCAGGACTAACGTGTAATTTAGTAATGCATGTGGTTATTCTGAGACTGCGTGCATGCAAGTGTACACACACATACACACACACACAAATTCACAACACTTGCACAGCTGTTCACTAAACTCCTCTCATTCTTTTCCTGCTGCCTCCTACGCCTGTATCCCCATGCTCAGCTGAGTCACTCTGGCTCTCTGACTTCCTTACACTCTCTCACACACACATACACACAAAACATAAATCCGACAGCCAACCCTGGCAGTGGGATACAGAGCACAGAGGCATAAACAGGTGGTCTCTCTCACCTAACACTGTTTCTTAACCATCTCGTCATAATACAGAAATGTTTCGCCAAGGGGTAAGTACTCCACCGATTCAGCATCACGCCTCTCTCTAACACTGGATCAAAACCAGTGCAGCTCAACCAAAACCCTCTCACTGTATTAACCTCTGAAACTTTTTCATAATAACTATGCTCACTATTGATCCACCTGACATTTCCGTTTAATCATTTCATCAACTAATTGTTTTGTTTGTACGTTTTTCTCAGTGTGAATGGATGGTGACATTTTCAAATTGTCTAAACAACAGCGCAAAAGATATTTAATTAACAGTCATATTAAAGCAGCAAATATTTTGTGAAAGTGGTGTCACAGAATATTTTTCCTTAAAAACATTAATTTATAATCAAAATAGCTGGCAAACATGAATCGCCTTGTCTTTGCAGCTCTATTCCAAACATTTCTTCTTGTCAAATCTTGGTGCCTACATTAACACCAACAGTTCCTTTAGACATTTATGTGATGTGATTTTTTTTTTACTTTTTCAAACTTGCAGTGTTCAGAGAGAAAAATGTCAAAACCATGACACAGTTTAAGAAGTTAAAACAATGAAAACACAGTAGACACGGATGGAGAATAGAAAGATTGTCACAGGTTGTGCTGGCCAAGGTGGAAAAAGATTTCAGATTCTTACCTGATTTACGTTTGCCAGAGCCGCCACAGTCTCTGAAAAGGAAGCAACACCAGAGAAGCATGGTCAGTTTGAGTGTGAGTGTACTGTACTGTAGGTGAGGTCAGAGCATTAATACAGCATGATCAATCCAGTAACAAGTTACAGCTGAATCTCTGCCTGGGACTATCCAAGTGCAGTTGGCACACAAGTACCAAGCCAAACCCTCGTTGAGAATGCACGCAGAACTTGACCTACTACCAGAGGGAGGGAGACAGGGTGGGACACATACTGTACGGCTGTGTGGAGGACCACAGTATAAGTGTGTCAAGGACAGTAACAAAGCAAATCATCAGATCTTTTAGCAAATATACTGGTGCGGTAGACGTTGTGTATATAGGGGCTCTGCAGCTGCCTGTGTGTAACAGAACAGCATTTATTTACTTGACAACAGTATCATATCCTCTTGATAAGTCCCATTCATGTTCTGGTGTGAAAGCGCCTTTCAGTTCCAAAGCCTGGACTGTAACAAGACACTGAATGGATGAGCGTCACTGTCAATGAACCCGCTCTGTGCTCTGATGCTCATTTCCATGTGCACATGTACTGTACATGTCTGTGTGCTCCTGCTGCTGCTGCTCAGAACACTGACCTTCATAGGAAATACAAGGGGAAACAGGTTCATTCCTTACAAAAATGCACAACTAAATGAAAACATTTTTTGTTTTAAATGGAGCAGACTTCAGTTCAGCTGCAGCAAATATACAGAAATTATTTTCACTTGTCAGAAATATGTGTTTTAGAGGCAAACAAAACAAACGATGAACACAGGGCAAGTACATCGGAATTCATAATTCATTAGTATTGTCTGTTCAATTTGAGCGCTTATGCTTCATGTACTGTAATGCAGGTGCCTACATGAAGATACATCTCATACTTAATCCATTTGACAATGATTTGTGATACAACACGAATGCATAAACATTTCAAACAGAATCTGTGTACCGTTGTGTATAGATTGTAGCTTGATGCACATTTTAGGAGGCACTGGGTGACTGTTTGTGGTCATTAAGTTAGCTGCAGAGCTGCAGCGAGAGCACACACCGAGG
Organism: Trachurus trachurus; assembly: GCF_905171665.1. NCBI lineage: Eukaryota > Metazoa > Chordata > Actinopteri > Carangiformes > Carangidae > Trachurus > Trachurus trachurus. The sequence continues at coordinate 14,079,011 of NC_139906.1, forward strand.
AGAGGCTGAGGTTTGATGCAGATGGGAACAGACACCTGGCTCTCTGGAGGGGCCAGCAGCAGGACTGGAGCCAGGACCAGTTATGGATATGAGTGCATGTTTGGATAAACCTTGTCCAACATTTGCCAGGCTACAGCCTGTTCATCAACTCGTGTGTTTCAATGATTCCAGTTGACCGAAATAAAAAGGATAATTTTAACTATTTCTGGAGTTCATTATTTTACAAAGAGGTAGTACAAAGACACTATATCTGGTTTTGCTTTTAGAGGACAATAACAAAACTTTTTTTTTTTTTTTTGAATCAGGGTACGGTATGTTAGTGTTTGGTGAGCAGCACCATAAAAAAGTTTACGCTCGTCCAAGTTAAGCAACACTTCTTGCTTAATGAAAACATTTTTTACCAATAACTGTATCCCTCTGTTACTTAAGATAAAGTCATTTTTGGCCCAAAGTTTCTCTGTTTCCAGATGCAGCAACAAATATGAGACTGATCAGTTATGAGACATTCCCAATCAAACCCACAATAGCTTACAGCTCAGTTCAGCTTCATCAAAAACATAAATTATATAAGAACTTTGATGTAAAGCAACTAATTCAACCGTGAATACACTATTAAATTGGATGACACAGTAAGAACAATGTTTGTATTGGATCTTCAAGCAACATTCATCCTGTGGCAAAACAATTGCAAAAAGGCTGAGATATGAATTTCATAACTTTCTATATGATGTGATGGGCAGAAAACAAAACAATGTTAAACATTTATGCCGAGCCAACATAAATAGGCTTGCAGTATATTGAAAAAAGAAGCATAGTCTAAGCACACGGTGTACATCACTCGAGACATCTTTGAACTCACGACTTTCGGAGAGGAAATGTTATAGGTATTAAAATCAAAACAACACACACATCATAGCAGAGCGGATAACTCACACATGCTTGGGATGGAAACGCGAGTGAGAAAGTGAGTCGTGGACACATTTCTTTAGGTAATGTAGCATAAACTGGCGGATAAGTTACAGCATGTTTACGGGGGATGTGTTCAGGTAGTTTACATTAAGAGGTGAATTCGTCGTCATAGATGTTAAGCATTTCTGAAGTATTGTACGATGAATTATGTGTTTGTTTTCGCAAAGTCTGGTGGGGCGGAGATGAAACTGAGGGAAGATCTATAGAGAGTTGGGAAGAAATGATGGGGATAAAGTAGATGCTTGACCTGCCCTGCAAGCTGATGACCCATATCACAGAGCTGGAATAATATTCTTCCCAGGAGGAGACTGAGCACAGAACTCTGGCTCAGTGCACTTCCCTCCGTTCACCAGTAAAACCCAACACAAGAGCAGAAATACATCCAAACACGGAGAATTGTCTCAGAATTGTGTAAATTAGAACGTTTAGCCCACAACAGAGACTCACAGAGGTTATACAAGATAGTCTTTACAGTTCTGGTGTCATAAGGTACGCATCCATGAGGTACACGCCCCATGCCTGGAGATGCACATACAGTCTATACACATAAACATGTGCATAGGCTGCATGTGCTGAACACATCATTAAAAAGCCGAGCCCATGAGAGTCCATCCTAAGCTTCAGCTGAGAATAACCATCTGTTAACACACAACTGCTCCTCACTCTTTGTAGGTGGGCCTATTAGAGGAGGAATGTGTGAGATATTAGTTCGTTGCTCACATTTCTCAGCCAAGCCAGAGGACTGAAAGCGTCTGCCCTGCTCCATGTATACATTACACAGACTCTCCTGTCTGACCTCAGCTTAACCTCTGCAGGAGTAACCCCCCAGCTCAGGGGTCAATGGGTCGACGTTACTTAACAGGAAATCATTATGATAGAGCAGAGGTCTGGTTTGCATGCAGAGAGGCAGCAGCGTGAGGTTTATGTGTTAATATCCTCAAGAGAGGTAATGACGCTGCTTATTCAAATTCCCACAAAAACACACACACAAGCACAGTAAACTCCTGTGCACTGGTCCAAATCTCCATCAAAGTCTGGACATGACTACACAGTGATGCTAGAGGAAAACTATGTTAGTCTGACCATGTATCAACCACAAACCTTATAACTTGTAGTGAAACACTGATGTAAAATTAAGCTTTAGGTTGTAAAGAAAAGACTTAAATACAACTCCATTGCCTCTCTTATAATTCAAATACATAATTGCGTAGTTGTGTTTACACGAAAATAATGTTTCACACCGACTTTTTGTGGGACAAAACACAGGTTCCCACAAGCTAAATAATTAAATTTTAGGGTTAAGGATTAGCATTGCTTCTAGGCATGAAGCAGTTATAATCAAGGCTATGGCATATTAAGCTGAGTCGGCGCAAACGCCTTCCTGAGTCACAAAATCATGTGTTTGCATCTCCTTTGCAAGGAGTCGATCCATGGTGGTTGCAGCATCATGTACGCACATCTTGAGGAATGTGTTTTGACCACACATTTTTGGACCAACAGCATGATTTTAGATGCAGCAGTGAGAAAGTTGTCGGCACTGTTGACGATGACGCCATTTTTTCTTTAGTTGCAGAGCTTTCCATGTCTTGGCTCCCTCACGGCAACAAATTCAAATTCTTGTTTGCTTAAGTCGTCTGAGAATAAAGTCATACAACTGATTCCCATTTACCAAGGTGGTTCTCAACAAGTTAAGAGGGTGCAGTGCAGTTAACAAAGAATCCAGTAATGTGATATAGAGGCATTTAAAAGTAAGTACCTCTGAGAATTTATATTCTTTAAACGAAAACTATTGTGTACACGAAATGCTGCTTTTTACAACAGACATCCTTTAGGACTGTCTGAGCATGGTGGACTAAAAGGGCCCCATGCAAGAACCACATGTGCGAACAGACCGGTTGTTATGGGAACTTGTCATATTTATTAATTTCCCCTTTTATTCCAAACTAAATTCACAGCCAATCCAGACCTGTTGTATGAGCTGTGTGCGGATTTGCCTTGAGATCTCAGTGCTTTGGTCTGAGTGAATTTGGAGTTCAAAAATAATACAGAAATTATGGAAAATGAAATACATAAATCTAGTACAAATCACCATGGCTGACTAATTTAATGAGAGGTTTTTCAGATTTTATAGTTTTCACGAGCATATTTCAGCCCCAGGTCACTCAGTTTAGCAGTTGATTCTCTCACTCCAACAGCTGCCTCAGGGTCTTCACGCAGGTCTTTGCCCAGTTTTATCCTCTGTTGATCTCTGCAGTGTAACATCACCTGCGGCAAGCTGTAACATTATCCCTTCTAATATTACCATGGCTGTCACGTCTGCTTGCCCACTTCTCATATTAGCAATGGACTACTTTGCTTTAGAAAGACACGTTTGGCACCTCACCATCATTCTGAATCATTCTCTCTTCAGTTCTCTCACAATGCAGCTTTGCTCAGATGACATGTTGATGACAGCTGTACTGTAAATATTTCCCACTGTTTAAGGTACTCCTAAACTGACACTGCTAATTGTGTTTGATGTTTTCTGACTAAAGGATTTGAAGCTAAGGTAATGTGAAATTCTTATTTTTCCTCTTTTTTTGTAACGATTTTGTGAATGAAACATTCTAGTTGCCTTATTTGGTTGTTTTAGGGTTGTCAGTTATGGAAATGATCAAACTATATGAGCATGAACAGGTAGTAACTGTGAGGCTGAAAAAAGATATTCATCCTAAATTTACGCACAGTACAAAGGTGAGGGGAGGGCTATCTCCATGTTAAGAGAATATACAAAGATAACTTGGATTAACTTTATTACAAAAAGTAAATAGTTACTTGTAATGGAGATGATGGATATGTGCACACGTTTATGGGAATTACTCTTACTCTTATCACTGCCCTTGACCCAGATGCTGGCCTCAGAACTGGACATGGTCTCTTGGCGCTGAACACAACTGCTTAACAGTTGGTATGGATCAAATGCAGAGGACAGATTTCCCCATGGGGATTAATAAAGTTGATGTCACTTCGTAGTGCTCTAAGAAAGTAGTACAAAGCAAAGTCACATTGTAGATAGGGCAGTAAAAGATGCTTTTCAGTGACTAAGCAAAAACATAGGCCGGCAAAAATAATGATGGCCCATATTATCCCAGTAAAACACCTTCAAGCATACTGATGTCAAAGTCATAAACAAAATCATCTTGCCTTGTTACAAACAACACAAAATTTGCATAATTGTCAGCACCAACGGCGCAGTGTTGTGAGAAAGAGTAAAACCCCTTCATTTTAATTTTATTTGTGAACAGTGGGATTCATAAATCATTGAGGAAATCTAATCAAGCATTTTCTACATGCACTCTATCATGAGTAATAAGATGATGGTATATAAACGCTTGTTTCTAAATGAATTAAAATGTCTACTTTTCTTAACTTGTTTTGAGGTTTCTTATGACTTATACAAAAGCTTTTAACCTTCAGGCATCTGAAACTACTTTCAAAGACAATGTCATTACTTATACAAATTGCTGAACAGCAGTTTTAACTACTAACTACTGTATAACATTTCATTTATTGCATATTTGTACAGTTTCAGCTCAACTTCAAAAGAGGGGTGCCTGACAAATATTTAGTTACCACCTTTTTGTTTCTACACTTGCCAGATCACCAGAGAAGACATGTTTTCCCTACCCTCTAAGAGTTTACCACATAGCTACATTGCAGTTTTACAGTACAGTACAGTACATTATTTGTATTGTTTAAAAAACAATATAAATCTATTCATCATGAGTAATAATAACTATTTGCAGAATCTGCTTCATATTCATGTGATGCAATTGTACCTTTCATCCTTTCATTGTCAAGAGACATGTCTCACCTTTTTCAGGCCTATTGCATGGCTCCCTCTTGTGATGGAGCAACATCAAATTCTTTTTTGATAAATGTGTGCAATGACACCTGTTGGCCATTAGATGTCAGTAGCAGATGAGGGCTCAGCAAACACAATAGTGACTGAAGACAGGGAGACACATCAGTAAAACAGATTTTCATGTGACTGGCCTAATAATTAGTGTCAAGGGGCCTAACACTCCGAGGCAATGACCTCTGCCTCTTTTGTTATCATATATGTTTCTCCTTCTTTTTATTATTCATCTTCTGTGTCAATTTTTTTTCACTACTTCTACAGCTCTGAGAGAGTACCAGGCAAATTATATGTCAAAACACATGAGATATAGGGCCCTATTTTCCTGGCGCAACTCAGGGGGGCGCAGCGAGGCGAGCCCTGGCGCAGCTGGCGCAGTGGCATTTTCCTCCAGTGCAACAACGTGCGCAAAGGATTCGGTAAATTGGCAGACTGCTGTGCACCGAGATGGGAGTGGTCGCGCAGCAGGGGGAGGTGTCGACAGATTCACCTTGGTGCAGTGACAATTTGTTGCCGATAGACCGCGCGGAGAGTGCGCCGAAAGCTCGCCAGCTCCAACCTGGTCTACTCTCAGCGCAAGGCGAAGCGCAGCCAGCGGACTGGTATTTTGACTGCCCAGCGCGCAGTGCGCCCACGTCACCAAGACCTCACAGGCAGGTTTCCACAGTTCCAGGCACATTTAAATGCAATTAATAATAATAATAATAATCACAATAACCCCTATTTATTGTATCTGAATCAGCACATACACATATATCTATATAGATAGACACAGCAGTAATCCATCCTCATCTTTCATCTGTGTTAATTCAGTCAGGCTGAGTTTCCATTACGCATGCCGACAGCCTTTGATCTGTCATCAGTGTGACGGGACAATCGATATAGATATACGTGTATGTGCTGATTCAGATACAATAAATAGGGGTTATTGTGATTATTAATTCCATTTAAATGTGCCTGGAACTGTGGAAACCTGCCTGTGAGGTCTTGGTGACGTGTGCGCACCAAGTCAATTGCCTCCCTCTTCCAGGTGAAATCAAACGTGCGCCTCGCGCGCGGCGGATTTAAAGGCGAGGAGAGGAGCTCATTTGATTGGTGAAGATCTGACTCGGCTGTGTGGAACCCACTCCACGCCTTCTCTCCTCCCTCTATGCCATTTGCGCCGGTGGGAGGAAAGTAGGCGGGATGCGCCCCGCTGCGCTTCGAAGGAACATTGCAAACTGCTCGTGGACAGGGCAGGGCTCATCCACCACGCCTGCACCTAGTCTAGGAAAATAGAGCCCATAGTCTTTGTGAAACACAACCAGACACACTCATGCACTTACCCACACCCACACACACAGGTAACTTAATGTGATAACAGTTAGGATGTTTAAGTTAGAGATTTCATTTCATTTCAACTGAAACAAAGCAGGTAAAAGTATCATGGCAACCTGTGAGGGCAGACCGACACACAGGTCTTTTAGACAGACAGATAGGTAGACAGACTTAATCTTAGAGTAACATCAGCTATCAGAAAAATGTTTGCAGTGTGGCCAAAACCTTACTTCACATATTGCCTAAAGGAAAAAGTGTGCCCTGGTGCAGCATGAGCGGCGGCACTGATGTAGGTTGTTGTTGTTGTTAGTCACTTTTTCACCTCTTGCTATTGGCTGATACGATATAGGTGACATGAGAGGAGCAGCTCTGTCCCAAGATTCACATAATCGTTGGTCACATACCAGACACACCTAAATTCTAAAGTCTTTTTGTGACGCACACAAACATACCTCTGTCTCTCTGTCTTGCTCTCTCTCTCATTCTCTCTCTCTCACACACACACCACAAAACCCTTAAAAGAATAGTTCACCCAAAATTTAAATTTCACTCATTATCTAGTCACCCTCATGTCGACTAAGGGTTGGGGGAATTTTCAGAGTCCTCCGTGCCTTCTCGGAGTTACAGGGGGGCTTGGCGCAGCACTGCATGTCCATATGACAGTGGTGAACGGGGCTCACTTTTCTTCGTCCAATAAGATAAAAGACTGCTCTTCCTGGTCCATCCAAATCTCGCGCGATTTGCACTGACGCCGGCGCTGTAACTCCGAGAAGGCACGGAGGACTCTGAAACTCCTCCCAACCCTTAGTCAACATGAGGGTGAGTAGATAATGAGTGAAATTTGAATTTTGGGTGAACTATTCCTTTAAGGGTGTGGGTTTGATCCCTATTTTATGATTCCCATGCAACTGTCAAATTTCTACGAGGAAAACATTTCTAGGGAATGTGATGAAATGCTTGAAAAGACAACCTCTTGGTTATAAACAGTCATTTCCTCAATCCATTTTTAACACTTGTCAACTAAATAATAAAAGTTTCTTCACTGTACAGTGTCTCACATTGTGTGATTTGATCACATCATAAAATTATTTTTTTCTGAGCTCTTGAGAGCATGTGGCACAAAATGACACCATAAAAGTCATTATGAAGCAGCCCAGATCACCCAGTAGTGAACTGAGCACATGGGTGGCTTGGCTTTTAGACCTCAGCATCTCAATTTAAAAGTTGCGCTTGACTGTCTAGAGGAGTCTGGAGGAGGATCTCACTTTGAAGTGGGATTAGCCTGCATGGGTATTGAGGGTTAGAGGTGGTGGTCCTGGTTGTTGTGCAGAGACCACTCAAGATGTTACTCCACTACATTCTTTGTCCTTGAGTGTGTTTAAGTGTACCAACAACATTTGATGAGTTTAAATTCAGATCTTATGTAGAAACATACTGTAGCAGGCGAACGAATTAAAAGGAAAGAACAGAATTAAAACAAAAAGAAATTCAACAGTCAGTCTGTAATTACTCCCACTCTGACTTTGAACTGAGTTTGACAAATGACAATCTGCTCTGTGACATGAACTCAGACATGACTCATGACACCACTAATCCTTAGGTATTTGCACTGGGATCAGGTGTCACCTCCCAGAAATCACTATTAATAAAACACAATGCCTCTCAACGAGAACCAATCAATCATGTCTGAGACACAACAAAGCCTCTGGATCAAATAAGATCAGTGTGGGGTGAAGGGCAACTCTTCCAGCTGCTGAACCACACGAACACACACAGTCTGCTGCTGTGGTGTGTGTTTACAACCCACCAGGAGGGCAAATGTTTGGTATTTAACAGGTCATATAACACAGGTTATGCTATACGTATACACAGCGATAGTTACTCACTCTGTGGGAGGGTTCAGGTCCTCAGCTTTGGTCTCAAAGAACTTCAGGACCTCGTCACTTTGGGAAATGTGGGAGGGAAGTTTCATCAAAGCCTGTGGGAAAGGGAGGGAGGAAGAGAGCTACTGTTTGCAACACAAAAAACCACAATCAAAAGGTTGCATGTGAGTATTTTGTGAAGCATTGTTGGTTTGAATGGCAATGAGTAACCTCCATATAACATTTAGTCACAGCTGGCATGAGTGGACCAGGCGGAGGTGGGGAGGGTGTGGAGGGGAAGGAAGGAGGCTCTGGGCTGAGAGTGAGGGTTAAAACAAAGGAAAACACAAAAAAAGGTGACACACTACAACAACCAGCTGTCTCAGCCCGCAGACATTTAAAGCATGATGTGTCAGCCCACTTAAGTACATCTTTATAGAAACAAGAAGGGGTCTTGTTTTATTGTCTTTTAAGTTTCTTGCCTTCACAGCAAGTCTCGTCCAGTTCTTCCAAAAAGAAAACTGCCGCCACACTTGGCAACGCACCTGCCACACATTCCCTTCTCTGACCTAATGAATGTAAGAGGGTCAGGTAACCATCAAAACTCCCTGCTACACTTTAAGCCTGCTGATTCATTCTTTATTCTCTGGACTGTGTTTTACCCCCTGTGTGCCCCCATTTCCCTTGTTTCCTTTATAGGCAGCGTATTTACATTGGTGACAGGAAATGACCAGCGCAGATAGAGCAGTTGCTTTCCTGTTGAGGCTGGTGGAGGAGATAAATGTTGAGACTTGCCACATAAAATACTGCAGCAAATGCTCAGGAAGTAGAGCAGTGAAATGTGTAAAGAGCTCCTCCAACAACACACAAACCAAAAGCAAGTGTTCGATAAGATGATGTGTGTCAAGCTAAATGTGCTAATGTTGTCAATTCAAATTTGTAAAAGAGGTATTGTCATGAGACATGCAGTCTTCGTCTTACTTTGCAGTAATTATCCAGGTGCTTCAGTCTCTTGACGGCTACATCTCTGATGTGACTTCTGCGAAACAAGACTTTACCTGAGGACAAGACAAAGCAGTACATCTCCATTAGAAATAGAACAATTGAACTGTCAGATAAGTATCATTATCATTAAAAGGTCAAACATTTATTATGCTCTAATAAAGATTTGCCAAAAGACCCCAGTCGAGTGGATTCAGACAGAACTGATGATGGGATGCAAACGTATAACTTCTTGCTTCTACAGCTGATGAGTTATTTACTAAGAATAAAAAAAAAAAGTTATCAACAAATCGAGTATTATACTGGATGGAAATAATAATATAATTATCCATGGAGTTCATTAGCTATATACAGTAGTTTTTGGCCTTTATGTTTCTTAAACTTAACCTTTTATTTCCCCTGTTTGCCTTTTTTTTTCTTTTTTGTTGGTATCTGTATGTATATGTGCACATATGAGGAGTGCATCAATTTGTAGTGCTGCATCAACTGAAAGTTTGTATATTTTCCTTCATTTGACATAATACACTAGGAAAAGTATATTGAACACATGTTTCAAATGTTTAATGACAGGATTTAGGGATAGATTCTAAAACCAGACAACCCCTAATAATCCATAAATGAATGAGAGCAGCTGTTAAACTGTTTCTCTCTGTTAATCCTCACTTTGCAATTCTTAGGAGACTGGCTGTTAATATTAGTGTCTGCATGCACGAAACCCACAAACAGTGAAATTGTGCACTGGTCTGACTTGTAGCAGTACAGCTTGTCTAACAAAGGATCTCTTCACTGCTCTCCTCTGCTCTACCCACAGTGACTTTATCAGATTAGACAAATCCCTCTCTGCTAGCCTCCTCCTGACATTAGCAGACCACAAATTGATTTGGCCTGGGTGGAGCATGGCAACGTGGTAGGCCATGCTATGGAGCACTAACAAACATCCGTTGTGCATGAAAAAGGCATGTCTTCTTTTTTTTCCTTTCTCTCGAATCAGTCTAAAATTGATGTGACAATGACATCAAAGTGTTGTGCATGCTGTGCAATACTGTACTGATCACCTGGCAAAAAAGGAATAATCCTCTTTTTGGGATCCTTCTGTCCTCCTTCAATCGGGAACTTGTCGAGGATTCGCATCTGCAGGAGTTAAGGGGAAAGTAATAAGTGACACAAGCATGAACTGAGGAGCAAATGCCAGAAGATTCCTTTTTGATTACCACAGAAAAGAAAGATACACGCCATCATAAATGACAGGCAATTATCATCTTTAACTATTCTCTTAACTGTTGTATCTTATCTACCACAAGCTGATCAGATAAAAGTTGAAAGTAGAGGAATCTGAGCTGAGAATAGAAACAAAAGAAAAAAAGGGGGGGTTGTAAATTCTCCAGGAACAGTCGACCTCCTTGTTACAGTACACGGGTTCAACACAGGGTGTAATTACATCTGGTCTGAAAGGCTACTGTGTCATGAAGCTGCTTCACTTTGATCTGAGGTAGCAGACAGGGTTACATCATTACAACACTCATCTGGGAAAAAAATAAAAAATAAAAAGCAAGCAGCATTTAAGGATCTTCAAAAGCCATCAGAGGACATAATTAACACTTTGCGATAACGCTTGAAACATCTGTCCATTTACAGGGTCGGTCAATTGAGAGACACAGGAAGAAATAGACATGAAGTATAGTGTGTCAAGTCTTTTTTATGATGTCAGCGTGCAACTCTTTCCTGCAGTGTAGCAATTTGTAACAGTTTCAATACGCGCATGTTTATATGTACATTTGTCCTGTGTTGTACATGATATATGAGCATGTTTTGTCGAGTGCTGACAAAAACATGTGATGCAAATGCGTTAAGTATGTGTCTGTGCTGAATCACAGATGAGATTTTCTATTTTGCCACTTTGAATAAATCACAGCAATACCATAATGGCATGTAAGAGCATCCTACAGGAACAGCATGCTCAAAATCCAGATGCAGCCCTGCCTTTGTTCGTTCTGCCTTGCCCTTTTCCAGATGTGCTCCTCTAAACAGCGAAGACTGTGAGCGCCGAGCTAAAGCACACTCAGCTCAGGAGGAGACCAGGAGACTAGCCCCAGTCTAGACTGAGCCAAAAAGAACCAGGTGGACAAACAGAATCAAGCTTAGAGGGCAAAGGCGGATCCACTCTGTCTGGGGCTGTAGGAGTTGTTTGTAGGAACTCTCCAGTAAGAGGTGGTTTGGTTTCTCTTTTTGTGGTTCTTTCTTTCTTTTTCTGCACTCATTTGCTGCCTTTGCTAAACCTGTAAAGTTCTCCGAGAGCATGACATTAACTCTTAAACCCGTCCTTTGAAAAACATACTGTGAACAAGAAGTGATTTCTTTTGAGGAGAAAGAACAGCCATCATTATTGTCTTTTAAGAACAAAGTAATACTGCTGAGAATAGAGAACGGCAGTGGTTAACCACGCTTGCACACAAACATGTCATGGTGCGCTTTCCGACCTTACTAAGATCAGAGTTTAGCACTGCTAAAACTGAAAAGGCAAGGCATCAAGCATGATCCATGTAAACTAGGGGTGTTGCGATTTACAGTAAAATGAAATATCGATATCATGTTTATACACATAATAATACACTGATGACAGATATCATGCTATTAGTTCGTCTGGTTGTCTTTTCACTCTCAATTTAGAGTACCGTTTTTTTTTTTTTTTTGCTTTTGTACAGTTATAGTAACAAACTCACTCGCCACCTCCCTACAGTTGTGTTTTGAGTGTAACTAAAAAGAGAAAACACACATTTAACAAAGTTTATGATATGTTTGCCTGAAAGAAAAGTTGTTACTTTTTAATTTTCTACATAATATTGTCACTGTGAATTCTTTTGGTCCCAATAGCCACGTTGCGAAAACCTGATATGGCGGCGGCCCTAACACAAACCAGACTGCTTTTCTTTCGAACACTATGGAAATATGACAGCTTTTGTAATAGCACGTTGGCAGCTGTATTGTTTGTCTAACGTACTAAGCTGCGTACTCATCATGTCATCAGTCCCCCAGCTGGATGGAGCCGGAGCCGGATCCTCCCTCTAAGACGGGACGGTTCACTCAACACATTTGGAAAACGCCATGACTGACGGAGAGGCCTCTCGGCCAGCGGCTACGGTGACATCACCCTTGGCGTCGTGCCTCGATTCACTCATAACTCCAGAGAACAGGTGTGAAAGCTGCTGTTTCTATGGCAACAGCCCAACAACTTGAAGCCAAATTCCGAAGGAAAATATTTCTCACATTTCATATATATCCAGTATTTACTCCAGGCTGCTCTCCTAAACTCTGCACGGGATACTTCAGTGTATTAAACAGCAGTGTCAGCCAAATGTTCCCACTGGGAAAATAAATGTGTCTTTGTAGCAAAAGGTGCTATGATGAAATCACAAGTGCCTGTCTCTTTGTAGCTACACACTCCAGATAATCAGTGTTGTGAATTAATGCCAGAGAAGAAGAGTGCAATAAACACTCAGTCACCCAACATGTCGTGTCTATGTTTGGAAGTTGTATGTTTGTTAATGAAAAACTGCGAAATAAAGTTTGAAAAAGGAAAAAGACATGTTGCCAGAGGCTATTTTGGCATTACGAACATGAATTATGAGTGGCAAGAGAAACCCAAGCAGCTTCTGTAAAATGATAATCATCTGAAGTATTTAGACTAAAGTGGACTCAAGGGAGTCAGGAGCGCAACACAGACAAAGAGACACTCCACTGTGCAACAGACAAAGAAACTGTTGGTGAGGCATCTCAGACAGGGGGAGTTCGGAGGAATGTTTGAGTGGGAAAACAATCTGATTCCATCTCTGGGTTGTGTTTTGACATCTACTCGACAGTTGTTTACTGCAGGGAGATTATGGTGAAACAGTCCTCTTGGTTCAGTAACAGGCTCTGATTTCCTTGGAGAAAATCACATTTTATCGTGCACGTTGGTACAGAAGCTGCATTGACAGCATTATCAGAAGGCAAAGTCACATAACGTTACTTTGTGGTGGCAATGACTTCTGACAAAACTACAAGGTGTTGAAAATCTTTAGGCTGCTCATCTCTGCAATGCTTGGGCCCAAATGACTGTTATCAGTTTATACATGAATAGGGGAACTCTACCAATGTGTGTGTCTACAGGACTACTACAGCAGGTGTAGAAAACATTTAATTAATTAATCAAAAGAAATAAAAAACAATCTGCCACAATTTTTAACATCATTTTGTAATTTTACTGGGATGGGATGGGCTTTTCTCAGTGTTTTATTTTGACTGAGATATGAATGAATTAAATAATCAGATTAATCAGTAATGAAAATGACTGCTAACTAGCATATTGACTATATTGATTTTTTTAAAACAGTCTCTGTCATACTGTAGCAGTGCAATGCTAGATAATAACCTTTAGCTTCAATCTATTCTCATCTACTTGTTTGTCTTTATGTTTGTATTTCAAAGAAGCAAATGCTAAACAACTGTTTTGTTGTAGTTTTTTTTGCTGTAGTTGTTTTGTTTTTCTTTTCCTTTTTTTGAGAAAAATAACCTTGTTAAAGTCCCATTTTATATCAGGAATGTAGGCCAGACAAATTATAATGTGGACAAGGGTAGAGCTGACCTTGGTCCAATTCCCCAATCCAAAAATAATGACTACAGGATTTTTGGAGAGGTTTCTGTTCAAAAGGAAACCAGGCCAGCTTGCACACTCAACAATCCCCCTGTGGAATGCTATGGCCCATGTGCTCTGTCTGCTGTGGTTGAAGGTTGTGGAGGAGGGAGGCCTCTCCATGACGGTAAACTCTGTTTGAGACACTGACCAATCCTGCTCAAATCAAATGTGTGCGGGTCAAAAACATTTCCCTTCGACACTAAAAACAGCGTCAGACTCAGCAGTATTCAGCATGAAAACAAATGCCTCTAAACCAAGATATCAATGTGCTTAACTCTGCACATGCATTTAGAAAAGAGCGGACCTCGCCTCAAGTCAGCAGAAAAGACAAAGAGTGAAGGAATCAGATAAACAGGAAAAGGAATCCTAATAATTTATGATAATTGCTTCCTGGTGGAGAAGTTATGAGTTACGTTAAGTGCACTGGAGAGGCCTAAAACATTAACAGTGAGTACACTTTTGGACACCCATTTGGCAATGAAAATGGTTCCTTTATCTTTACAAGACAAACAGCGAAGCAGCCTGATGTTGACAACATCACAACATCAATGTGAGCAGCTTGCTGACTGATGTTCAACAACATATCAACAATCAGCCACTGCTTATAAGGCGTTTCTTCTTTTGTGACCTTACTTAGCCTCAGATGAGATCATGGTCACATTTATTAGGCCAAGGGTGTAAAATGCAATTTTCTTTCTCTGTCAGCCCCAATCGAACTGAACATGAAACATCCAACTGTGCTACAAAGTCACAGAGCTGTTCTGAGTCTTAAAAAAAACAAACCCTTCAAAAAGCTCAGTTTTTGCATGGAAAACTGATAAATATTTTATACCAACTCAGCTGTAGGTCAAGCGTTATGTCAGCATTTGACACTAATGAAAGATTAAGGAGACATGCTGCCGTGAAACAGTAGTCTTATCTAAGCTCAGAACAGAATGCATCTTCTTTTCAATCTTCAGATGCAAGGCTCCAAAATTGTTTATTATCCCATCCCCCAACCCTTTCCAGACCACAACTTCCTCCTAATTTCATTGAGTGCATTCTGGGATTGGTCTTTCTTTACATTGCCTATGGCTACTACATACTATGGTAAGCTCACTGCAAATACCACTCTCTGGATTGATTGACAAAACACCTGTCTATCTGTTGTAGGCCATTATATAGTGGTAAGAAGATGTTTTTTTTTAAATAATATTTGTACACCTGCTCCATTACTACTCACACAGTGTTCAGTGTGCTTCACTCAACACACTCCATCTTTCACCTATATAAGGACAAATAAAAACTACCCCCACCCATTTTTGTATAGACAGCTGCAGACTGTTGTTCTTCGAGTATTACCACAGCCAGACAAACACACCCCGGCAGCAGGGATCTATGGACAAGACTAATGTTTACAGAGACAGAAGAGGAGCAAGAGAAGTTTCCATCAAACGGGAACGGGGCCCCGTTTCAGAAAGCAGGTTTGGTGAAAACTTGGAGTTAGTTGTCTCAGAATTGAAGACAACCCAGGGTTTTCAGTTTCACAAGGCCAATTTGGTAAATGACTCTGAGTCATTTACCATGGCTTGTGTTTTTAATGGAAGAACCAAGTGGTATTGAAGCGCAAATATTTGTGTAGACCTACATACCATCCAAGACTACTGCTGAAGTTCTTCATGAAGTCGTTGCTAGGATACAGATACACATCCTGAGGCACTTTTAATAATATCAGGAGACTTCAATCATGTTTCCCTGATGGGCTCACTGGGGGATTTGGTAGAGAGATGTGCACTGAAGATAGAGGCAATTCTCAACAACTCGGATCATCCACTTCATAACACCTTGATGGACCAAAAAATGGCGGTGGTGGACGCCTCCTCTGATCCTTTGTACCTACTTTTGCAAATGGTAGATGAGCTGCCAGACAATTGAATTTCACTTTGGGGATTAATAAAGTTATTTGCATTGCATTGTATTGCATCATAAATGCAGCCAATGAATGCTGTTTAATTAGATGGGGCAGGTTAAACAAAATCATTACTGTTGTGTAATGAAATGATACCACACCCGTTTTTTAATTTTATTTTTTTTTTATGGTTGAAATAAATAAATTCATTCATTCATTCATTCATTCAACTAAGTCTATATCACTAATTGCTGCCAAGTACATTTTGTGCCTGCATGCACAGACACACACATAGAACAAATGTTGATAAGTGGAACCCTTTTTTTTCAATTAATACGCCTACTTGTGTATTGACTCGGTCAACACATTTCTGCCATGGGAACTCACGTTCTTTTGCAGCTGCTACAGTATTGCCTTTTTTTTCTTTTTGGATATGTGCTCATTTTCTGAATCAACATGTATAAATATGTCTCACTCCACTGGTGACAAGTAGGAGGATCGAAACTTTTTTCACTTGTTGTCATGGTGAATCATGTTATCTGTGTTCCATTGGTGGGGGCTTTTTATCTCCTAATGCGCAAGCTTAACTGAAGGTCAGATTAACACAGAATTGATTGCACACATCTGTTATCACCTATTCTGAGTTTGACAGTTCAGGTTAGTCAACCCAGAGCTCAGGTTTTGACTCAGAGTTTGTTAACAGTGCTGTTTCTGAAACGGGGCCCAGGGCAGATTTTTCCTGGCTATCCTGGCAAGAGACATGAGAACAAAAGGTTTCCTCTGTTGCCTTCAACTCGGCCGGCCCACCAGAGCCACAGTGCTGTAATGTGCAGTCTGGCTGAAGGGGTTATCAGAGAAGAGCCAGAAACAGAAACAAAATGTTTGATAAGGTACATGTACTGATTTCAGTTTAAACCCTGGTTTAACCCAGTGTAGATGTCTGGATCTATCCTTCTAACAAATAATCTGTAGTGTAGACAGTTCAGCTCTGAGAGGTTATAATGTAAACCTGAGTCACTGTTAAAAATGCAGAAACCTCACTGAGGGCTACTGGATGCCTTAAAAAGTCCTGAAGCACGTCTTCTGTATTCTGACTGAGCTCATGTTTTCTTCCTGCATCTGCTGACTGGGTTTCCCCCCATTTCCCTATTTACAAGCTGGCTGCAGCAGACTTAAATGAGACCTTTCATGAAGCTGCCTTCCAGCAGCTGAACAGAAAGACCAAAAGGTCAAACTGACCTCAGAGTTTAATGTGAAGGAGAAATGTTCAGGCCATTTCTAACATGTGATTTATTTTAACCATGAACAAAAGCTCTGAGAGTGTGTTGTGATTTTCACTAGTGCAATGTACCTGTAGGTCAAAGAATTTGCTGTATCTCCTGTAGATGACATGGGAAGTGGAGTCGGAGTAAGTGACGTTGATGAGGTACACCTATTAAGAGAAGCACAAACAAAAGAAGTCCATTAGTAACAATGTTACTTTGTCAAAGACACAACAGTACCACTCTAGCTTGACCTGTCCTAATGACACAAAGTGTATTCCATCCTGACTGAACTTCAAAGGGTCAACAAGGGTCAAATAAACTCATTAAATTCATCTGTTTCAGTCACACATTGGAAAACCATCAGGGGTCAGTGGGAGGGCCAATAGATTTTGAATAGTAGTTCAAAATCCTTAAATTCTCCAACAAGGCTCTTGCAAAGTTACATGTTTGTATTTTACTTTTAAAAAGTCCACCTAAGTCTGCTGTCTGAAGAAACAAATGATGTTCCCATTATGTCAACAATGTTTATAACTTGTATCTATCACAAGGAATAATGACAGGAAGTGTTTACACACACAGAAGCTGAAATGGGAATTTCGTTTCTTTGGCAGACATCAGTCATTCACAGAACACAACACTGTTACCATAGGTTTTCCCAAAATAAATTCCCCTTTGCCTCAACAATAAATGGGCCAAGAAACAATGTGCAGGCCCTGAGGTTCGGAAACAGATGGCAGCACCTCATACATTACCATTTTAGTGTATGGCAGAGTATTTACAAAAGTAGTATTTACACATATGGTGGCAATCTGCGAGAACATCAGTTACCAGTTTGACATGCAGTCTCCATTCTGCACACAGTTCATTACAGAAAGGGTGGAAGAATATGTTTTTCTGGCAACTGTCTATTTAGAGCATGACAGAATTTAAACAATAGCATGGCCAAAAGCGAGGGTGTGAGGAGTCACAATTAATCCCAAAGAAAAACAAAGGTAACTCATTGTTAATGGCAAATAGATAGGTAATCTGAACAGTGATGGTATATATTTGACAAGGGTGTTGCTGCAGTCAAGACCACCAACTGTAAACAAGGATAAGTTGCCACACACACTCTGTTTCCAGTGCCATGAGTCCCAGGGAGGAAGTCACACTTGAGCAGAGGGGACAAAAGACAAAGGGATGCTTCTTTCCTCTCTGAAACCGGATAAGCATTTCCAGTTGCTTAGATCATAGATAATGAGATTTTTTTTCTCCCCTCTTCCCTTGTGGAAACTTCCCCATCTACCGTCACCTCCGGCTTCCATCCCAAGGGAAAGACTATGCCCTGTGTTCAGTGGCCTCTGGGAGCTTCCCACAGCTGAAGATGGATGATGCAATTGATCGCTAACTCTCAGGTTAATTAATCCAATTGCATCTGATGGACTGATTGATTTCTGCAATGCCACTAAGAGGGGGGTCTTCAAATCCAGTTACGCAAGTCTGTCAGATAATTTAGAAATTGAACAATGCAGTCAAAAGAGTCTGCAGGCATCATAACATTTCTGCCACATTATACTTCAGCGCAGGAACAACATGGCATAATACAAACTCACTATGACACTGCTAACATGCAAAGTTCTCATTAAAAAAAAGATATTCTCAGAAATAATGTGTTCAATTTGTACCTTAAAGGGTCCAACAGTTTGTCACTGGGAAGTACCCACCGATTGTACCTCATACAACCCCACTTCCAAAAAACTGAACTATTCCTTTAACATGATAACATTTTAGTACCCTTCCTGTTAGTACCTCATGGGGACATTTATGCACCCTCGGGACATAAATGTACCCTTGGAAATGGTACAAATTTGGGTACAGCCCCAATGACGAAAGTAAAATAAATGTTTCATCTCATTTATTGATTTAAAACATTATTTAAAACTGCATTTAAAACTTTATAACTGTAGATCAAACTACCAAGCAGTGTTTATATGATTTAAACTTAGCTTTGCCTTAAAACTACTGGGGCAAAAATAAAAATACAGATTAATGTAGCAGTGAAATGAATCCAAAAACATCAGAACATTACCAACTTTGACAACAGTATGTTCAACATTGTACTCATTAATACCCTGGCTGAAATACAGTTCAACACATTTTTAAATTCTTTACATTGCAAAACGTATCCTCCTTCAGCGAAAGGCTGTACATACAATTTGTCAGGTACTGGTTCTAAAGTTAGCATAACAACATTCCTTGCTGAACTTTGCTTGCTTTTTGAATGTCCCAGAAAAAAGGTTTGATCATCATGTTCTGTCAAGCCACACTCTACTGTTTCTCCATTCACTTCATTATCTGAAAGAACTGAGAGAGAGAGAGAGAGAGAGAGAGAGAGAGAGAGAGAGAAATAGTCATTCTTCAAAACACACAAAAAAGCATTAAGTGAGTAAATTTACAATAATATAAAACTCCGGACTTTATTTTCCATTTTTGATACACTGGGAATGACTTTAAATGTGAACCCTCAGGGGACTCTGACATTTAGAGGTATGAATGTGAACCCAGTGTTAACAAGCCATGCAATGATGTCAGCAAATTTTCGCTTATGTTAGCTACCTAACAGTAAAAAATCAGTTATATCCAATAACACAAAACCTGTCGATAAAACATAATGTTTCAAGGCACAAGAGATATATCAAAAACCATATTTGGTCATGTTAACCTGTTATTTGTTTACATAAAAGTTGAATGTCTGAGCAATACGCAAGCAAGCTAATCTCATTTTCGTGATGACGTTCATGCTAGCTAACATTATCGCCACTCCGTTTATTCTGTTTTGATTTTTTTTTAAAGGCTGTATAAAACATACAGTATAAAGCTCTTTATCTTCAACATTTCAGGTCGATTTTAAATTAACTTACCTCTGAATCTCTGGGCTACTTTGTCTATATGCAGTTGATGCACGTGCGTGTTCTGCTGCATAAGGAACTAACAGCCTCTCATTGTCATTGTATCTGTTTGTGGGAAAAATTGTACAAATGTGGACCCCTGATCATTTAACCCAAAGTAGACACATGCAAGTACTGTGTGGATCACCTGTGAGGGTACATCAGTAGCAGTTGTATCTTAGAGAGCAAAAATGGACCCCAGTTGTATCCTTTTTTCTGACAGTGTAGCCTATGCCGCAATGAGGAATGAAAGTTCATGCATAAATCCCTGCAGGTGGTGTGCTCTTCTGGTCATTGGACTATTTTTGTTAGCCATTTTAAATTCAAATTCTGTTGCTGCAGATTTTCTGAACATGTCTTTAACATAACAGCTCAGCTGTCTGTGTATTGTGTAAGGCCACTGCTGACAGGATTTTTGAAATAAAGTGACAAAAAACACTCTCTCTCTCTCTCTCTCTCTCTCTCACTCACACACACACACACACACACACCACTATACTCTCTCACACACACACTACTATACTGTCTAATGAGAGAGTATAGTGGCAGCACTATAGTGCCGCAATGAGGTTCACATTTTTGGCTTTCAGTGTTTCTGGTGCTGGTAGAACATGTATGTATTTCCTTTTCAGTAGTTTTCTCAGCATCTCAGCAATGACTAAACTAATACATTTATCGTTTATCTTTCATTTCTCAGACAACAGATTGAGGGGTTAAATAATTATGCTTTTGATGCCCTCAAGCAAATGATGGCTCTTCCCATTGAATCAGACTTGAGTTTCTCTCACCAACAAGTTCAACCTGTTTTACTTCTGTCAATCATAAGCCTTTTCCATAGGTTCAACCCATTCTTATTTGTACTAACTGGTTTGTTCAGAACACACTCCACCTCAACACATATGGAACGAGCCCATAATGTAGGCCTATATAATTTCAGCCACTACTTCAACAATCTGCACTGTGTACTGGCTTTCAAAGGAATACGGAGCATCTGCTGACATCAATCTACCAACATGCACAGGTAATTAGGGTCGAATGGGGATTGGATTCATTCATGTTTCTGTGGATTTGTCAAAAAATGATTCTCTTACATAAAAAGGTAGCCTATATTTTACTTGTGTCAATATACAGAAAACAAAGTTGTTCAATCAGCAGAGAATGATTGCTCAACATTCTTTTTTCCTTTTTTTCTGTTCTTCAAACTCTGTTTGAGTTGTACTATTGCTCTACCAACATGCACACACAATTACTGTCAAATGGGGGTTGGATTTGTTGTGTTTCTGTGGATTTTTGATTTGTTTAAAAAATATTCTCAGGCTATATATAAAATAGGTAGTCTACTGTATATACAGTATGTAATATGCTTGTGTTAGGAAATTCTCATTGAGGATGCTGAAAATATTACATTTTTAAACTAAATGTCTGATTGAGAAGTGTTGATAATTGTAAATATTCCTTTCACTGCAGGAATACAATAATCTACACAGGGGCTATCCTGCTGTTGGGAGCTCTTGTTGTGGCTGCTTATTTCTATACTGACTCTTTTCAAAACAACATCACCTTCCTGGAAGAAAATGTCAAACAGGTTGTCACTCTACCAAAGCCACTTGTCAAAGAGTCATTTACATGCCAACAAAATCTGACTGCTGCTAACCTCCCAGGCTTCAAGGATTATCCCAACAGTATTAAAGACATGCTCTTATATGGTCACTGTCGTAACTACCCAATGATCCTGGATGTCCCTAATAAATGTGGAGGGACTGAGGAACCCACTGATATCTTCCTTCTGCTGGTCATTAAATCCTCTCCCACCAACTATGAACGTAGAGAGGTGTTGCGCACAACTTGGGCTGAGGAGAGGATATACAATGGTGTTTGGATTCGAAGGGTTTTCATCATCGGAACAACGGGGGAAACTTTTGAGAAAGACAGATGGAACATCCTAGTCAAAGCAGAGCAAAAGAGGTATAATGACATACTCCAATGGGACTTCACGGATACTTTTTTCAACCTCACCTTAAAACAGTCACTGTTTTTGGATTGGCTGGATAAAAACTGTCATCAAGTTCGCTTCTTGTTTGACGGAGATGATGATGTGTTTGTCAACTCAGACAATCTCGTTGACTTTCTCCAAAGCATTGACAACGATGGAAGCAAGCACCTCTTTTCTGGCTCTTTGGTAGGTGGGGGTCCCATCAGAGATCCAAGGACCAAGTATTACGTTCCAAAAGTGATGTACGAACCAGACTCATACGCTGTCTACTGTAGTGGTGCAGGTTACTTCATGTCTATGTACACAGCTATGGTCATACGCAAGATGTCCAAGAGCATTCCTTTAATTACCATCGATGATGCTTACATGGGGCTGTGTCTGCAGAAAGCGAACCTCAAGCCCAGCCATCATATTGGTGTAATGTCAATGGGATGGAAGATTCCCTCTCAAAAAATAGATCAGTATGACCCTTGCTTTTTCAGAAATGTGCTGGTGGTACACAGATTCTTTTCAGCTAATATGTTTGTTTTGTGGGAAAGAATACATGACCCCAATCTGAAATGTGGTGTCTGACATTAATGGCTCTGGGGATAAACAAACTGAATTTTCAACTGCTGTAACTTGAAACTGGACAGGTATTAGAGGGTAGGCCACTTTAACAGATATATTAACATGATAGATTGTCAAGAAAACGCATGCATAAATCCCTGCAGGTGGTGTGCTCTTCTGGTGACTGGACTATTTTTGTTAGCCATTTTAAATTCAAATTCTGTTGCTGCAGATTTTCTGAGCATGTCTTTAACATCACAGCTCAGCTCTGTGTGTATTGTGTATTACTAAGGCCGCTGCTGACAGGATTTTCGAAATAAAGCGAGATAAATACTATAGAGGCCCCTTGAGAATTAATTCATATTTGCTCTCACACACACACACCACTATACTCTCTCACACACACTACTATACTGTCTTATGAGAGAGTATAGCAGCAGCATTATAGTCCTGCAATGAGGTTCACATTTTTGGCTTTCAGTGTTTCTGGTGCTGATAGAACATGTATGTATTTCCTTTTCAGTAGTTTTCTCAGCATCTCAGCAATGACTAAACTAATACATTTATCGTTGTCTTTCATTTCTCAGACAACAGATTGCGCGATTAAAGCAGAAGTAAGCGGAATATTTGTGTTAATATAAGTCTTAAATAGTTATATCTTCCGACAGCAATCAGTTACATAGAGTGTTTGGTCTGAAACACGGGTCTGTCAGTCACTCTGCTCTGCTCTGAGCCGAGGAGAAAACTTTTCTCGTATCCTACAGTTTTTATCCAATGAGGAGAGAGAACGGCATGCAGGGCTGTGTGTGCAGCCAAGGGATGCGCGTGAATGTGGTGACGTCGGGACGAGGACTGTTATGGTGCGTTCAAGGCAACCCGTAACTCGTGTTTTTCCGACCTGTGGGTACGAGTTCACGGGTTGGAAGTTACGAGTGGCCGTTAGTACAGTTTCACAGGTAAAACAGGTCGGAAAAACACGAGTGGGTTGCCTGGAACGCTACAAAGTCGTAAGTTGTGACTTGAAGCTGTAATTTACGGTTTCAAAAGCCTGCCTGGAATGCAGCATTAGCCGAAACGACCGGATCGCTTACTTCTGCTTTAAATAAGAATGTCTTGCATGACCCCAAGCAAACGATGACTCTTCCCACTGAATCAGGCTTGAGTTTTTTTTTCTCTCCCCGGCAAGTTCAACCTGTTTTACTTCTGTCAATCAGGCCTTTTTCATAGGTTCAACTCATCGCTTTTTGTTTTAACTGGTTTGTTCAGAACACACTCCACCTCAACACCGATGAAGCCAGCCCATAAAGTACATAATTTCAGCCACTACTTCAACAATCTGCACTGTGTACTGGTTTTCAAAGGAATACGGAGCATCTGCTGACATCAATCTACCAACATGCACAGGTAATTAGGGTCGAATGAGGGTTGGATTCATTGTGTTATGTGTTTCTGTGGATTTGGATTTGTTTAAAAATCATTCTCTTACACAAAAAAGGTAGCCTACATCCTACTTGTGTCAATATACAGAAAACAAAGTTGTTCAATCAGCAGAGAATGATTGCTCATAATTCTTTTCCTTTTTTCTATTCTTCAAACAGTTTAAGTTTTACTATTGCTCTACCAACATGCACACGCAATTACTGTGAAATGGTGGTTGGATTCATTGTGTTTCTGTGGATTTTGATTTGTCTAAAAAAAATTCTTAGGCTATATATAAAATATGTAGTCTTTCTACAGTATGCGATATATTTGTGTTAGGAAATTCTTCTTGAGGATCAATAAAGTAATTCTAATTCTGATCCTGATTAATATACAGGAAACTAAATTATTTGTTTGGATGTTCTCAAATGTGTCTACATTTAGACTGTTTAATTAATTAACATCTTTTTTCATTCTTTTTTGTTCTTAAAATATCTGTTCAAGTTTTACTATTGCTACATAGCCAATGCCAATCCATTAACTTACCAAAGAGGAATAAATGTTGTGATTTCAGTATCAAACTTTACTCCTTTACTACCAAAAAGCTCTACCATTACTGATTCTTTTTTGCTTCTATTTCTAATATTTAAAGAGGTTACCATGTAAACCAATTGGACCATGTCATTTTTCTAAACTGACTCACTGCAGAATCCAGTTTGGCATAATAACATTTATATTGTAAGTCATATATGGCACACACAAATAGATCTCTCGCAACATTTTTCATTTGACTGTTCCTCGTGTTCGGACTGAATTGGGGAAACAAGCGTTCAGTTTCGTTGTCCCCTCTGCATGGAATGCAGTGTGCTGACTTCTTGGCCAGGTCACCCCTGTAAAGGAGATTTTGGTCTTAGTGGGCCTCTACCTGGTTAAATAAAGGTTTAATAAAATAAAATATAATAATAACAGTTTACAACAAAAAGTTACAAAGGCTAGATGTCATAGCATGTCATGATGACATGCTGAAAATATTAAAAATTTAAACTAAATGTCTGATTGAGATGTGTTGATAATTGTAAATATTCCTTTCACTGCAGGAATACAATAATCTACACAGGGGCTATCCTGCTGTTGGGAGCTCTTGTTGTGGCTGCTTATTTCTATACTGACTCTTTTCAAGACAACATCACCTTCCTGGAAGAAAATGTCAAACAGGTTGTCACTCTACCAAAGCCACTTGTCAAAGAGTCATTTACATGCCAACAAAATCTGACTGCTGCTAACCTCCCAGGCTTCAACGATTATCCCAGCAGTATTAAAGACATGCTCTTATATGGTCACTGTCGTAACTACCGCTTGATCCTGGATGTCCCTAACAAATGTGGAGGGACTGAGGAACCCACTGACATCTTCCTTCTGCTGGTCATTAAATCCTCTCCCACCAACTATGAACGTAGAGAGGTGTTGCGCAAAACTTGGGCTGAGGAGAGGATATACAATGGTGTTTGGATTCGAAGGGTTTTCATCATCGGAATAACGGGGGAAACTTTTGAGAAAGACAGATGGAACATCCTAGTCAAAGCAGAGCAAAAGAAGTATAATGACATACTCCAATGGGACTTCACAGATACTTTTTTCAACCTCACCTTAAAACAGTCACTGTTTTTGGATTGGCTGGATAAAAACTGTCAACAAGTTCGCTTTCTGTTTGACGGGGATGATGATGTGTTTGTCAACTCAGACAACCTCGTTGACTTTCTCCAAAGCATTGACAACGATGGAAGCAAGCACCTCTTTTCTGGCTCTTTGATAGGTGGGGGTCCCATCAGAGATACATGGAGCAAGTATTACGTTCCAGAAGTGATGTACGAGTCAGACTCATATGCTGTCTACTGTAGTGGTGCAGGTTACTTCATGTCTATGTACACAGCTATGGTCATACGCAAGATGTCCAAGAGCATTCCTTTAATTACCATCGATGATGCTTACATGGGGCTGTGTCTGCAGAAAGCGAACCTCAAGCCCAGCCATCATATTGGTGTAATGTCAGGGGGATGGAAGATTCCCTCTCAAAAATTAGATCAGTATGACCCTTGCTTTTTCAGAAATGTGCTGGTGGTACACAGATTCTTTTCAGCTAATATGTTTGTTTTGTGGGAAAGAATACATGACCGCAATCTGAAATGTGGTGTCTGACATTAATGGCTCTGATAAACAAACTGAATTTTCAACTGCTGTAACTTGAAACTGGGCAGGTATTAGAGGGTACTTAACATGATAGATTGTCAAGAAAACGAATGCAAAAATCCCTGCAGGTGGTGTGCTCTACTGGTGATTGGACTATTTTTGTTAGCCATTTTAAATTCAAATTCTGTTGCGGTAGTTTTTCTAAACATGAACATCACAGCTCAGCTCTCTGTGTATTGTGTATTACTAAGGATTTTCAAAATAAAGCGACACATAAACTGGTTGGAAAGGCTGTGTATTTGTTTTTCTAATAAACAGTGTTCATGTTTTAATGGCATAGACTGTGCTTTTAGAACTATCGATCCAGAACAAGACAAGCTGAATAAAGAGTCAACTTACATAGTGTTTGGAGGGATTCCTCCTCTTCTGTACATCCACAACATTAACGTCCAGGACTGTGCGTAGCTGCATCTTGTCAAACCGAATAGGAGTTGCACACGGAACTACTATACAGAGTACAAAAGAAGACGTCTGCCCATGAAAACGATATTGGGTTTCAGAAAATCATATGGTGACTCCTTTGTGAGGACACTGAGGAAAGAAGCAAGTCGGAGGAAGCGGCGTAGTGAGGAGGAGGAGGAAGAAGAGGGGGCTCCTCCGTTCTCAAGCTGTGGGTGCATCCATGAAAAGTTGGTGTCAAGCGGTGTGGGAGCTTCTGAACTCCCCGTGAAACATGACAACGCAGCTAAACTAGCGTTTAGTCCATGTCCCCCTCCCTCAAGTGGGGCTGGACTGGACAACCCGCTGCAAAGTACGGAAAGAGGGGCAGTTCAAGGGGTGGTCCGCTTCTGCTAGCTGGACACCACTACACGAAAACCTCTGAAGAAATGAAGTCAGACTGTTTGGGGTCTGTTTCTTTTTTTCTTTTTTTTTCCTCCCGCAAGTGTAACACTGTACCAAACCCCTAAACTTTATTTCACTGTGTTTTTGGCCAGCATCCAACAAAAGTAAATCTTCATTCGCTTATGAAGTCGGTGGTAAACAGGATAGTAGCCTTTTGCTGCGTTCAAGGGATCCGTCTTGCTTTGCGCAAATTGATGCAAAAACACCGTCATGTGTTTTATTAAAAACCTAACCACACCAGCAAGAAAGCACAAGTAGCCTACTGGGATGCAAAGATGTAGGTTAAACCTTTGACAGTTGCAGCCTACCTATAAACAATCAACTTTTTTAAAGATTACCTACTGTAGTAGCCAGGTCTATCGAAATGATGGGGTTTAACTTAATATAAGATAGGGGGGCCTACATAGTATTTCAACACACGAAAGAACAAAATGCGTGACACTTTCCGTCTACTTGACTGGAAATCATGTTTTATTGTAACGTAAACCATTCACTCTGAAGCCAATTCCCAAATAACGGTGTGATTTCCGACAGCACTTAAACTCATACTCATAATCATGGAGATGGGGCGGAATAACATTAAGTTACTACTTAACCACGAGGGGGCACTAACAACACACACTTCAACCTCTGTGTTTTAATTCCAACATGTGCATTTTATGGTTTGTTTTGTGCTCTGCAGTGAAAGCAAATTTATTCAAGTACAATTAAGAGGCACTTGTATAATATTTTCGGGGCTTCAAGGGCAATAAATGCTTCTACTCCACAATGCTCCAATGGAAAATATTTTAATATTTACTTTACAACATTTATTTGACAGCTATAGTTTGGATTCAGTTTTTTTTTTTTTTTACAGAGTTGATGATGTTCTTACGAAATGTGATGTTTTTAACCTCTCTCACTCCCATATACTTAAACAACTGAGGCAGATGGCCGCTCACTATAAATCTGGCTCTGTTGTACAGTAGGTTCCATCCTCTTCACTGCTGCAAAGAGCTTGTCCATTGTGGGAACTGTTGGATTTCTCTCTACAATATTAAAAGGTCTTGACCTTGTGGTTGTCTACAGAGTGATAAGCCTGTTCACATGTAGTTGAAGTCATACTTTTGTATGCAACTTCTGTCTTTGTGTCTTTGTTTTCAACATGATGGAGAAAAAAAAAACTGGACAAAAACCTTCCAGAGTGCAATATTTATGTTTTTTTTTTTTCTTTAAGTCAGACTGTTTGTGTGGAGGATAGTTTCATTGAGTATTCCACCTCCACTCTGACTTGTGTTTTTTGTCGTTGTTTGTTTATAATTTTGTTTTGTTTTGTTTGTTTTTTATAGTAGCCTATGGTCGAGAGAGACAGGAATGGGGAGGCAGATAGAGGGGGAATGACATGACATGCAGCAAAGGCCTACCAGACTTGGGCTTTGATCCAGGGCGGTTCACAATATTAAGTTTCTTAATTCCTTTTACTTACTCAAAATATACCCTGAACAGCTAATTCCTTGTTCCACAATCCCACTACACCCTTTTGTTTGTTTATTTTTTCCAGTACCATTTAGTTTTATATTTTACTTTTATAAACCTACTGGTGCACTTTGTTATTGTATGTATGTATATGCCTACATATAGTCCTTTAACTCATATACAATTCTTAAACTTGTTACACATTATAGGCCTAAGTGTTGATATTATTTAAACTCTATTCAGAAGATTATCCACAAACAGATGTTGCAGTCCCCATGGTAGACATCTCCAGGACAATAACCCTGCTGTCATGGATGATTGGTAACAAGTGTGAAATGAGTAGGCTTATACTAAAGAAGAGTAGGCCTACAAGTACCACAATTTTGTTCTGAGAAGCCTATGCAAAAATAAGAGAAATGTAGGCCTACTTAGTTCCACCGATAATGACTGCTTAACCAGTGTGAAGAAGCTGAACTGATCAGTGGCATACATCATCTGACTCCTTGCAACACATCATAGGGCTAAATCGGGCTAAAATGAGCAACAACTTCTACCATTTTTTCCCCTCCTCATGACAAGTAGCATGCGTGGTAGAGGCGAGGGGCTGGGCGGCGCTGAGCCGAACACGTCCTGCCGAGATCCAGGAAACAGATGCCGTCAACCAACCGCGTCAAGCTCACTACTGTAATATCAGACGACAGCGGAAGTAGCAGTGTTAAGAGTCCGACATAAAAGCACTGACTGTGTTATTTTTTATTTGTTTATTTATTCATTTATTGTCTATTAATTGTTTTCAAGGGCAAAATGATATAGCATTACATTATAAGCTCATACGGTAACTAAGATAGCTTTATTGTTGTTTACATAGATCCCCATTAGGCTAGCCTATTCTTCCTGGGGAAGAACAAAATTATACACCCTTAGTCCTAAATCGTAGTTGTAGCTTTATAATAATAAGATGCCATATCTCGTAATACAGTTAAAGCATACTATATCATAACACATACAATCCTATGTCGCTAAGTCCAACATAGGTCTATAAAGAATCATGTTATAGTTAGATGAGATTGTAAAATATGTTTTTATAAACTATCTAGCCATAGCCTACACACAGTCATCGACTATAATCACATAGGCAAGGCTATAGGCCTATTATTATTCTCATTAGCCTATTCGTTCCATCATTTATTAAATATCAGTACCCCAATATAGCTACCTCAATGCAGTAAAAGTTAGCCTTGGCCATCTAGCTAATTGTCACAGATTAGCATGAAACACCGTTAATGTCACAACATTTACCTTATTGTTTCGATAATAGTCTATGTAGGCTAACTTATATCTATTTTTCACATTAGCCTATTTATTGCAGCTCTTGTAAGTTACGACCGTTCATCGATAGCGGTTTTATTGTTGAAGGTTTCTGTAACGGAAATCCAACACGCCATGTTTGTTAGCTTGACAGTGGTCCGCTAACTTCTTCTCCGTGTGTGTGTGTGTGTATGTGTGGTCAGCCAACCGAAGTAGCATGTCGGTGTTTTGACCGTCATATCTTTTTTTCGTCGGTAGCGTTAAAAATGAAATGACGGACATGTCGTGTCGTATGTGATATTAGTGTGGTCTGTATTTGCCGTTTCCTCTCATACCTGTCGTCTTCAACGGAAACAACCAGCGAACTCTTTTCTAGCTATATCCCCCACCTCCTCCTCCTCCTCCGCGGCCAGCGTCAGGCTGTGAACACCGCTAGCTAGGATGTGACTGAATAACTGCCGTCAAAAGGGGAGTTATAAATTGATATCATTATCACGGCTGAATGGCTACAACACCATTATTTGACGCGTGAATGCTTACATTTGATCTCCGCTTCGGGAGGAACCGCTATAATCATAATTTCGTGGCGGAAATAACCGAAGAGAGACCGCCGCCACCACCACCACCATCCACCACGGCGCTGTAGTTCTTCACATCCTCCGAGGAAGATGTCTTTCTTCAATTTTCGGAAGATATTCAAGTTAGGGCCCGATAAGAAGAAGAAGCAGTATGAACACGTACACAGAGACGTCAACCCTGAGGAAATTTGGGAGATTATTGGCGAACTGGGAGATGGAGCCTTTGGGAAAGTGTACAAGGTAGGTAACGTAGTCTAACGTTACTGTAGGGTATGACATCCGCCCTAAGGTTTTCTAACCCCATTTCTTCTTAAGACACTCGCTTTCACTGTGTTTCATGTTGTGAGGCGATAATAATAATAATGTGGTGACGTTAAATGACAGCACCAGTCCTCCACCAGGCCACATCCTCTCTAGGCCACTGGGCTCTCAGCTGTCATCATGTAGCTACCTTCCAGATGCACGCTGTGACAGTTCACTCATACTGCACCTTAACTAAACTACCCCAACCCGCCTACTTCGCCACATCTTCCTGTTGATGGGATGGGATGCAAACAGACTTGAGCTAGAGCTTGTGTTTTGTGACAACTTGAACCTACCACTATGATAGGCCTAATCTCCTTCTTCTTCTTTTTTGGTGCTTATAAGCTAGACCCTAATGCTAGTTTTTTTGTTTGTTTTTTTGACTTTGCCATGTCATTGAGTTGCACTTGGCCTGAGTTGAACGGTTGAAGGTGTGGTTCACTTCAACAGCATTAATCATGACCTAAAAATGGCAAACTGGTTCATAGAGCAAACAATAACCTGTGCCATGATGCTGATTTGTTTCACTTATAGGCTACTGTAGCCTACATTAATATTTAGATAAACACAATACCCACAACTAGCTACTGTCCAACATAGGGGCTTATTTCCTCTCTCTAGGGCTGCGGGTTGTAGTAGGATTGCAGTGTTTTGCTAAGAATTCATTGTTTTATCACCCACTTATAATCTCTGTTACACTCAAGGCTATCAACTCTTAGTGCGGGTTTGTTTTGGACCAACAGTACATTGTGAAATGGTTAACAAAACAAGTAGCCTACATTTATCTCTGTTCTTATAAGCTACCTGCATTTTTTTTAAAGCAAATTGATTAGACCACCTTTAAAAACAGGATTTAGTAGGCCTAATACAAATTTAACCCAGAATTGTTGGATGAGAAGTGTGGGTAATAAGTTTCATAGGAAGCATAATCTCATCAGCATTTCGATACCACTTGATTTCACTGATCCCTGTTGAACTTTTCTCTCACTGCGTAGCCTACAACTTATCCGGTCTGTTGAGGTCAGTTGTTGCCAGTTAAAGGCTGAGAAATCCCTTTCCAAGTCTCATCGGTTGATTGACTAACTGTAGTGGAATCCAGAAAGCTTGCACACGTTCTCACGCTAAAGGTGTTGGTAAATTTATAAACTCATGCTGGCACCTTGCCCCCATAAACATTGAAAAGACAAGGAGCTGCCTTCATCAGGTCATTGTAGGCTACTATCAACAGACTACGCATTTCAGAAGTTATTTCACAGGTTTTTCATGTTTGCCTCATTTGGGTGTGGTGATAAAGATTGCCAAGAAAGTGTTAAACAACTGTCATAAGTGTGTGAGCAATGAAAACAGAAAGTCCAGGCACTCTACACACCTCACATTTTGTATTGTGTCATTGAGAGTTATTTAAACAGAACACAAAGGCAAACTATTTCTGTTTGCCACTTAAAGTTGTACGTAATACACACGTCATATGTAACACGTTTAAGTGATAAGTCATTGACATGTATTTGAATGATATAGGCTAGTTGTGTTTTTTTTCCCCTAGCCAGCCAGTACACACAGTTATACTGCTGTGCTTACCTTGTTCCTTCAAGTCGAGGGCTCCTGTCAAATTCACCATCAAACAGATCAAATCATTTTTTTTAGTCTAGAGAGATTATTTAACCACATGCCAGATTCTATTGGTTTGTTTGGAAGAAGAAATTGTTATTCATCCAATTCAAATATCATTATGCCACTCACAAACTCTCTTATTTCATCCCTCAAAATAGACCACTATAAAGATAAAGAGTTTTAAAAAGCATAAAATGTCAAGTAGACTACAGAGTGACAAAGGGCCAGAATAACTCAACAATGGACCTATAATCACTGGGCTCTCCATCGTGAAGCTAATACTAAATCTGCATATGTATTAGTGATGGCCTGTGCTAGCCAGGCGTTGGCCAGTACAAAGGAAAACAGACAGGGAGTGTGTCAGGTCAGAACTGTGTAAATATAGGATCTGACACACTCTGCAGCAGTTGCTCCTAACAACACCCTCCCGTTTCTTTTTCCTTAACTCCCCGAGATTTTGTTTGTATCTATAAACATTAAATCCAAGGCTGGCCTTAGCATAAGTGCTCAGCCAGCCACTTGTTTGATGGGGTATGGGTGTGGTGAGTTTCTGTATCACTCGTTTCAGTGCAGCAGCTCATTCGGGAGACGTGCTACCAATATAAACACAGAAGCCATTTCTGTAATCTTTGAAAAGTGCCACTCACATTTAATCTCAGAGCAGTTTTTTTCTAAACGAAAGGAAACAAAGATGAGAGGGTAGAAGAGGAATAGGAGGAAGTCAGCAGGTTTCATAAGATGAGTTTTTGTTCGAGTAGGTTAGAAGATGATGGGGTGGTTTAAGATGGGTTCTGTGTATTTTTCCCCATAGTAATTTTTCCTCTTTGGTATATGGCATCATATTGTCTCAGAGTCTCTAAGAGGTTGCATTCAGTTATACAAGTCATAAAGTCTCTCTCTGTTTATTGCTTTAGCTCCAAAATGGCTTTCGTCTTAAATTAACGAGTTGATATTGATGTATGTTTTGTTTCTTCACATTAACCATCCTACAGTACAATCAATCCCATAAATGTATCGACCAGCACACTCATTTGATACGCTGTATAGCTTTGTTCGGTTTCCTTTAATAATTTATACATTCTGTGTTGTAAGAATGTACAATACTCTATAATTTCCTATTTTTGTCATTGTTAATTTTGCTTTCAGGCTCAAAACAAGCAGAATGGGACCCTTGCTGCTGCCAAGGTTATTGACACAAAGACAGAGGATGAACTGGAGGATTACATGGTAGAGATTGACATTCTGGCCTCCTGCAACCACCATTACATCGTCAAACTGTTGGATGCCTTTTATTTTGAAGGCAAACTGTGGGTAAGTAAGCACGTGTCTGACTGAGAGAACTGTTTGTCTTTGTGTGTGTGTTGTTATTGTTGATTTGAAGCCAAGGAGACACAGGGGCAGTGACTAGTCACACGTGAGGACACACAATTCATCACAAGCCATTATTTGTCATGCCATTTCTCAAAGAACTGCTATATCATTCGATTAAAGGATAATAATGGCGCTGCATTCTTTCCTGTCACCTTCAGTTGAAGAGTTTAAAACTGAGCATGTGACATGGTTAGAGGCTGGGGCGTATGACGCTTGAACTGCGTGCTCTACCACAGGACGGCCTGACCTCCTGGATTTCTTAGGTCATACTCTGTGGAAAAAAAATGCACCAAGGCTCATGTTTTCAAATGAAGCTCTATGTTTCTGCTTTGTAAGTTCAGGAATTTTCTTACAACAATTAGAGCCTTTGATTTCCAGCTGAATACCTTCTTTCTCTCACACTCTTGCACTTCCACAAATTGTCAACACACAGTGACTATAGTTTCTTTATTGAGGTGAAAGAAAAGAAATTTGAAATAGTCCCTCACTTCCTTATCACTGTTTGACTGTGAGCAGAGAGTTAAGCCACAGTTTTCAAACATGGTCAATAGATCTCACTCCGTGTGCATCAAGAGGCCTCAGAGCAATTAGGTCCTGGCAGGTGGTGTCATGTGACCATCCCTTGTGGACTGGCCACATCTATTGGAAGATAATGGAGTGGTTTTGGTGGCTGGAGAAAGTGCCTGTGAATAATTCAGAGCTGCATGCAGGTCGTCCCTCTGGCCCCCATGTTTAAGCAGCATGATGAATGTGTAACTGCCTCCTGTGCATTGAGTTAATTTTTGGCATGTTCCTTTTTTTTTTTTTTAAGATTAATCAAGTAAAATCTTTGGCTAAAAAAAATGATGATGCATGATGTACACATGTAACATCAGGCTACTGAAAGCTTGCCACATCAGAGTCACATGAATTTAAATTGCAATTGAGGTTCTGACTGCTCTGCATTGTCATGCAGAACAGGAACAACCACTTGGCTTCTTCTCACTATTTCAGTCCCTGAATAGAGGGTGGTGCTCGGTTGTAGCTCTGATTGATTTTTGTCTATAATCCGATACCATGAGCTGCTAAGTAACATGCTGCCAAAGCCAATATAGATGAGGTAGTGGTTGGGTATATTACATCAGCTTTTACAAATGGGGTCTGGAGCTGTACACTTTTACATCTCAGTAACAGTATCAGAATATTTTCTCCTGGATGATCATATAATACAAATAATATATTAGTTACAGCATAAATGGAAACAGTTGTTTGTGGCAGACATGAAACTATCTGCACCCCAAAACGAAAATGGACTGTCACTGAATTACATTTTGACTTAAAGAACAGTGCTGACTTAAGGCGTTAACTCCTACATATTCTGAGGTGGTTACCAAAATGAGGAAATGAGGATTTTTCATCAGAATGTATGATGAAACATCCTGGATATGAGTCAAATGTAGACATACATACAGACAAAACATTCACGCTAAATGAATTTGAAAGAAAACCCAGAGTCACCGTCTCCTGCTTGCAATTAGAAGAACCTCTGTTAATGCTTTGATCTAACAAATAAAGGTTGTCCAGAAAAGGAGGAGAGAAGATGTGATTGTGGTCAGTATAGATGTTTAGTGTCTGATTGATTGGCTTCTTGGAATGGCCCCCCAACGTAATCAATAACATAGACTGGAGATGCTGATGTCTGCCCTGCAAAGGTCACGCTGTTCGCCTACTGTGGATAACAGTTCCTCCTATAAGCATATTATGTTCTTTGGCAATAGTGAAATTGGTGGCTCATTGTGTTACAGTGTATATTTATTTGTTGTTCGTTCCTCTTTGTTTTGTTTCACCAATGCAGATTCTGATTGAGTTCTGTGCGGGCGGTGCAGTTGATGCCATCATGCTGGGTAAGTCCCTGATTCATTGAAGGAAACAGAAAAACACTATAAAGTTCTGGAGCCTTTTTTTTTTTTTTTAGCTCTATCCTCAAATGCCAACTCTTTTTATTCCCCCTAGAAGCTTTTGTGGGATGTTTTTTTTCCCTTTCCCTACTTGGAGACACCAGTCCAACTGTGTAATTATTGTAGCTCAGTTTCCAAGGAGTGGTTAGTCCACCTCTAATGCCTGCAGCCTCTCTCTTATTTTGAAGCTTGAAGAAGCACCTCAAACATATTTTTGTGAATCCATAATAAAGAGGTCGTCAGTTTTTTTTTTAACTTCACTGTTTATTGTAGCTGCATTCTCCCCTATGGCCTTATTTGCCCTAAAGCAAATCTCTTCCCTCAGACTTTCCAGTCATGTATGCTGTATGTTGTGCTATAGCATTTGTAAAAGTGCATCATAAAAACCATCCACGTGCATATTTATCTACAGAACTGGAGAGACCTCTGACCGAGCCCCAGATCCGTGTGGTGTGTAGGCAGACCTTGGAGGCCTTGTCTTACCTCCATGAAAACAAGGTCATCCACAGAGACTTGAAAGCCGGGAACATTCTCCTCTCCTTGGAAGGAGATGTCAAACTGGGTAAAAAATAAAATAGAAAAACACCTCTCACATTTTGCTGCTCTGTCTGCCATTGTAACATTTCACTAACAGCAAAGGATTATTTAGGGATCAAAGCTCACTAATGTTCGACCTAAGCACACATGACAATACCTACTTAAGATTACTACACAGAACATGGATGATTCATTCATTATTTCTCTGAGATGTACTGTATGTCCTTGGTGACCACTCAGAACAACCCTGCAGGGCCAACACTAATAGACTTAAAAGGCTAATTACTGAAGTCAGTTGTGGATCCCTCTGCCATCAGTGCTACAGCAGCCAGCTGTGCAAAGTGATTTTAAGGATAATGGCGACAAGTGCAACGTTTAAAATGTTACAAAATAAACAGATGTATTTTCTGTAGCCCCAAAGGAAAGAACTGTATTTTTTTTTACACACCACTTCTGTACTGGATTTGGGTGATACACTGAATTGGTTACATAATATTCAAGAAGTAAAAGTATTCATGTTGCTGCTGTAGCATCCACAGCTGCTGGCTCCCAGATGACTCATGTGCTGTAGGCAGAGGGTCATGACGGAGCCTGGCAAACAATAATTATCAAGCAGTCACCAGGGACTTAATGATAGAGCGCTCTTTCCCTCTAAGGTGTACACACTGTAAGTGATGCAAGAGAAATGCTGAAATAGTTAAACAGGGAACAGAAGTGATACTAAGAGCATTATGAAAGGGAGATAGAAGCTTTTCTGCCTTTTTTCTGTCCATATTTGAAAGCTGAAAGCATGTTAGTAAAGGAAGAAGTTTTGCTCCAGTGGAAACGTGCTAAATATACTGTATATAGAAATGGATTCACAGTGTTATTAGAAAATTCAATTAGATTCTCTAATGAAAAGAATCATAATTCATTTTTACTTTCAGCTGACTTTGGGGTGTCTGCTAAAAATACCAAGACGTTACAGAGGAGAGATTCTTTCATCGGCACTCCGTATTGGTGAGTCATTGAGCCTTGATACAAGAGGGCATTCACCCCCTGTCCATCAGATAATTGTCTTACTGTCCCCTATAGTTAAGACTAATGAATTTTCTATGCAGTGTCACAAAAATCTGTCATGGAATGTATGATAACAGAAGAAGCACCATTGAACAAATTTAGAGGGAGTTCAGTGTTGGGAGAAACTTTTAGATATAATTAGGTAGGCTTCCTATCTTTTCAAATACCAGACTTTTTTTATTGATTTCTT
Source organism: Trachurus trachurus (assembly GCF_905171665.1). Taxonomy (NCBI): domain Eukaryota; kingdom Metazoa; phylum Chordata; class Actinopteri; order Carangiformes; family Carangidae; genus Trachurus; species Trachurus trachurus. The sequence continues at coordinate 14,116,211 of NC_139906.1, forward strand.
CTAGCCCCTGAAATGTAAAGAGAATTTACCTGTAGTAATCAGAAAGTCAACACGCACACTTTTCACTTGCGACCCACAATTTGCTTTATGTGTAATGCTCACTTCTGATTTTGCAGGATGGCCCCAGAGGTGGTAATGTGCGAAACATCCAAGGACCGTCCGTACGACTACAAGGCTGATATCTGGTCCCTCGGGGTGACCCTGATAGAGCTGGCTCAAATTGAGCCACCCAACCACGAGATGAATCCCATGAGAGTGCTGCTGAAAATAGCCAAGTCTGAGCCGCCCACTCTCATGCATCCCTCTCGCTGGTAAGACGGCGCACTGTTGATAACAAGAGGTGGCACTGGAATGTTTCCGGGTTGGAGATTAGGATATGTGGACGGTTTAATGTGTGAAAGCACGGTGAATAGTTAATGCTAAACTAAAAGGCAACAAGCGGAGGAATTGTATTAATTTGGCTCCATTTTGCAGGGCCCAGGGACATTTACTCTTTTATGTGGCAGACAAACTGATTCTTTGTTGTTCATCCTTGAAAGGTCACCAGAATTCAAGGACTTCCTGCGGAAAGCACTTGATAAGAATGTGGACAATAGGTGGGGCACAGTACAGCTTCTACAGGTGAGCTGGCTTGTTTCATTCACAGCCTTTTATTATCTCCCAGAATGCAACCACCTACACAGCCTGCAATATAACCTGAAGAATGCACACACACTCATGCTAAGAATCTGTATGTGTCATATACAGTATTAAAGCAGACAAGCTTGGCTTTCCCCTCTTCTGTTTCATATTTTAAAAGCTGTAACCTTTTTATAGTAAACAATCTCAACATATCCTTTAAACTGAACAGCTTTGTTATATCCCTTTCCCCTTTCTTTTCTTCATATATGCCTCTCTCCCCACTTATTTATCTGACATTGATTGTCGTCTTGTCTCTCCCATTTGTGTTTCTCACTCGGTGTCTCAAGTGGCAATGATTGACAGAGTAGTGTCACAAGACCACCGCTGCCAAGGCTAGAGAAGCTGTGCTACCTAAAATAGAAAATCTCTAAACATGTGATAATTCTCAGTAATTTACAGATAATTCGTCTGGGTCTGAGTATAATGGCGTCTGGGTCCAAATCTGGACTTTGATCCACCTATTATAAACCTGTGTTTTTAAGAGTATCATTTTCTGATTTGCTGTTTGTGTTCATATTTGATTTAGTCTGACAAATTGCGAAGTACACAGATCTCTAATTCGTTTGATGATTTGTGCCCCTGTCCGTCTGTGTAGCATCCGTTTGTCACTAGTGTAACTGATAGCAAACCACTCAGAGAACTCATAGCCGAGGCCAAAGCTGAAGTCACAGAGGAGATTGAGGACAGCAAAGAGGAGGAGGAGGAGGAAGAGGCTGATACACCGGTATGTACTTTATTGGTATAAAGAACATAATAATAAGATTATAACTAGGATTATAGTTCCCAACTAAATATTTTATGTATGATCTCAAACAGTCATTGTTAATCTCGCTGTGAAAGGCAATGCTGTGTGCTTTTTCTATGACTTACAGATGACATGTTGTGATATTTATTATTTTCTTTGGTTTACTCAGGCTGCTCCCGGGCACAAGCGAGCACCATCAGATGCCAGTGTGGCCAGCTCAGAGGATGACAAAGTCCCACCAACTCCCTCCACGCTGGAATCTGTTACAGAAAAGACGGAGGCAGAGCCTGCCGACGACCGGACCAGTGATAAGCTCTCTGATGAAGGACTTGGAACAAGTGAGGTAGACAAGACTGAGGAGGAGAAACTCAATGAGGTGTCTGAAGCCAGTAATGAAGACCTGGCCCCTGGTACTACAGAGCCCGCCAAGGACGTTGTCTCACAAGAACCCACAGAGACAAAACCAGAAGAAGGTCAAAGTGAAGAGATCCCTGCTGAGCCCAAAGTATCACAACCAGAAGAACCTATAGATACACAACTTGAGAAGGATGGTCCAGAAACAGAGGACGAACAGAAGGAGGCACAAGAAGAGAAAATGGAGGATGAATCTACTCGAGTAATAGAAGACAAAAAGCCCGAAGATGTGAAAGAAGAAGACAAAGAAGCAGCGACAGAAGAATCCAGGGCATCACAAGAGCAACCTGAAGATGCACCGGAGGAGCCAGGATCTATATCAGAGGTAGCACAGGTAGAAGAAGACAGCACAGAACCAGGTAAAGAGATTACAGAGGACAGAATAGAGGACAAAGCCAATGGCCCAGACGTAAATGTAGACACAGAGAATATAGAGTCAAATGTGGTGGACACAACCATGAATGGAGACGCAGACAGCAACAGTGTGGATGAATCGTCCACTAACATCTCGTCAGAGAAGGAGACCACCGAGAGTCCGATAGAGAAAAAGCCAGATGATGAGGCGCCTGAGGAGGCAAAGCTACCTGAACAAGAGAATCAGAAACAAGAAGAGGCAGAGCTGGAGAAACAGACAACAACTGAATCCACTAATGGAGTCAGTGACGAGGTCAAAGTCAGCTCTGAGGACTCGGAACAAGTGGTGCCATCTAAAGACGTCCCTGCAAAGGAGGATGACGAGAAATCAACCCGTGTGGATGAGAGCACTTCTCAAGACGCCGTGTCCGTTCCAGAGAGTGAAACAGATTCTGAAACCAAGACGGAGCAAGGAAGCCCTGCTGTGATCAAGCCAGATGTGGAGAAGGACTCAGACTCTGGAAGCAGCTCTGCCGCTGATAGCAATAGCCTTGACCTCAATCTGTCCATTTCTAGCTTCCTGTCCAAGAGCAAAGAAGGGGGCTCTATTTCTTTGCAGGTAACATAATGTGTGCCTAACTTATCAACACTTATTTTAATAACCTCAAGTGTTTATAATCTAATTCGTGATCATTGCTTCCACGACATCCCTGTTTGAATTGTAGGAGTCCAAACGTCAGAAGAAGACAATGAAAAAGACGCGAAAGTTCATGGTGGATGGAGTGGAGGTCAGTGTGACGACATCAAAGATAGTGACAGATAACGACACCAAGAGTGAGGAGATGAGGTTCCTGAGGTACGTCTGTATCCAATCTGCTTGCCATACTGTTGGTCTAAATATGGGACACGACCTATTTAACATGCCTGCCTTAAATAGTTCTCGTTCATCTCAGAACTCCCACAGCTTTTTTACAAATGGCAGATGGGTTACTTCCCATGATGAATGTTACCGTCATCCTCCATCTTGCCTTTTTAAGACATGAGATGCGCTGCTCCCACTGTTTACACAAGTGCTGTCTGACTCTTTGCTGCGTGGTTCATGACCTTATAGGTAGAATAAGCAGATGTTGATATCTGAACCTCACAGCAAAACAAACACCCTCCAGCCTTCAGTCGTCCTCCAGAGGCTCCGCCCCTCAAATTCTGATGACAGACACGGTGCATCTTATCACTTGCACTGGTACCTGCTCCCTGACTAACCAGTTAGCATTACCTAACACAAACAAAAACAGACCAACACAAAAGCAGAGCTAATTTTACCCACTGAGTATTTCCCTGTTCTGTCAGTCTCTGACCCGACCCTGTGTGTGTGCCTGTCAATCAGAAGGTGGCTTCAGTTAGAGCTGAATTTCTTTCACTCTGACCGTGCACTCTGGGAAGCCTCAATAATGTTAATGCAGCTCTTCACTTTTTTTTTCTGATTATAACAATTGCTTACTCTACTTCTAATGTCAGTTATGCATGGAGATAAGGTCTATGGTCTATATCAGACTAGACCACAATCCTCAAAGCAAGAGAAGACATTTCCTGTGTTGGATGGTGGGACACTTGTGTTGTAATTGGATTTAAAAAACATTTTTAAAACTCTGCAACATCATCTCTCAGAAATTAAAATGAAGCAAGTATTGAATTTTGAATGAGTAAATATGTTGGCGTTGCGCTGTTGGTGTGGTTTCCTCAGGCGGCAGGAGTTGCGAGAGCTGCGCCTCCTTCAGAAAGAGGAGCAGAGGGCCCAGCAGCAGCTTAGCAACAAACTGCAGCAGCAGAGAGAGCAGATCTACCGGCGCTTCGAACAGGAAACTACAGTGAGTCACTACCGCAGTGGTGTGATGTTTTTTATTTTATTTTGGTAACTCCTAAGAAACAAGCTGCTTCATCTCAAAGTTGATCTAAATCTAATGTAGATACTTACAGTACATGAAGCTAAACACTCTTTCTCTAACAGTCTTTATTTTCTCATTTAGTGTTTCTCCTACAGTGAGGCACAAGACTAAAAATGTCTAATGTTGTGACCTTTACTGATTTTAAGTTTGTTAGATGATCTTATATGTAATATAAATTAATCCCCCCCCCCCCCCCCCCCTAAGACCTGAAACAAACTTTTCAAATGTTTCAAGGGGATTCATCTTGTGATTAACAAAATCATTTTTGATTTAATTCTGATTGTGTCCGTGCAGGCTAAGAAACGTCAATATGACCAAGAAGTGGAAAATCTTGAGAAGAAGCAGAAGCAGACCATTGAGCGACTGGAACAGGATCACACCAGCCGGCTCCGAGACGAAGCCAAGCGCATCAAATCGGATCAAGACAAAGAGCTCTCTAAGTTCCAAAACATGCTCAAGAACCGCAAGAAAGAGGTATGATCCTGCGAGAATGTTTCCTGCATGGAAGTGTCTTTAGTGGGCTGATTAGCTCTTATCTGGGGGGAGCCTTTGCATGTAATAGATGAGGGAGCTGTTTAATAGTGCATGTGTTGAACAATTTAGCTGGTGGCTGAGTTGGCTATGTCATATTAATCCTATGGGAGTGGTTCGCCTTGTTGCTCTGCCTTGTGCGGTATGTGTGTGCAAATGATGGCAACAGGCAGACTGTGCCATCTTTCTCCTCGATGCCTCAAGCTTCATGTTGTCGTATCCATTATTCATCTGCCCCGAGGCTTCTGGTTGCGTCTGTAGGAATACTGTGCTACACAGACTATTTGTTATTTTTAGACAACTATTTAATGAAGGTTCAGACTTGGGCTAAGCTTATCTTGATGATGTACTCTTTTCTGCCTCTCCTTCTCTCTCTCTCTCTGCTTGGCAGCCTTAAATGCTTTCTTGGATGTTTTGGGTGTGCTTGCAATTTGTGTTTTTCGCTATATTGGGCTCTTTTTTATTTATGGCAGCCGTTCTGTTTGGCATCAGTTGTGCATTATGATGCCTTGGTGGTGGTCGTGCTCGAGCTGTTCACAATTTGCTTTGCGAGCTACTTCGACTTAATTTCCTTTGTGCAGAAAAATATGATCTCATCGCAGGTTTGCTTAAAGTGGTTTCTTCAGCCCTCTGCTTTGTTGTGCCGCGGCAAAAATATGAGCTATTGACTATTGATGAAATGTCTAGATTCTGAATTTGTTTGCATTGTTGTTCTCTCTATTCAAAATATGTTGTTATTGTGTATTCTAACTAACAATGTCTCTTGTATGAATGTGTGAGGTGGCTTTGGTCATGTGACGGCCAATTTATCAAGATTTTTCCAAGTGGTGTTGGGCTCATTTGGGGGAAATTAGAAAAAAGCCATGCATCAGAGTAACTGATATGGAATAATCTCTTAAAGCACAGAGACAATTCATTTATCAACATGTATCACAGCACACACAGCACTGAATGTTGATATATTTATTCTCAGTCTGTTCTTCTTATTATTATTTATGTTGAACTCCATTCGGTTACAAATCAAGAGCTTGGCAGAAGTCCACAATGCAGGACTGTTAAACATCCGAGGATGTGTTTTATGATGACGATTATTCCTACTCAGTTACTCGGGCTTCTTAATTTCAAGAGTCAAAATAATCATCCTGATGGCTGTGGGAGACAAACTAGTACCAGGGGAGCGGTTCTTGAGACTAACATCTGCTTACATAGCAGTCAAATCTTTCTTTTGACTTTGTCTTGACATGACTCTTTTAACCGGTTCAAACTGACAATTTCTGACACACTAATCAAAGACTGAACTGACTAATTAGACTGATCAGTTGGTGGCTGGACGTAGCGTCTCTCTCTCTCTCTCTCTCTCTCGGAAAGCGGGGCCGTGCATGTCTTCTGATCTCGTTGGCCGGCTTTGTTGGATTTTCAGAATATACATATATCAGTTTGTGCACGTACACCGTAGGTCAAACAGGAAGTCGGACAGTCACCCAAACACATGAGAAAAGAGCTCATGAAACGCTTAAAGGAGGACCTAACGCTCCTTAAGACTGCAGAGGTAAATCATCTCCTACTCTGTGAAAGAGTAAAAGGTTACGTTCTCTCTTTCTTTCTCCTCTTTCCTCTCCCCTTATAACTGGATTCATTCAATTCAAGTATTCATTACACACACATACACAACAATCACTGTCTCTGTAATCGCTCCTTATTTTTCAAGCTGCTGAACTGGATACCGTTCCTGTGTGACATGACAACTAGTACATATACGTCCTTTGACTCTTAGCTAGTGAGCAGAGCTTCTTTATGCCCATATTGGATTCACAGCATTGTAGCATCGATCCATGTGATGAAGTACTTTGCTCTGTTGTGTATTTAATCCACTTTTAACAGGTTAAGTGGTTTCTCTATTGAGATCCCAGAAAAATGCACTACATCACAATAAACACTCAGCATCCCATATATTGCACCGACATAGCCTAGAGAAATACATTGCCACTGTTTTGTTGTATTGACACTGCCATAGAGGTGTTAATGCCATATGTTTAAGCATTGAAGTTTCAGCGGTCATGTCGCAACCCTTTGCTGCTGAGATTACATATGTGCAAATGACAGTTAGTTACAGTTGGTCAAATGGTGATGCAACTACTGCTGCCGACGATAACGATGATTATGATCGTGATTCACAAGCATCTGCTCTCCATTTGCCACCGACCACAGAGAACCCCCCGAGTGTTTACGATGTAGGAAACGGCAAATTAATGAACCAGGGAGCGATTGCAGACATAGCTTTTGTTTCCTCACAGACATCTGCACTGCAAGTCTTTTCCCAAACTTTGTTTTCCTGTGCATCTTTAATGAATTAGATGAAAGCCATGTAGACAAAGACCCTGTGTTCTATAAAAACCTAACTCTCTCAGATTATTAACACTGTCATCCGCCAGTAGCATGGAATGTAACAAAACTGCTCATTTGCAAGCTGGATTAAACTGAAGGGCTGGAATTATGAGAAGAGTATTAATGACTAATGAACTGACTCCCTCCTAACGTTCAAGCAGAACTGTGCTGTGCGCCTTAAACTCGCTGATATCCCCAAAGAGGAAAGTAAAGGGCCGTCTCTTACATAAGTTAGGAAGAATCAGTGTGTGTGTGTGTGTTCGGTGTTTGTGTGAATGTGTGTGTGAGATCCTCAGCCTGCTGTGTGCTGTCTTGTCCCTGATCAGGGCGAGTGCGCTGTGTGCTCTCCTCCGCAGGCAGTGGCCCAGGTTATGATACAGTCTTTTCAGTTGTCCTCATGCGCACTCTTCAACGCACAGATGCAGGATGTAAGTTCCCCCCACCCCACTCCCGCCCTGCTTCTCTCCATCTCTGGCCCATACTTAGATGTGTGCAAAGTTGAGTGACAGGGTAGTTTCACTTTAAGAATGACACATGTAAGCATGGGCGTATTTTTTTTTATGTGAGTGTTGTTATCACTGTGTTTGTGCAGTGGTTCTCTCTCCTCTTCTTCTTCTTTCACCAGTCCACAAATGTTCTGCATCTAGTCTGTGCATTATATATGGTTTTATTTGTATTGGCATCACACTAGATTAGAGGGAGTCTGGGAGTAAACATGTACACTGCCTGCTGCTAACAAGAGGTGGTACAGCTGTTGATCCGCTTCTGTCTGGATCCATGTTTGGCTCTTGTCAGTCAAGGTTCAAATAAAAACTGCCTCACATGATGGATGTTAAAGCCACCGTTACTGTGCATACATGGTTATGGTATGATATTTGGGATTCCATAGTAAAACAATAGTAATACCTAAGCTTAATACTTATGAAGTGAATTCTATGATCATATAATTAATTATTATGAATCGTCGCAAAGTAATGGCAGCACATAACCTGCAATTTTCCACCGGCTCTGTGTAAGAAATCTCTGATTAAAGACAGAAAAGAAAATTGGTTACGTAATGAGTCAGGCGTAATGTAGGCTGGGCTCTGGACAATGTGAATGTCACTATAGATGTTGTCTTACATAAAAGTGTAAATCTGAATCTCTACTGAACTGTTAACTTTTCTTCCTCTCTCTCTCTCTCTCTCTCTCTCTCTCTCTCTTCACCTCCATTGTGGATCGTTGCCATCCATGATCTCTGAGTGTCTCCTCTTCTGATTCCAGTTGATGATGTAACATCGTAGTGCTCTGTGTTGTGTTCGGTTTGAAGTGGATGACTTGACTAGGCTTTGTGACATTTTAATTCTGCCTCCTCTCTCTCTCTCTATCTATCTATCTATCTATCTCTGCTCTTGGCTGTCCTCCTCTCTGTGCCCACCCCTGCCCACCCCACGGCTCTTTCTAATTGATCTCCCCACTCTCCGGTTTCCTCAGGAGCAGGAGTTCCTGCAGAAGCAGCAGCAAGACCTGGACGGAGCTCTGAAGAAAATCATCCAGCAGCATAAAATGGAGATCGCCACTATCGAGAGAGACTGCCTCAACCATAAGCAGCAGCTGATGAGAGGTAGGAGCTGGAGAAACAATTACTTTACCACACAAGCACTCTGGTTTATTTCAATTAACCACGTACTAACTACAATCAGATCAGACACTAGAAACTTGCTGGAGACGTATCACATAATATCACATTGGTGAAAGCATCAATTGATCTGAGGCTGCATTCATGTGCTGCTGGGGAACATGGTTACACTTCTGGTTCTAATATCCTCACCCCAAACCCTCAAATTTTTGTTACCACACCCGGGGAACCAACCTGGCTTAAAATATTTATTTATAACTTTTTTTTTTTGCTTTAATTCACCCTCAACTGGTTAAGGTGTTTTTAGGGTGACACTTTGTCTCTCCTACATTGACAGATGAGGAAACAGATGCACTGTCTGAAAGGACACGTCACAGTGTACTAATAAATCACATATCTTTTTTTTTTTTGCAGCTCGAGAGGCAGCCATGTGGGAGCTGGAGGAGCGCCACCTGCAGGAGAAGCACCAGCAGCTGAAGCAGCAGCTGAAAGACCAGTACTTTTTGCAAAGACACCAGCTCCTGAAGCGGCATGAGAAAGTAAGAGAAAGAGAGAGAGAGAGGAATGTATCTCTCTGTGTTTAACAACCACCGTGGACTAAAAACTGTGCATGTGTGTGTTTTGTAGGAGATGGAGCAGATGCAGCGCTACAACCAGCGGCTGATTGAGGAGATGAAGAACAAACAGACTCAAGAGAGGGTTCGTCTGCCCAAGATCCAGCGCAGCGAGGCCAAGACCCGCATGGCCATGTTCAAGAAGAGCCTCCGCATCACCGCCACCGCATCCGTCACCCCAGAGCAGGAGAGAGAACGGATAAAACAGGTACACACCCGGTGCAGACTCCTGCTGCTGCTGCAGGTTTACAGACCGTACTTGTCACATTGAAGGACTAGTGACTGAACTTGCAGTGTCTATTTAGCAACATGGTGTCGCTGTGGCATTCAGTCACACCTAGGATTTGTCAAGTAACACAACTCTGGATCTCATTCCAGTCACCATTGCTGAAGTTTATCCTTGTCAGTCATCCTCTCAATGGTGTCTTTGTTTTGTCTTGTTTTCATCAAATTATAAAACCAGTCTTCTGTCTTGACAGACAGTAAGGCGTGGTTGATTAGTACAGTCTTCTTGACACTTTGTGCATGTACGAAACACAAGCAGGCCTGGCCACTGTAACCACAAAATACAACATTTCTGCCAAAAAGAGAGATCATTTAAGTGTTTAGTGTGGTGCAGTGTGATGATGAGCTTGAGGGAAGTGCCATTAAACCGTTTGTCTGTTGTTTTTTGTGTGTGCGGTCCAGTTTGCTGCTCAGGAAGAGAAGAGGCAGAAGAACGAGAGGCTCCATCAACACCAGAAACATGAGAACCAGATGAGAGATCTGCAGCTGCAGTGTGACTCAAACATCAGGGAGCTACAGCAGCTACAGGTACATTATGTGTTACGTATATATCTATATGTATTCCAGTATTTTCTTAACCCAGGACATTCCTGTCTTGTACTGCACCTTCTGTCGAATGGACCATGAGTCTGCAATAAAGATAATATACATACATACATTCATTTACCTGCGTCTCCTTTTTCAGAATGAGAAATGCCACCTTCTGATTGAACACGAGACCCAAAAGCTGAAGGAGCTGGATGAGGAGCACAGCCAGGAGATCAAGGAGTGGAGGGAAAGGCTCAGACCCAGGAAGAAGGTACATTTAAAATCCTTGATTTGAGAATTTTGTTATTTTTTTCTTTCTTTCTTTTGTTTGTTTGTTTGATCAATAGAAAAAGAAGAATTTATCTCTCTGCACGTCTCAGTTTCATGCTCATATGGCTCAGGGTTTGTTTTTTTTTGGTCATGTAACCTTCAAGGAGGGTGAGTCAATAGTTTGTATGTGCTGCCCCCTGCAGGCATTGGAGGAGGAGTTCACGCGGAAGCTCCAGGAGCAGGAGGTCTTCTTCAAGATGAGCGGCGAATCCGAATGCCTTAACCCCACCACGCAGAGCCGAGTGTCCAAATTTTACCCCATCCCGAACCTGCACAACTCGGGTTTATAGCCTCACGTCGGTCTGTGCTGCTAAACAGACGCCCGTCGAACTCGGACGCTTCCTGGTGGAGCCGACATCATCTCTCTGACCGTTACTGATAAACATGAAAAAATGTCTTCACTGCTTCGATGCCACTGTATGTGAGCATGACGTGCCTACACACGCACTTAATCAGTTTTTTCTCAGCTTGTTGAGAAATCGTCCGATGGATAATATGCACTTTTTTGAGCATGTTGAAAAATTTCAAAACGTCTGCCGGTAGCCAAGGCCAATCATGCTTATCAGATTATTGTAAGCACACAGCCTGCTACACTATGAATGATCTCCAGTGCCTCATATATTCCCTTTTCTGCATTTAGGCACTTCCCTGTGTTTTCCACAGTTCACAGTAAATGACAGTGCCCTCTGAATGTGTTGCACTTAAATAACCGGTTATCATTTCCACCCATAACCACGAGATGTAGAGATTATTTTCATCTTTTCACATGCAAGCTGGTTGTCAACTCTGAGATGTTTTCAGAGGGAGATGTACTGATGAGTCAGTGGACTTTGTTTATGGCTGTGTAGTCTTTATGTGCGCGGTGTCTGTTGTTGCCATGAGAGTCGCCCGTCTTGGGATCACAAGTCTGTGAGTTAAAATGAAAAGGAATGTACTGTGTTGTAAACGAGTGAGCCGTTAACATGTCTGTACCAAAATAGTGGAATCCAATCCAGTGCTTACCATGATGATTTTACAGTCTCGAGAGAGATGAATGAACAAAACTAGAACTATTTGCTTTAGCTCATCAATTTTATTTCAGTCTCAAACATTTCTCTGTTCGGTTAAACATAGGTGACCCGTTTCTACCCGGAGAATGATGGAATCCAAATATCTATAGAAATCAATCACTCCTCTTGAGGTTATATCGAGCAGTGTCGTGAGTTTGGAACACAAATGGTTACTGAAGGAATGTAGAGCTGTTGATTTGCACTGTTTTGCCACATGAGTTGAACGAAAAAAGAAAATGCAGTTGTAACCTGTCGGTGTATTCTTGACAGCGAGTCACCTTTGTCTTACCTAAGCCTATTCAAACTTCAAACTGACTGAATATTTTGATCATTTTTGCCTGCTTTGTTTTTCTTTCTTTTTTAAAATATAATTTTATCCTGATTTTCAAATATGCCCTTAGTATTTTATGACATCTAGTTTTCTAAACATGTATTCCTGATTATATTGATGCTGTAATCGCTCTTTATGGTGAGCTTTTCGCTCTTGTTCATAACGGCGTTGTATGAAAGATACTGTAAAATGCTGTATCTGTAACTGTCTGAAGTTCAGTGTGTGAGGCCACGTCCTTCGCTGTATTTTACGAATATCGACGGCTCACAAAAAGAGACCTATACCTGATCTGTTTATTTTGCCACTGCAAATCATCAATGCATGTTCATTTCTGTATGCTGACATTAGCATTGACTAGTGTTTTGTCATAAATGCTGGATTTTTATTGGGGTTATTGGAGACTGTGTCTTGTGAATTACACCATACGCCCCATAGATTTCAAATATTTTTTTATTTTGTTAAGTTACAGCATTTTAATGTGTCACTGTCAATGGACAATGGGTATTCTTAGCATATGCATTTTCGATGTCAGATCAAATGTATTTAAAGTGTCTTTACAAATGGACATTTTCTTTTTGTTGTAAATAAAATATTGACTGTTTATTTGACATTTCAACTGTCTTGAAACACCTTTGAGATCAGCTTAGTCACTGAGATATCAAAAACTCACAAGTCCAAAAATAGATTTATTTGTGTGTCTCTCAAATATAATGATCAACTTTCAATAAGTTCAAACATGTCCAACATATCCTGGAAACATTTCATAATTTAATCTTTCCAACACACAAAAGGGAAAATATAATTTCAGTGCACTCATACAAAAATATACAACCCAATCAGTCATTTCTAGGAGACTATGAGTCTCTGTCTTTCAACCAGGTCAGCAGTGTGATTTATTTCTTCTTTTAAACAAACCTTCTAAGTACAGCAACCCAGACCAACCCCACCCACCCCTCCCACACTGCAAAAATGGCCCACGCTCCAACTGGGTCTGTCAGCTACTGATGATGATGCATTGCGTTATAAATTCAAAAATATAAGTTGTATACGGTGAATGGAAAAAAGCTTGAGTTTGGCTTGACCTATTTGGATAATATGAAAAGCATTTAACCTTGATACAACATTCAACACTTATATAATCCTCAATACAATATAATCCTCAAAAGACAATGAATAGAATAAAAAGTACATCAGACGCTCAAGTAACACAACAAGCAATGGAAAAAGTGCAATTAAACTATAGCAATAGCTATGTCTTGCTTAAAAATTGATATTCTCTTAAACAAAGCTCCCCCCGAGATAATGTTTGAACTCAAGCCTCTAACTAAACAAAGTAAACATTGTACACCCACAAAAATGAAGTCTGTGTCTCCACAGCACTGACCAGCAGTTAAGTCCATACCTCTGCTGAAGCAGTTTTTTTTTTTTAAAGAGACTGATGCATTTTTTTGGCTGCTTTTATTTTCTCAAATTATCATGGTGACGTTTCTACAAATGGCAACAAATAGTAAGCATTGTTTTTGACTACTTGCATTGCTACAGTTGAACAACTTAAAAAAAAAGAGTAAAATGGAAATTAAATCTGACATGATCCAGTAGTATGTTAGCCCTTTAGCCACCGCTGACCTGACGGCGGTGTTTCTGACGGCGACCAACCACTTTATTACCTGTAGAGGATGGGGGGGGAGAAAGAAAGCAGTGTGCTGATGAGTTCCATGTATGTCAAACTGGGTAGTTGTAAACTGGTTTGATAATATTTTGATGATTTTTACCTGTATCCCTCTTCTGCACCCTGTGTGGAATCTGAACAGAGTATGCACCTGGTATCCCTGGTAAACCTGGCTGTCCAGGATCACCTGTAAACATAGAGACACTCTCAGTTTTCTTGTCTCTGTCGCCCCACTCGCACATTTCAGCGGAAAATCTGAACTTTTTTTCCCTTACCCTTTTCTCCTCTGGGTCCTGGGTGCCCTCTGTCTCCCTTCAGTCCAGGGCTTCCCGGAGGGCCGCGGACGGTGCCGTAAGCTGTGCAAGAGCAAGAGCAAAAGCAAAAGCAAAAACACAGATTCAGTTGTGATGAAGCAACATTTTCCAGCTACACTTACATAAGTCTGGACCTTTTTTCCATTGCTGTAATATTTAACCCGATACAGTATGCGGAAAGTCATAACTCTGTATACTGACTTCTGAAGAATTCCATTAGGTCAGCTGTGACATTGCCGTAGGCCCCGATGACACGACTGTAACCAGCTGGTCCGGGCGGCCCAGGTGGACCAGGGGGGCCTTGGATCGCTCTTACATTCGTCTTTGAAGGACCCTCAACCAGATAGCCCTGTAGCAGGCCTTGATCTGCAGGAGGGTTGATAGAAAACACTTTCAGCATTGTTGGCCAGAGGTCGAAGAAATGTTTGTATGCTTTTGTTAAGTTTTTTCTTAATTTTTTTTTTATAGACCGACACTGTGGGCCCAGCTTCAGACAAATCAAGCCCAAACGCCATAAGAAATCAAAAATTAAATGTGTTCAGACCAGTTTGCAAAAATGTAAACAAATACAGATTGAAAAGTTGTAGCCCACAGCAAAACTCAGTGAATCCAAAGCAACAGCCCTAAAACATCCAAACATTTAACATTCAGGATCTACCAAACTTTGTTTCATAAAGACATCCATGATTACTGAAAGTCAGTATCTGTATATTAGGCAGATGTAATTGACTTACTCTTGATGTAGTCTGTGACTTTCAAGGCGACATTGGAGTAGTCCAGGGTCTCCGCCAGCCTGCTGACATCGATGTCTCTGCGGCCTGTAGCGTAGCGGGCGTCACCTTGAGCGTAGCTCTGGCTCTGCGTGTAGCTTTGGACGAAACCTGGCTCCCCGCGTTCTCCTTTCTGACCTCTTGGTCCTTGCGGCCCCGGGGGTCCAGTGATGTACTGACGAACACTGTCACCTGAAAAATAAAGTTCACCTGTGATATCTGGACTCACCTGTAGTGTAAGGAAGGATGCAGCTTAGGTTTTTTTTTTCTTGTAGGTCAAATGTATACAGCTGAGCACTGGATTAATGCTGGGACACAGCAGAAGCAACAACATAAAGGTTAAAGGGGTCACATGTCTTGTCTGTGTGGGATGTGAGGAGCTTACTGGTCAGATACTCCTGAACCTCAGCACGAAGGCTCTCCCGAGAGATGCCTGAGCCGCTGATGGAAACTGTCCTAGTGGAATCGCCCGGTGGACCCTGTGGACCTGCAGGGCCAGGAGGACCAGGAAGGCCTCTGAACCCAGAACCTGAATCATTGCAATATGTACAAGTGCAAAGATGAGGAAACCGGCAACTTTATTGAAGGTGCAGTAAGTAACGGTAATGTTGAATTCAGTTATCTTCACTAACTGGATCTGTTGAATAAATAAACTGGCTCACACCAAATCAGAGCAAACTAAGTGAGAGACCAACATTACTACAGAAGTGTCAACTGAAGGATTAAGGAGCAGCCCACTCCTTTTTTTGCTGCCAGACCATGTTGGGATTTGATGGTACCAAAAAACTTTTAAAACCTTGATGGATGTTTTAAAGGTAGGCCTACACCTCCTGAGGATATGTCCTGCTTGACATCATTGACCCTCATGGGTTAAAAGACATGAAGATGGATGTGAATGTTTCCCCTACTTGTGCTGAAAAATTTTGTGTCAGTCTGTTTTGTCCGTTTGCTAATGTTTGCAAAGCTAATGTTAGCTAATATAGCAAACAGGTAGCCTATCTGTATCACTGTTTCTTCTTGACATTGTTAAATTACTTGATTTTGTGTTTCCTCCCTTAGTTAGCCTTAGCTAGGTCTATTTGTTTTGCTGTTTAGTTCTGTTCGGTGTTTAATTAACATTTAAGAGTAGATTTTAATTCGGCTATAACCCCTAAAAATCATGGTTTAGCTCATATTATGTGGTTTCACTTCTCTTAACTTGTTGCATCACTGTTGGGGTGCACATTGCACTAATTGCAATAGTGAGAATTATCACTGATTTTTTATTTGTTAGACATGATTTTTGGCACAGTTACAAATCTAAAACTTGCGACTACCTCGTTACACATTATGTTCAGACTGTCTGTTAGACTCACCCTGCAGGTAGCGCTGAATGTCCTCGAAGCTGTAGCCACGACTGCTCGAACTCCCACCATACACAGTGGCGGTGGAGACTCCCGGTGGCCCCTGAGGGCCAGGAGGCCCTGGTTGCCCTGGGGAACCTGGAGGACCAGGAGGACCGTGCTGGACAGCAGAGCTGATCCATGAGCGGAAGTCTGCGTCTGGGTAAATGGACAGTGATACAGCGAAGATGGTGATTCATTGACTGAGTAAGTTACATTTTTTATATTCTTAGAGTGATTATGTTTATTAATGAGCAATAATGAGATGAGTTGGTTTAAATACAGTTCAATCTGTTTATCTATTTAAATAATAAATGAGTCTTACTTCTTATCAGTGCAGAATAGTCAATTGTAGCTGTGGCGTAGCCGTGTGCAGCTCCTGAACCAGGAAGCCCACGAGGCCCAGGAGGACCAGGAAGCCCAGGTGGACCTCTAGCAATCCCTCTGTCTGAAAAGAAAAAGAAAAGCAGTTTGATTAAGCCCAGGCACCAGTTCCACTGTTACTGTTTTCTGTTCGTGTGAGCTGGACTTACCATTCATGATATTGAAGACATATGTGGCTATCTGCTCTATAGTGTAACTGCCCATAAGTCTGTCTGAGCCCCCTGATGGTAGGTGTTGCTGTTGTCCAACTGCAATCAAGTATCTTCTCACATCATCTCCTGTACAGATCACAGCAGAGACAAAGTTTAATCTGATGCAAACTCTTGAAAGTGGGTTTTGTCCTCACAGTCAAACAAGATGATGTTTAAGAGTGAAAACCTGTAATATGTGCATAATATGTCAAAGGTACCTAACACCACATTCAGTGTGAATATACGCATATTGCACTTACTCTGAAGTATAGCAATGATCTCACTGATTGACTGGATTTCAATACCAGGGCCAGGAGGACCTGGTGGTCCCGGAGCACCGATGACGAGGCCTGAGCCTGAGCCTGAAATGACACAACACAGTTAAAGGAGGCTCCGTTCTAACAATTCTCACGCAACCAATTGGTGATGTAAATTCTTACTTCGCAAGTAGGCAATGATCCGAACAGAAATATCCTCAATAGAGCCGGAGAAGGTTCCAGGGATTCCTGGAGGCCCAGGTGGACCTGGAGGTCCAGGGATACTGGATTGCCTGTTTCTGCCTGCATGGGACCAATTAAACATGTTAATTTTCTGTTCTTTCCCCCTGACAGCACTGAGACATTGTGACCATGCGTCAGAGCAACTTACTTAGGTAGTCAGAGATGTATAGGCGCATCTCACTGGAGGAGGCAAAGGAGCCCGGCTGGCCTTGAGGGCCAGGAGGACCCGGAGGACCAGGAGGGCCTGAAGTGACTGAGATGGAGCCTGAGAAAAAAACGCAGATTGTAAAGACCATGAAGAGAACGTGTGGTGTCAAACATTAAAGCCACTGTTAACAACTGTAGAGTAGTTCGGGCAATAATGATGTTTTTCTCTACCTCTTGAAGATCCAGGAACACCAGGAGCTCCGGTGTCCCCTAAAAAAGAATAAACAACAACAAAAGATCAACAGGTGGATACAGTATTTGCTCTGAAATATGAACCACTGGTAACATCCGCTGACTTCAGTGTGATGTTAGATTTACCTTTGAATCCTTGAGGTCCTGGACGTCCAGGTGGTCCTGGTGGACCTGGTGGTCCTTGAATTCCATATGCTCCAGCATGAGACGACACTAAAAGATTTAAATATAGACTTAAATGTAAATATAAATTTAATTTAAATATAAATTAAATATTAATTTGATTATTTATGATTTGTGTTTCTTGGGAAAAGTGCCAACCTCTCTCGGAGCCTGGTCTTCCTGGGCTGCCCGGCTGTCCTGGTTCACCTGAAAGAAACAGAAATCACATTTAATGATCATGGAAAGGGCTCACAACTATACTAACAGGAAAACTAATGATTTAAACACAATATACTGAAATAACACAAAAAATCACCTTGGTAACCTCTTGGTCCAGGAGAACCTAAGATAATAATAGAGATATCATGTTAAAGTGAACTGAGATTGTTTTAAATGAAGCAAAGCAGGTCCGGTCACTGTATAAAATCTGGTCACCTGTCGATCCTTTTGGCCCACTAGGCCCAGGTGGTCCTGGTGGTCCAGTGTAATATGTACCTGTAAGAAGAGCAGTGTGGACTCAGTGGTGTCACTGTCATACAGTAAAGTTTTCTGTTACTGCTGCTTACACAAGTAACCCGTCTCAAGTCTAGGTTTTGGTTCATACCAGAGCTGGATGCGAAGCCTGAGTCTCCTCTGTCTCCTTTAGGTCCTGGTCTTCCATAACCTAAAGGATAAATGTGATTATTAAAGATTCACTGAGGAATTGATGAACTCCACAATATATAAACCAGACTGCACTCATCTCTATCCACATAAAAAAAACAGTGTATTTAAAAAGCTGAAATACTTGCCTGTTGGACCTGGAGGCCCAGGTGGTCCTTGAGGTCCCTGTCTTGAATCTCCTAATGAAGACATTTTTATAACAGTTAGTTATAGAGAGGAGGACAGAACAGGAGCAGAAGGTGGTCATTCTCGGATGGCATCAAACAAATCCTACAAAATCATTGAAGATGGTCTAGCTATACATATATGTAGAGAACCAGGGCAGATGGATTTCATTATATTTTCAACTGTACTTTTGAAATGTACATACAAAAAAATGTAATGCTGCAACAGATCATTATGTCTTATTTACCTGGACGTCCAGGAGGCCCAGGTGGACCAGGTGGGCCGGGCAGGCCATGTTGCACTGAAGCTCCACTAGCGCTCAGGTGAGCTAAAGAAACAAAACACAAACACATCATTTTAATTGATGACCATTTAATTAACAATGTTCTGGTCTGTAGAAGCAGACAAACCAAGGTAGAAGGTGGTGAAATTGAATGTATTTCTATTTGCTGAACAGCCACCACTGGTGACACCTTGATTTTGGATTGTGTAGTCAGACAACAGTGACAGTTATAGTAATATCTATCTGAGGTTTGCTAACACTGCTAACATTAGCCACCATATGCTTGGTTATCAGTGTTTTAAACTATAAATCAACTATGATTAATATATTTTTTTAACATTCATGGTTTTCCCTGATAAAAAGACTGAGAAATGTGGCTAGAAGCACATCTATGCAAACATCCTCATTGAGACATTCTAGAGCAGGCTTTATGCCCCGCCCACAACCACTGTTTGTGCTACAGTAGGTGGACAGGTAAATGAAGTGCTGTAAAGATGGTTAGCAGTGACAGCATCGGAGATGCTTGAACATTTGAGCCTCCGTCAAACCCCCGACCCTTGGAGGTGGTTGAGGAGTTTTTTGTTGGCTGTCCCAGAAGGACGTACCAGAATGATTAGTGTGGTTAGCATCCAATTTTATTGAAATTCAGCTTTCATTTGCGAGATCAAAATTGTGTTGTTTAATTTCTTCTTAAATTTGACATAGTCTCGTTTTAAGTAAATAAAATGTTACACAACAAATTAAGCAGATTATTTCTCACCCATAAACATTGTATGTATTTATACCAAACCCAAGAAGTACTCACTTCCAGAGGATGTCCTTATGGTTTCACTTGTTCTCACAGATATTCCTGCCTCTCCTTGTTCTCCCTTAAATCCTCTGTCACCTTTAGGACCTGTGAGAAAAGATGAAATGTATCTATTAAACATAGTTCACGTGAAAAGCTTTCTTTGGGAGAAAACAAAGATGAGGACCTACCAGGTTGGCCAGGCAGACCAGCAGGGCCAATGGGACCTGCAGATAAAAATCAACACAATGAACAATGACTATTTTATAGAAACTAATACTAACAAACAAGTATCGTGATTATTGCTATGGCACTAGGATTCATGGCTAAGATGCAAAAAATGCAGAATGCAGATGGATATTATCCAGCTTCTTCCTGGGCTGTGAAGGGACAGACCTGACAATCCAGGAGGTCCTGCAGGGCCGGGAGGGCCAGAGGGCCCAGGTGGTCCTGGGATGCCAACAGATGTGGAACCAGCTAGAAAACAAACACGATGATCAGAAATCCTCGAACTACGTTCTAATCAATGATATGTTAAATTATAATTATTGTTTTGCTTTGAGGGGGGTTGTTACCTGCATTGATGATTCTTCCAGCTTCACCAGTGTCACCTAACAACAGACAGACACATGCTATGTCAGATACAGATTTATGATGAATGGTATTTTTAACACTATTTAACAAAGCTGCAGGAGGCTGTGGAGGCTGGAACTCAAGTTGACAGCAGCTGTACCTTTAGCTCCAGGTTGTCCTGGGTTCCCTGGTATTCCTAAAAGAAAGAAAGAAACACATTTTAGTACTGAGACCGCTAAAAGCAAAGAATGTAAAATAAGCTCTGACTTTGTGAGAACTATTCCCAAGGAATAATAATAGAGGTATAAAGTATTTTGTATCAATACTAGAGTCACACCTGGTGGTCCTTGAAGCCCAGGTCCTCCTGCAGAGAGGTTGGGGTGGGGAGAGGGGAACATATGGCATCATGTTATCCACTGATGGTAATGTTAATAAAGCATACGATCGTCTTTCATAAGAGTATAATTGTGTTCATGTTCATTTTACCTGGAGATCCAGCATCACCGGGAGGCCCAGTAGGACCCCTGAGTCCAGGAGGCCCAGCAGCTCCTTGGTCACCTGAGGGCCAGAAGTCAAATGAAATCATTTAAAAAAAATTTCTTATCATTGATAAATTGCATATGACCTTTATCTTTCCCCTCATTCTTTTTAAACTGCTTTACCTCTTGATCCTTTTGCACCATCTTGTCCAGACAATCCTGATGATAGAAAGAGAAAAGAATTATACACTGTTGCCCATAAAGTTGGAATATTTTTTACTTCTTCTCCTGTGTATATCTTCTCCAAACTTTATTGATAAATCTCTTCAAAACATGTGGAATAAAAAGAGGAATGTGTCTAAAAAACAAAATTATTCAGACTTTATGTGCAACAGTGAACTTTGTTTTCGACAGCTAGGTGATGGGTGGACTCCCTTCTGCTGCCCCCTGGTGGAGGATGTCAATACTGCTACATTTAAAGTTGTGATGATTTCACACAAAGTATTAGAGATACAGTATGTTAACTATATTGTGAGTTGCTGAAATCACTATTCCTAAATTTAAGAATGAAATTTCTAAAATGAGTTATTCTTAAAAACGATGATTTAGTTTGATTTGATGATTAAGTGACTTTTCCACTCTCTTGGGTGGGTAAACTTTTTTTTTTTGCGATGATCAAATTCAACAGTTCAACATCATGTGAGGCTGAGGGTCAATTGTTACTCACCCATTGACCCTTTGGATCCTTTCTCTCCAGCCAGTCCTTGCAGACCCGGTAAACCAGCCTCACCTGAGGGATGGAAACAGCTGTATCAGAAAACAGTGTACAGTACATACACAATGGGTCAATGTGACTTATACTTATATTGTTTTATTCACAAAACTGTACTGACCTTGCAGACCTCGGAGACCCTTGTCACCAGGTTCACCTAAAATAAACAGTTAATTAATCTATGGTTGGAAACACAGACCACACAACTCATGTCAAAATCTAATATTGTTACAACAAACCTTTAATTCCCTGAGCACCAGCAAGCCCTCTGTCACCTGCAGAGTGAGAGGAGAGACTGTGAGTAATATTATAATTTTACTTAAATATAAAGTATTTCTTAATTTAACTGCATTAAGCAAGTGAACAATGTCTATGTAACTCACCTTTAGGTCCTGGCAAGCCTGACTCGCCACGGAAACCCTGAGCACCAGGTTGACCTGTAGTAAAACAATACACAGTTGTTTTATAGTTGGTGCAGGTGAATCCAGTTACATTCAACTGGGGATTCACTATAATGGGCCATATGAATGGTAAGAGGGATAAACTGACCTGGTGGCCCAGAAATCCCAGGAGGTCCAGCTGCGCCTGGAGCAGAGATTAATAGTTTTAAGAAAAGACAAACATTGTCTAACAAGGACATTAGAACAGCATAATAACCTCAGTACAGATACTATATGGAGCTAATGTGGAATGTGTGTTTTTTTTTTTTACTGTTTTTACAACAACTCAAATACAAAGGCCAGGCACTTGCAACTGTATAAACGTACACATTCTCCTTTATCCTTACTATCACCTAGTTGTGTACATTTTTCTTGAATATGAAATTCAATATCAAGAATGTCAAGGTATTTATTCAATACCAATTGATTTCTAGGAGATTGGTGGAAAGGTATCCAGGAAATTGGCTGGGAAATATGGGGCCTGGTCTTATTTGGTTTTATTTAATATCGATGTGAATGAGGCTGCATTTGCAACTGACTCTATGCTGCCACCTGGTGCTGTTTGGTGGAGATGCTCCATTTTAGACCATATTTTGTGACATTTATCTAAACATGAAAACAAAGAGGGGCAGGATTTATATTCTGTGATCGAATATCTAACCTTTCTGTCCCATCGAGCCGGGAGGTCCCACAGACCCAGGAACTCCAGGATCTCCAGGAGAACCTACATGAACCAAACACATCAGATGGATCCTGTTGTGAAACGTTGTCAAGATAAACTAGTTGTTTTTGTATCACTAATAATGAACATAACACTTAGATGCTACTGTGAATCTGAACTGTACCTCTGTCGCCTTTGAGTCCAAAGCCTGCAGGTCCTGGCTCCCCTCTGGGGCCAGCTGGGCCCTCACGACCCCTGACACCCTGTTGCCCCTCGAGCCCATGGTCGCCTGATCACACACAGATACACACTCACTTGAAATAAACTGAAGCTAAACAGAGTGTATCATGTAATTTGACCTCAAGTGAATTCTGTACCTTGGCTTCCTTTCTGTCCTTTAGGACCCTCAGGGCCGGCATGTCCCATCGCACCAGGAGGACCTGAGGTCAAAGGTCACGGTAAGTAAAATGACATCATGATACCACACAACAAATCTACCTAAATATGAAACAACGGTAATAAATTGAGGTAAATGTTTGTCATTATTCCTCACCTGGATTTCCAGGGTAACCAATAGATCCATGTTCACCTGAAAAGAATAAAAAATAAATATAAATTAAAGTAAGTTTGACACAATTCATGTGGATTAAATGCACAATGAGTATAATGTTTCGATTGTAGAAAGGAAATTAATTTTCACCTTTGGGTCCAGGCAGCCCTCTCTCTACTGAGGATGTTACAAAAGCTGAGACAGAAAACAAGAGTTGAGTTTATATGAATGGAGCGTTGCAATGGTGAATGTAAATGTGATGAGTGTGTGTGTCTCAGTACCTTTGAATGTCTGTGAACTCATTTCCTGTCTGAACATGCGCTGGAACATGATCTCAAGAGCAGAGACTTCTATGTATCCTCCATTCACACCGGTTCCAAAGCTTGTGCCACTGCTGAAACTGGTTCCAGCACCTGCTGCACCTCCGGCATAACTGGTACCGGCACCTCCAGCACCTCCAGCATAACTGGTTCCAGCACCACCAACACCTCCGGCATAACCGGTACCGGCACCACCAGCAGTGCCTCCAACATAACTGGTACCGGTAGCGCCCCCGCCCTGTCTGGTTCCAGTGTAAGTGGTACCATGACCGGCACCGTGGCCAGCGCCACCACTGAAGCCTGTGCCGGCCCCTCCGGCAGTAGCCCCCGTGGCCCCAGTAGCTCCTGTGGCCCCCGTGGCCCCCGTGGCACCAGTGGCACCACCACTGGCACCACTGGCACCACTGGCAGCACCACCTCCACCTCCAGCTACAACTCCAACCCCAGTGCCACTGTGACCGCTGCCACCCGAGGAGCCACCAGCACCAACAACAAGTATTCCGTTTTGTGATTTGGAGTCTGAGCCTCCACCCACACCTCCGCCGTATAATATGGTGTTAGAAGTGTGAGAAGTCCCTCCACCGCCCAGACCCACATGGGCGTCGATGTCATTGGACCCTGAAAACCGACTGGTGTGAGCGGTGGCAGCCGACTGAGCCTCCAGGGTAGCCACTCGATTCTTCAGCTTTCTCACATCCTCAGCTGAAAAAAGGGGATTAGCATTTGTTAATAGATACAAACACAGAGCACATCTTCTGTCAGTGATAGGAAAACACTTCAATCTGTAATATGACAAAGAGTTTATCTCTCTTTGTATAGCCCGTTTTTACAAACAGTTTGTCTCAAAGGGCTTTACATGGCATCATAACAACATCCTCTGCCCTTAAACCCTCACATTGACTGAAGAAAAACTCCATAGAAAACCCTTTTAACAGGGAAAAATCGGGGGAACTCAAACTTCTGAAATCTGACAGATGAATTCAAGCTTTTTCTCAAACTACCGCAGTCTCATTTTACTGCTTTTATCAGTATTTCATATCATTATTATTACAGCCCAAACGCTTAGTACTTGATTTGCTCTTGACACACAAGTTAGCTTGTTAGCATGTCTAGATTTAGCTGAAACAAACCTTAAATCAATCCGCAGAACTGACAGAAAAATTATCTGTTGATAAGTGATTAAGTGCTAAACTTGTTTTTTTATATTAATAACTTGACTTGCTTTCCTGGAAGGGATTCTCCACATGACTATCTACTATGTTTAAACATAGTTTGGGTCTTCAGAGCTCCCCCTGCACAATAAATCCCACTAGGCCACTAGGCTGCAACAAGGTCGGCCCCGCTCTGTCACCCCAACCACCTATAAATACCCCGGTGTCTACTACATAATCTCTCTATTCTTAGTCCTGTTTAAACTTTCAGAATTGGAAAGGCTTTGGTGTTGTTCACTTAAATATTCAGAGCATGAAAAACTGAACCAGCTGAAAATTCTGGTAACTCAAACGAATCCTTGTGTTTTAATTATTATAAAATGCTCTGTGAGTGACTCTGAGTTTCGTTGAATTGATAGAAACTCCAGTTTGATCTTTATCTTTATTTAAGTCACATTCAGCCCTGATGTTGACTTTGTGACCACTCTTATAAGCCAGTGTTGCCAAAAGCATGTACTTAAAAAAAACGTGTGCAGAATAAAGGTCAAGTCTTGGATTATCCACTGAAATCTCATCCCTGCAGAGCTAAAGAAACTAAAGAACTGAAGTCTGGACTCTTGCCAGGAGTACTGGTCGGCCCAGTCCCTGGTTTACATCAGGTGCCTCAGAAAAACAAATGCACAGCTGCAACGAAGGAGGGCTAAAGCCAATCATTATTCAGTTTTAAATAAAGTTTTGTATGATAGCTCCAGAGTTATCAAATGGACAGACACAGTAGGAGTGTAAACAAACAGCACACAGTTTCTCATGAGACATTCAGTCCCAGCACCTGTTGTGTTGACTCTACAAAGGATGTTGTTCCGACAGTGGATGTAACATTCTTCTTTACGCTAACAACACTATTTTCTGTTCAGTTTATGGCAGAATCTCTCCGTCGCTATCAAAAAGTGCCACTGATATTTAAAGTGTCATGGTACACAAATACCTTTGGATTTGAATTTTAAAAAATAATATTTTTTCAATTTGAGTGAGTAAATTAAGTCAAAGTATAGGAAACCTTTCTTTTAAAAGCAGTTTTAGGTTATTGCCTGGTTATGGCTGCATCTCTAAGGCCTGTTGCTACTGTCTGTCACTCTGCTCTTGGGTTCATTACTGTTAATGCTTTTAGCCTTCACCGCTCCATTCAGGCTGGGTGGTCCTCTTTCTCTCTCTCTCTCTCAGAGGTGTGATTTGCACATATATTTGTTTATTCCTAAGACTCTTTTTGAAAAGCTGCTTTTTATATATCAGACCCATGACAGTTTGCTCCCTGGGCTACATCATACCAGGACTAATGACTGGCTTATGTTTCACATCCCCTGAGTTGGAGGACCTGCTTTTAGCTTCTGAAACCTGGGCCTCACTACAAAGTATTTAGAAATGCATTCAATGGAAACTCTTTTAAATTCAAAATCTCACCTTAGCTCATATTTGTATTTGCTTTAGTTGCTTTTGTTGTTACATCATTTACACTGACCGATGTACTACCCCTGAAGACTGTAAATATAGCTACTGTATGTACTGTAAATGCTCTACAGTATCAGATGACTTTCCCCACATGTGCTTATCACTCATTAACCTCTCAACAGGTTTTGATGTACATGTAAGTTAAAATATACCTCAAATACCAGAGGTTACAAAAGTATTTTCTGTCACATTGGTATCAGGGTGAATCCACATCCACAACTTCCCTGCAGCATGAAAACAAAGTGAAGTCTGTGATGTCATCAAGAAACAATTTCTGGAGCTGCTCCATTGACAATGAATGCCAGACTGACTTTATGGCAGTGGGACAGTACCCGCAGATCAAATTTCCAGAGAGAGGAGTAGATTTACAGCTCTTAGCAGTACTGTGAAATAATGCTCACTAGCCTGTAAAAGCTGAAACACACATTTTATTGGTTCAAACATGCTTTCTCCCAGGCGCTTCATAGCAGAGCAGCTCCAGGGAAAATCTCATGACTCTTAAGGTTTTATCTTTGGGGACATTTTTCCCTATTAAATCTCAGAGTGTTGCATAAGTGAAACTCACCCAGTGCGATGAGGCCAAACAGGAGCCCAAGCAGGAGAAGGGAGAGGAGGAGAAGGCCCAGAAGCCATTTCCACCAGGAGCAACAAGCGTCGGAGCAGCAGCAAAATCCTCCACCGCCAAAGATGCCGCTGTCCCTGTGGATCTCTGAAAACAGAGAGAATAACAAAACCCCTCATTTTCAAACACTAAAATTTTCATTATCATGTAAAAATCAACATAGATGCAAATTGGAAATACCTGCATAGGTGGCTTTGTCTTTCATTACAACTCCAGATGATCCATCTGATGAAGGAACACATGAACATCACTGGTTTATCATCATAATCAAAGTCACGTCTTTGTTCTTAGAGAAATTTTTATAGCCACTCACAGTAAGAGTTGCCTGACTCTGTCTTAAGTGGAGCCGTCTCACTGTAGCTTGAAATAAGCTTCTCTTTCTTTATTGAATCTCCAGACAGAGAGCCTGTACAATTAGAAAAAAACAAAAACAACCTTTTTTTTATCACATTGAACACATTTTTTGTGTTTGAGACGCAAAACTAAAAAACACCGCTCTTCATGAGTGAAACAACATGTATTAGTGAAATATTAACGCAACCCAAATGATACAATATGACACAAAAAGTGCTTAATCCTTACCAACAAAGAGAGAATAGAGACAGAACTGAAATAAGTATCTGATTAAGCAAATTAGAGGAGTGACAGAAGAATTAGCTTTGATTACTGATTAATGATTTAAGGCATTCAGACAGCGAAAAGGGACTTTTTAAAATGTATTATAATCAAATAGTTCACTTCAAAAACGTCGCTGTCAGATGTATTTATCGTAAAAATAATTGTTGTTCACAGCGTTACAGTACTTCTTTGATGGACTAAAAAAAAATACTTTTACAACTATAACCTCAGCATAAAATAAAAGGTAGATGTCGACACAGACTCTTTCTACAAGACCAGGAACAATATGAAGGATAGAGGACAAGACATTGTCCATATTGATTCACAGGGAACAACATTGGGTCCAAAAGAAATGTGAAGTTATAACCCTGTTAAGGTGAGATAACATTCATTATTTCTCCAGAATCGGTGACTCACCTCCTCCAAAATGAACACCACTGCTGCTGCTGCTGCTGGTGAACTGCTTCCCGCTGTCTTTGGCCAAGATGAGTGTCTCTGTGCCCCCTCTGGTTTGGACGTTCTCCTTGTCAGAGATCAAGAACTTATAGTCCTTCTTGTAAGCTTCATCAGTTTGGGATCTAGTGGCTGATGACAACAAGAAAGACACAGATCATTATTAGAACCTTTACAATCCGATCATTATTTTGACAGTGATGACTATAGTATATTCATGTGAGAGATGGTTTCAACTGTGGACTTACTTGCAGAGACTCCAGTGCTGATGACACCACCAGTATTTGACACGTTCTTCTGAACCCCATAACCTGTAACAAGGAACACAGATAATCACTTATGTAGGAAGGTGCTGTTTTGTGTAAATACTGAGAACTAAATATTTGATGGTGTCAAAATGTTGTACCTCCTTGGTTGGTAATAACGTTGGCCCCACTGGTGGTGAGCACACTGCCAGAAGTGGGAGCCAGATTATTCTGAAAGCCATAAACTGTAAACAAAGACATTTGACTGGGTTAATTAAGATATGGCATTTAAGATATTCACAAAACAAAAATGAAATAACAACAAAACAAAGAATAGATAAGGTGTTTTACATTTAACTGTGGAATGGCTCACACTTAACACACTATGTTGATATAACTGATTAACACATATACTTGCAGTAATAATCTATAGCTGTTTGAGATTGAGACTTCATATTATTAACCTTTTTTGGTGCTAAATTTGAGTTCAATTCCAAAGATATACTATATATATGTAGGTGAAAACTGCAGATAGAAATAGGTCATACAGAACAGTAAAAAGGAGCCATGAAGATTTGTTTTTGGTTCATTTCAGTATAATGAAGGTTAAATCTACATGGATAGGGATCTTCAGGACCAGTGTGATCATGTTCATATACCCTAAAACATTAGTTTCTTTTGATTTAGTTATTTTTGAAGTAAGTGCATAATGATGTTGTATGCTTGTTTGCACATTTGTATGTACTGTATGTATTTTATGCATAATTATGTCGACATGTCACCTGCAGGTAACAGGTAACTTCAAAGGGAGGCTGGTCTCACCTGACAGGGATGAGGTTGCAGTGGGGGAGACTGGAGCGACTCCTCCTGACATGTTGTTGCTGACCTGGTACGTGTAGCTTGTGTCAGAGACCTGCGCAGCGGGGGCGTGCACAACGGTTCCCCCCGACACGTTTTTGCTGACCTGGTAGGTGTAGCTGCTGCTGGTGTTGTCGGTGGCCACGGCGGCATGGGGGGCGGGCAGCGTGGAGGTGGACCAAGAGAAACCTGGGAGCGTGGCGTCCAGCGTGTCATACTGGCCCGATCTCAGGCTGTCATACTGGCCGGATCTCATGCTGTCATACTGGCCTGACTTCAGACTGGTATTATACTGCTCTGATTTCATGGTGACGCCATATTGGCCCAATTTTGCACCGGTATCAAACTGTCCTGATTTCACACCGTTCTTATACTGCCCTGATCTAGCACCAGTGTCATACTGGCCTGATATCAGTGTGACATCATACTGGCCAGATTTTATGCCAGTATCATACTGGCCAGATTTTATGCCAGTATCATACTGCCCATTTGCCAAACTGGTATCATAAAGGCCTGACGCATCGATGGTGTTGAATCCACCTGATTTCACACCAGAGCCAAATGTTGAAACTGCAGAGAAAAGACACAAAAACAACATTTCAAACAGTTTTTCAATGGATTTACTCTCTCTTTTCATATTTTCCTCATGTTGTTATATGAGCTGCGAGATAGGCTACTGTATGTCATTTTAGACTAAATATTTTGTGATCCAGAACAATAAGAGTTTTTCAGCATTCTGGAAATACTGTAACCAGGTGTTGTTAAACATCTAAAAATGTGCTACGTGAGGCACATACTGAGGAACCATAAATCAGGAGCTAGACATAGTGTCTGTGTATGTGACTCTGGTTAGGGGATATACCCGACTGCGTGGCCACGGAGACGGTCTTAGTTTCCACGCCGGCCTTTTTAGGGACTGGCAGAGTGGAGCGAGTGGGGCTGACGCTGCTGGAACGTCCCTTCAGCAGCTTCTTCACGTCGTCCAGCTCCGTCCCTGCAGAACCACAGAGGCACAGATGTAATACTCCTCCATGTGTCACATAATAATAATAGCTTTTATTTGATAGATGTACTGGGATAAAGCTCTAACTGATTAAGTGGCGAAGGTGTGAGAAAGCAGTTTTCAGGGTGATACAATACAGATGCAGCATCCCAGTATGGGACATGTAGCAACAAAATATCTACTTTCAGTTTATTTGTCCTTTTTAATTTGTGTTAAATCACAATTACAGTAACTACACCCTGAGGTTATATAACCACACCCATCAGAGAACAAAGAAATCTGAGATCCAGTGAGTTGCACGTGTGATATGGACATTTCAAACCATCTGTTGGATGATATTAAAGCAGTTATTTTTATAATGTTCAATTCATGTTCAATACCTAAAAGTGAAGAGATAGTGGATGCATAAAGTAATCACCTTCATTTACTTTAGTTTATTGTTAGTGCTGACCTTTTTAAAGTTGATATACTTGCACTGACTGTTTGTGTCTAAATCTGTACAAAGAAATTTTGCATCCATCCATCAACTGACTGAAATGAAAAAATAAAATCCTAAGAAAGTCTTCCAGATCCTGTGTCTGAATGAGCAGCCCGCCTTATGATCTATGACTCAATGCCACCACAATGGAAGTCAGAAAATCATCTTCATTTTAATTATTTATAGTTTCATTTTTGTGTTTCACCACAGTTAAAGTACAAAAACTTCCTCCACCACTGCTGACAGTACAAAAAAAATGCAACATGGCAAACTGAGCCCCAGTTGAGGTGGGGTTATGGTGGCACTGGATGACTAACCGCTCAAAAATGTGGATTAAATAACAGCAGTTATACAATTAAATCAGCAGGGGGAGCAATCAGCATCTGTAAAAGTCTTGACTCTCCATTGTTCCTGCTCCAAAACGTGAGGCACTGAATACAGTGACTCATGTGTGCCATTGTTGCTACCGCAGTTCAGCCCCTCAACGTTTTTTTTTTCTTTTTTTCTTTCCCCCTCACGTGAACAAACCACAATGCAAACAAACCTGTGAGTCTCACTGTTTGAATCTCACCCTTTTCTCTGACTCATGTGTAGCCTACCCTCTGTCTGGGGAGCTGCACATGTGTTACTAATTGAGATTTCATGGACATTAACATACATGTGAGAAATGGGAGAGAAGGAATGTCCCATGTATGATATGGGGAACACTCTCACACTACTCCAATGTGACCCTGCAGCAGAAAGCTGCCACTACCAAGTGGTTCTTTGAATGAAAACTCTCAAATAAAGATGCTTTGTTGCTTTCTGAGGAATTGCATAATGGACAGCGGATGAATCTAAGTGGTCTTACATCTGCAGGGAGTGGGAGAGGCACTTTGTAATCTGGCTCTGATCTCGCTCTCTGGAAAAGAAAGGCAGAACACACAATGGACAAAAGAAATCCTGATTTAATAAAAATTTAAGACAGTTTGGAGTCAGATGGTGCAGAAATAATGAGGAGAAGGAGTGGCAGAAACTTTTATTGAATACCTCTGCTCTCGCTCCTCCCTCTTGTGGCGCTGGAGCCTGAAAAAGAAAAGGAAAAGGGGGGAAAAAAAGGAAAAATAAAAACACATCTTGAGGATAAAGCTGGAAAAACACAATGCAACCATGAAGTATGTCAATCTATACAGCTGTTGCTCGTACTTACAGTAGTTTCCATAATCTTTGCGGGCAAATTCTGGGGAGGAATTGGCACTAGAACTTCCTACAAGACAAAACACAATAGTTTAGCAGAAATATAAACAGCACCCTTGTGCACCATGGTTTCCTTCGCTTTATTAAGCTCCCCCCCTGTTTGATGCCAACTATTCTGCCTGTGTTATTAACAGGATCTCACCGTCATAACCCGCCGAGCGGCTCGATATGTTCTTCCTCTCCCGGAAAGCTGGCGACAGGCCTCCTGATGAGCCAGCAGTCTGCGTTCTCCTGGCACCACCCGACGAGCTGGACCTGACCTTTGACACCGAGCTCACGAAATAACTGCCCCCGCCTAATCCTCCTCCTCCGCCGCCGCCGCCGCCTCCTCCTCCTCCTCCTCCTCCTCCTCCTCCACCTCCACTTCCGTACCCCTCACCGTCTATTAAGCTCTCCCTTCCATCGCCTCCCCCCGAGGAGTCTCCTAGGTAAACTCCTGAGGAGGAGCTGTAGCTGCTGGTGTTCACACCTACAGAGGCTGGAGGGATGATACATGCAAGTTAATTTTAGGATTTCCAGCAGCATGACTAGTATAAACAGGAATACGCCTGAGTCACATGAAAATCCCCTGGATGCAATAGTCTGATGTAGATTTAAAAAAAGTAAAAGTACTTTCACTCAAGCACAAAGTTAGATACAGAGTGTTTTGTGAAGTAGTTAGGTAAAAGCACCAATTCCATGATGTAAATATACTTTGCTACAAGCAAAAGTCCCGTACTTGAAGTATCCAAAATAAAAGTTAATGGCCCCTATGACCTCTGAAAACAGGTGCATTATTATGTCAGCAGGTATGTTACTACTGTAGCTGCTTTAATTGTTTTTTGGTGAAACATTTGTCCATGTGAACAGTTACTTACATGAAACCATGTGAGCAGTTAATAGCTGTTCACATCTAAAATTACTCACACTGTTTTTTTTTTCAGGAGTTTTATGAGCTTATAATATATTTTATGAAGTCTAGTCTTAATTTTGAAAGGTAGCTCACACCAATGTTGTGGAGTGAAAGGAACGTCAAGTCAGTAAATAACTACAGTACTCAGGTAAATGTAGCCAGTTACTTTCCACCGCTGTTATTTCATGCTACTGTATAGTTCTACTTTATAATATCTACAACTATATTTATTTCAAACCAAACATATACTTGTCGTAAGGCTTATGCTAGGGAGTTCATGTGAAGATCTTCATATTTTAGTATTGATTATAGCCTGGAGACACTGTCTGAGACAGGTATTTATGTTTAATTAGTTGTGTCAGATTTTTTAAACCGTTGTTGATTTACTGAGGGATTCTTGTTGGTTTATTATTGGAAA
Source organism: Trachurus trachurus (assembly GCF_905171665.1). Classification (NCBI taxonomy): domain Eukaryota; kingdom Metazoa; phylum Chordata; class Actinopteri; order Carangiformes; family Carangidae; genus Trachurus; species Trachurus trachurus. The sequence continues at coordinate 14,148,963 of NC_139906.1, forward strand.
CTTTACTCTCCATAAACAGTATGATGGATTGGCTGCTTAACTCTTGACAAGTTTCATGTTTGCCTGTTGGCCAACCTGCTGCGCACTGACTACAGGACTTTTATCTACTCCAGAGCTACACTCACAGTTTACTGGAATTCATTACCTGGATGTGAACCAACTCAATGCCGTATATATATTATAATCTGTAACGACACAGTAAAACTAAGAACATTCAGACTAACGTTGCATTTCAGTTCCTTCTAATGGGAAATTACAGAAGGATATTAGTTGTGGTGCAGTGAGTATCCAGATCAATGAAAATACTCCATTAAGAGTAAAATCCTGCCTTAGTAAGTGATATAAAACTATTACTCACACATCAACGTGTTGGCAGCATTCAATTCTAGCTATTTCTTTTGTAACTTCAGTAAGACTACAATTCATGCAGGTTTTCATTGTGGATGATTTGGCTGCGTGTTTTTTTGCTCAGTCCATGGACATGATGAAATAGTGAGTTGTAGTATAAAGTGCATAGTTGTAGTGAGAGTTGCACATCAGAGCTCAAAGAGACACCTTTAAATGTTCTGTTCAAACTGCAACGTTACCCAATTTACTGTCTTTTCATACATTTTTTGCCTGAAAAATTACTGAAACGAAAACTTATATTAACAATTTCGGAATCAATTTCTATACATATTGTGAGTTATTAGTGTTTTGGTAGAGTAGAACAGACCAGAAAGTCTAATTAGTGCTAATTAAGTAAATGAACACACCTTTTGGGTTTATGCACGGTTCTTGAATAAATGTATTTTGTTAGAGCTGCAAAGTAAACTAGCTTCATCTTGACCAACTACAATCATAACAGTGTAACATCAAGTAACACTGACATGGTCCATTTTATGTATTGAAGAGCTGTACTTTAGATTCTCCAGTAACATTTGGCTCATTGTGCAATTTTACCTGAATGAAAGACTTTTACGTGGCAGCTTTTAAAAACTGAGGGGAAACAAACCCAGATATCTAAAGTAGTTTAAGTTTCTTTCTAAAAATGTAAAATGTAATGCTCAGCATCTTAAAAATCTTGTCTGAAGACAAAGACACAACTTCCTGATTTTGGCGGAAATTTGCTCTCACATGAAGAGAAATAGCTTCCACCGCTGTTCTGGGTTAAGACATTCTTCTCCAGGCCCAGCCCTCCAGCACCGCTGGACATATTCCTGTGATTTGATCCGCTGGTTCCCTCTAGCAACGAGAAGACACACAGCAAAACAAGGAGAAGCTGTTACTCATCGGGCACTTCCTTCAGGGGCCCTCGGCTATAATTACTGTATTATGATTTTAGTTTACTGTCAATAATTAAAGGAGCATGACTGGAGGAAAGAAGCACTCACTTGGTGGTAGAGAAGTCAGCCTGGTCGTTGTGGTTACAGTTTCTGTCACTACTGATGAAAAGACAGAAGGTTATCACTCTGTACAAACTGAGCAGTCTGCGCTTTACTCTTGCGTGTCAATCAAACTCCTGTATGTTAATCCTGGTTGGCAGGTGCTGACTGGTGTTGAGTGACTGACATGGCGATGAGTTTTACACTTTCAGAGCGGAACTAATGTGACTGTGATTGATAGATACTGTTATAATGATAATGATTTCAGTTATAAGTCATTAATGGGAAACCCCTGTGTTAGGCTGGTTTTCCTCCTCCAGCAGCTTTGTCTTTGTAGCGCTTCAGATCGTCTGGCAAGACCTTACAATTACCTGTTAACCACTTATTAAACTTTATTATGTACAGACGTGATGGATTAGTATTATTTGAATTAAAAGAAACCTGTAATTAACAACATTTCATGATGACTAATTACAGTACACACTGAGACACTCAGTGAAAACACTAAGTTCCCTTATTTAGCATTTAAAAGCAGCATACAAACATTAAATAAATGGTCTGAAACAATTATAATGAAGCTGTAAGATGATCTAAGTCTTTTGAAAAGCCTGTGAGTGGAGACTGGTGTAAACCAGTCACAATAATATAAAACGGGTCTTCGGAGGAGACATTATTAAATGCTGCACATTCATCTGTGAACAGATACATATATAGAGACTTTTAATGCACTTAATCAATATATGCATTGTTTAGGGTCCCTGGATGATTGATTTCACAGCTTTGTAGTCTAAAAGTTGTTCTTATCAGTGGCTTATAACTGATTAATATGATGTTAGTAAATGTTTTGTTAATAACAGATGTTTTTTATCCAAATTTAATTTATATTAAATTTCTCCTTGCTGAGTCCAATCATGTTGCTTCAGTCTGTCAAATTTGAGGAAAAAATGAATGACGTCAATTATTAAAACCATCAAGTATGTCTGACTTGTCGGCCTTCTCTGGGGTGTTGCAGTTTTGATTCTTCTGAGATCAAGTCTGCAGTTTCCCAGAGCTTTCAGTCAGATTTGAAGGCTTTCATCCGCAGACAGACTTTGTTCAGTTGTCATAGAGACGGTTAAGTAGTTATCATGAAACTGAAATGTGGAACAACGCCTAAACCTCCACGAACGCTCAAGGAGACTTTCAGTAAATGGCTCTTTGCGGCAAGATTTTTTTTGTTGTGCGACTGTTGCTAAGGACAATAAGGAACTTTAAGATCAACTTGTTTTTTTATTTTCCCTTTTTTTTTGGAAATAACCCTTGACATTTGTGTTGTTGAACTCAAGCCTCTCCAAATCTCTTCCTCCTCCTCCTCCTCCTCCTCCTCCTCCTCCTCCCCCTCCTCTCATCTCCTTGATTGAACACATTGTGAAATATTAACATACTGCACACTTTGTGTAAATCTGGTCATTAATCGTGAAGTGGAGACAGATGATTAAGACTTATTTCATTGCTCTCCCACCACTAACGGACGTCTTATCCTGCTGAACTTCAGTTATAGATCATGTAAATTCCTTTTCAATTTCATTCTGCCTCAACGCTCCTGTCCTCCACCTCCTCCTTCCTTTTAGGGACTTCTGTCTGTTGCAGGGCCAAGGCTGAACACTAACAGTGATCATGCTTTGGCTGCCGTTACTCTGAGACTTTGGAGGAGGGAAAGAAAAGCCATAACAGTACATAAAAAGCATCTTAAAACTTTTGTTTGTGCCTAAGCCACATTATCTTGTCTCTCTCTGTGTCTCTTCACTCTTGCTTTTCTCTTTTCTGTAAAGCACTTTGTAAGCGCTGTGTTGAAAGGTGCTACGTAAATAAATCTGACTCACTTTCTTTAAGTATAAAACAAGAGGACAGGACAGCTGATTATATGTTTCTCTCAGTTTGCATCAAACATGTAATCAAGGCGTTCCTTGACCTCTCCATCCTTCTACGTGTCAAAAGTCGTTAGGCCCAGATGAGCCGTCTGTTTATATTCAGTTATGACTGCAGGAGGAAAATCTGGAGGATGACTTACTCCCAGAGAAATGAGACCCCGCACAAGTGACGGCATGCCATGATGTTAGTGATAGGAAGCCCCCAAGAAAGAGAGACAGAGACAAGCGTCACCAGAAAAAAGGATGTAATGGAATCTGAAACTGCTTGTGGTCTTTAAACACAGATTTCCTCTGCACCAGTCTGCCATTAACCTTTCAAATGAGAAATCATAGTTTTGAATCTTTTGCCACAATGAGGTCTGCGGATGTGAGATGTTATTTCTGGAAAAGAAATAACCATAAATGAAAATCATCTCCATGATCTGCAGCTAAAAGTGGCAAAGGTCTGGTGAATTGGGTGAACCTGCCCTTTAATCTGTGCTTTGTTATTGTGAGAATTAAAACCTCATGAATAAATTCAGAAATCTCACCCCTCTCTCCTCCTGACAAGCCTCCAGAGAAGTCCATCTGTCCTGTTAACTCGTCCATCCCATCTTATCTGCTGAGACGATGACACAGTGTTTACCATGGTCGTTCATATACACTGTGCCAACTGCTGTTAAAAGTCTGTTTATTATTATTTGGCTTGTGGTTAAACGGCATTTTAACAAACACTGGATGGGAAAAGGGCAAAAATGTCAGAGGTGATGTTGAGAATGGTTCAGGGTTGATGACCAAACCGCTTTCATCTGATGTTTACTGCATCAATTTGAAGTCTGATTCCACTGGAGATGGAAAAATACCACCACATTAGTCTCATGGCTTTGAAAAACCACAATCTAATAGTAGATTAGCAGAACAACCTGCTACTGATGATCTTGATTAAGACACAAAATCTGCGGCGGGCCCGATCACAAAATCTGTATTTATTTCTAGACCCATTAAAAATCTCATGTGAACAGTCAATAAACAAAGCCTTCTGTAACCATACAGAGTCGTCTATACTGTAGATCCCAATAGAATTTGTATTTACTTTGAGTCTTTGAAAACCAAACCAACAAAAGAACAAAAGGCGCTAGTGAATCAGTGCACAGCTCTGAAAGACCATCCACTCACCACACCCTGCCAGCCAAGGACATTTAACTGCACATGCTTCATGTAGCCTACTGCACATTTAAGTCCACTTTTTTTTAAACAAAATAAACTCGGTAAAAAAAAAATACTATAAACACTCTGAGAGATTACATTTTCCCTCTTTACTTTTATCCTAAGATGCTGAAATCATATTTTCCAAAGTGAAATGATTAAAGTTTTTTTGTTCCTTCATATGAATCCACTGCTGGCCCACACAAAGCTCACTGTTCAGAGCCTGTAACTGATCTTCACAGCAATGTCTCACAAAGTAGCTGATGCTAAAAGCTAGGCCTAGTCCTTGAATATATTTAGAGAGATGGAAATAGCACAGCAAAAATACCTGTAAAACTATCCTGAGATCCTTGTAACAGACTATAGATAACACAGGAAGAAAAATGATCCCAAAAGAAAAAGAAAACCAACCCTGAGTGGGTTAAGCAGTTGTCTGCTTGCAATGTTTTAAAGGGATTGTCCACAGTATAGTGGACTTTGCGCAATTCCATCCTATTAAGCCAACAAATGCGCAGAGCTTTGACAGCCCATCACCAAACTCCCAGTGCGCAGTTGTTAGTGCTGAGATGCAGCAGCCAAGTGGAGAAGAAACACCAGCCACATCCAGCATAAACAACTTTACAGATAGATAAATAAATAAAGTTTCCATGCAGGTTAAAGTTAAAAAGTATTTTAAAAAAAAGAGGAGAAAAAAACGTCATACCTTCAGCCAGCTCGGACAGCAATCAAGCAAATCCACTCAGGAGCCACGGAGTGTGATCAAGTCCACGGGGAGGGAATCACGCGTTTAAGAGGACGCGCCGTGGTGGGATGTTCTTCTTAAAGTCCTCGGTCCTTTTGTGTCTTTTCGCTTCAACTTTCCCAGGCAAGTCAAAACAGAGGGATTTGGGCACAGGTCCCAGCCGCGCCCATTAGCGCTGGAGCTTGGCAGGGCAGGTGTAGCAGACAGCACGAAACGCTGGATTTGAAAAAGAGAAGAAGAAAGAAAAGAATACAAAAAAAAAAAACAGCGCCTGAGGGAACCAATTATCTTGACAGAGACAGATAGTCGACTGTGTAAAAGTAAAGTGATGAACTCCACCTCTTGCTCCTCCTGCTGCTGCTCCTACTGCTGCTGCTGCTGCTGCACCACTTTTCCAAACTGGCAAACTTTTGGAAGGAGGTGGGAAAGGAGTGTTTTGGAGGGTGGGGGGTGGGATTGTTTCTTTATGTTCCAAGTTTTTCTTTCTTTCTTTTTTTTGTGTGGGTGTGGGGGGTGGGGTGGGGGGGTTGTAGGAGTGAAACCATCTCTGGTTCTGCTGATCTATTGTGTGCAGTAAATCCATCCTGCTGCAGCTGGAGCACATCTGGTGCACACATTGGAAATAGAAACGGAACATTTTGCCTATATGGTTTCAGCCAGGGTGTTATTACATAACCAAACAGCACTTTTCTGCTGCACATACAGCAGCATGCACTTGACAAAGTAACTTAAACTTGACTGTGATCTGTGCACAAAAAGGCTGCGCAGCATGTTTGTGCAGCTGTTGAAGGACCCCTCTCTGTTTTTCTTGTGTACTCATGAGATAAGGAATTTTAATTATGATAACAAGATGCAGAATCACGAGTGTACTCCCATTCCAGAGAATGTGAGAGCTGTTTTTAACTGGATGATCATAATAAAAAGCTCCCCATCCCTTCATTTGAATTTCTGCAATTTTGAGCAAAATTAGATGCTTTATTTCTCCACTAGCAGCCGCAAGCGTCAGTAGGATCCCTTGCCCCACCACACCCTGTGTAGACATCCACCCACCATGCATGACTCACAGCGAGCATGACTCCAATCTGCCCAAATGATGGAAAACAAATCGCCCCAAGGACAGTGTAACAGAGGAGGAGTTGCTGCAGCTCACATCTCTGTGCAAGATTGAATGATGCCAAACCTAACGGAAAAAGGGGGCTGGTTCAGAATATCACATTCTGGCAGGATGAAAAAAACAAAATGTGGAGTTAACTGGCTTGTGCAGCCACTTTGGATAAAACGTGTCTGCGTGTGTGTGTGTGTTTTCAGTTTTCCAGATAAGGGGTCAGTGTTTCTCTGGAGCAAAGAGAGCTGCAGATTCAAGGGTGACCAAATTAGGTGTAGAGCAAGTTAAAACTGGGAGCATTACATAGCAAAGAGCTGAACCATTCGAGGGCTGTCATGTTAATGTGACATTTACACACTGATGAATCACTGTAAAAGTGAATCTTGACAGTTAAGTGTTGTAAAGAAAACACGAGGCAGACCACCCAGCTGATGGAGTAGATAGGTTAGATAGGTGTTTTTCCTCATAACATACAGCTTTATCTCCTACCAGGCAGCATTTAGTCATCATTAACTAAGGATTATTTATAGGAACCCCCCTCAGAGTGGCTTGACTATGAACAGTTGCGTTTGGAATCTTGACATTTTCACAATGAAAAGCAGAGGTTTGCCTTTTCGCGGATGTCACGCTTTGTTCTTGGTTAAGCTGCTAAACCTCTAAAATCTCTTCTCAGAAAGAGAAAATAAATTCCAGGAGGGCACATAGGAGGGGCAGAGTCAGACCTCACCGGTATTGGAGTATTTATTTACCTGGATACTTGGCTTTTCAGCGATGGAAGGTGATAAAGGTAAATTTTGAAAGGGAGAGAAAAATGTATTTTTTTTAATATTCTCTCAGTTGTTGTGTTCAAATCAAATCAAATCAAATCAACTTTATTTGTCCCGCAAGGGAAATTTGTCTTGAGTAAGTAGCGCCGTAAGAAACAACTGCCTTGTACATACAATACATACATACACACCAGAATAAACAACAGTAACGATGGCAAACATACACCAAGAAAAGAGAAAGAAAGAAAGTGTTCCTGTCTAAATATTCACTGGAGTGCACAGTGATGTGATTTTTCATGAGCTATCAGCTCACCTGGATCATTATCCACCTTCATCCTCCATCCTTCCATCCATCACATATCCATCTAGAGTTGTGAAAAGGGGCTGGAGCCAGTCCCAGATGACTTTGGGCGAAGGCGGGTTACACCCTGGACCTTTTCAAAATTATTTCACAAGAAAAAAACGTCAAACATTCTTTGTCACAGCTTCTAGGACTTTCTGCTTTTCGCAAATAAATCTTTAGGTTTTTTATTTTCTCATTAACCCGTTAACTTTAATTCATGTCTATCAAATGTATTATTTCTGAAAGGGATGAACATTTTGAATTTAATAGTCATCACACAGTCATCATTTCATAATTATTTCACTCGTTGACCCTGAACGAAAACACATCAGACATGATGTGCAATGGCAGTGCAGTCATCCAACAAGCACAACAATCAGTGGGCCATGGGTCAAAAGGCTATTTCCAGTTATTTCCTCATTCAAAGTCCTGTTTTACATGGTCAAATGTCACTAGAAAACACTCAGACTTAAATAATATAAGTTGTATATGTTTGCTTCAGTTTCTGCGACTTTGTATTACACAACACCACAAAATAACAGCTGTGAAAAAACATGAACTGAGACAGGTTCTAGGTAACATCTGGCTACGTCTTATACTGTAGGTGGGCCCTGTATCAGAAAAAGAAAGGAAGAAAAGATTGTAGTCTTTGTTTTGCTGTCATTTTGAAACCATGTTATGTAAACCTGAAAGATAAGGAAGTGCATGCAGACTAGACTGTTACCACATAAAAGAGGCCTCTCCGACATAGAGACAGCAGATAACAGAACTGGAAATCAAAATAACCTCCTATCACAAGACACTCTCACTCACAAAATCAAGTGATACTGTACCACTGCAGTCAACCACATCTCAACCAGGCCTCTCCCTCACAACTACTACACAATTACATGAGATTATAGGAGGTAAGAGGTAGGAGGTCTTTCACCTCCTACCAGGCCATTTCCTAAATAAGAATTCTTTCTTAGCAATGTTTTGCCTGGTTAAATAAAGGTCAATGAATGATGAATGAATGAATTAACAAATTACATCAAAGGGTGTAATAGCGTCTAACTGCTGAGCCATACTGTGAGCTATAGCCTATGCATGATTAGAGTAATATGGAGCCTGCACATGGCATGACCTGAGGCTGTATAAGCATCCAACATCTATTTAATGCATTTAATGACACCTGGCGCCCTCATCCACAGTCTCACGTAAAGATTCAATAAATCCAAACCATCATATTTCTAAAGCTGGGAGGCAAGCACAGCAGTTCAAGTATTTTAAAGTTGTAAAACAAAAAACACACATAGTAATTATCTTCAACTCTCAGCCCTGTAAGATTCATCTATGTAAAAAATAAAAATCCCCAGTTTCCAAGGTGTGTTATAACAGACTGCCAAATACTGGTGTTCAAGCCTAGACAGGATTTACACCTTTCTCCTCGCAGCTACAAAAAGAAACAGTTTAAAAAAACACAAAAAAACGAGTCAGGTATCGGCCCAAGTCTCACAATAATCTTAAACTAACAATGAACACATCACTCACTAGGAGTCCTTCAAGAGAGATGAATCAGCTCTCAGTGAATCACATTATGACTTGACCTTAGCAACAAGGGGAGTAACCAAGTAACACTGTTTCAACACTGGACGTGTTCAAAAGCCCACAAAAAAATCACTTGTACTTGTTTACCCCCTTCTGAGTGAAACGGCACAGATGGATAAGTGTCCCATCAGAACAATCTTTGAAAAACACTCTTGCCTTAGAAACAGCTTTAGGCCTATTTTAGTACAAGTTATAGTGTAATAACCTAATTATTTGCTTCTAAACAGAAATAAATCAGAGGACTGTAATGACTGGTTTGTGTTTAAGTTATGATAGCTAAATAACATAGGCTATGTGGTTTTAAACCTGTGGTTTTGTGCTGTAACCGTATCGAACTTATACAACTACACTTCCCAAGATTCTCTGCGGCGACGCGTCACTTAATTCTGTCCAATCGCTGACTTTGGAGGTAAAAATACGGAAAAACAGAAACACCTCGTATCATATGAAGTTTTATGTTTTTGACAGCGCTTTTGAGAAAAAAAGAAAAAGAAAAAAGTATTGGCTGCTCACAAGTTACGGCGACTTTCGTACATTCCGCGTTGGTTTTTCGGAAGGTGAGGTGTTTGTTGAGAAGTTATGTGGCTACGACTCGATATGAAGCGAACTCGGCTGATGAAGTAACGTAAAAATTCACCGATGGAGATCACCCCAAAAGCAGCTAAAGTACAACCAGTGTACTCTTCGCCTTGTCATTCGGTGGAGTCGAGCCCCTGTGAATACAAAGAGGAGAAAGTAAGTGAAGCATCTGCTTTCTTGAATAAACCTTTCACGTACCGTGACCTGGAAGTTGATATCAGGGTCTTGAACTTCATGTACCTGTCCACTGACCCCTCAGCCCGTGGGTCAGTACCACATTGGCCTATTCACTAATCCAGGGCTCCAGGTTACATTGATTGTTTGCCTTATTGTTGGTTGACTGGCATTTTTTTTTTTTTTTTAAGTGTGTACTATAGATACGTTGACTCTAACTTTATGCATGATGTTTGTACATACTCTCACATCCATTATCGTCTGTTTGTGGATTGTGTGTCCTGTATTTCATCACTGTCGTTTCCACAGCCTCTTCAAAAGCTGAGTTCCTCGCTGAAGGAGAGGCTGAAGAGAACAAGACGCTCCTTCACCTCACCCTTATCTGTGGCCAAACGCCTTTGTGTTGACGACTTGGAGGAGGGTGGCCGACAAGTTTCAGCAGATTCCCAGGAGACCGTTAATAATCCTCCACTTATCACTGACGATGTTGATGTAAATAGGAATGACACGGGGTCAGGGAGCGAAAGGTTTTCTGGACCCGTTCCCGAACCAACACATCTGCCTCTAAAAGACTCAGACCAACTGAGGAAGGAGGTTAAAGACAAGACGGAGATCCTGCGCAGGCTGAAGATGGTTAAAATGTACCGAAGCAAGGTACAGTATCAGCTCCCTTTAAATTGCCTGGGAGGTTCCTAACATAAACACCGTGGCATTTATTCTGTTAAACAGGGCGGATGTAATCATTGTATATGTATTTCTCTTCCCCTAGAATGATTTAACACAGCTCCAAACCTTGATTGACAAGTGGAGGAGTTCAGCTCAGGCTGCGCTGTACGAGCTCCAGTCAGACGTCCAGGTGGAGGGAGGAAAGGCCGGCCTGTCTGAGCTTATTGACCTCTTTGGCCTGGATGACGGCATCCTGCACTTTGACCGCACAGAGGGCGACTTCACTACCTAATGTTACGCTCTGAAACACACACAACAATTGAGTTAATTAACTGTTTTATTTGTTGCTGCTACAGTTTGTATTCACAGCTTTAATTGTTCATTTCTTGTTCAGTTTACTTGTTAAGAAAAGTGTAAATAAAACCCTGTTATGTGTCAAAAGAAAAACAAAAGGCTCTGCTCAGTGGTGTTTCAGCTGATGAACTGAAGGAAAGTTCTTCATCCTCAGACGCTCAAGTTCAGCCTCCAGGAAAGCCAATTCCTCCTCCTGTGCTCTGGCTAAGTCCTTTAAGTTCCTCTTCTGAATGATTTCCTGGTAGCGCTCCTCTCGCTTAGCTACCTCATTTTCCTCTGAGGCTAAAGAATGAAAAAGCCAAAATATCAACTGGGGATGCTCTAAAATCTCTGTTTTTTAATTAGCTGAAATTAACGTTTTATCACCTGTTGCTTCGTAGACGCGTGTCCTCTCTGTCACAGTCACCTGCACACTAGGTAGCTCCTGTTCTATAAATGTGCTCTTCTCAGCTTTCCTGGCCGCCTGCCTGTTCAGCTGTTCAATCTTTTTTATTCGGTGCTGCACACTCTGTTGATGAGTCTGGAAATGGAGCACAACATGCACATGAACTTGAAAGCTTTGACTGTAAAAGCTGATTGATGAGATCACGTTGTTACTTTTCTTTTACCTTTTCCTGGAAAGCTATGGTTTTTTCCAGAATGGAAACTTGCTTGGACACCCGGCTGTCTACATTTGTCTTGTTAAGATACTGAAAGAAAGAGGAACAGCTTTTGAAGTCAGAATTTAAAAAAAGAAAGAAATGGAGGGAGGGAGGGAGGGAGCAACAACATAATATGTCTGAACAGGGCTTTCTCTCAGGCCGCTCTAGACTAGCTCTTTTGATGAAAGATCCCACAACAATTGCAGAAAAAAAAGCTTAATTATAAAATGTTCAGGATCATTCAGGGTGGATTTGTTTGTTTTTAGGGCTTTTCTGGTTTCATGGTTTCAGGGGCATGAACAATTACAGGAAGCTGCGTGCCAGGCCACAGCAGACACTACCTGAGGAAACTGGCATGCAGACGTGGAAATGTTTTGTGTGTGCCATGCTCATCGACTTGATGAGAATAAACTGATGGATGAATCATTAGATTTTTATGTAATCTTAGATTGCTCAACCACAGGGTTCATGTTATTATTTATAAATCACAAAATCCCATGAAGGGGTTAATGTGCCGGGAGCAAAGTGTTTTCCTGTCAGGTTTTGTGGTCTGTACTTGCTTCTTCACACCTTCACACTCTAAAAGTGCAGCCAAATAAAAAACAGGGGCTCTTTTGTTTCAAAGAATTTTGACTCGGCTAAAAACAAAAAAGTCTTTACTTATTGGCTTTTAAGTTTTAAACGACGCAAGACGTGAGATTTTTGACTCAGTATTAAAGTTGTGTTGAGGTAAAAACAAAGACGGTCTTTACTTATTGGGTGGAGAGGGTGTGGAGCTTCTGTGAACAGGGTGTGTCTGATGAAAAAAAGAAAAAGAAGCTCATCCATCTGTTCTTGCGGATGGTAACAATTTTCCGCCTGCAAAACGTGTCAAGCTGCCAAAGCCAAAATACCTGCCTTGATATCACTGACTGAGGTTTGGCCAGAAATGCTGACTGGATTAACGTTTCATTGCCATTCCAGGCAGATCTTGAGGTTTTTCAAAAACTTTTGACATGTAACTTCTATGTCATAATTATGTACGGGGTCAAATCTATTCACTATGCAGCTAGCATTGGTCTGTAGAGTAAAAGACGCTCTTGTCCCTGAGAAGAAGCTGAAGATACTCACGTCATGTTGCTCCTCAGTGAGACGTAACATCTGGATGTCCCTCATCTTGTTGTTCAGGTCCTCTATCTGCATCATCATCATCTTGTGCTCCCACTCCAGCTTGATGATGCCTTTACGGAAGTCTTTGCACTCCACCATGGAGGCTATCTTCTGCTCTCCATGCACCTGACCATAAAATAGTCTCATCATTTGACAGACACACATTCATATCCAGTATAACTGACCACCACTTGAAATTGGCCAATTTGGCAACTTTTATCAAAAAAACATGCCTTTATATGTATTTTTGCATATAGATCCATCATGATAATACAGAGTGCATCTTAATTCTCAAGAGTCTGTGTTTTGCAGTGAGGTAAGGCTGACCCTGATGGTTTGGTTGAGTTCCTCCACCACACTCCTGTGGAGAAGTACTGAGTCAGTGTAGTCAGCAGTCAGGCCCGTGATGGACACCTCCACCTGGCCCTGTTTGACCAGGAACTGGACCATCATGTCTGTCAGGAAACGGTTCTTCTCCTTATGTAGACTAGAAGGAAGCAGGAGAGCAAACAAAAACATGATAATAATAGAATAAGTAAGTGTCATTCTCTCAGATTATCCCAGCTTTTGTTTTACATAAGTAGAATGACAAATAAAAATGCTTATGTTTTAACTTACAACTATTTATGATCAGTATGAATTACAGCACAACAGTCACACCTTTCAAGTTCATCAGACACAGATTGAATTTCCTGTTGGGCAGCCTTATCGTCATCTCTCCTCTTCTGTAGGAACGCCTGCATCTCAGCAAGTGTCAAGGCTTTTAATTTTACCTGTGCAACAGTGAACCACAGATACAAACATGAATAAAATAACATAAATTATCACATAAATGATAAATCTACAACTGAAAAGCAATTGTTGATTAAAAAAATAATAAATAGGAAAGATCTATATATATATGTACATAAATGTATCTTATCTTATCATATCTTAAATGGTCGACAGTGTTCCTATGTTACCTTTTGCTCACTCTCTACTTTTGCTCTCCGGACAAGACAAAACCTCTCCCAGATGGCCACGTTCAAGCCCTCTGGTATATGTTCCGGAGCATCCAGCTCCTCCATGGCCTTGAGCATTTTGCCAAGTGCGTCGGGAGCCAGAGAACCGCACAGACGCTGCTCCTTTAACAGGCTGGAGCTGTTGTCAGTCTGAGTCCTCATCTTTTGAACCCTGAAAGCATTTAAGATTGTGATAAAAGTGCAGCTTTATCTGCAGGCCTTGTTTGCAATTTAATTGTACCGTAAGTATTACAAACCTGGGTCTACGTTTGAACAACTTATACAGCTGATCAACAACGTGGGATGGTACGTCAAAGAACTCCTTCCTGAATTCTTTGTCAAGAACCTTGGGAGACATGGATTATATTATTATATATTATGCATTATATCGAATCAAATCAAATCAAATTAACTTTATTTGTCCCGCACGGGAAATTTGTCTTGGGCAAGTGGCGTCGTAACAGCTGCTTTGTACATGCAATACATACACACACAACTACAACAGTAACAGTGGCAAACATATCCAAGAAAAGAGAGAGAAAGAAAGTGTGGAAAGTGCAATAAATAGTTTAAAATACTTATAATACAAGTTCAAATAAAAACATACTAAACTGTTCCCTCATACAGTAGCTATATTGCCTGGAGGGACAGGAAGTGATCGTGATAATGTTTCCCCACTATCCTCAATGCTGTAGTCACCATTCTTTGGAGTCTGGCCTGTGAGGGAGCCGAACCATGCTGCCATACCGTATCTTATGATACTGGCCAATACTGCATTATAGAATGTTAACATTATCTCGGTTCGGACCCCAAACAGCCACAGCCTTCTTAGAAAGAGGAGCCTCTGAGCTAATCTGTTACAGAGGAAATCCACATGTAAGTACTTGAATGAAGGAACCTGTTCAATAGTGCAGTTATCAATGATTACCTGGTCATGAACTGCAATTACCTTAGGGTTAAAGATAATTTCTTTTGTCTTGTTAGTGTTAAGCAAACCAAACCTAACCAAATAGTTCTTATCACACCAGGTTTTGAAGGTGGCTATCTCACTGAAATACACGGAGGGGCAGGTATTCACATCCAACAGACTTAAAATTATGGTGTCATCTGAGGATTTGATGATATGGTTGTTAGGGTGTGAACTCCTGCATTCATCGGTGTATAACGTGAAGAGGCCCGGGGAGCTGACACAGCCCTGAGGTACACCAGTGCTGCACTGCCTTGGGGCTGAGAGAGAGCTATTTACCCTGGCTTGTTGTGTCCTGTTCGTTAAGGATGAGTAAAACCATTTAATGATAAAACTGTCAACCCTCATGTCAATTAACTTCTGTATGATCAGGTGTGGCTGCACAGTGTTAAAAGCCGAGCTAAAGTCGGCAAATAAAACACGAGCATATGCTTTGGGGTCCTCCAAATGTTTGTTGATCAGATGGGTGACTGTAATGACTGCATCCTCAGTGCTCCGCCCCTGTCTATAAGCAAACTGTAGGGGGTCGAGACAACCAGCAACATCAGTTGATCCTGGTGATTTCCTTTTCCCAACTTTGCTAAAACCTTGGGAAAAGGAACTCACCAGGCCCTGATGGCCTTCCTGCCCTGTTAATTAAAAGAAAAATGGACAAGGAAATATCACGCACAGCATTTAACAACCTGAATTATATATATATATATATTTTAAGCTGACTCACTTTGTCCTCAGCTACGATGCCGTCATAGGTCTCGTGAAACAATTCTATTTCTTCCTCATGTTTCTTCACCTCCTCCTCAATTTCATCCTGTCAGAAAAATAACATGGTGTTAAAATGACAGCAACATGTTCGGGAAATAGAGATGTGCACTAATGAAGTTGAACAAATGAGAACACGTTAGCTCTTGAAAACCACGCCTAAACAATGGGAAGATGTTATAATAGAATTTGGAAGAACACCACAGTGCTTCACTCAGGTATCTCACGAATAACAGAATCTGAAGCTGGCGGTCATAAATTCCTTCAACATTACTGTGTTAAAGTCTCCTGACCTTGTATGCCAACGCCTTTTCAAGTTTGAGCTTGAGCTCCAGCTCTCGATTTCTCATCTCTTCTTCTATGATTACTGAATAAACAAGATAAGTGATCTTGAGCTCTTCCTGTAAAGTAAATGAAAAAAACATTAAACAGGTTTTTTTTTAAAGATGTCACATACACAAGATATGGTATCTCATGATTATCTTAAGGAGGAAACTGCTGCAAGAGGAGGGAACCCTGCATCCTGTGCAGGGAAAATGACGGAAAGGAACACTAAAGGAAGCAACTTTGATGTAGATGTTGTCACGTGTCTGTGTTATGGAGCTGTCCATGTGTCTCGTGCATGTTCTGCATGTACATGTGTTTTGGTTTACCTGGTGTATGGCCATTTCACATTTTAGTTTCTTCTCAAACAGTTTTGTCAGACTTTCATCAAACTTCATGGTCGCCTCTTTGGTGGACGCCTGCAGTTTTTTTATTTCAGTTTCCAGGAGCTGCGTTTTCAGAGTTCACAGATGATTAATATTGATCTGATCAGGATTGAATCATACTTCTGATTATACTAAAACATAAATGTAAATATAGCCAATACCTTTTTGTATTTCTCTTTTTCCTCATTCAGGTCTTTGGTTTTTTTCTCATACTCTTTGTAGAGTTTTTTCTCCTCCTCACTCCAGTGAATGTCAGGTTTGGTCAAAACAAACTCAGGCGGAGGTATTTCCTGTGGAGTAAATTGAAAAGAAACTATGTGCCCTTCATGCTGATTCATCTGACACTGCCTTGTAAAGAATTCAAGTTTTAAAAAACTAGGACATAATTTGCCTAATGAGAGAGAACCAGTGCTTTCCTCTGTTTTAGTTCATTTTAGCTGCAACAAGATGTAGTGTTTCGTGTACGTCCTGAGACATGACTGCAGGAGGTAAGCACAGACTTTTTTCCTGTTCTTTTATCTGTCTTTCTCTTCAAGACTTTCAAAAATGTTTTGTGTTTTGTTTTATCCCATATATCCCAGATATTCAGTTTACGGTATGGCAAAGAAAATCATTGACTCTTCACATCTGAGATGCTTGAACCAGAACATTTTCCACTTTTGCTTGACTGAACAACTAAAATGCTTAACTGATTATCTTTGATTATTATCTTTATCTAAAAAGAAAAAAGAAAAAAAAGAACTGGACACAGAAAACAGAGCTACCTGCAACCCCAATAAATTGTGCATTTCAAATTGTTTCTAAAAGGAACTGATCAAACAAATAAGTAGATAAAATATCACAAAAAAAACAAAGATGTCTACCATAATAAGCGTTATTTTATCTCGTATCAATCCATTAGAGTATTAATCCTTCATTAAAAATTGTAATATTTAATCCCACCATTTTCAAGATGTCTTCTTTTTTCAGTTCTAGCACTCCATCCATCATGTCATCCAGAGCCCTTCCTATCCAGTTATCCCCCTGAAAAAGACAGACAAAAACCTTTTTAGTATAATAGGACTGATTGTCTTGTTGTATACATTTACGAAATAAAACATTACATTATATTTTGGCAAATAACTGTAGTTAATAATCTTAGACGTAGACATCGTTCAAAGAGGTATTGGAGGAATTTAGCAACAAACAAGAGTTGGAAAACAAAAACACATTTATTGCGGCAGCAGACCTTGGCAGCCAGGCGTCTTTGCTCTTCCAACTTCTTCCTCTCCTCCTCCTCTTTCTGTTCTGGGGTGAGGTACTTTTCTGCTTTTATCTAGAGTGGGACAAATGTGCATTTCTCTCTGGTAAATTGTGAACATGCTTTCACTATTTCAACATGTTTGTTTTGTTTGTTAAACTTGATGTGGACTGTGTCAACAGGTTTAGATGTTTTATTAAGTTGAGTTCAGTAACCTCAGAGTCATCCACAGTGAGCAGCCTCTCTGGCCACTCTCTGATGGTCAGGCTGGATTCCCACAGCTTCTCCTTCATGTCCAGCTTCAGCATGAGCTCCCTGATGTGTCTGCTCCTGTCCCTCACACGGTTGAGCTCCTGCACCTTCTGCTTATGCAAGGCCTCAAATTCAGTGTTGAAAGCCGTCTTGATGCGATAAATCAGATCCTGCATTTGGGGTTAGGTGAAAAGAATATTATGTCTGAGCAGTCACTTCTCATAAATCACCTTTCTATGTGTTCTTCATTTCACTTTTTGTGTTTGTTTTAGGCACTGTTTTGGAAAAGTCACACACGTGCTGAAATGCATGTGTGAGACTTTTCCAAAACTTTTGGAACAGGTTCTCACCTGTAGGAGAAATATCTGGTTGATCCTCTGTTCTGTGGTTTGCAGGCTGAACTGATCATAGATATAAGGATTAGAATATCCTAACTGGGCGGAGAGGCTTCCCGTTACAGCCGCAGCACTCATGTGGTCTTCCTCCCCCTGCTCTTCCTCCTTCTCACTGGTCGTGTTGGGACTTTTCTTTAGGCTGCTCTGCTGAAAATGTGGAGATAAATACTTTGAATGAGAGGCCTGAGATAAATCTTGAGGCCTGAATCTGTGGCCATAAGATTATAAACTTCATCCCAAGAATACTGCAGGGAGGAGAATGATCATTAACACTTGCTTTTGGCCACACAGCCGTAAATCTAAAAAGATTTAAAGAACGCTGGTGGACTGGAACATATTCAAGCATTTAAAAAAAAAAGATACAGCAGTTAAAGGTCAAACGGAGGAGTGAGATTCCAAACATCACATTGTTTTCCAGCAGTAAACTCATCTGGATTGGCTTGTTTTGCCCTAAAATGTATTTCCAGAGAGTAAACAACCAGAATACTGAAGCATTCGCATTGTTGCAATCTTGAGAAAATGTAAAAATATTTCACATATTTCTCTCTTCTCTGTTGTGAGTACGCAAGCTGTGTTTCTGTTTCACATTAAACACACATGTCATCAAAGCCAGTCTAAATCATCATCATCTTTTGCTTTTCTGTGCAGTGTTAATTAGATTCCAAACCACAGATTGTTCAGGCCTGAGTGTTGCTTACGGTGCAGGCAGCCATTTCAAGTTCCCTGTTGTTCTGAACAGTGCGTAGTTCCTCCAGCTCTTTCTCTGTTCGCTTTTTCAGAGGGTAGTTCTGCACCTCATATTCAGTGTGAAACATCTGTGATAAGAGGTATTCAAAAACAGTTATGTATAGATTACAACATATTATAATCATTAATAATGTAACTCTATAAATACATGTTCTTGATCTTACCTTAATGGTCCTCGCCTTGACCTGCATTAAATCCCAGCACTCTCTCTTCAAGACATCACGGAGGTAACGTTTCCCTAAAATCTCCCACTCGATTTCTTCTCTCACCTAAAATGTGATCGCATCGAGAATTACTACAATACAAATAAAACAACATATAACTGCCTTTATGTTAGTCCGGTGCCTCACCCTGGTAACCTCCTGCTTCACCATGGCCTCTAGTCTCCTCTGCTCCTCTATATCCAGGTTGAACTCATGTTGTTTCAGACGTTCAATTTCTGGAACGTTCACATTTTCCTGCATCATTTTCTGGATCTGAAAATCAAAACAAAAATGGTAATTTGCACCGGTAATATACTGAGTACCTTAGCTACAATGTTGCTACAAATTGTAAATTGTTTGTTAAATTAATATGTATTTTTCATTATGGACACAATTTGTATATGCTAGAAACTAATAAAAATGGAAATGAAAATCTTCTATGGACAGTGATGATGATTTGAAATCCTTCTGATGGCTTCATGGGTTATACTGTATGTAAAGTATTTATTTATTCATATATCAGAATTCCATACGCAGAGTCATCATTTTAATAAATAGTTGTATTGTTTTTCTTGTATGTGTGGTTGTGTTTACTGTTTTCCTAAATATAATTACAGGGATAACTCTAATCAAATTAAGAAGCTCTTACCAAACACACTGTATTTAATCACATAGTATTTGTGCTTACATGCAATTGTGGGATGTTTTGTCAACAAGTTTTGTCTCTGTTGTGTCTTCTTATTCATAATAAAACTCACTTACAGTGTCACGTAATTCTTTGACGGTTTTCCTCAGGGTCTTCTTTGTTTCAGAATATTGCTCATTATCTTCTCTTATAACCTGTTTAATTGATACAGATTGAAAACAAGTGAGAGATTTTAAGTGACCTACGTCAAAGTAAAATACCAGGTAGTGTTAAACTGACCTAATGTCAACTTTGCAACACCCTCTCAAGCCACAGCAAGCACATACAGTACACCAGCATGACTTGCAAGCAAACCCCATTAATAATGATCAATTTGAAAAAAAATAATTATACTCCATTCAACAGTTCATCACTCAACATGACACAACTTGACTTAAAAAGATCTGAACAGAACATTTGAGTCAGAATAGAGAGCATGTTCGAGCATAAAGCTGGAAAAGGCTGGTTAAGTGTCCCTATCAGTATCCTACAGTATATGTGACTGTTAAGGTGTAAAACCCACAGCTCAAAGACTGCCACACCTATCAAGAAGCTTTGTCAGGTGGCAAAGTACTAAACACTTTTTCATTTGTGCTTATTTGCTTTGTAGCTCTCTGCCCATTACTAATTGGTTGATTTTCTTACGTTACAAATGACAATAAATCAGGCTGCTGTCTTGATATCGTACACAGGCGCAAAGATCAATTACATAATCCTCCATTTGCAACTTGTAGCAACACAAGGAGAGGTATCTAAACATAGTCAACAGTATCCACATGGTACATGACCACAAATATTATAGCATGTTAGTCACCAACCGCCTCATTCCTGCTTTCCAACCAGGTAAGGCGTGAAGACGGAGCCAGAGTCTCTGCTCCACCGCAAACCTACGAATGGTAAAGGCAGACCCACAGAAGAAGATACATAAAGTGTTGGTTCAGTATTGTGCAAGGCTTTTATATACAGTAAGCAAAAAATAATGGACATGATTGGTCATACCAGATTTACACCAGTGCTTTGAATAAGAACACAAATGTTGGTTCACATTTGATAGCTGATATATAAACCTTTTCAATAAACTATTTTTCCAGTTACACTCTTCATACCTCCTGGGATGCCTGACACTTTTTATCGATACTGCTGGGCAATCCTATTATTATTATAAATCTAATAAAGTGTTTTGTTTTTTTACAACAGTTTTAGAGAACCTGTGGTTTGATTTTCTGATCATTTTGGAGATTGTGGTTTGTGGTGTTGTTAAACAGTGTTGAATTATACTGTGGGAAGTTTCTATTACTTTTGCCATCATATTAAAAGCAATGAGGTAATGCTAAATTGACTGTACACCTATCACACTGGAATGCTGAACCATGAACATTATAACTTTCATACATTTATAATCTGTTTCTTTGTCTACTGTATCTATTTCTGGTCTCTTTTAACATAACGCTTTAGTTTTAAGTAGGTATACCTTAAAAGAACGTAATATCTTGCACAATTGCATTGTGCAGTTTGACATATTTAGTGTTTCAGTAGCCATAAAATGGCAATGCAGTTATTATTAGTACAAATGTACAGCTAAATCAGAATACAATAGATCATTATTTACCTCATTTCCCCCTGGTGTTTCAGAGCCAGCATATGGCCACTGGCTCCACTCAGGCAAGTCAATGAGGGCAGAGTTCTCCTTATTGAATATTTTCTTCAAGAAACGGGCCATAGATTGACTGTGCTGAGTCGCTTGGTTCTCTTCAAAGTCCACCACACCTTTAATTCTGTATGGAACCATGGAAAACATAGCATACACATAAAAGAAATAATATTCACGAAAATACCATGAACTTTCAATCACCTTACAGTAAGTGTAGAGGAGCCGAATAACCTTAAACAATAGGGTCAGCCATATTTCACATTTTTATTATCATTAAGACCTCTCATGAAATGTCTAAACATGAAATGTTTAATAGATTTCCACACCCTGTCTGTGCTACTTCGCCCAAAGCCCTTTTCTTCCCACTGAACGCATAAATCTTGAAACTTGAAAACTTTTAGATAAGTCACAAATACAACATATAAACAAATTGTATTTTCTAAAGAAGCAGAGCATGGACACAAACATCACATTATTTGCTGGGGACGTCACTTGCATGGTGTATATGGGAAGTACTCAAAATAAACTACAGTGCTTTTGTTGATCATAATACAGGAACATGTCTCCCAGTGTGACTCACTGATGTGTTTTTAATAGTTTTTGGACGACAATGGGCTTTATAACTAATCTTGTTTTGCTCTTTTTAATGGGAATTGTATTTGCCACTTGCCACTATAAAACACCAGACCTGCCTTTTAAATTTCCATATTATAAACAGTTTAAGCATCCAAAGGGTTTAATGCAGAGTGTACCATGAACAGGTATACAAAATAAACAATAAAAGAGTACGTGATTTTAGATAAGAGAAAAGTGATAAGAGTCAAGGAAGGAAAGGTAAAGATTTGTGGACTTCAAAATAAAAGTGTGCAGGAGCAAGCAGAGGAGGTAAATGTGGAATGTGAGTGGGATGTGATACAGTAGGGAGATTCTGCTGTAAAGTTTACAGGCCATGATCCCCCTGGACCCTTCGTTTCAGTTGTGTTTATTCATTAGTCCCTCAATGTCAGAAGTACATGAGGAAAAGTACTTTTTGATGTACACAATGTCTGCATTAGAATGAAGTCACTATTGTGAGCAACAGTTCCCTCTACTGTTCACAGCTGTGTATTATACTGTATAAGCATGGCAGGCTGTCGCTTTACCTGAGATCAGTGCACACAAGGGAGCCATCTTCAAAGCCAGTAGTGAGGAGTGTCTGACCGTCAGCGGAGAAGGTCAGACTACGAACTCCACCGAGACGGCATGAATGACACTGCAGCTTAATGTGTCGTTCCTGTAGGTGCAGCAACAGATAGTAATAACTACTACACACTGTGAAAAATATGATTCAAAGTGTTACATGAATAAGGTCTTACCATAGAAGTAGTTTCTCTAATGCATAGTAGGCCATCTCTGCCTACAGAGCCCAGCCATAACTGATGAGGAGACAGTACGAGGTAGCATGGGCCCAGTGGGTGACCCTTCACCTCCTGCTCTGGTGTGAGCTGGACCACCTGTTGACTAGGGAGACCATCTGTGTCCTGAGAAGAAGAGTTGAGAATAAATGTTTCGCATCTCTAGTTTAAACAGATGAGTAACACATAAACTAACATGGGCTACTGTTTATACGACAATCCTTGTTATAAATGTGTCAAAGATACTTTAGCGTGCCGATGATCATCAGATAATGGAGCATTAAGCAACAGCAAACCTGGGGAAGCTGAAATCGCTGAAGAGCTTTCCTTCTGTGGCAGTAAGCAATGACCTCACTGACTCCCAGAACACAGGACTTAAGTGGATGAGGCACTTCATAAGTGGACGCTTTGATGATGTGAGTAGACAGACGACCATGTCGGTCTACGCACTCAGGACCTGCAGGTTGGCAGAGATCAGAGAGACATCATAAATGCATTAAAAAGCAATTAAATATGTGATTATAAAGTGTAATTTCTGTTTGTTTGCCCATTAAAATACATTTGTCACATTTTTTGGTTTCATACGCTGTGTGTGGCCTCACAAGTGCCGCCACACCCAAGACTTTAACCTTTGTACTTTCCTCTTGAAATTTCACTGTCTCTTGGACTCTTTTGTTCAACATATGCTGCTGCATAAATAAAGGGTGTGTTTTTGTAAACCTCCTAATTGTTGTGATTTTCTATTAACAATATTCATGACAACATGTCTAAACATTTGGTCAATAATTCCCATTAAGCACTATTAATGGGTGATGCGAATGTCTCTGAACATGCCTCTTTCGAAACCTTGGAAAAGGGATGAGGACCACCTGTCTTACAACAACAAAAAGATAAGACAAGTGGAAGTCCGATAGGCTTACAAATTTATTTAACTTACGTAACTGTGTTACTGACTATGAATCACCATGTAAACCTCCCCTCAACTACATGAGACGATTCATCAGCCGCAAAATAAATTCTTATCTTATGCGTGTCTCCACATCTATCCTCCCATGTCTGCAGTGGACCTCGGTTGCCTGTCTGAATTCACTGACTTCTTTTAGGTCAGAATCAACATCTTATGACACATGCTGACTGACTTATCTCCAGCAGACTGTTTAGAGAGGTAATAAGGGTCACTGACCCTAATCTGTTCTCTCTCTGTCTGCAAAATACTTTTAAGATGGGTGACGCTCAACTACTACTGGAAAAAAAAACTACTTCTGAACAATTTCCAAAAAATATAAATTTGCTAAATCAGTGCTGTACCTTCAAGGTCCTTCACAGGCAGAGAGAGCAATGTGAGAAGATTTCCTTTATGGTTTTTGCCCTCATGTCCATTGCACAGTGCAAGAACTTTCACCCGTTCCCTGTCTCTGATGCACTGAGTGGAAAGTGACAAAATGGGTCCAGCAACAACTAGAAGAGAAAGTCAAATTAGAAAAGGATAACTGGGGAACTCGCTGTGTTCCATCTTTGAGTACCGGTATATAAAAACATATTTTAAAATATTCTAAGATGAAATAACCTTTTTCTTTGTGAACAGTATTTTGGTGTAAACAGAAGAGCAGAACATGTTCAAATGACCATTTACCTGTGTATCCTAGAACTGAAAACTTCTTTGACGGTTTTGTCTCAAGTACATAGATATGTGAATCGGAGGCACTGGTGAAGAGGTAGTGACCCTCTTGATCAAAACTGTAAAAGCAAATGCACATGTCACATACACACATACTATACACAAACATTTAGTATATGTGCACACAGTAAGAAAGCCTATAACCTATAGAGCCTATTTATTATTTTAATTTGCTTTCCTGGCCAGAAATGCAAGCACAGTTGTGTTCTCTGGGTTTTACTGGTTGAGATAACTCATGTCTGTATGATCAGTTACTTTGTCACATGACAACGTTAAACTGAGACTCTGTGGTATCACGGGGACAGAGGATACTTACACTAGTTGATTCACAGGAGTGTGGTAGAGCTGAACTTGGTGCACCAGGCGAGGTTGCTGCCCGTTCAAGTCAATGAAGAGGATATTTCCTGAAGCTGTTCCTACAGCTGCATATTGTGCAATAGGACAGCAAGCCAAAGTTGTCACCTAATGAAAAACAGATTATTCATTTACATCTGGTCTCATGCATTCAATTAAACGTCTACATGCTTACAGGAAATTTGCATTCATGTGACTCTACAGATGTGTTTTGAATGCTCATCTGTAATCAATCTAACCTCAGTTTGAAGAGACAGGGAACTGAGGCAAGTGCCATCTACAGACCACAGCTGCATTTCTCCAGAATCCCTCACTGACTGCAACCAGCATTAAAAAAAGAAAAAAGGTAATCACTCACTTCAGAGACATTGACCTGAAATACATATGCCATCACAGGATGCTATTCTTCAGCAACACAGATGTTTTACCACACAAATGTTCTTGTCAGTGTGTAACAAAGCTGCCGTCACAAAGTTTCCACTGAGGACATCCAGGGCCTTCACAACCTTGTCTGGGTGGGTTGGGTTCAACACAAAGATCTGCCCCTGAAGAACAACACGCCACGTTTTCAGCTTTAATTTTCAATGAATCTTTTCTCTCAAGTAATTATTTGATGGTATATCATAGTGGTACATTTGAGTACTTACTGTATCAGAAGATAGAAGTAATGTTTCATGGTCAGGGGAGAACATCACAGTTGTGGCAGGTCTTTCTGCCCGCCACGTTTGTGTGATGTCAATCTGAGTCCCTTTGATTTGCAGACAGTGCACCACACCATCCTGTAAAACATAAGTAAAGTACTTTAAAACTAGAGAGACTGAAAATTTCTCATGCGTAGAGTTTTAAATCCAGTTGACCGAAGAATAAATGTATTATTTATTTTCAAGTCCTGAAGGTGTCTCACAGTGTTTACCTTCCCTGCAGTGATCAAACCATTCTTGTTGATGGCTAAACCGTGGAAGCTGCTCTGCCCAAGTCCAGTCATGGCATAGGGAGCTAAACAAAAGTGAATAACAAATTAAATGTCAAATGTTGTCAAATAAAATTACATAACACATAAATGGAAGACTAGAAATACTCCCAGTCATTTGTTCAATATCTACCAAGCCCCAGAGTCCCACTGTGTGTTTGATTACTTGTGGGGTTGAAGAGGACTGAGACAGAGAGGCTCTCTGGGTCTATGGAGAGTAGAAATCCTTCAGCGCAGCCCACATAGAGCTCTGATGTGGTTGTCCAGCAGATGGCAGTAGGAGTCAGTCTAGGTTTGCTGCAGAGTTTAGTCTGTGTAAACACATGGTGCTGAGTAAGAGTTTACATTTTGTCTTTGTTTGTATACCTGATGGCACAATTGTTTTCAAATGGATTTATATATCTAAACTGCTGCTTCATGAAAACAAATACATTAATCTGAACAAGAGTGTATTTATACAGTTAGTATTGACATTTAAGTGACTGTGGGACAATACCACAATGCTTTCTGCCTCGTCTCCCCTGAGCCCTGCGATGGCTGATGGGGGCATCTCTGGACCAAAATATGGGAGCTTGTTGCTGATCATTTGGGAGGTGGGCACCAGTATCTCCGGAAAAGAACCATCAGCTGCAGGAAGCTCTATCACACTTAAACATAACAAATATGACATACCGTACATTAACTTAATATTGCTTGGCCCTGTAGATAAATGCAGGTAATGTAGTTTCAATTATTGTCACAGAAATATCAATATATCAATGTAGGTTTTGGCTACGCTGGTACTGCCAAGTCTGCTTTACCGTGGTTTTAGGAGATGAAGGCTGGCACTCTTCTCAATGTTCCAGACTGTGATGGATGTAGTGCCCAAAGCGCAAAGTTGGAGCCAATTGTGGGGGTTGAACACCAAAGAAATGACATCCTGCCCAGCTTGTGGTTGTGTACAAATTGGCTCAGCATTTTCCCAGTTCCTGCATCACACAATTACAGTAACAGAGGTCGGCCAACATAAACACAACTGCAAATATATATCATGCAGCATAAGATACAGTATTGCTTTCAGTGGCTCACCACACTGTTATGGTGTGGTCTGGAAGAGAGGAACAACAGCCCAAAAAAGGCCCACCATCACTTAACGTTAGTGATGTGTAGTCCAGTTGTCCAGTCCCTAAAGAAAGAATCAATATTTTTGAATTTGTGGTTGAGAAAATAAATAGAGGTCAGGAATGCAGGCAAACAAAAATAAGTAACTCAGCACAATCTTACTAGAAAATCACAGTCAAATTAAAGAATTAAACCTTACCTTTGAGTTCATTCTTCAACTGAAGCTGAGGGAAAATGTACACAAAAATAGATGGGGATAACTTTTGCTCAGAAAACGCAAAAATCCCACTGGTACCATTGGCCGTCAACGCACCAATGCCTCCACCAGGACCCTGAAGCACACTTTGCAATTTTGTCTCCAGGTTCAGGAAACATACATGACTCCCACTGGTGTAACATACTGTTTCATTGTCGACAAACGCGATACTCTTGTTTGTAAAACCTTGGGCCCACCTGGAGGGAGTGACACAAAAGCCATAACAGTTAATTACATACATCAGCTAGGTGGCTAATTAACCGCTACGACAAAGCACTAACGTTACATCAGATGTGTACACTACAACACTACACTACACACACTCATTGACAGTAAAAGAAGATAGGTGCATCTGCAGCGGCTACATACCTGATTTCTAAACGTCCAATATCGTCCATGTTGAGATAAAACTAAATCTTTATATTGTAAAAATCAAACTTTCCACGAGCTAAACAGACAAACAAACAAACAAACGGGAAGTCACTGTGTAACCGTGGCAACCACGAGAAAGCAATCTCTCACGCCATTGGCTGATGATTTATCCGGCACGCCCACACAGGAAGTAAATTGCAAATAAAATAATTCTGCCACAGGTTGCACGGCACTGCTGTTGGACAATTTGCTTGCTCTTCTGTCGTTTTAAGACTTTCTGCTTTCGTAGCCATACCAGGACTTTTTCTGTTTTTTCCACACTAACCTCATCCACCACCACCTGAAGTGCAAACATGTCTACTGAAAAGTGTTTCGCCAAAGGTAAGATACAGTAACTACTGTATTCTGCTAAACACAGCGAGGTTGAAGTAGCTTTTTGCTTGACAGTCACGGTAATTTAATTTGATCAAAGGAGGATCAAAGTTACATCTGCCTCATGCACCGCTTATTGTTGTATACGTGCGGGAGATCAGATCATAGTTATTGTCTTTATACCTTTTGTAAACTCGCATTCAAATATGTGACTTTTTTTTTTATTTGGTGAAAACGTTATAATCAGCTTTATTGATTCCTACCGGGACTTTAATGTAGTTACATAGGTACAGCTGTGTGCTTGTTACAGTAGATGTCTGTGTCTCAAGTTCACTTCATTTCCCACTGAATGCACAGTACATTAAAGCTACAGAAAGACGAAACGGACATGTTGCCAAATGTTTTTGTAGGGAACTGCACCGGTGTGTTTTCTTTTTTGCAATGTCATTGTGAGTGTGCATTATGACCGATGTGATTTTTTTTTTTTTTTTTGCAAAGTCATTGTCAGTTGGCATTATGTAATCTCTTCATCTCAGTTAACAATCAAAAAGACGCCCTTCCCACCACTGCTGTTTCTATTGGAAAACTGTCAATACCCAAAATGAAGCCAGCTTTCTAGTTTTCTGTTCCAGCCTTAATTCACTTCATTGCCTGTATACATGGGTCTACTTTACAACCACCAAGTTCAAGATTGTCTAGTTACTGAAATGTCATTAAATTTTGATAGTAACCTATTTTATATGTGTATACGGTACAGTACGTTTTAAAAAGAGCTATTTAGGTTTACATTGTTAATGTTTACTTCCAGGTCTTAATAGTTAAACACATAAATCAGTATGATCTCTCCCAGATTGTTATGAAAATTGCATTTTTTTTCTTATTTTAGGAAGTGCTGCACCTGGTCCGGTCCCCAAAGGCCACATCAGGGTTTACAGTATGAGATTCTGCCCCTTTGCCCAGAGAACCAGACTGGTGCTGAATGCCAAAGGAATCACGTAAAGAAACATTTCTTTATACTTTATTATTTCCACAGTTATAATTTCCATTACGTTCTCAACCATCGCTGTCATATTACTAACAACTTTACACCTCAAGGATGAGTTGATATACAAAGCTACCCCCCCACCTCTTTTATTTCTTCTATTTACATTATATAAGTCATATCCTTCAATCTGAAGTTCATCCAACTCATCATTCTTTATCCATGTTTCAGACACAGCAATTACAGTAAAGTTTTCTTTGAACTGTTTTAAGTAGTCTTTTATTTTGGGTAAGTTACAATTTAAACTTCTGCTGTTAAAGTGGATGATAGATAGGTTTCCCTTCATCATTATCTTATCCATAAATTGGTTCTCAGTGTAATAATCACATCTGTTGTTGTCGAGGATTGATAAATTGTGGTATGTGTCCCTATCTATGTTGTATATCTTATCATCTAAATCATCTACTAAGCTAGCACAAGTGTCCATGTTTTAGTGTAAGTATCATTACTGTATCAAACACAGTTAGAACTCTGGCAATGATACTCCCTGGTGACGTTTAAAAGCATAGCATGACTAATCCTTCACATTCCTGTGCTTTGTGCCTGCAACTGACATATGGAGAACCTGTTTTTGTCCCTCCCTTAGACACGACACCATCAACATCAACCTGAAAGATAAACCTGACTGGTACCTTGAGAAGAATCCCCTTGGTCTTGTCCCAACTCTGGAAACACCTGCTGGTGAGGTGATATACGAGTCTTCCATCACCTGCGAATACTTGGACGAAGTTTACACTGAGAAGAAGCTGTTTCCTTCCTCTCCTTATGCTAAAGCTCAGCAGAAGATGATGCTGGAGCATTTCTCCAAGGTATATTTTATCAAATCAAATTTTGTGTTACTGACACACACACACACACACACACACACACACACACACACACACACACACACACACACACACACACACACACACACACACACACACACACACACACACACACACACAAATCTTATTACTTCCACTGCTCTCTACAGGTTGTGCCATACTTTTACAAGATACCAGCAGGGAAGAATAATGGCGAAGATGTGTCAGGACTGGAGGCTGAACTGAAAGAGAAGTTTGTCAAATTAAATGAGGTAGGTTGTAAAGTCGAGTACTCTTGTGTCGGTACACTTTCAATAGAAACCAATGAGTGAGTACAATTGTAGTTGCCTTTTGAATTTTTATAAATGGTCAAAGATAATGACTTAAAGCAGAAGTAAGCGATCCGGTCGTTTTGGCTAATTTCCTGTCAGCTGATGGAGTTATCAGTCCCCGCCCTCGTCCCTACGTCACCACATTCACACGCAACCCTGGGCTGCACACATCCGGTCGTTTTGGCTAATGCTGCGTTCCAGGCAGGCTTTTGAAACCGTAAATTACAGCTTCAAGTCATGACTTACGACTTTGTAGCGTTTCAGGCAACCCACTCGTGTTTTTCCGACCTGTTTTACCTGTGAAAGTCACTATAACGGCCACTCGTAACTTCCGACCCGTGAACTCGTACCAGATCGAACTGGTACGACTTCACAGGTCGGAAAAACACGAGTTGCCTTGAACGCACCATAACGTCTTGTCAGCCGATGGAGTTAGCAGCCCCCGTCCTCGTCCCTACGTCACCACATTCAGGCGCATCCCTTGGCTGCACACACAGCCCTGCATGCCGTTCTCTCTCCTCATTGGATAAAACTTGTAGGATACAAGAAAAGTTTTCTCCTCAGAGCAGAGCAGAGTGACTGAGAGACCCGTGTTTCGGTCCAAACACTCTATGTAAGTGATTGCTGTCGGAAGATATAACTATTTAAGACTTATATTAAAGCAGAAGTAAGTGATATATTTGTGTTAATATAAGTCTTAAATAGTTATATCTTCCGACAGCAATCACTTACATAGAGTGTTTGGTCTGAAACACGGGTCTGTCAGTCACTCTGCTCTGCTCTCAGCCGAGGAGAAAACATTTATCGTATCCTACAGTTTTTATCCAATGAGGAGAGAGAACGGCATGCAGGGCTGTGTGTGCAGCCAAGGGACGCCGTGAATGTGGCGACGTAGGGACGAGGACTGTTATGGTGCGTTCAAGGAAACTCGTATTTTTCCGACCGTGAAGTGGTACCAGTTCGATCTGGTACGAGTTCACCGGTCGGAAGTTACGAGTGGCCGTTATAGTGACTTTCACAGGTAAAACAGGTCGGAAAAACACGAGTGGGTTGCCTGGAACGCTACAAAGTCGTAAGTTGTGACTTGAAGCTGTAATTTACGATTTCAAAAGCCTGCCTCGAACGCAGCATTAGCGAAAACGACCGGACCACTTACTTCTGCTTTAACACAAAAATATCGCTTACTTCTGCTTTAAGTGAGATTATCCATGTGTCTGTACCTTAGCAGAATCTTTTCTGACACTGGTTAATGTTTATTTTTCAGGACTTGGTGAACAAGAAGAAAAAGTTCTTCGGTGGCAATTCCATCAGCATGATTGACTACATGATATGGCCATTTTTTGAGAGGCTGGAGGTCTATGACCTGAAACAGTAAGTAATAATCTCTCGAGACATTGGAAAAATAAATATTTTATTTATGGAAGCATTTGAAAACACGGTAACCTTAGAGTGGAGCAAGAGGTACAAATACAGTACAAAAGCAAGAGATGGAAGTCAAGTCATCCTTCTCATCTCTCCTTCATGACATCTGATATGTAATTTTTTTGCCTTGGGTGAATGTTTTCATTCCCTTTGTCTCTTCAGCTGCCTTGACAACACACCTGATCTGAAGATGTGGACAGAGAGCATGTCAGAAGACCCGGCTGTCAAAGCCACCAGGCACAGTGTGGACACCTACAAGGGCTTTTACAAGACCTATGTTGAGGGAAAACCAAACTACGACTATGGCCTGTAGAAAATGCTGAGCAGAACCTTAAACCGTCCATGTTTGTGTTTTTTTCTTTTCTTTTTTACAGGGACAGCGCACAATTAAAGTAATTGTACCAGAGTTAGCTGACAGCTAATTTACATCATGGTTATGGCTATTGTTGATTCATGTGTTTTCCAAACATTGTAATAATGGTGAGTTCATATTTCAGGGAACAATTTGAAGAAAAACTTTTTTTGTTATGAATAGCAAACATCTAATCATTATAATGGGAATATGGTACATTGAGGTAATTGTATAACTCAAAATGTTTTCAATGATCAATTTCAAAGTGTGGCACTTTTTCCAATAAACTGTGGGTATAATGACTCTGACCTAAATCTAAAATTTCCTGTCTGTCTTACAAAGGCAAACAAAAACATTTTCCTGCAAGGCTACACAGCTGAAGGGTTTTCCATGGAAACGTAACAGGCAAAGTGAAGTTAAAAATAAAAAAATGAATATTTTACCTTGGACAATAGTAAACTTAATAGCTGCCATTCGATTTGCAACAGTAGGAATGAAAAGAAAAACACTGCTATGTTTGTTAGAATAATCCTGGTAAGATTGATGTAATATGAGAGGTAAGTCTGTTAAAATAGAGATATGTATAAGATTATTATCCTGCATGTGATTACTTTTTTAATTACAGTACACTACTTTGCTACTTCATTTTAACACACAGGACCATCTGTTGACAAACAGAATATATGAGCATGATACAAAATTAGGGCATAATTATCCTTTAGGAGAATGGTCAAACACCTTATTAAGACACCCTTATATATACACTGTGTGCATATATCTTACAGTTGCCATTACAAGTGCAATAAAATGAAAGCAACTAGAGCAAAACGTCTGCATGTTCAGATGTCAGCCACGACTGGAACAACAGTTTTATTTGCATCTCCTATTAGTAATTTCAACTTCAGTAACTTTAGTAACACCCACTGGCTGATATTTGTAGATCTGCTAGTTCTGCATGTCAAAATAATTGTGAGACTACACATGACGAGTGCTCACAACTGTTCATCTCGGCTGCGGTGTAAACCTCCATTTGATAAGTGTGGCGTGTACTCTTGTAGAAGCACAGGTGCATTTCTCAGCATCTCCTGAAAATGCCGAACTGTTGCAGTGTAAAGTTGTGTCTGCAGCACCAGAGGCCTGAACAGATTGATGGGCTCCGCTTTGCGAATTATTTTAGGCACATGGACTTCTTCTGGCACTTTCCTGTTCCCGATCAGAACATGATGAAGTCTCTTCTCCTGCAGGCTCCTCTGCAGGAAGCCGAGCACATCCCGAAGCCTGTGCTCCATACTGTGAATGCCCCAGACGGAGGGCCGTTTACTCAGCAACAAGTGCAACAGAGCAGTCTTAAAGTGGTAGTTCGTGAGGGCGCTCTTTCCTGTGAGCCCTGTCTGCTTTCTGTGCAGGAAAGTAATGACCTGAAGGCAGTGTAAATGACAGGAATGTTGTGGTAGGCGTTTAGTGAAATGTTTCAGCAAATTCCTCTCATAGACGGCAAAAGAGAGGGGCCAGTGTGGGTCTGGAGAGCTGTCACAATCTGACGGGAAGTGCGAGACAAAATAAGCATCTGTATCGTCCAGCTGAACCACCGGTATGATGTTCAGTACGATGACTTTCCCTGAGCGGAATCGGATCTTCAGAGCACCGGCAGCATCCAAGTTGCGAAACGTGACCTCAAAGTCGTATTTGTGAGAGATGCGTCCCCACGCTTTGGTAACGGAGATCTGAAACCACTTCATGACTTGATCTTTGGCCAGGAAAGGTGTGTTCTTGGAGCACAGCAGTTCATCAAGGCTGTGGTCCACTTTGATGGCTTCATTCCTGCTATGCAACAGACAAAGCATGTCCTCTCCCATGTTAGCGGAGCCACACAGACAGCCGTCCTCACCCTCTCCAAACCTGGTCACCTTGATCTTGCCACAGCCCTGCATGTCTGGAGGGATGTCGCTGTTGGGGCTGCACCACAGGTGGAACTGGAAGAAGTTTGGATCTGGAGGCGAGAACGGCACCATAAGGTCGCACATGAGAGGCTTGCACACCTTCCAAGACTCGAACATGCTTCCGATCCCGATGAAGTCCCCAACTTCCACGTCTGCCTCCCGGTCACACATACTCCTGAGTGATTCCAGTAAATCATCA
The DNA here is from genome assembly GCF_905171665.1 of Trachurus trachurus. Taxonomy (NCBI): domain Eukaryota; kingdom Metazoa; phylum Chordata; class Actinopteri; order Carangiformes; family Carangidae; genus Trachurus; species Trachurus trachurus. Next base: position 14,182,729 of record NC_139906.1, read on the forward strand.
GCAAAGCCTTCAACAAACTCCCTCACCCTCCAGTTTTCGTGGGATGAAGTGTAGTTACACTTGTCGCAGAAGTTGCTCAGGATATTTTTATCTAGAACCATCGTCTTGGGGGTGACGGATCCACTGTCTGAAAATATGTCTTCATCCTCAGCTGGCCGGAGTTCTGTGTCGGCAAGATCCACTCTGAACATCTCGATGGTGAAGAATATGATGAAGGACAGAGCGCTCCAGAAGTACCAGCTGTAACCTCCCTCTGAGGCGGTTTCTTCAGGGTTCGAGTCCAGCTGTGAAAGTTCTCTCTCCAGCTTGGCCTTCTCCATTTCCAGCCTTTCCTCGTGCTCCCGCATCCGAGCGATGAGCTCTTCATCCTGTTCAGGTAGTGTGGTGTTCTCTTGAGGAAAGAGCAAGGGATGGTTAAGTATGGCAGCGGCCACCACCACACACACACGTGCAATGGCTCCCTGCATCTTCAGCTAGTTCCTTACATCGATGTTTGGGCAATTTGCAGTTCAGAAGCAGTTCAGATCCTGGAACAAAGATATAAAAGGTGGTTTAAGTGAAAGTAAAATGGATTTAAGATTAAAAAAAATGAGCATTGGTATACTGGTTAAAGCACAAAGAAATCACAACAAGTTAATTTTGTAGAGCACTCCACCCATCAGGAGGAGGAACAGATTGTGCCTCTAAATATAGAGGCAGTGTGCTGAGTGACGCACTCATCCAGTATCAGACTGTGCAACATGGGAGGAAGGAAGATTGCGCCCTTTAGCAGAGCATCGCCCTTCTCTGATAACCCTATTCTGTTACCAACATTGTCACCGTTAGCATTTACATCCTGTTTACATTTTCATCTGAAACAAGATGAATGGAGCTTTTAATTCTGGAAAATGTCTGAAAAAAGTCTGTGCACAATGAAAGTCTGATTCTAAGTGAAACAATGTGTAAAAAAAAAAACTGACATTGACATTTTCTTTCCTGGACGTCATCAGATAAGTGAGAAGTAAAGCAATATACTGTACACAAGAGGAAATTACACAAGTGTCTTGCTCAAGCCTTGGGCACCAATGAAAGCACACTTTTAAACCAACCTGTTGCTAACCGGCTGAATGACAAACTGATGTCATTATGAACTTCCAAATAAAGGTATTGATATGTCTAAGTGTGACATCCTGTGACAGCACACAAGAAAGAGGAAGTACACATGCATCATGGTCTCACTGTAACATCATGAGATTATTAAGTGTTCTCAGACAGGCTTGAGCTTTAAAATGTCGGCAGTAATTGCAGAGCAGTAACGCACCATGAGGGCAGGGAAACTTCCCATGACTTACTCACTGGGCACCTTTCCAACGCTTGGCTCAGTCCATCCAAACAAACATTGAGCCAAGAAGCCTGTGTTATAGTTTATTTTGTGGTTATTTTAGATCAGATTTTTAGATCTGATTGTTTCAGATGATCGTGGCTACATTCAACTTCATCCCCCCCCCCCCCCAAAAAAAATTAGATTTTAGTTGCAGATAAGATCTCTTTACAGCAAGACTGTTAACTTCCTGTTACAAAGAAATAATGTATGGCAATAAAAGTCATAAAACATGCACTGTGAATGCTCAAAAACGCATTCACAGAATTTACTGTTAAGGCCTAATTAATGGTCGGTGCAACATGATGTGATGCTTTGTTAGTCATATAAGACAATAAACTGAATATCACTGGGTTCAGGAATACTGAATAAAACAAGCAATCTGAAAACATCTTCTTTAAACATACATTTTTTTCTTTGTTTAATCACCGAAACGACTATATGACGACAAAATAAGTGATAGATTACTTGTTAAATGGAAATAACCATAAGTTGCAGCATATATTTTAAAGTCGAATTGCTTATATCCTGTGAAACAGCTGTGACGTACAGCTGAGCTGTCAGATGTCAAGCATTTCCTCTAAAACTATATGTTGGTTGAAGTGGAAGAGGAAGAACTCATATAGCCTAGTATTTAAAATGAATTGAGGTAGCTACAAGATGACATTTAAAGTAAAAGGCTTTTCCATCCATGTTGACTGACTGCACCCATGTAGCTCATAATGTTTGGAAAAACGGAGCAAATGACGAGACAGTGAATGTGACAGGGCCGAGGAGTTGTAAAGTGATGCAGTGAGTTTGGACACAGTGCCAGCGGTGACTGCTCAGCCTCCTCCTCCCAGTTTACTTAGCAACAAAATAGCGACCCAGGCTACTCATCACGGAAACACTATACCAGACGCATGAGTCACTTCACGGACTGCTGTCTAACAAACGGTGCCTTACATGAATCTGTAGTTAAGACTCAAAGCACACACACACACACACACACACAAATGAACAACTTTAAAGTGTTCCTGGAAATGTAAGCAGCGGCAGTTGCATGAGTGGCAACATAATTGCATGTTTAGCAGCATGGAGTCGTTTTTCATCGATCTACAAGTTAATTGAGACATGTAGGCTATTAATACAGAGTTGATAAACCTACCTTTGTATCATTATCTGGGTTGAACTCATGATGATGTAGGCCTACTTCGTGTGGCGGGCTCTCCGGTGGAAGCAGTCACATCATTAAACTCGTGTGAACAGCGAGGGAACAGCCTTAATCCTTTTTTTTTTTACTTACACATTTCCTGAGTGCTAGCTCCACCCATAACGACAGGGCCCGCCCATGCAGCTTCCTGCGCGCGACCAAAATAGGGATTTACTTTTAGGCTGCACGTGGGGCAGAGCTGCACTTTCATGATGAATGCACATCATCACATAGCCTATAATGTGAACGATTGAAATGTTTTTCAAATATATTTTTTTTCAATGTAAAGGCCAAAGAAAAGGGGCTTCTGATCTCATAAGAAATCTTTTTTCATTCATTCATTCATTTTCAGAAATTCATCCTAGACTGATGTTAGCCTACATATTTAGGCCTAACTCTTTCACACTTAAACCCATTATTGTATCACAGCTAGTTTGCAGGTTTAAATACAGAAATCTAAACTTGCAGCATCCAACATGCACTTGTGTCTTGCCAGAACAGGGGGCCCAACAACATGTTTGACCTGAGGCCTCCAAAAAAGGCTATAACAAAAAAGTGCTACAGACTGTGTGCACTTGACCTTCCAGTTTGAGCTATATTTTATTAAGTGAAGACATTTTGACATTTTCCTTACAACATGAAATGGCTCTGAAAGACTTGGTTTCAGGGTAAATTAAGAGTAATCATGAAGTTGTAAGTTCAAGTTTGTGTTATTGTGCGTGTCTTTCATCGAGTGTACTGCAAACACCATTAAGACCTTTAATGAGAAAAATATACTTGATGTAGACATTATTTTTCTCAAGATTTGTGTATAATTCAAGCTGAAATGGTGGCATTTCAAATAATGCATGGATAAATTCATTTACCACTGATTTATTTATTTATTTACATATTTTCATCTTTCTTTTTTTTTTTTTTTACTTAATTAAGTCAATAAATCTTGGTTGATTAAGACTGGGAGATAAATACAAAAACAAAAAGTTGGCTTGTTGAGAGAGACAAAAACTCAATGATGGATGCATGAGAGTGTGTATGGATGATGATAATTTACAGCTTGAAGTCAACTTTATATGCTACAGACAGTGTAAACAGAGAGTATGGATTTCCCTGCAAGACATGGGTCTTTATGTGGGCCAGGTGTGACATGCTCAGCCTTCTTTGGAAATTATTTTTTGCAACCAGTTTTTTTTGTGTGAGAAGATACATGTTGCATTCCTCAAGGTGGCGCTTTATGCTCAAGTAAAGACAGGACAAAGCACACAGGCACAGACTGGGCAAAATTTATTAGGCCTACTTTTGGTGTTTGGGTTATAAAGGCCATCAACAATCACTAGTTTGACCATAGCAGGCATAAATTGACCTACAGACATGTGGTCACTTACAGCACTGTTTAAAAAAAAAATATTTGTGGAATAACAAATTGAACAGTGTTTCACATTTCTCATTTAAATAGCCTATGTTAATGTGTTTGGCAGTGTTGTAAATTCCTTGTGTAATATCCTTGAAAGGGATATTAGGCCTACACAGTCGTGTTGAAATTTAAAGATTTGTTATTTGCTAATTTCCAATCAAAGTAGCCTGAAAATTTACCAAGCACTGATATGGGTAATTTCACAAACTTGAACAATTATTAGGTCCAGGTTGTTTTTATGAAAGTGCCAATTAGCGACTTGAGCTGCACCGCAACCTGTCAGTGTTGTGATGTATTGAAGCTCCGCCCATTCAGGCACTTCACTTGTTTGGCCAAAAGTCAAGTCAGCTCTGCCCTCCCCTCCCTCCTCTGATGCACTTCTGAAGGGTTAGTGCAATTAAACTAAACTTACAACTGTAAAATGATGTTGTGGCTTGTAATGTGTACAATTAAACAGTACTAAGCTGTTCTGCTCTGAACACATTTATCCAGGAGAAGCTAACTAACAGTATGCTAGTTTAGGTCGGCTAGCTCTGTAAGCTAGTTAGCTAGCCGAGCCTATAATTTGAAATGACTTGTGGCGGGAGTTCAAAGATGTGATAAGTAAAGTTTAACTGTTTGTTCTATACATCTTTAATTATAAAGACCATGTCACACTTTGACTATGGAGACAGTTGTTCAATTGTTTGTGTCAACAGGACTTCATTGTCTGGCTGGAAACCTCTTCAAATCTTTTGGCATAAACAGCAACTTGGACTGAAAAACAAGAGTAGCCTACTAACGTTTAACATGCTGGTAGCTCTCATGATTATGAATGATGTATGAACTTGTGTATTTCGTAATGTTTTTAAAACCGTAAAACTGCATGGACATCTCATACAAATTCAGGTTATTGTTACGTTAAGTAGGTGGTTCAAAAGTTCACTGTTAACCTCAGGTGGATGCTAGGTGAAAGGGAAAACAGCAATGGAGCATTGATGTAATCCAACAATATTTTATTACAACTGTGAATAGATTGTGTTTCTTGGGATATACTTTCAAAAGCTATGCAGCAGTCATTATTATTGCTATTATTATTGCTATTATTGAATTCTGAGATTCTCGTGAGCTGAGTGTGACCAACACTATTTTTTCATTTTAGGATCACTTCTATGATGCTGCAAGCTGGGCTATTTGAAATATCTTCATTGACTTCTTCAGGATGCCCAAATTTCTAAAGGACGGACACGGACATGTTGAAAAGGAGCTTGATGGGACACTTGCTGGAGGCCATATCTGTTCACCTCTACCAGAAGTTGAGCGAGACTTTTCAACACCATCAGAAGTTTGTTAAGGACGCAGACACAAGTGTTGATATCCTCTCCACCATCCCAGGATTGGATACAAGAGCACTGGTAAGTTTGGATTAAGTTGTTGAATTTTCTTGAAAGTTGAAAGTATTTCCTATAGTGTTAGTTTGATTAGTTCATTCTTAAGGTGGATCACAACTTCACCTTCTTATGCATAGTAAGACAAACAAAGCCAAAGCCAAACAGGTAACTTGATCACCAGAGTTGGAGATCAGAAAATTAGTTTCTTATGGCAACAAGGTGAATTGCCATACTTGCAGCCAGTTATCTACCACAGCCCTTCATAATGCAACAGGATGTGTTTTCAAGGATTTAATCGTCTTTCAGAATGAAATTTACTTCCCATTTCCCCCCTGTTGCTTGTTGACATTATTACAAGAAGAAAAAACTGGAATTTATTACTGCTGCTACTTCAAATAATAAATATATCCCCCCCCATCCTCTCTCATTCTAGATAAAACAATGACTTTTTTTTAGCAAGTTATTTAAAACTTGATACCAGCAAACGTTTTTGATTAATTTCATTCCACTTTCTATGAAGAAATTAGATTTTTTTTTTTCTCAACTAGTTTTTGTTGAACTAGATGGTACAGTATAGATTATAATGCTGGACTTGTTCACGGTGCAATGGAAGAAATGTGCCAGTGTTACATAAAATAAGTGATTTACTTTTGGTTGGCGATCAAATTCAACGTGCAAGTGATTCAACATTTTGATGGTCATCAATGTTTCAACTTGAAGGTGTATAGTAAAAGTCTCTGAAATGATATTTCTAAAGCTGTCAGTCTGATAGTCAAAGCTCGTACAATGTTCCAGCTGAAAGTATAAACATTAGGTTTTAATGCACAACATTTTTGATTAAACTGGATAGATGACTGTAGGAGTGACATAATAAAAATAAATGCTATATTTGTCAATTACCTCATTTGAACATTATTCACTGTACATAGATTGAATATACACCATCAGAATACAGAGTTATTATTATTAGTATTATATATCCCCTAGTGTTATATAATGTTTTATGAGATCTGAAAGAGAGATGTTGAGATCAGCTGTCCTCTAAGGGTTTTATATTTGGCAAAGATGGTTCACAATGATACAGTGAATTCACTTCATACGACACACTCCACTCCTTGCAGTGTGCAAGGAGTGGAGTGTGTCGTATGAAGTTAATTTATATCTTTGAGATAGATTACAGTGTGCAACATTTGTCAAAAATGGGCAGCAGACCATGTTACGTGAGAACATGCACAAGATGTATCTCTCTACTGTATAAGACAAAAAGCACAAAACAAAATGTGAATGTGAAAAAAATAAACAGATACACAATTACACACTAAAAAGTTTTCATTACTAGGGTTATAAACGTCACAGATTTGAAAGTGTTAATTTCGCTCTGGAGATCTTGGAGCTTTAGAAATCCGGAAAAAGGTGTTGAAACCAACTCTGTGGGAGTTGATTTTGCGCCAGACTTTTTTTCTATGAGGATTTCATCCTTTATAAAGTAGGAGCACATCCTCTTTTTGACAGTGCAGCAATGGCATCCTCGGAGAGCGCAGAGAGACTCTTTCTGCAGACACCCTGGGACTGGATAAGAGAGCAGCAGAGCCTCCTCACATCACCGTTTTTCCCGGTTTTGTTCTCTTTCACGGTTTATATGGGCTGCTGCTTTCCTTATGTTTGTCTGGACCTGCTCTGCTCTAGACTGGCACTGGTACGCCGCTTCAAGATTCAGCCTCAAAGCAAAGTGACCTGGGCAGCAGTGTGGAAGTGCTTGTGCAAGATTTTTCGCAACCATGTCTGTTTTATTTTCCCTCTTTCTGTGGTGCACTGGTACTGGAGGCCAGTGGTTAGTCCACCTGTGGCACCTGCAGGGCTGGTTGTTGTTAAGGATGTACTCGCTTGCCTCCTCCTGTTTGACACACAGTACTTTTTTTGGCACCGGCTGCATCACAAAGTGCACCCGCTCTACTATTTCTTCCATAAGGAGCACCACGCCTACACGGCCACCTTCTCCTTGACCACAGAGGACACAGGTGTGTGGGAGATGCTGACTCTCAGTTTCTTTGCCACGCTGAGCCCTGCGCTCTTACACTGCCATCCGCTCACAGAAATGCTTTTCTTCATCACTAATATCTATCTGTCAGTGGAGGCTCACTCAGGCTATGAATTTCCCTGGTCTGTGCACAAGCTGGTGCCCTTTGGCCTTTTTGGAGGCTCTCAGCATCACGATCTACATCACCTCAAATTCAAAGTGAACTATGCGCCGTACTTCACGCACTGGGACAGACTTTTTGGTACACTGCACACACAGAAGAAGTCCAGTAACACAGAGACTGTTATCTGGAAGTGATTATTGTTTCAGCGTCTTCAAGATGGATGAAAACAGACTTTGATTTAACTTTGTTTTAACTTTGTTTCAAACTAAATACAAGTATGTATAAGATGAATTCCCGATATTGTTGAAGTCATAATCCAAAAGAGTGCTATTCATGGTAAAGTATCAAAGTACGATATTGCTTGATGAAATGATCATGGTAGTAATCTCTGTTTGCTCTAATTGTACCTTTGCTACAGAATATTTATATAATGATATGGTGCAGTGACATTTATGTTTTTTGTAACTATCTTCCAGTTTACTGGATTTGTTAAAATAATACTAAATACACATTAAACAATAATCCTTTGAATATCAAATCCTTCAGTCCTGTATCTGTGGCCTTTATGAATACACAGACCAGATTTAATAGGTCTCAGACATTTGTTTTTAGTGGTGTCCTTACTTTCAAAGCAACTCTGAATGTTGTTAGTTGACCATTGCTGCACTTAGTTATGTAACAATTTGTCACCTCAGGCAAATATTTTTTCCATTAGAGGCGCTATGTTATACAGTAGCCTATATCTTAATCAAGTAATTCAAATTCAGATTTAAACATTACCGGTAGTTTAGATGTTTCAACCCCCCCCCCGATAAATAAATCTGGTTCTCTTTTCCTTTTTTCCTCTTACAAGCAAAATAGGCTATAAAATGAATATGAAAATGAATTTGAATCTGAATTGACCAAACAGTTTGAGTTGCTTCACAAATGGTGATGTGTTGATGACAATGTATTAACTGATGTCTTCTACAAATTGACTCAAATGTGACATTCCAGAAATAAAAAGAAATGGAAGTTGGCAGATGAGCAAGCGGAAACAAATGACAAGTCTCAAGCTTTTTTAGAAGCCATTTCCAGTCTCAATTTCTTGACCCAGCTACCTCTCATCTTTACATAATGTGGAACTGGAACTGGGCAACTATAAATAAAAGGGAAATTTCATGTGGCAACGGTGGTAATTACATCATGATTATACAACTGGGAAACGACCACCCACTCTGGTAAAATGAACAGAAAATTAATCAACCAATTTAATTCATTTTTAAACATTTTTTTCCACCTAAAATGCCAAACTGTCAGGATTTTCAGGATTTATTTACATACATAATCTGCCAGACACATCTAAATAAGTCTTATGAAGTGAAACTAGGATTTCTGTAACAGTGAAAGTTGATAGTCTTCCTCTCTTTCCTTGGTTGCTTCACTCCTGATGTAATGTTAGTCCAGTTATACTAGATCAGTATTTCACAAAAACAATGACTTATTTGTAGACCGAAATTTTACACACCTTAATCCCAGGCTAACTATGAATGAATGAATGAATATTTATTTTGATTATAAAAAATCAGGGGACAGTACATATCAATGGACACTTATAGCATCAGCTAATTTCCATCCTTTGTCCCTAGGCAGTTTACAGTTACAGTAAGAAGAGGCAGATGGACCAGTGTTCAGTTTTATTTTGTACACACACACAGAAATGATTTCTTAAATAACTTTCAAAATCACATCAGGTAAAGTATGACATCACAAGGCTTCTCACACCTATTCTCCTGATGAGATTGATGACAACGGAGGAAGGCTACGTGTGGTCAGCTATCACATCCCATAGTTAAGCTCTGATCACAATACAGTAGCACAGATGCCACTGGCTTCATAATCAGAATAAAGTTCTTGGCAGAGGTAACAAATGGAGATGCAGTCATAATGATACTCAGTGCCATGGCTTTGTAACACTGTTTCACATCATAGTAGAAAAAAAAAACGTAACTAACTAAATTGCACTTTACAAAATTTAAAGACATATAAGACTCACAATAAACATTTAAAATCAATTAAATCAGTATTTCAGCATTTTTACAGCTCAATCCTACCATGTAAACATCTTAACAGGTATGCCTTTACAAAAAAATATTTTGGTCAGCACTGCACATATTCAAATATTGCTCATTGTGGACCACTTAATATGCCTCTCACCTTCTCTTCTTTGTTCCTCTTGCCGGTGTCTTTTAGCTCTTTGAGCAATCTTTCTGAGCTGCTTGAGCCATTTTGCTCCACCCACATCATTAATAGTTTGAGTGTCTGCTGTCTACTATCACCTGGGTTGTCATGTTTACAAGCCTCAATATTAGCTTGTGTTATCCCACTACGCATTGCTATTTCCTGCATATCCGCCCAACCCAGCACTTCTGCAATATCAGGCACGCGAAGTTCGATATCTAAAACAAAAAGACAGAGAAAAAAAATAGATTAACACCAGAAAGCACAACACATGTCACAATTTCACTCGCCTTATAGGTGCATTTTGATATACTGGGTGGAGAAAAAAGGAATGAGTATGTTACTCAATACGTTTTAAGAAAGGCCATGTGCTTGTGATCTGATTAGTTCAGCCTTCATCTTGATTTTATATTAACATTTGTGCCAAATTTGAGGATATTTCCTCAAGGCTTTACGCAGACATCAGAATCAAACTACTGGCGTGGAGGCGTAAATATCAATTAGAGCTTTATTGTTGCCTAAATGAATAAAAAAAATGTTCTGGATTGTTTCTTACCATGGAGAAGTGGCAACTCCTGACAAGAAAAAAGGAGAACTATGTTAGTATTTTCAATAACACTGCTCAACCCTTGAGGGTCCTTTCATTTTGTGCCCCACCTGGGTCACTTAGACACAAAAAAAATTCTCTTTTAAATATTGCCATAGAAATATTATGTATATATTTTTTTCCAATTGTGTTTGTTATGAATGCCATTATTAACATCAGTCTTCACTATACATAACAAATATTCATGAATTTTCTGAAATTTTAACCCCTTAAATGTGTGTACCAACAACTGCACCTGTGTAAATTAAGCCAGACTTTCTCAGGCATGCAGGGCTGTGTGTGCAGCCAAGGGATGCGCGTGAATGTGGTGACGTAGGGACGAGGACTGTTATGGTGCGTTCAAGGCAACTCGTAACTCGTGTTTTTTCGACCTGTGAGGTCGTACCAGTTCGATCTGGTACGAGTTCACGGGTCGGAAGTTACGAGTGGCCGTTATAGTGACTTTCACAGGTAAAGCAGGTCGGAAAAACACGAGTGGGTTGCCTGGAACGCTACAAAGTCGTAAGTTGTGACTTGAAGCTGTAATTTACGGTTTCAAAAGCCTACCTCGAACGCAGCATTAGCCAAAACGACCGGATCTGCTTTAATATTCACCTCAAAATAAAGAACCTAGCCAATATCATGCCATTTGCATTACTATTAGCTTTACAAATACTGCAAGTTGCACCACAGCAATAGCGACACAGGAAGCACACTAAAAAACTAAGGGACAACTAACCTGTATATTCTTTAGTTAGGGGCAGCTTGCAAAAAATGGAGGAGGGACACAAAAGTGTTTATCATACATGTACATGTATGTATCTCAGTTTATATAAACTAGGAAAACCAGGACAGACTACACATCTTAAAGCTGCTCAGAGCTAGAAGTGAACTACAAGATCATACTCACTTGGTTATTAGTAGCTGGTTCGTCATTTCTTCCGTCTGATGAGACAAATGATGAAAAGAAAAAAGACATGCAAACTTTTTATAAAGAAGCTCACACAGACTCGAACATCGAGTTGGATTTGAATTGAACATTCATTGTTGTTGCTTGAGTTTGCTATTGTACTGAGAAACACATAATGTTCTAGTGCCCTCTAATGGTCACATCATACTGTATGTGTATCAGACATACTCACTTGATTTTCTCTTCTTTAGGTACCATACACCTATTACAACAGCAAATATCACTAAAAAAAGAATTATGGCAGCAGCTATCGCCCCAGAATTTGACCCTGAATCCGGAACAGAAAAAAAGAACATTATTTCAAACAAACTTTTTAATAAGAAAATGTAGAAATTATGATTTTAATCAAATGTGGTAATGCTAAACTGAAGCATACCATTGGTCTTGTCATTGCAGATTGTGTTATTTGTGGAAGTACAGAGTACTTTGATTCCCTCGGCACCACACCTTAAACCAAAAGAAAATCAAATATGAGTGAGGGTGACTCACGACAGAATGCTGAATATTTGCTTCTCTAACAGAAAAGCAGTGTCAGCAAAATACAGACAAGACATTGATTGAAAGAAGCCATAGGCTACATACATTTTAAAACTTACAGATGATATCTTAAGAAGTAGAACTTACTGTTGACATGGCTGACAGAGTCTGCAGATGTCTGTGTCACTGCTGCAATAGTGATCCTTTTTACATCGACATTTAGTGTCCTGGACACTGTTACACGGTTCAGCCACCTCTAGATTAGCTGAAAGAATAGTAGAAGCACAGAGCTCAAATTAGAGGGAGATCAAATTTTCTTTAAGACGATAAGTTTTTTTTAATTTTTATTATTTACTCTGACTGCTGAATTCTAATGAACTCAAACAGTGCTCTTTATGATTTTCTAATACCTGGTACTGATTGATATTAGGGCTAAAACTAATGATTATTTAATCGGATCCATATTTTCTTGACCAGTCCCTTAATTCTGCTATTTAGAACATGTCAGAAATTAATAAGAATTACATTTTCCCTGCTCTGCTTTTCTTGTGATGAAACTTCTTTATGTAAAGTTAACATGAGGCTGTGACAGCACTGAAAATTATGCATTCAAATTATAGTCATATAGGTTTATGAAATTGTGATGTTTTTTTGTCAAAATTTTACACTGAAAGAAGTAAAAATGCAATATGTCAGAATCACTACTTAAGAACCACAGGGATTATTTCATAATTTAAACCTAGTTATGTGGAGTTTACATATTTGTAAATATCCAAAATGCTTTGCTTGGCTTCTTCATACTTCTGTCACAGTAAGAAAAGATAGGGTGATGTCCAGTTGTGTTTATACCATTGAGATGATCACAGGACCTGCACGGTTCACATTCCATCAGATTATTAGGGAGAGGGCTGAACGTCCCACTACCACAGGCCTCGCACTTTCCGTCATTTAGATCGTTTTTGCAGTGACTCAGCACCTTGAAGCCTATATTATAGAAGACACATGAGCCAGAGACAAAAGAAGACATTTTCATCAGTTGGATGACAAAACAGTAGCCTATGCAAACCCACACAGACAGCCACATGCAAACATTTTATGAAGTTAGAATTTTGGCAACTTCTCTGATTTGGACTGATAAGCACATATTTAACAATACCTTCTTTAATGTTACTGTTTGCAGCAGCTTAACGTTTTGTGGGATTGGGCAACGACACAAAAGCTGGCATTAACATCCATAATATAATATATATTGGGGGCAAATATATAGACACCGATTACAGATAGGTATTGCACATTTCTGTCAGACACTTCAGACAAAGATATCTCAAAAGTCTTGTATTTATAGATCATGTTTGGTAGGCCCCTTATAGACCCTGAAGATAGATAGATAGATAGATAGATAGATAGATAGATAGATAGATAGATAGATAGATAGATAGATAGATAGACTTTATTTGCCATTGTTATAATAAAAAACAACGAAAAGCAGTTTAGCAACTATTCATGGGAACTAAAAAACATAATAAACTATGATTAAGGGATTTCAAAAGATAAAACAGTGCTCCATAAGTGCATTCGTCATTATAGAGTGCTAAGACATTCCTTATCCCTTATAGACAGAAGTTATACCTGTCAGGTGTGTTTACCGCTCGTGCTCTCATGTGACGTCACTTACCTGCAGGACAGCGACAACAGCCCCTTGATGAACTCTCGTCAGGCTTGTATTCACCATCCGGACACCTACTACTCTGCCTCGCGATACGAAGTCGTTTTCCTGTATGTCGACTCACATTCCTTTTAGTTTGGGAAGCATCCACCCTTATGAGAAAACAAACACAGAAAGTGAAACTCAGTGTGTGTCATGTTCGTGGGGCAGCCCCAGGGTGAAAAGCCCCGTGGATCCCCAGTTAAGTTAAGTTAACGGACATGGGGCAAATGACCAGACGCACATTTGCAACCAGTTATCCTCATCGCTAATAATCACAGATATATGACACGTTTTTATTGAACGGCCATCCAATTAATATCACGAGAATAAACCTATGAAATAAACTATGCTCCAGAGAGCAACAGCAGCACCGTCGGGCTCATCACTGCCCCCCAGCGGACGGAGGACCACCAGGACGCGCCGTGTCCATAACTGGATGGTAAGAAGCGCGCATGTTGCGAGTGATACAACGCATAGGCCGCAGGAGGCGACAGTAAACCCGTTTCACAACGATACAATCGAAACCACTGTTGTCGACGAGGTGTGGTTGAACCCAAGTAGAAAGTGTTCGCCGGTTCTATTTTTCTAAAGAAAGCTTTTCATAAGACTGGCTTTGACTTGTCGGCTTTCTTCAGCATACAACTCAAACAGCCGTGAAAGAGCCGCCGCACCCCAGGGCACTTCCGTAAACTTGCTGTTAAATTTACATGTGAACTCATTGCTAATATCTTCGTACGCCCCTCGTTCGTTTCCCCAAAGGTCACATTTTACGCACATGTCCTGATACTTAAGTTGACTTGTCCCGCTCTCTGGACCAGTCTGACGTGTCTTAAATGATACGAATTATCCAACAAACTCTTTGCTAACAAGTCAACGAGTTAAAAACAAACTAACGTGGAAGCAAATTTGACGCAACACGTCGCAGGCATCTCTAAAATGTGTGGTAAACTTTACTTACTGTGACATTACGACGATCACAGCCAAGGTGAGGAAAACCACACTGAACTTGTCTAACGCGAGTGCCATCATGTACAGTAGATACTGTGCTGCTGCACGACTGCGTCCAACTGCGACTTTTCTCCACCAAGGCGGGTACCTACTGCACTGGGTGTTTCATTCTTACTTTCGGTTTTGTTACCAACAAACACACACGCATGCACGCACACACGCATAACCTGTAATACAGACATAAAATACAGATACAAATAGAAAAGCTAGAATTTCCTTCGAGATCTATTATTCAATTCAGTCTAAAAATAAACAGTTCAAAAGTTAATACTTTTCAGGTGATGTACTATTTTCCTTTCTGTAACTCTGATTACGCCAAAAATTCAACCTCAACAGTATGTAACACACAACACAACACAACACAACACAACACAACACAACACAACACAACACATGTAAAGTATTAATTGAGGAATGTAAGATAACTCACAGTTGTTAAAACACACACCCTACCTCATTATAATGCGTAATCTGCAGATTTTATTATTTTGATGAATCATAAAGGTCACAAAATACCCTGAGAATAGACAATCACATATTCTCTTTTCGGGTGGTAAATTAAATGCAAGTGGGAGGATTTTTTCTCATAACATTTAAAAAAAAATACATGTTTATATCTAGAAACTGCCACTAGGAGGTGTTATTGCTCTTTGGTGTGATAGCTGCAGGGAATATGGAGGGTTGTGCTGCTGCTGCTGCTGGGGATCCATCAGTATAATAAGATATTAATTTTCCTTGTGTAGTCTTCCACATGTGGTCAAACCTTTGTTTTAAAGCAATCATCACAATCAGCAATGTGTTACTTATAACAACCTGCATAACATGGCAGTAACATAACAGTATACCTTGATTGTCAGACTGCTACAAGACAAAAGTGATAACAAATAAATTACGAAACAGTGCCAACTATTCTTAGACATACCTGGATTAATTATGCTTGTGACGCCTTCCTATTGAATAATGACCTTGACTTAGTTGTGTTATCATTACCCGTGCCTTTTTTGGTTATATAAAGCTGTACAGTATGTTGTGCAAGTGAAGTTTAAAATGGGTAGTTTGCAGTTGCTGACTCATATCTGTCTTTTTCTGTGCCTGAACAGGAAACTGGCCAAATGTATACAGAAGGAGGATGATAGAGGTAAGCAAGAAAAGAAAGAAAAAAAAAACCTAAACAAAAAACAATACACCACTATATAGGTGCCTTCCTGATGCAATCTGCAGTGAAGAAAGTTCTGTGTACTTACATAATGTCACTTGAATATAATTTCAAATTGTGTCTTTGATTTCCAAAGTTATTGTGCAGAGAATTACTGAAGCTCTTAATGTGCTAAAACAAGTCATCCCTGTAGCAGGAAATCCTTTCTCTCTGTGCCACTAACTTAAGAAATTAAGGCCTCACCCCCACCCCACAAAAACATCATATTTGTTTGATCTCTGCCAAGTGTAGTTAACAGCAAATTTATCTTTGAACAAAAGTGAGGGAAAAAAGTGCTTGGCTGGGGAATAAAAACTTAACTTGAAGGAGAACTCCTATGGGATTTGGTTGTTTTTGCAAGTGTATTAAATTTCAGTCCTTTGTAGTCCCAGTGAGTCCCAGTGTCGGATTTGTACCAGTCTGCTGCCTGTTCATGTGGCCCACTTATAGAGCAAAGTGATCACACACACATACACCAGAATGAAGGCTAATGAATTTGGTGATTCCTTGACAGGTCCTCTGGCACCACCGCAAAGTTAACGAATGAAATCTTTCCACAACTTCTGGATTGATTTCAATGAAATAACCAGTGTGTGTGTGTGTGTGTGTGACTAAACAGGATCTACTGGCAGAAAAAGAATAGCCTATAATATTCATAATCATGTTTTCCTGAGTGTACAAACCTAAACCTTAAAACCACTGTGATTTCTTTGGCCCCCTCATAACTACTGTACTACCAGAACAGACATTTACCAAATACTGGATCTAGAGCAGGCCCTTGATATTTTTAAGCTACCTCAAGGCCACCATAGTCTCCTCCATGTTTGAAGAGGGATGCAATCTGCACAGCTGGGTGCTACTAAATCCTACACTCTGGTCTTTTTTCTTTTTAAGTTTTTTTTTTTTTGGTTTTATTTGATAGGGCAGCTGTAGAGAGACAGGAAATGGGGAGACAGAGAGAGGGGGAATGACATGCAGCAAAGGGCAGCCGCCGGTGGAAATCGAACCAGGGCTGCTGCGGCGAGGACTATTAGCCTCCGCGTATGGGGCGCCTGCTCTACCCAGTGAGCACTGGTCTTTTAAATTTGATGCAGAAATTCTGTGTCCCACCCCAGAATGAATTGTCATCACTTTGGTGATTGCTTTTCATATTTTGCCCTTGACAGGGTCGAGATTCTACTTTTTTTTATGTATATGAGCAAACACCATATATGCAAAACTATAATGACATTTCAGACTCAGGTTTATGTTGTGTTTTATTCTTATTGCCCTGCTAAGAGGCTAAACTAAGATGATAAAAAGGGTCAACATTACACTTGTTTAACATCAGCAGCACCTTAGCCGTGAGCAGGTTGACAGCAGCGTTTACCTCAGGGCATCACTGTTCCTAGTCATAGCGGCACAGAGATGTGGCTACAGACTTTTAATCTGTATTAATCTGAAAAAAAAACTGCACCAAGTGCCAGATCAGAGATAAAACAATTTTCTTTTATTATTTTGCTGGTAAACCACATGAAAAACTCTTTACCAAATCGGTTAGTAAATTTTGAAAGAGAACACATTCTCCTATAAGGACATCATACAGGTCAAATGTAGGTCAAATAAGTGATGATTGTCTCCCTCTGCTGCTCGCTTTAAGGGTGAATAAGTGGATGGGTTGAACGCGGTTGTCTTGCCACAACCACATGTATTTTGGTGCCTCATTCTCTAAAGCTTAATGTAATAATAGCATATAAAACTGCTACCAATAGGCCACAATGAGAAACACCCTTCTTAATTCTGCTGTATGGAAAAAAAAACCAAATAGCTGAAAACCCCACCACCAGAAGAAGTGCAGCATGTAGATTTCAGCTCCGTGGAAAGACATTATCATCCATGGCCAATGTGTTCCGCCTCCCCATCACCCCCAGGTCATATGCAGAATAAAGCAGAGTAATAGCTCCGCTGAGATGGAGGGAAAGAAAAATAAAGTAAAATAAGACAATGTTTTTTTGTTGTTAGGAAGAAGCTGCTGGAAGGGACCATGTTGCAGAGCCTCCCCGGGGACACAGAAGAAGAGGGAGGAGAGGAGATGAGTCGGGGGGAAGCGGCAGGTAAGAGCTCTTCCCTTTGGGTAAAAAGAAGCCGCAGAAAGAAAGAGAGAGAGAGGAGACTTCAGTGGTTGTCTGTATGCTGAAGTTCATTAATGCTCTGCGTTTCATAGATTAGTTAACTATAGTCACGATGCACTGTCTTTTTTTAGGAAATTGGGTCACAACAGCGTTAACTCAAAACTCAAAATAACAAGCAGAGCAACAAATAATTCCAGAAATGTTACCCCCCCCCCCACCCCCACCCCACCGAAGTACACTATGCATTCGTTAATTTAAAATTTCATGCATGTTGTGGAAGACTGCTCCCTATTTCACATTTATACTTCCTTGAGGTTGAGCTTCGTCTTTAACTTGAACTGTAGCACATCTCCTACAGAGCCAAAGCTTTTAGGCCTACAGGTAGTAATCATAATCCATGAATGCACGGAGAGTGAACATGAAAACTATATTTCCAAAGGGATTGGCTTTGCGCTTTCAATTCAGAGTAGCTATACTGCTTCGACTTTGACATTTAAATATAACAACCGCGACAGTTTTCACTTCTTCTGTCTTGAAGTGAATATTCGAAACATTCACCTTTGTAAAAGAAGCAGGAAGATGAGACTCAGACAGCAGGGTCGTGGTTGACAGTCATGCAGCCGGCAACATTTTTTCTTTTTTACATTTTGCACATTTTTATTACATTGATAAATGGTGAGAGGCATAAATAAACACTACTAACTGCTCATCTGCCTTGTAAAGTGTGTCCAGTATAGTAGAAAGTGGAACTGGGGGTGGTGGTGTGGTGTGGTGTGGTGTGGGGGGGTGGGGTGTGGTGGGGCAAACCTGATGCTTCTTCACACACAGAACAGGAAGAGAGTCATGCTGCTCTTCAACTACAGGAAATAACCTCTGTGCCGATGACGCAGGTCTCAGGGGAAAGCTCAGCAAGTTCTGTAGATCTGAAGCAGACTGTACACTGTGTGACTGCATGAACAGCCGGGCTGTGCAAGGCTGTGCAACATGTTGCAGGGCACACACACACACACACACACACACACACACACACACACACACACACACACACACACACACACACACACACACACACACACACACACACACACACACACACACGCACGTACACTTTGTGACAGTTCTTTGAGGGCTGTTTTGTGCCATACATTAAAGGAAAAGGATCATGTTCATCACTAAA
The DNA here is from genome assembly GCF_905171665.1 of Trachurus trachurus. Taxonomy (NCBI): domain Eukaryota; kingdom Metazoa; phylum Chordata; class Actinopteri; order Carangiformes; family Carangidae; genus Trachurus; species Trachurus trachurus. The sequence goes on from NC_139906.1 coordinate 14,201,655, forward strand.
TCAAGTCAAAAACAACTGCAGTACTTCCCTGTCTTTCTTTCTCTCCCTCTGCAGCAGCTTACACACATGCAGATGAAAAGACGTTAAATCTGTAAAGCTGCCACTAGACGATATGTCTGTGCAGAGAGATTTCCCCCCCGCAACACGTCCAGCAGCCTGCCTAATTAGAGACGAGTGTATCTGTGGGCAAAGGAGTCCGCGCCTGCACATGGAAGGGGGGATTTGGCCGTGAGCGTTCATTCACTGGGCTGTCTGTCTGGTGGGCAAGACAATGGAGAGAAGTGCAGATTGGATGTCTTGTTCCAAACTGTGCCCAGCGCTTTTCTCCAGCGCGGAGGACAGACAAGAATAATGCCGGTTGAATATCCCATGGAGATGGATTTATTGGGACTATTGGTATTGGAAAAAATCCGGTTAGGGACTTAAAAGAGCAGCAGCAGGGAAAGGCAGAGCTGAGCCTATAGGCCAGGCCAAACTGATTCCAGTCCTGCCCGTCCTGTCCTTTACCTGTCCTCTCCGTCCTTACAGTGGGTCCACTCCACTCATTTGTCCTTTGATTAAACCATTATATCAAAGGACGTTCTCCCACTCTGTCCTCAAGGACAACCCCTCCCTCTTTCCTGAGTCATGGGTCCACTCTCTTTTAGACTCTATGTGAGTGTATTTTATGTCTCTGGTCCTGGTAGTCTCTAAACCTTGCATAAACTGTAGCTGTGATCCACACATAATTTGACTTTCAGCGAGCATGTAACTCTGCCAAGGCTGCACAGTCCCTCCACTTTGTTCTTTTATTAACAGAGAGAGTGTTTACACATTTTGCATCTGGATTAGAATTGAAAGAAAATGTCAGACAGTAACAAGATAGAGACTTTTTTTTTTTTTTTTTTTAACTTAACACAGTAGTTCAAAACTAGTGAAAATCACCACATCACAAAGCCATACATGTCTGCAAAAAAGTGCTTCATGTAAATCCACCTCTCTGAGAACCGTGCAACATTTCACATGAAACTTTTCTTCATTCACCCACACAGAAAACGCACATGAACACACACAACTCACACTGCATGAACACACAAAGCTATATCACCTCCCACCCACCAGCCTGGAATATATCAACCTTTTCATCTCATGTCACCTTTTCTTCTAACTTTATGCATCACGCTCAAATGCCTACATACACACACCACGCTGCACAAATGTCCATTATGAGCTGGTGCGAGCGCACGCTGCGGATTCCTACATGGAAACCTACAGACACACAAGCGGCTGCAGATATCTCAGAGGGACTTCAGAGAATTCAGGGAGTGGAGAGTTATTTGGTTAAAGAGGACCAAACTGCAGGAAATGAGAATCATTGACCCTCCCTTGTGAGCAAATTTACAATCTGTGCCTGAAATCAGTTGAGAAAGAAAACAGAGAAAGTTAGCTGGAGAAGGAAATGTTTGAGCGGCTATAAATAGAAGGCCCACGTTTGAAATGATTCTGAAAAGGCATGCAGTCATTTATTATTCAGCTCATATTGCTCCATGTTTATCACATAGAATGAGTAAAAAAGAAACGTGTTACCTGTCACATCTGTTTGGAGTTTAGATGTATTTTTCCTACCATTTCCTATTTAAAAGCTATTAGATAGGTTACACTGTGTGTTTGTGAAAGCACAGAGACATGCAAAGTCTTTAAGGCAAATAAGCTCAGGTTCGCAAGTGCCTGTGTTTTTTTTTTTTTTTTTTGTGCAGCATGAATTTGAGAAAGAAAACAAATTTACACAACATGCAGCAGCACCAGTGAGGAGATAAATGAAGGAGGCTGTAAACTAGTAGGTTAAATACAGTATTTGCCAAAAAAAAAAGTTGCTGTATACCTGTAAAGCATAAATCTGTTCAGCTTGCAATACCAAGCAATCTAATTGTCTTTGATCAGCACCTATAAGCCATCTGCTTCGTGCACAGTTCGACTATCCTCAGACAAAGGGGATTTGAAAAACCCCTCTCGAATACTCTGTGTACCGTTATTTAAGATCTTTAGCACAACCAACAGTGACGACGGGAGGCTGCGTTTGAATACATGGCATTAACGAAAACAAACAGTATATTGTGAGCACGAAGAGAAGGAGGCTTTTGCATTGAAGAGGTGCACGGGGCCTCATTCATAATTCAGAGGCGTCGCAGGGATATGAGAGAGGAGGACGCATCTGTCTGCATTACGCCAGCGTTGCCTCTGCGTTGCATCACCCTCCCGGGTGGTTCGTTTTCGAGAGTTTAATACGCTCCCTATCAGTTGCGCTCTGGCTGTGGTCTAATTTCAGCCTCAGATAAGAGCCTTTATTTGTCACCCAGCTCCTTTTGCCCTATCACACCGCCTAGAAGTGCTTTCTCAGTCTGAAATCTTTGAAGGAGTGCTGACGAGATGAGCTGCTGTTTGTCTATATGTTACTTGTGACCGTTCAGTGTGCAGCATCACAAGTAAGGATGTTATGAACCCTCAATGCTAACTCGGAACCCATCCCCCACGCACACTCACACACGCACACACACGTATAGCTGTCTCCTCACACAAAGAGAGGCGCATGTGCCTTATTACACGCACACACACACACACAGCTGGCTGCTGGTCTGTCTGACCTAGTTTATTTCTGTAGGCTGCTCTAATGGAGGGAGCGAGCGCGGTGTATTATCTGACTGCATCTGATTTGCATTTCTGCCCTGTCACTGGCAGATGGCACCAGAGGTCGAGAGCGGAGCTTTTTTGGAGGCCCCTCGCTCTTACACACACTGCACATACTGCACGCACGCACACACATAGACAGACACACACACACACACACACACACTGTATACACGTACAGTCGCAGAAGCTTCACACTCATCCCAGAAAACGCATGAATTATGGAAAAGGTTGGCGTACGATTTACTAAATGCACATTATATCAACTAAGAGGAAGTTGTGTGCTTACAAATACACATGCTGTAGTGTGCATATAGTACCGTACTCACTTGCATGCCTGCAAAGGGGTGGAGAGCCTGGCGTCCTGAACTGTACTGAACCCTGAACTGAGGGTGTAAACCAAACCCTCTGGTCTTGCACTATTCATGCTTAATAGGAAGGAAGTGATGAATCACACTCACTTATTTGTGGTGGTGGTACAGATAGGCACTCTTTCTCTTTCTCTCTCCCTCTGCTGCACATATACAGTCGTGCACACACACACACACACACACACACACACACACTAGAAATCACAGAGGAAGTGAACAGACATGAAACCTCAGCACTTTTGTCATTTGCTCTCTGATGGAAGTCTGCAATGGTTAAAACCATCTCGAAAGAACGTGATATTGGGTTTATTGTGACACAGAAATGTTGTGTTGACATCTGCGCCACCCAGTCATGACATGGAAAGCACAGACAGACACAGTGGCTAGTTTCACCGCACTGTCGATGTATTTCAATGCACCGAAATGCGTTTTAAACGTGCCGGCGATTTTTAACATCTTGTGTGATGCGCGGCCCATCTAATAGATGTCGAAAATGAAAACCCGTGCTTTCGTATAGCCAGTATTTGTGCACAGCGGAGAATGTAGGTATTCAAGCACACACACACACACACATAGTATTTGCACACATGCACACACAAGCCATCAGTTTTTATTTGGCGACAGGAAACAGGGTGTGCTCTCACTCTCTTTCTCTCTTTACCTCTTTCTCTCTCTCTCTGTTACACACACACACACACACACACACATACACATAACCGTTATTCAAGGGTGTGGGGACATTTTCCATGCGGTTTGAGTGGTTAAGCTTTGCAATTGTAAAGTGTGAAAAAAGAAATCTGCCAGATCTGCTCTACGTAAAGACACAAATGGCTGAAGTGACTGAGTGTAAGAGAGAGGGGTGGGGGGGTTAGACCAATTAGTTTGAGGCTCATTGAAGTGTTGGGTTTAAAAAATAAAAAATAACACAGCTTTGTCACGCCAGAAAAGAACTTTTTTCCAAGAGGCTGACTGATATGTGATGACATTGTTATAATTTCATTCTCTGAGTTTAAAATGGAGGGTTCAATTCAAACAGAAATGCTACTCGTGCTTAAAAAAAAGCCCCCTTCCTACTTCCTCCATCTTTTGCTTTCACATTTTCCTTGACATGGCCATCTCCTCTCTGACTCATCCTTCGGGTCTCAAGTGTATTGTGGCGAACCGCTGTCAAATTCGCTCCGCTTTTATATCCTTTTTCTCTCCTGTATCTCGCTTTCTCCCTCTTTCCATTTCTGTTTGCGCTGCGTCTGTTTCTCTTTAGCAAAGGTTAAGTCCGAGTTCAATGTAGATACAGTTAAATAATGCAGATTTACAATTAAACATGAATGAGCTACCTTCTTTTTTTTTTTTTTTTAACGAAAATATTGTGAATTATACAGAGTGATTCAATCTTGTCAGCTGAAATAGTTCAATATTTTGACAGATATGCAAGATATACCCAGCCGAGGCAGGAACTGACTTCTTCCTTCGTTCGCTGCAGCCTTTTGAAGTTCATGTAAGAAACAGTGTGGTTGACACGCCGGTTCAAAAGAGTAAATTGTTGTGTGTGTTACATCATTGTGCGCCAAAGCTTCTTTAATACAGGTAATACAGGTCCCACAAGGCGCCACAGTGCAGCTGGAGTTTAGCATCTGTTGAACTTCTCTGTCACCCTCTGAGTGACAATCATTAGCTGATGTGCTGCTAATCGTGTCTTTTGTGTTGCTGCTGCAGCTCTCGACAGCATCCCACCACAGTCTAGGTGGTATATGCAACACTGTAAGAGGCGACCACATTGTGTCTTGTCTCTTCACACCAGCAATTGTGTCTTCTTCTTTTTTTTTTGCCTCAAAACCTATTAGCTATGCAACAGTTTGGGCTTTTTGTGTCTTACTTAATAGCCTGAAATGGATGCAAGTGGAAACGACATAAGCCTGTGTGTGTTTATCTGTTATTGTGGCTGCAAGCATGTGCTATGGGTGTCCTTTGTATGTGTTTTTGGATGCTGTGGGTGGGTACAGTCAATGAGCATGCCATGGATGTGGATAATATGTGTATGTGTGTGTGTGTTCTCGTTGGATGGCTGCATGCTATCAGTGTTTGTTTGGGGTTAAAAGCCCCTGTCTCTGAGGGTGTTAGCGGGGGTCATCTAAACCGGATCTGCAGCAGAATCGCTTGAGAGGCAGAAGCATAATCTGTAGCTGGCTTTGTGCTCCCAGATTAAAGTGATGATGTTTTAAACCTTTCTCACGGCCACAATATGCCTTTGCTTCTCTCCCTCTGCTGTACTCGGTATGTGTGTGTGACAGCGGATCCACGCAGCCGGGTTCAAGAAAAGGACACCTTCCTCGCTATTTATGAAATGGGGAGCTTTAGAACATTATCTGAGACGACGCATGCATGTGCTATTCATCTATTAATTTGCCATCAGCGTGGTGTAGCTATAGCCTATCTTCTCCAGTGTTTGAGGGGAAACAGCTGCTAATCCTAATCCCCCCCCCCCCTCCCCACTCCGTCTCCCCCCCCCACGGGATTCTGTCAAATCACAGGCCCTTTAAAAAGCTCTGGCTGGCTGGTTCCAGGGCCGGTTGAGTGGCTGGCTGACTGGCAGCCTCTAAATGAGAGGATGGACCACGCTTACCCACTCCCGTGACTGACATCCACTAGGCCCCCAGAAAGTATGTCACTTGTTTGTACAAGTATGTACGTCGTACACACACACCAGAAATTTCCATTGCACACTGCTCCTCCAGAGGAATCATCCAATACGATGAAAATAGCTTCGCCCATAAACATTTACAGACAAGAAGTTTATGTCAGACGGTTTAAATAAATGCATACCATACTGGAAAACAGATTAGACATACTGTAGGCACCTTTTGGTTCAGACGCCCAGCTCGAAATGTTTGTTCCTGTAAACGACGACGTGAAAAACAGCCTTCAATGTTCTCATTTTGAGAGAAAACTGACATGCTGTCTTGGCAGCTGTAGCCCTGGTGGTCAACCACTGGTGGGTGATTGTTTATTACCACCAACAGCTCATCTGACTCCATTTAAAGGTAAAAAATATATATATTATACAAGCAGAAACAGAACAACACCATACTGACACACACACACACACACACACACACACACACACACACACACACTGTATATATGTCAGTATGGTGTTGTTTCTGTTTGGTTGCCAGGAAATAGTCAGGCGTATTCCCTCGTGAAAAAGCAACATCACTGTCCCACGCTTCTGAGAAAAGAATTAACACATTCTTCCTCTTAGAAATAAAAAGTCAAACTTCATAAAGCAATAAAACTGTTGCTGCTCACGTTGCTCAATTCAGCGCGTTCAGGGGTCATGCTGCACTCTCACACTCTCACTTGCTCTGCTATGACCCGTATGGAGTGACCATATTTTCAAATCCCCGGCTCACGTTCACACAAGTTTCATAGGATGGATCATGACTATTATTTCACACACGATTCAACAATATAGACCTCGTGAATAAAGCACTTTGTTGTTCATTGTTGTGTACTCTATGAAGGAAGGAGTGAGCCTCCTGGAGCTCTGAAGAAAAGATAAGACTTGTAAGTCATGTAAGTGCGAAAAACAGATATGATCTAATTATTGGTTGTCATGGTTACAGTAATAAATACATGGTTAAGGTTGTGGGATGTTCATCTGCAAAAGAAACCACAGCAGTGTCACAGTATTGAGGCCACAGCTTACATAGGTCAGACTGTCTTGTTTCTCGCGTCTGAGACGACTACAAACGAAACAAAAAAGTGACACGAGACATTCCAGTCTACGACTTTTTTTTTTTAGCCCACCCCCTTACTGTTGTTTCACAGAGTGAAAGTCCTTGCACCTGGCAGCCTTGACAACATGTAACGTTTCTGCAAAAACCTCATATTTTGGTTTGATTGCACCGTTAGCCATCAACTGAGCTGAAACCGATGCTTCAAAGTGTCACCGTTGTTTGCTGTCATCATATTTTCAACAGCGACGTCACGTGTAACAGACGCCATGGCCTTTATTACCCAGAAAAAGAAAAACGCATTTCTCTATCACATTTGAAGGAGGCATTGAAATGGGTCCTGGTTGCACCTCTCTGATGCAATCGGTCTTCAAACCTCGTCTCTGCACTGCAAAAACTCAAATGTCTTACCAAGTATATTTGTCTTATTTCTAGTCAAAATGTAATTTCTAGTCAAAACAAATCTCATTATACCTAAAATAAGACTCATAACATTAAAAAGTAGCTTGTTTTTAAGACATTTTTTTTACTTTTTTCAAACATATTTTCACTTGAAATAAGTAGAAAAATCTGACAGTGGAGCAAGTTCTTCTTTCTTATTACAAGCACAAAAAACCTGCTTTCACTGGCAGATTTTTCTACTTATTTCAAGTGAAAATTTGTTTGAAACAAGTGAAAATTATCTAAAAACAAGTTAATTTTTAGGTGACAAGTCTTGTTTTAAGTGGAAAGAGATTAGTTTGAATAGAAATGAGACATTTTGACAAGAAATAAGACAAATATTCTTGGAAAGATGAAGGATACGCCATCTAAACTGGGACGCCGGCCGCTAATGTTAACTAAACTAAACTAAACCAATAATTGCCTCCTGTGTGGGCAACACAGTGGTGCAGTGGATAGCACTCACAGAAAGAACACACTAGGTTCAATCCCCTTTCTCCTCCCACGGTCCAAGGACTAGGTTGACTGGTGTGAACGTGAGAGTATGTGGGTGTTTGTCTCTATGTGCCAGGTCCTGTGATAGACTGGCGACCCGTCCAGGGTGGACCCGCCCGTGCCCTATGTCAGCTGGGATCGGCCCCGGCCCCCTGCCGCGACCCTGCACGGATAAGCAGTATAGCTAATGGATGGATGTGTCCTGTGTGAATGCACTCGAACCTTCCTTCCTCCTAACATGGACTTTGTCGCTCTATATACTAGGCCACATGACTTCCTCCTTTGCTCCCATCGTAACTACAGTACTACGACGGCTGCTAGAGGTCGAACACTGATAAAACACATCTATGTGTTATAATAAGCTGCTTGCTCAGATGACCCATGGGCTTATTTATTACTGGATTGTCTTGGAAAACAATGTGTATCACATTATGGAAACATAATCTTCATTTAAAGAATGTTTCAGTCTCCTAGTCGCTCATTATTGGTCAGAAGAAAACTCTTCTGTTGCTTCAGTTTCCTCAGTGGTCACATGAGTTGTGTACATCATGGTCTATATCACATTTTGCTTTTTATAGATTCATAAACTTTTTCTTCTCTTTTTTATTAAAGTTTTTTTGAATTTCCTGCATTGCTTTTTTTTCACATGCATTTTTAGTTTTAATATGGAATTGAACTTTTCATTTTAAACCACTAGAAGAGCAAAACTGCAATGCTAAATGTTGCAGACCAGGCTTTAGTTGCATCACTGACTGAAGTTGATCAACTGAGAGTCACTGGGTTCATAACAACCTTTATAAAACTATACCAGAACTGGAGTGTGTCAGGATTTCAGATCCTTTATTCCTACATTCTCCACAAACTCTTAAAATGTACTCTGTGCTGTATACTTTTTTTTTTTTTTGGTGCATCTCATGAACTATAAAGCCCTGAAGCAGTTTCTCTTCTCTGAAACTCTGAAAGTCTGCAGTACTGTTTCTAACTTTCACTCTCCAGCACAAACACTAATATCGGCCTTGTCCATCAGCCGTTCTCACATCAGTCATTTCAGATAATGACTCTCAGCTGCGAGAGACAGCGAGTGGAGGGGACGTCGAGGCTGAGCAAAGAAGAGTATCAGCCCACACGCTCGCGTTTTGCGTCCCCTCCCTCATTCTTGGTCTATAAGGATGAGATGGGGATGAGGAGTGCGCGGGTAACTATCAGTTATCAGCGTGAGGATTAGGGACTGTCATCAGCAGCCATATGCCTCATATTACCCTCCTGATGACACTAGATGGAGAGAGGGAGGAGGAGGAGGAGGAGGAGGAGGAGGAGGAGGAGGAGGCTCGAGTGAAGGATTACGCCCGCTGTAAGATTTCAGGGTAAAAGTCAGGTAGACAACAGAGCCTGCTAAAGTAAAGCCTGATAAATGTATGGAGCCTGGTGTACGAGCGAACACTCTTTATATGTGCACAAATTCATGCAGATACACATTAAGCCCTGCAGCAGAAGCACTTTTCACTTCTGGGTTCCTGTCACAGAAAGCCAAGCTAAACACAATGCAAGTTCCTGTTGTAGAAGAGTGTGTGTGTGTGTGTGTGTGTGTGTGTGTGTGTGTGTGTGTGTGTGTGTGTGTGTGTGTGTGTGTGTGTGTGTGTGTGTGTGTGTGTGTGTGTGTGTGTGTGTGTGTGTGTGTGTGTGTGTGTGTGTGTGTGTGTGTGCGCACGTGTGCTGTATGTATGTAGAGCCGTATGGTAAAGCTGACATGCTTCTCTCCATGTTTCTTGCCTCTGGCTATGCATGTTGACTATTATTCAGTACAATGGACACATATGTGCTCTTCATTGATCACATAGAGTGAATTAAGTGTGTGTGTGTGTGTGTGTGTGTGTGTGCTGCGAGAGGGGAGGGGTCAGTGGTGGTGACAGCAATACAGTAAGTGTTTCCATGTGCTTCTCTTATTCATAAACACACACACACACAGACAGACAAGCATGCTGGCATATCCATGTCAACAAAAACTCACACACAGAAACAGAAACAGAGCTCATGTGACTCATTAGGTGACTCAAGTCCTGACAGTAAAAATAACATCTGAAAACATTTACCGTATATTCATTAACAGTTGGTCCAACTCTTGACGAGAAGCGCTTTAATGGATTTCCATCATATAGCCTACACCTTGCCAGCTCGACCGACTCCGAGGCTCCTCCGTGCATACGTACGTACGCGCAGCAGCTATACGTTTCCAACCATCTCCCTCTTCCTCATCCTAATTCCACTTCCTCATTCACCATAGTTCTTGTGTGCTATCGCCAGGCTATTTTGGTGCATTCACACAAAGGAGAAACCACATAGAGGATTTGCTCAAAGTAGGACCAAGTTCAAAGCTGAGTAAAAATGACTTCATTTGAGAATGTCTCACTTTTAAAAGCTAAAAAAAGTGATAATATTGAACATCCAATGTACAACAGGCAACTGCTGAGTTTTGTGCAGCTTTTGGCCATATGGTATGCTTTAAATTTGACCTGAACAGCAAAAAAAAAAAGAAAAAAAACTTTGATTGAAATGACAATGTAAGTGTAATAAGATGCTGATGAAAACCATAATATTTGCCTTTATCTCTTTCAAAGAAAAGCTAGTCAGGATTCCAGCTTTTGCGCAGAAGATTAATTTAAAAAATCTGCAGGGAAGTGTTTCTACAACTCTGGACACGGATGGTTTTCATGTTGCAGTGCTTCTAAACCACCACTCAAACTGAATGCATAAGTAATCAGGCTAACTTAGATTGTCTTTATCTGATTCATAGGCATTTGTGTTGTTAATAAAATGTTTGCATGACATATCATGACTAAAATACTTCCACATCAGCATCATTACACTGGCATGCTCCAAGACTGATTGAGCGTGTTTGCTGGTTTTCCTCATCAGCCGCCGCAGCAGACCACCATGAAGAGGAGAGGAGAGGCAGAGGCACTTAGCATGTAAAAAGACCATATGTGTGAGCACGAGTGTGGGCACAGAGAAATGATATGCCTGTGGTCCTGCCCGGGCTTATGTGAGTCTGTGGGAGGCAGAGTATGACTTTGTTCATACTGTAGTATATTTGTGCGAGTGCCATGGTCTACACGTGTGGGTGTGTGCACTTTTTCCACAGGCTGTCACTCGTGCTGCTGCTGCTGTTGCTGCTGCTGCTGCTGCTGCTGAGTCTTTGCTAAGTTACAGTGCCTGTGCAAGTGTTTGTGTGTGTGTGTGTGTGTGTGTGTGTGTGTTTAAGCTTTTGTTTAATTTCTACTTCCTGTTTTATTCTTGGCCTAATCCAAACGCAACACAGCTGTGCAGTCAGCCAGAGAAAGAGGGCTTGGGGGATGGGTTGCCAGGTCCTGGTGAGTGCAGCCATGCTCTACAACTGCTACCAACAGATGGAAGGGAAATGGGGTTACCAGCTTGGGCTTATCCTCTCTTTGTAGGCCAGACTGACCCCCACCCCCCCACCCCACCCCAATGCACACACACACATATACAGACGTACTCCCCCACCTCCTCATTTGGTCATAATACTAGGCTTAAATCTCTATATTTTGGTGTTAGCTTTTTTTTCTCTTTTCTTTTCCACAGTAGTTTGATACGTGGTGTATGAATGACCACTGTCTTCGACTTCGTGTGTCTGTCCAAGTGAATTACTTGACCAAAAATCTCACAAACCTGATTCAGTATCTCATATTTATGACTTCAAGTTCAGTTATAGTTATTTTACAGCGACGTGTTGCGACTTGTACAGAGCTGCAAAACCAAACAGAATTAAAAGTCTAGGTGTAATAATAATAACTTTCCAAACTGGATAATAAGTGAAAGTTTTCCTTGCAGAGCTGCTCCACAGCTCACCTTCAATTCTTTTGGTGATAGGTAAGACAACTTATACAGATTTTTTAGATGATATGGCCTACAGTACATGGCAGTGTAATTTGCTTGCCCGCCACTGCTACCTAACACGGTTTGTTGTCGAGAGTGGGTGGTGGTGATTGTCGCTTTGACTCCCATTGTTGTCTGAATTTTATAAGTAGTTATGAAATACCCTCTAAGTAGCGCTACATCTTGTGATGATGTGGCTTCAGAGGAAGAAACGACGCAATAGTGACAGAGTTTACGTTGATGATGAACAGTCGCTAATGCTAACATGCTCTCTGTAGCAATAGCGAAACTTAAAAATAGCTCAGATTTTAGTATTTTTTTCATGCACTAGTACAATTTCCATTTGCGTCTGAGCATGTGCATAGTAGGCTGATTTAAACTCAGTTTGACCTGGACGTTTGGCTGTAGCTTGACAAAGCTTTTCATTTGTGAAAGATCCCAGCGTCCTCCATACGTACGCGTTAAAGCCCCCCAAAATGATGCTTCAACCTCTGCTTGACAGGCCAAGTCATATTTTTTCCCCAAATAATCCAAATTTTTCACCTTCTATCTGAGAATTTCTACTCGTTACTGCATTATTTGTTACTTATCTCGTTATTTTGACTTAAAAACATCTGTATTTCATTTAATGTGTAATTGTTTTTTCCTGGAACTAAATGCTCGTCCATAATGGCACAGACCAATAAAGCTAAATAAGGCTTACTGAGAGAAGAGGACCAACCAAAGAAGTTGTGAGCACAATATCGATATACTTCATCTGGCTGGATGTATAATGTATGACACACATAATGGAGGAAAATTCAGATTCAAATACACAAATCAAACATTCCTCCAAAGATCGTCTGGAGAAAGGTGTTGAAGCAGAAGATTCAAACAAACATACGTATTTCAGAAGGGCCAGCGCTCAAAACAAACAAATGAAGCTGTTTATTGATCAGATTAATATTTCAGATGCGGCCTCTCTTGCTGTGTCTGTGTTTGTGTATGTGATGAGGAAGGCAATCAAAAGCGAAGCTGTGGACTCCTCTGGCTCAAGCTCTACTGAAGTCGGCCCTCTCGGTTCTCTTCAGTCTCGCCTGCCTGTGGAGAGCTGAGGCATCTCTCTCTGGTCTTTCTCAACCCAGCACAGCACATTCATTATTAATCAACCAGAGTCTCTCCCTCTTCTCGGCTCAGCCAATTACAGTCGGGCCCCTGCGACTGCTGCCTGTCTCATTTGACGCTGCACTGGTTGGCTTTGATGTCTCTATCAACACAAAAGAGCCGGGGACCGAGTCTTAATAGAGCAGAAGGGGATTATGTGACTGCCTGCCTCCGGGGGTGTAACTTTTTTTTTTTTTAATATATATGTTTAATTCATACTTTTATTTTATTATCAGGAGACTTTGGGCCAAGCTTTAGCCAGGGTCTTGTCACTCTCTGCTCTCCTATCACAGTGACATGGTTGTTAATCCTGTTACTCTTTCATTTGGGAAGTCACACAAGCCTGCAAGCAGAGCAGGCTCGACTACCCGGGGCCTTGTGCTCCTCCCTCCTGGGCTGGTAGCCTTTCCTTCCTCTGCTCATTTCATGTGAAGAAGGCCTTGATGAACCAGCAGCAGCAGCAGCAGCAGCAGCCACTCTGCATGCAATACTGATAGTTTGGTATGAGGTCAGGCCGCTTTTGACTCACAAATGTTAATGTTTATCGGGTTCGGAGGTCAGTTTGCTTTGAAATCAATTCAGGAAATGGAAATGTACTGTTACTTGGCAGAAGTATCAAAACAAAAATTCTTCATCTGATCTCCGAAGAAACTATTAAAGTGAAAGCTCAGTTGTGTGAACTTCAATTACCAGTCAAGTTGGAATGAAAGCAAACTGTTGCAGTGCCTCTCCAAAGTCCCAAGTGTGCTTGATAATCAGCAGATTTAGACACTTTTTCTCACTCATGGTCATTAATGTTGACACTGGGCTCGCTGGTTGACTCACTGTTATTTGTTTGAAGTGGGCTCTTCGCCCCAAGTTGAACTTTTAATAATAATCCTTCCATCACTTCCCTACCTCAGGTCCCACCCGCTATTTGCAGCGTTGACCTTTAAAGCAGGAAGTTACTGTTAACACAGCTCCAGCAGCTGCGACGACAACCTGCTTTACAGCATTTTTCTCATCAAGTGCAGCACTTGTGCACATTTTCCTTTTCCCCGACTTGCCGCACATTGTGTCTAGATTATGGGGTCTGGCACTTCAAATGACGACTTCGGCTGACAAGCCAGAGACTGAACCGGCCTCGCCGTTTGATGACAACTGCATATTACAGAATTCATTTTCATTCTGCATGATTTTCATTAACTGCGAACAGCGAAGGGAGAACATTACATAAACCTCTGATGTAATTTTCTGAGCATGACTCAAAGCACTGGGGAACCCCACGCAGAAGACACATCTCAAAGCTGGTTTCTTTAAGAAAAGACAACATTGCATACATTTATTAGGGATGGACGCCAATTCCAATACATGCAAATCACCACTGTCCTTTAAATGTAGTGTTGACATTATTGCAAACACTTGTCTCCCTGCTGTTTTGTGTATTATATTTTTATTATCTTAGGATAAAAAAAACATTAACAATTACATGGGATGCCTTGTTCTGCATAATTTAACGTATACACAGTGGGAACAGGAATGGCAATGCTTTAGACATCATCACAGCCTCTTCATAACCCCACCCACCCCCAACCCACTGCCCGCATGCAGTTTGCACTGCACAAAGGCCAAAAGTCACGTGAGACAGCCTGCAAAGAGCACAAGAAGCATTCACAGTAAAGGAGGATAGGAAAGAGGAGAGGATGGAGGGGAGGGAGGAAGGGAGAGTAAAAGATGAGAGGAGAAGGGGGGGGGGAGGAAAAGAGAGGGAGTGAAACAAAGTGACTGCAGCACTGGCCTTGGTTTAGACAGGAGAAGGAGCAGCATAGTCCTAGTATATCATTCTAACTTCTCCCACACTTCAACTCCCGTCTCCTGATTGTGGTACTCTTTCCATTGTCTTTGACACAAAAAAAGTTTGTTTATATATGCATGTATATATGTATATACATATACGTATGTATATATATAAACACATTTTATAGCTACAGCACCTTTTCCCATGGGGCAACAGTGTCAATACCTCGCACATGGTACATGGCCGTGCCAAAGAAAAAAAGAAAAATAAAAAAAACAATATATTGGTCAGGATATTTTATCTTTTTTTCCCTAAAATTGGCATTTGACATGATGATATTCTATTGCCGTCTGGGGGAGGGAAGGGACAAAGGTTCTTCTTTTGAGTTTATATTCAAGTTTTCTCCTTTTTTTCTGGTGTATAATTTCTTCTTTTCCTGTTTAAAAAGAGTTCACACTTTTGTGATTTGCGTGTGCTGCTCTTCATCAAAAGGTTCATTTTCCGGATCAGAGTCAGTGGTGTCAGAGTATCGATAATGGTCTGGCTCATTGTCGCTAACGTCCGGTGTGACGGATGTCGAAGTGCTTGCCTCAGAATTCGAAGGCTCCTCCACGGCTTTCGTAAAATACAACTTCACCTGGAAATGGGAATCAAAGACAACCGACTTCAGTTCTGTGCACTGAGCATCATCACAAAAACAAACCCCCATCACTGCCGCCCCGTGAGCTTAAATCCCCCGTCCCTGCTTACCTTGAAGTTTGGCGAGAAGTAGCGGTTAGCTTTGTCTTTGTTGGCCTTGTCCAAGTCGTTCTTAGTGAGCGTCAGGATGAGGTAGTCCCTGTCGCTATCCCTGCAGCTGTCCCTGCTCTCGGCGCGCTGTGGCTGCGTCTGCGTCTGTAGCTGCGACTGCGGCTGCACCTGGCCCGGTCCGGGTCCCCCCTGCTGGCTCTCCGCGTTGTTCACGGCCCCGTTCTCCATCTTCTCCCCGCTCTCCTCTGGTCCAGGGATGAAGAAGGTATTCACCCAAAAGTGAAACATTTTGTCCTGAGGGAACAGAGATGAGGAGAGCGGATGAGCAACTGGGGTTTTGATATCATTTGTTTATGAGGATCATATTCTCACTGTAAACAAATCTCACAATAAAAACAAAACCAACTGATAGTCCGTCTCAGCAGCACTCTGACTTGCCCACAATCTTTCCACTTCAGACTAGTATCTGCTCACTATACAGTTTCATTCATAGAAACAAAATAGTCTCAGTAACTTCTTGAGACTTTACCGTCTTCATTCACTTCTGAGCCTTAAACTGCTGTAGTTTGTAGCAAACATTACACAAAATAGGGCATTTGACTATTTTTAGCCAGCGATTAATACACGTGTTGAGTTGCTGAACATTTACGGCAGAAGGACGGTGACCAACATGTTGCTCAGTGCGGTGGCTGTGAGCAAGGCCGTTCAATCCCACAACCAGACAGAGTGGCTCGCTGATGTGTTTTTAATCATTTTTGGAGAGCAGACTATGGTAACAATAAAAAATAATGCGTTTTTTTGGTTTTGGTCTTTTCACGGGATACAAATAGTGAGAAAGTGCTTAGTCACATGCGTCTTTATTGTTCTTTGACATAATGATAAACATCAGAAATAAGCTCTTAATGACCAACAAGGGCCGGGCTTATTAAACTACAATGGAGGCAACGAAAACACAACTAACCTTCTTCATCATCTTATTCTGTTTATGGAAGAACTCCACTTTGATGTCGCCACAAACTGGCAGCGGCTGAGGGAATTCGAAAAACATGTGCTTGTCCTCACGCCGCGTGTGAGCGGGGTGCGACGTGTGAATCTTCACTTTTAACTGGTACACCACAAACTGGGGATCTGCAACAAAACAAAAAAGTTGACGTTGCACAGGGGAGGGGAGGGTTGGGGAGGGACAGGGTCGGCCGGTGGGTGGGTGGGGAGGGGAGGGGAGGGAAGGGGTGAGATTATGAGATTTTTGAGGAGATGAGAAAGAAAACACAAGAAAAAGAAGAGGAGGAGGAGCGAGTGACAGAGGAGCAGGGAATGAATCGAGAGAGCGAGACAGGATACTAGTGTTATTACACGAGGTTTGACAAAAGAAACACAGCACCTCCAAACATTGTACACAACATTATCTTAACATTGAAGAGGAGAAGGGGGAGGGGGGAGTTACAGACCACAAAATGCAACACCCAAAGAGACCCAGAACCAGAGACACAGGACCCTATTCTGATAGACAGTCACGGTTTGGTCTTGGACCAGCGCAACACGTTGCATATAGAAGAATTTTAACCCTTCCTTCTTCCTGTCAGGGTGGGGGTGGTGTAGGAGATGACTTCATATGCCTGTAGGCTACTCCTATCCTGCTAGGCAACATGTCTACCTCAGACTGCTCCTGCCTGGTGGATCTCTGGGGCCATATAAAAGCAAATGAGTGAAATGATAATAATGGATGAAAGGCTCATTTACCCCAATGCCAATTCCCTTTCTTGAAGCCCTGAGGGGTCGGCTCGGTCCTGTTTTTAACGGTACTGTCCCCTTAGAGAGAAAGAAGGAGATTATCACAAGCAGGGCCTAGCTGGCCTGTCAGGGGCTTGACAGCACAGCAGACACAAACACAAGAGCTCTACACCAATATTTACAGATATTTGCATCTACATAGCTTTTCAAAAAACAACATACAGTACGTGGTTTTAAAGAGGAGATGTGCAGTTTATACATCCGATACATTGTGAGGAGGGAAGGAGGACTGGATTCAACATACAGAAATGTGATCGCGTTATTTGTACCAGGTTTATCAAACTAGCTTTTCCTCTTTTTATTGCTGCAGTGGGATAAAACCTGAGGCTAGTAAAAAGGTTGATGCGTGTCTATGTTGTATTAAGACATCAAACTCAGAATAGGGCCTTTTTTTAAAAAAAAAAAAAGAAAAAAAAAGAAAGGAGAGTTAGGAGGAAAGAGAAGGATCAATACAGTGAGAGCTGTGCAGCACAGTCAGGTGTTAGAGTGAAAAAGCCAAAGAAACGAAGGAAGAGGAGGTGTTTTTTTCTCTTTTTTTCTGACCGTTAAAAATGGACAAATTCAGATAAAAAAAAAAAAAAAAAAAAAAGCACAACATTGTGTGACTCAGACACAATTGAGCAGAAAAAGAGGGTTGTTTGACATCTTTGCCTCTTATGGCCATAACAGAGCACTATGAGAAAAAAACAAACCAACACTAAAACTAGGTGGGAAGGTGTCATCGTCTGCTTTGACATTTTACCCCGAGCTCTCACAAGACGCGTCAGTGGTATTTTAGAGGATGTGGAGAGGCTCAAGTCTGCAGTGATGTAGTTAAAGTTTTGTTTTTTTCTGAGCGGGACTGCTTTGTGTCTGTGTCACTCTGCCACTGAACACAGGGGACGACAAGTGCCACTGTTTGCGCACACACACTTTTACAACAACGTCATACCACTCGAGCTGCGAGCAAACATGCACTGATATGCACAAATCCTACAGTAACTTATTAACCCTCAAGTGCTCCGCTATTGTATGTCAAATTCGATGATAAAAGAAAAACCGCAGATCAAAACATTTAAATCCTCTCTTTTAGTTACTTCCTTGTTGTGTGTGTACACAATATTACACACTTCTCCTCTGGTAAACGTTTACTTCCATTGTGCAGAGGCTTGGCCACTACACATTAATTAATTATTAAGTAATTCCCCTGAATACTGTGACACAGAAAAGTGTCAATGAAGTCATGACATATTATTGACTCCTGAGGAAGCTAAAAAAATCATTTAAAAAAAGCTGAAATATGCACTTGCACAACTTTAGGGATTTATAAGATAAAAAATCTACAAATTATTTGGTTTCATGTGCTTTACTCTCGTGGCAGATGCCACAGAAAAAAGAAAAAAAAACACCACATCCTATGACCCTAATAACATTTGAATATTGCATTATGGCAAACACAGGGGACTTGGTTTTGGCAGAGAATGAGCTGTCCGTGTTGTAAGCAGCAACAAGAGGACTTGATCAATATGAAGCTGCTCTTTTTAGTCAAAAGGTCTAAAAATAGAGCAGCGAACTCAGCCATACTTGATTTGGTTTTAAAAGGCCGCAGCAGAGGACGACTCAGCTGTACCACAGGTGACCCGCTCTGTTCTGTGGTGCTAAACCGGCGCGTGGGTGAGAGCCCTTCAGTGCACAACGCATCCAAGGCTCTTGTTCCGGCATGCATGCCTACGCCCTAGTTTGGAGTTAGAGTTGAACCATAAGTGTTACTCACTGCAGGTGCCCCCGCTGAACATGGGGAGAGTCTCGAACACCATTTTGTGGAAGAGGAGCGCCACTGGCTTGTACTCGAGCTGGTTCTTCAGTAGGTAGCTGTAGTAGTAGACGTAGCGGCGCTGGCTCGGGATCGTTACTCCCTGAAAAACGACAGTCAAGTGTTTAGAAATCCTGAAATGAGCTTCTCGTTTTCTGTGCATGCTCAACTCCAACCAAAAGCTGCAACTGAAAATTAAAGGACTCCCGTTTGGATAATAAAATCACGTTTCCAGTTAAAATTCTAAAATATTCTCACCAGATTCTTTAAAGTGAGTATTTTCTGTTTAACATCTGATAATTATGTTTGTAGTCATGTAAAACAGACAACACATTCAATCTGGAAAATAAATCAGCAACCTAAAGCAAAATGAAAGTTTGACCCGTAGACAAAGACCTGCTGTGTTGCGGGAATTCGGTCTCAGATGATCATCTCACCTTCTTGTCCCTTGTCCTGACTTCACCGTAAAAGTCGAGCGCTTCTTGGGCCTCCAGGAATTTGCGGCGATGGAGGAGATAGGCGCAGATCATGACTCCAGTGCGGCCTTTCCCGGCCTTACAGTGGATGGCCGCCACGTGATTGTCATCCTCACTGAGCCACTGGTCCAGGTCTTCACAAAACGGCTTAATTAGCTCCAGCTGAGGAGGGTTGTGGTCTTCGAAGGGGTACTGTGCAACTGATGCGTGACGGGATGCAGGCCCACGCAGAGTTGTAACGAGAGAGGGGAGGACAGCGGACAGAGACACAGCGGCAGACGGAGGGGGGGGGGTGGAGAAAGGAGACACAGTGGACATTTTGTGAGACTTTCATGACCAGACTTAAAAAAAAGAAAAAGAAATCATCTACAGATCATATAAAGCGAACCTACCTCTGCAGTTAAATTTGGCAGCATCGTAGTGTCTTTCTGCGCAGCTGAAATGGGAAGAACACACAACACGGTTAGCCATCAAACAGAGGAAGTTAGTGAGTAAACAAAACGGCAGCTCTGGTGCGAGCAACATGTGGAACACTTACAGGTTGTAGATTTTGTAATGATTTTTATGTTTCGAATCCAAAAACCTGTGTCAAGGAGGAGAAACCAAAACAGACAGAAAATATATATTAGATCAATAGATGAATGTAGCAGCCGGTGAAAACTGAATAAGCACAAGTATTCTGTGGTGAACACGGGTCTCTTCTCCGTAACTCACCGTACTACGTCGTCTATATTGTTTCTGTACACGCCTTCGAGTCTCTCTGCAGGAAAGCCCATTGCAATGATGTTGGGGTAGATATCTGGTTCAGGGTCAAGGAAATGAACAAAGTGCATGCCTGTGGAAATGAAGCCTTTAGAGAACAGAAAGCGCCATTACCGAGGCCCCAGCACCACATATTTAATGCTAAAATCCTAACAGCCATTAACCTCTTTTAAATCAAAGAATTTCAGTCTTTGGCTTTTACAGCACTATTGCAAGAATGCAGAGATGAGCAGTAGAGCACGGGGGAATGTGAGCCAATGTCAATATGAGGGCGTTGTAGTTATGGATAGATAGGAGGTTTGCTGGTCAGTGTGTATGTGTGTGTGTGTTGTGACAGATGGCCTTGACAGTGAGAAGCAGGCAGAGAGGACGGGAGTAACAGCGCTCCTGCTCGAGCCAGGCCCACATGTGGGTGCACGAGGAGAGTCTCTGCTCCCTGACCTGCATGTATTTTTAGCGCCCAAAGTTATACTGGGATGATCGCAAATGTTCGACTTATCTCTCTTTCGCGCTCAGCTGGTCCAATTTGAATATCTAGGAGTTTGAATGCAAGGCAACATGAACGCACGGGTGAAAGGGAAGGGAAAAAAAAAAAAATTCCATCAAACAAGAATCCTTTGTGTCATGACTTGCAGGTTGCAGGTGCAGCGGGAGGTAGTCGTCGTGCTTCTATAACTGTTCGCCGATGGACAAGACACAAGTGGAACCGCACGCACCGGATTCCACTGCGAGTCTAGTTACCTCCTCGCGGCGCGTGCTGCGCCTCGGCCGCCTTTTCTTGTTGCCTCGCATCGAACGTGGCTCCACAAATTCGGAGCGGGATAGAGATGGAAAACGTCGCGGCCAATTATACGTCGACACACATTGGATCTTAAAAGGCACAAATCAGTGTCATGTTGCAGCGAAAAGGAATAATTGAGTTGGCATGCATGTCTTTGAGGCTTGCCTGCAACGCCTACCTGTAACTGAAGTCTGCTTGTCGCCATAAGCTGCGGGATTTCACACTTTAACCACTGACTAAAGGGCAACCTTTTCTACACTTCCTGTGCTATGGTGTCAAAAATAGAAAAAGCTGAATATTTCAAATTAGACGTGTCTGTTTCATTTTCAGCAAACCTTATTTTTTCCCAGAGTCAAATCACTTTTTAACTGGTCAGAAAAATTTGACACGCGCGTCTGACAACTCTGCTGAGAAAGTGACGCCAGCTCTGCACAGCCTTCATACCTGCTACTGTGCACACACACACACACAGACACACACACACACAGGTACCTGCTCATGTAAAACCACATAAAGCGCAGGGGAGAAAAAAAGGTTGGACTCGAGAACAAGTGGTCAAGGTTAACCGTACAGCGACGGACTTATGCGCAAAGATAAATGCAATTTCAAACATCTGCAGATGGGAGAAATTCAATAAAGTGCCTTTACATGGTTGTTTGCTCAACACAGGGCTGGATGCATGAAATCAACAAGCTCCTGTAACAAATCTATCGTATTGTTTACATGCTGCCAAGCTACTAGTCCCTGTAGCTCACAGCACAGTAGCCTATATGTACATACTGTGCCATAATCCCCTCCATTAATGCCTCAAAGACCTAATTAGGAGCCAAATACAGGTTTTTCTATGCTTTTTAATGGGCTACTCTAACCCTTGGACCTACTGGCAAAGTGATCCCAGTCAGACTATTATAAGTGTTTTGAAAAAGCTCCAGAGCTCCCAGGAGAGCCTCAGCCCAGGGCATGGGGGGCTTGGTCTCTGCAGCTGGGAGGAAACGCACATGCGGGACCCCCGACGGAAGCTCCAAGTAGGAGGAGAGGAGGGGTGGGGTGGGGGGGGTGGGGGGTAGGGGGGGGGATCTGCCGTTTCAGGCACGCCTTTTCTTTAAAGCCAGCCCTGCCTCAGCTCTATGCATACGCCAAATCCACAACTGAGAACGAGAGAGAGGGGGGGGAAAGGGAGAGTGGGAACCAGCGAGCGCCGAGCGAGCGAGCGAGGAGGGGGTGGGGAGGACAGGAAAGGAGGAGAGCAGAGGAAAGGGGGCAAGCAGAGGGAGGGAGAATTAGAGTGGGAGTAGTAAAAGAAAAAGAGCAAAGGAGAGGTGGTGGGTTGAGAGGGTAAGAGAGGGAGAGAGCACTCAGACAGCAACGCTGATACAAGATCACTGGCAACTCTATTTTAAGGGCAATTCCCAGAACTGTGATACTGCATTACATAACGGCAGAGAGCCCATATTGTTTTTAGACACCGTGCCAAAAATGATAAAAGGGATGGTTCGAAAGGGCCCACATCTGAACTAGAGGAGACTTCCAGCCAAAGAGAGATGCCACTTTCGAGTGTCGCGCCCCTTCACACCTGCACACCGCAGTCCTGCAACTGACAAGACATCACACGGGTCTCACCACATTGCAACGCCAGATGAAAAGCATCTGATCAAATGTTGTGATGCACACGTCTCATTTCAGCGTCTGCAGTCACACATACATCACAGTTGACACTTTGGCCTGAAATCTATTCAATCTCTAGTGGCAGTGTTGAATCAAGGCAACTCGCTCAGCTTTACATCTTCATTCTTTGAGAAAAGAAATAGAAAGAAAACAAAACAAAAAACACACTACTCAGCAGTGTTATCATCGATGCCACAATAGCAGAGCTAATTCAGTCCAGTGCAATTTTTTTTTTTTTTTTACATAATGTGCAGAACCAGATAGGGACGCAACTTATCATTTTCAATATGGATTAATCTCCCATGTACTTTTTCTTGATTAGTTGTTTAATTATCTGCGATAGTGCAAAAACACCTTGAGATGTTCAAATGTCATGTTTTGTCCCAACAAACCGTCCAAACCCTTACAGATGTTTGGACCACTGAATGGGGACCAAGATCACCAGCTACTTTTGTGATAAGAAGCAACGAAAACAACCTAAACAACAAACCGCTGCAGATTTATCTTATGTGAACTAAACAGCCAATTAATCCACAACTCGTCTCAACTCTAAAACCAGAAACATCCAACTCAAGACTCGCAGGTTGGAAAGGCGTTCAGATATCTAAGCACACATCCTCCACAACCATGACCCCTGTCACACATCAGTTTGTATTTAGTTGGCCACGGTCAACCACATCAGCTGCTAATCAGTACATCCCCCAGCCAAATAAGTAAAAAAGTACCGACTACCATACCAGCAATACAGCACCAGGGAACCAGGTCAACTATTATCAGTGGTAATAAATGAGAAATGAGTCCTGCAGAAGGGCCTGAAATAGCAAGACTTTCTTTCATTCTGGCAATGATCATATCTCCATAAATGGAAGGGGAAAACATCAATTTGATTTTTTACCCCCACTTGTACAAAAAATGATTTGATAGAATTGCATCAATGGATACTCACCAACAAAAAGGACACAGGAGAGGTGAGCCAAGATGGAGTTAACTTTGTCATCATAAACCATATTATCTACCATTAAATAAAGGTGACATATTCTCTATGGGGCGAGATCTACATTCAAAAAATAATACATGAAAGAAAAACATCTCAAGATCAATACTAGACAGGATCTACCTACCGTACCTTCAACCACCAACTGGTTTAAAGCAGAAAAATGACTGAAAGCCACCAACAATTACACAAGCTCAAAGTAGGTCCATCCACTGGCTTCAAAGCCTCGTCTTATTCGTTATTTAACCACACACTGGTGTCCGATTGAAAGGAGCTATTTGCTGCTATAATATGACTGTGACATTTTTTGCTTGCTGGTTTGACAGATCCACCATCTTTCAAACATGCTGGGTGACAGCAAAAAGCTGCGCTGTCTGACCAACTAGCCAGCGAGCTAAGTAGCTGCTAACTGCCTCACATCTCCGCTTCCCACTTCTGCTCATCACTGCAACTATTACACGGTATATTAATCAGTGTCCGGGGGTTTGCTGTGGAAATAGAAATAAAAAGAAAAGAAAAAGGAAAAACACAGGGCAAGGATACATGTTAAGTCCAAGTCGAACCCATCCTCTTGATATCTCCTTTTGTTCCGGCTGACCATTTCTTTTATAATCGCAGCCATTGTAGCAGGTGACAGGAGTCTATTTGGGATAAATGATGAAAACAGTTTTTTCTTTTTTATAGTATTGGCCGTGTGGGTCGTGTTTGTCGCAGTCAGTGGGGTCTTGCTCTGTGATTTTTTTTTTTTTTTTTTTTTTGCTTGCAGGTCCTCGCACGCAGAGACGTCGCTAGCCCGCAGAGCTAGCGGTGGCTGTGGGTCGGATTATTAGACAGGCTTCCTCTGGATCATAAAGACGGGCCTTTGCTCTGCTCCTCCGTGCAGTGCAGGCCCGACTTCTTTCCCAATCCTGCAATTCGTCTTGCAAACACCCCCGAATTAAATACATGCAGTTCGTTGTCCTCGGGTAAAAACAAAACTCTCTAGGTTTAGGTGCCGGACACGGGGCCCGAGCAAGCCGATGGCTCGGGTCGTAGCAGCCGCCCTGCGATTGACAGCGAGATGGACGAAGAGGACACTCACCACCGGTTCCCGAAATCTGAATCCAGACGGAGCTAGCTCGCTAAGCTAGGCTAGGCTAGGCTAGGCTAAGCTAAGCAGCCAGCCAGTTAGCACAGCCAGCTAGCAACAATAGCTACTGCTGTGTCTTCGATCCAAAATCCTGCTAGCGATTCAACATTGTCATCGTTTGATTGCCAAGAACACATCTGAAAAAAAGTGACAGGCTCCACCGTGGATGTATATACAGAATATATACAAAGCTCAGGAATCGTCGGCAGAGATTGGTTTGACAGCGCCTCGGTCCCGGGGAATCATCTTCTTTTTTCTCGGTCCTCTCGCTCCAGCTAAAACTCTCTCAGGCTCCCATCATGGCCTCCACCGAGGGAAAAAAAGAAGGTAGAGCAGGCTGGGATTTTTTAGAACAAATATCCCTCCGCCCTCAGCATGTAGTCCCACACAACCGAATTTAAAAAAACAGCAAAATGTCGCATGGAATAACAGCGTGTTATCAATCAGGGGTAGATATCGTACTGACAACTTTTCACAGATGTAATTGACCGAGCTCTTAAAGCGCCGCGACAGTCGAGTTATTTCGTGGCTTTTTTTTTTGGCGGAAGGATAAAGTGAGTCCGCTCGCTACGCTACGCTCCCTTCTGTCAAAGTGATCACGTGTGGCTGTAATTAGGGAAGTTTCCAACATAATGTCACTTTTCGCGGTTTAAACTGTCATTTCAGGCTGTCGCAAATATATCCTTTTGACGTGCCACTCCGTAATACATATACTGTGATGATTACATCGATAAATTAACATTATTTAACGTACAGGCAAAAACCTATAGTCAATACTAAATTATACCAACGTTGTTAATTGCATTGGCAGTGTTATTGTTTTCACTGTGGTAGACTAGCAATTAGAAAAACATCACATTTTACATAATACAATGAGAAATACGTCCATATAAATTACAACTGAAACTGGAACTGTCAACCAGTCAGTTAGCTGACCCATGGAAAGTTAACTGGTATTTTAGGTGGTGCCAAAAATGCACCGGTTCCAGCTGCTCAGATTAAATTATTATATTTCATCATTCTTTTGTACTAAAAAAAAGAAAAGAAAGCCAGCAATGTGAAGGTGTCACTTTAAATGTAGGATTTTCATTATGTTGTGACATGTTATAAATGAATGAGTGATTAATTGAGAAACAGACTGGGAAATTAATCAACAAAAATAGTAATTAGACCCATTTCCACCACATCAAAAGTCACTAAGTCACTACACCTATCTAGTCATATAATGAGAATGGCTTCACATGCATGATCATCACCCCATAATGCAAAATAACTGAGTTTATAATCTCCTAATGCACTGTGTGAGAACATCAGCCTATATTTGGAGTTGAGGAAGCCCAAATTAACCTACATCAATGCAACCTGCAGCCATGTAAACGGTTTCAGATAAAAACCTGTGATAGCCAATTGATATTTTCATATGTAAATAAGAAGCTTTTCAAGTCAGCATCCATGCAAGCAGAGGTGTGCCTTGTGTGCTTCTATGATACAGCACCTTTTTGGGTGTTAAAATCAGGTTAACCTATATTCAAGAATATTAGGCCTGTAGGACACAAGAGATTTACACCTGTGGCCGCCCTGGTCATTTCTGAGTGACGTGACACATTGGATGTTGGAGATTTTATAAAGCACCGAGGGTGCAGTTCAGCAGATTTAAATGGGGTTACCTGGAACATTGCAGATTAAATGATCTGATCCCACGTAAGGCTAATTAGGAATCTGCTTCTTACAGGGGAGACTGGTTCTCCTCATAGAAGAACACTCATCTCATAGCAATGTAAGCCCTTAAAGCCTAATGACTGGCAAAATTAATCAGTCCTTCAAGTTCACTCGACCATCTCTTAAGTGTAATTTGAAAGCGCCTCAGGATCTCCTTAATCTGTTATAAAAGATCTAGCTGGCAAAGCCTGTCCAGAGCCAAACCCTGTGTTTTCCAATGTAAACAAACATGAGCAGGATTTAAACCATCTTAAAGAGCATCACCACTCTTGTTGACTGCTGCTCATCCAAATCAACTCTCCATTAAACATAAAATCTGACTGTTTTTCGGACAACAGTGTAAGACACAGGATTATCTTTGGGTCAAGTCTCAGTGAGTGCGATGATGGTGATTAGTGCAGTCATCAAACCCACCTCCTGTTGTCAGATGAACAAAGTCTCTGTGGCCTTTTAAATGCACTTACAGTTGTAGTAGTTCATCATGCAGTTGTTCTTGTTCGTCCTTTACCCGTTCTTGCCAGCAGAGGGCAGCATTGTAACATCGGCCCTGCGTTCCCCGGAATACCACACTGCCCTAACAACTTCAAACTTTCACCTCAGACTGATAAGTGTGCACCTTGTACAGACAGATGGTAATGAGAGATATGTCATGCAACTAGCAGCACACAGACAACATCAGGACAGAGGTATGGCAGACAAGAAAAACATTTCAAATCCATCTCAATGAAGAGTATCTGGGTAAAGTTACAGTACATAATATCTATGTTAGGCAGTCACCACTGAGTCATAATAACAAATAATTTCCTTTATTACTGCATTTTACAATCTCATTTTCATCTTCCTAAAACTGCAGGTTTTGCAGACATTTGAGAGAAAGGCACTTTCACATTATAAAAAAACCTATATTGTAGTTCACAATAATATGAGACATTAACATGATGAATTAATTAACATCCATACATGTGAAACAAAGAGGCACTGTAGGTAGTGATAAAACTGCATGGAACTTTCATAGAGGTCATACAGGTAAGTTGACAAACAGTAACAAAACTGTCTTAAAATGCAAAAAGTGAAATCTACATGTTTTTTTTTTTGTCATGGTTCCTTCAGATATTACATGTAAATATATATATATATATAAATGATTTCCCCCTCTTGGGATGTGCTGCTAAACTTAAAATATAAAAATTTAAAAATCTCAAGTTACGCTTAATTTATTAAAATACATAGCTTAAGTTAATAATGCAATAAACATCATAATGGATTTATAAATCACGTAGTTGTATAGGAATGTAAGAATGTACTGCTTAAGATAAATCATTTTGATTTGTTGATGACAAAATACCCACCCCAACCAGAATTACTCATTATCTATAGCAATCTAGGTTCGTCACTCTAAATGACCATCTTATTGTATAAGATATAATAAAATATGTAAAACTCTCCCGAAGGGATGGATGAAATGTAGTAAACCCCCTTTAAGAACTATGTTTATGATTTTGTAGTACTGCTGATGATCCGAGCGTTGTGTTGATTACTCGTCCTTTTGAAGAGAGCTGTAGTAATCGACCAACACTTTCCAGGCCTTGGGTGCCATGAAGCCATCAGGAGGGTTTTCTTTACTCCGGGCCATGTTCCTCATCTTGGTTCCAGAGATGAACTCAAACTCAGATTTCCTAAAAGAGAGGGTTGGGAGTGAGACAAGTCAGTACGAGTGTTGAAGACTTATGATGAGGCCACAATTACAACTGCAGAGAAAACACAGAAATGTCTAGTTACAAACATACTGAATGTAGCTTCAGCTTCCTAATTCACATTGTCAGAGGTTTGGGAGCTGTTTGGGAGATTCATCCTGTAATCTGCTTGCAGTGTCAACAGGATAGGACATGGGGTCATGGATGGATCACATTTTTGTGAAATTCATATTTTTGTTTAAAAGATTTGAGCCTACAAATGTGTGTAGGAGGATGTTATGTAACGCTACATCAGAGTTTCACAAGTCTATAAAAACGTGTCGATGCATTCGAATATAAAGAAAAAAACCCTCTCCTGCACTTTGCCTTTCGTTTGCTCCTGTTTTTGTGCTCACTGGACGTCAATCCCAGTGGCTGCAAATCTTTCTTCACTCACCGCTCCGGGTCATAAAAGTCCATAGCCTTCTTTGTCTTGTTGTAGGCGGCTACTCTGAAGGGGATGATCTCCACAGAGGTGAGGCCTGGGGCCATTGTGAGGACCTTGCCTCCGTGCGTGGGTTCATAAAGGTCCTGTTTAGTCTCTGGGTGAGGCATGCCTGCTGGGTCCCGGCCAACAATGTAAAAGTTTGCCCCAGCAATCATTCTGGCTCTACAGTGCCACTGCACCTGTTCAGAAGAAACATGAAGATGTGAAGGTTAATAATCTATCACACATGTGTTACTGATTGTCCGACTCAATAAGTTACTGCTCTGCACCTCTGTGGGTCCAGCATACATCATAGGCGAGGGGAAGATGGCAACAATGGTGTTGGCCGGGTCCAGGATGCCCTCTTCTAAGACAGCAGCATGCTGCTTCATCCGCCAGTCCAGAGGCACGTCGTCGTCTTTGGTCCAGCCGCCCAGCGGGTGCAGCAGGAGGACCGGGTTCTTGTATCCTCGCTCTAGCAGACGACGCTTGGTGTCCTGCATCAGCAGGGCGTGACCATTGTGGACTGGGTTACGCAGCTGGAATGCAAATACTGCATCTAAGGAGGACAATGTGGAGGATCACAAAATTAAGTTCATATAACAAGACTGTTTGCAGCAATAACAGCAGTTTTACAGTTGTTTGAGCTGTTGAATTTCATGATTTGTGCAGCCCAAAATATGAAAACATGCTCATCATGCCTTCCACGTCACTCAAATTGACTTCTTTTCTCAAATTTGGCAACAAAATTCCCTTTGGATTGTATTAAGGGAAATTGTTTGATATTCTATGTTTTTCTTACCATCAGCAAATCCTTTGAGAAGACAAAAACCAGCGATGAATTGATCTTTCCAACCAGTACCGTCAACACAGATCATTTCTGTGTGACACTGAGCTCCACCATGTCCAAAAACTATTAAACTATGAACTTGAGCATTATTTTGTTTCAATCACATCATAACTACTCACATGTATACTAAACCTGGACTGTCTGAAAAGGTTTAGTTCCTTGGGAAAGTACAGAGACATGGATATCGTTGGCTTTTGTCTTTTCATAGTGTTTGTTAAAAATAAGAAAACACAGAATATCATCAGCATAATCCATTCTGTACACATCACAACATGCTTGCACCAGCAACAAAAACTCAAGAATGCTGAAAAACAATCACGACCAGACTATATACTGTATTGTGGTGTAGGTAAATAATAAAGGGCCTGGTCTTGAGCACAGCATTCATATCAAAGTGAAAAAGTGAGAGACCAAAAAACAAAACAAGGTGATCACATTCATTACTTTTCAGACAGATACCACTGTGTGTGTGTGTCTGCACTGATCACAGTCATCACCATGCAGCTTTTACATTTACCATTTTATTTATTCATCTGGTCACCTTTGTCAAGTTTTTCTGAAAGACAAATGGTTCACTGCTAAATACATCACATTCATGTTGATGTTCACCGACTTCTTCCAACCCTTTGATGTGGGTATTTTATCTCTTCGAGGGCAGCAACCGGTCGCTGATTGAAACAAATCATTCGCCATTTTGTCTCAGATCTCAGATTGTTACTGCAGTCTTGTGAGTAGGCTGGATGTTTCTAACCTGCTTTCATGTCTTTGAACCTCTGCTTGAGCTCCTGTGGAGTGAGGCGGTACTGGTCGAGTCCGTCATTCCATTTGATTCGCTCCAGCACCTCCAGGTCGCCACCCACCAGCCAATCGCCTCCCTCCATGACCATCTACACAAGGTCATAATCAGAGAATAGCAGTTAAGCTGTGTTTAACAGACAAATATTTAACCATAACTGAAATTAGTATTAATCATCATTGCCTTTGAACCGACTAGAATTATTCAATATTTTCCTCTGGCTTGATTAATGTTCTGTTGACTTAACTCTACTACTGCTGCTTCTCCTCAATAAGTAGCGGTTCAATATTGACACAGAAAAGTAAACGAAGATTTGGGTGCTGAGAAGTTGCCGCCTGCAGCGCGATCATTTGGCAGACACTGAAATTAAAACAGTGTGTGCCGAAGACGTGACGAGAGCCTTGTTACCTTAATGTAAGGGTGTTGCGGGCAAGTGGTGCCCCACTGTCTGGCACAGCGTTCCTCCTTGCGGTGAACATAGAACTCGGGGTTCCTGAGGATCGCCACTCGCGAACCCTGGTACTCCAGAGCTACGGCCGCACAGCCGTCCAGCTCCTGCTTGACTTCGCTGCTGACAGCCAGGACGATGGGAACAGACAGGTTGATAGCACCACCTGAGACAGAGGAGGATGTAAAGATCTTAGATGTTGAACCGAGGCAAATATTAAGTCGTATTTCAAATATGTAATTTGCACTAAAGAAACAACTGCTGCTGTGTATGTAACAGTCATCACAACCCAAGATTAGGAGGGTTGATTCCCCTCACAACACCACTCTCCTCCTCAGAAGCTGCTCTTATAGCCTTTGTTACTTTACTTTATAGCTTGATTTTACGCAAATGGAAATCTCCAATTCCTCCTTCGCATACGTTATGGATAGGAGAAGTCCTTAATTTAATTCGACTAGAAAAGATCAGATACGTTTTGAATGGCTCCCTTATTCCCATATGTTTAAGAGCTGGACTTTCCACCTATTCCTGAGTTAACTCATTATTTTAGTAGTAATATTAAAGTTGTGACATGACAGAGCTGGGACTGATCAACAGCTATATGCTATATATTTAAATTTTAACTTTATTTTATACTGATATGATTCAAATATCTTTACAATGCTATGTTATTGAGCTATTGATTGTCTTTAGTCTTGGTCTTGGGCTTTGTTCTTCAGTTGTAGTTTTTGTCCTGTACTGTTTTTATCCTGCCTGCCTGTGACCAGTGTTATTGTAATGTTGATTTGTTATATTTGAAAGTACCAATAAACCGATTGTGGGGGGGGGGAAATGTAGTGTTGATTCCCACAAAGGAGGTACTTGTACTCCAAGAGGTACTTCTACAGCCACCAGGAGGTACTTAGTAAATTTGTTAAAGGGATATTTCAACATTTTGGCAAATTCGCCTATTGCCATTACCTAGGCAGAGACGCGAGCTGCTCAGCTAACGCAACGGAGCATGGCAAATGTGCAGGTCACAACTTGTCCACAAGAGCTTTTTGGAGTTGTTGGATTGTGTATTTGACTAGTTTGATTAGGGAAAGCCCGGAAATTCTGCGCCGTGCAGAGCTCACGTCTGCCCAGCTGATCTCAAAACAGGTTATTAAAGGTAATGAACCTACCCGTAAGACTATAGGGAATATGGGAATAGGCGACTTTGCCAAAATGTTGAAATTTCCCTTTAAGGGTGCAATCAATTTGAAAAAAACACAAAATGTATCTCAAAATAAACTGGATACTGATTTTTTTATTTTTATTCTACCGACAAATATACTTCCCAAACTGTTGCTGCTGCCTTGTAAGCCTGGGTAGTGAATAGATAATGTCCTGGCAGGCAGCTCACAAGAGGAGTGTATCTAACAGCTCAGTCATCTCTTACCATCCAGCAGGTTGCCAAAGTGTAAGACCTGGAGGAACTCTCTCTCTCTCATGAAGCCCTTCAGAGGACTGGCCCAGCCCTCTGCCAAGACCTGCACCCACTGCAGATCCAACTGTGGACAAAGAATAAATGGTTCATTATCAACAGCCTGAAAGGGAGACGTATGTCAACAGCATTGATGTTTGACATTCAATATACTGAGAATGTTGACACATTAATCAACAAGTCAGTAATCACACTACGAATGAAAGGCTTGATGAACTCTGCTACTGAGAAGAATCCTGGAAGAATGGAAAACAGACAAACTGCTTTCTTTTAAACTCACATATTGGCTCTAACCTTATGACCTCCACAGTATAGAGGCTTCATTGTGCTGAGTCTGAATGAGACGTTGCTGCTGCTCTTTATGATCAGTAATATTAATATCCTCAATAAACCATAGTGAGATGTTCTGAGATAAAACGTTGTACGTGTAGCTTTAGATGAGTAAAAAACTGAAGATATATTCAACATGTGTTCAAACTAATTATTACTGATCAGATGACTTTTAATACACATATAGGAGTTTAATGCATTGCCATGGTACAGACACTGACTAAAGAAGACTTATATGTGGCCTATACTTATTACCTTTACATGACTGGTGGATTCATTTTTTGTACAGCTATGGATTGTTTTTTTTGAGAAATCAAAGTGACACCTTACTCAAAATGTTGCAAAAATAAAATGCTTGGTATGAAATTCCAGTCACCTCCAGAGAACCGAGCTGAATGGTGATTTGATAAGACAATCCCATTAGTGTGTGTTTCAGTGCTTGTGTCTCCTCTTAAGGTTTTATGTCTTTATTGGTACCCAGGGAAACCAGAGTGGTCGTTAGTACACAGGGTCCACATGGGGCAGCATGTTTATGGGCTCATCATGAGCAGCTCTCCGTCATGTTCGGCATTGACCCCATCGTCCATTTGCCGTGTGATAAAAAAGAAGCCTATATGCTGGAGCAGTGGGTTACCTTGGTGATGCTGATGGTGGGAAGCGTGTTTGCGTCAGCCACAGCGAGCGTCAGCTTGTTCTCCGGAACAAAGAGTTCATTCACCTCCTCCATGATTTCGCCTGGTACAATATTCTACATACAAGAGTGAAAAGAGGGATATGATGATTGATTTCATGACTCATCAATTTATTGTTTGGTCTTTTAAATGTCATAAAATGTCAAACAGGCACACATCACAATTTCCCACAACCAAAACTTATGTCCTCTAATTATTTGTTTCATCCAACCAAGGGTTCAGAATCTGAAGGTGTACAGAGCAGAAGAGGACATTTTAAAGGACCCCGGTCCCCACACATCCCTCTCACAGCCTGTTCACAATCATGCAGTCAGGAAGAAGGTACAGAAGCATCAAAGCATGAACCACTCGCCTGTTGAACAGCTTCTTCCCCACAGTGATCAGACTCCTTAACAAAAGAATGTGAATTGCATAAACTGATTTTTTTTTAGAGTGTTTATCTAATGATAATTTTTATTCTCTTTGATTTATGATCATTCATTTTATATGTTGTTTTTAATTATACATGTTTTACTTATTTATTGTTGAAATTAATGCACTGATCTTGATCTCGAACGGTGGATGTGTGTAACATAATTTCGTTTTCATGTGACGCATAAGAATGACAAATAAAACCTATCTATCTATTATCTAGTTCTTTTGTCCTTGTGGATGTTATTGTTTCTTATCCTACCAAGTAGTTCATTGTGCTCATTGCAGTTTAGTTAAATATTTGTAACTTTCTGTGGTTGTTTGATTTGAACAGATGAAAAAGGGATCCATGCTTAAGTGAATCAACTTTGCTCTTATATAGTAATATTACCAGCTGCCTACTCAACAGTTTCTTTTAAGATGTGATCGTAACTGACGTCAGTTATGACAGTTTAAATTTGTCATTTACTCCCACTACTACATGAGAGGTTTCCAAATAATGAAGTGAATTAGTCAAAACATGGTGAAGCAGTCAGAAATGTGGCCATGACTCATCTTCATGGAAGTGTATTGTGACAAGACTGCTACAAATCTTGCCTCGGGACTTTTGTTATGCAATGCAGCAGATGCATGTAAATGCATGTTTATAACTGATTCTGCTGACTTACTCACAACATTTGATCTTTTGCTTCTTCAGCGCCACTTTGCATGTTACAATCACAGATCTGAGTCTCTGTTCTCAACTGCTGCTTTCAATATTTATACCATATTTATCAATTATAGGGAACACGGCAATAAAGTAAATAACTTGTGCCTCAGTGTCAAGGTTTGGGAAGAGAGTCTGTGCTTACTTCACCAACAAAGCATGACCCTTGGCAGCAGAAGCAAACCTACTGGTATTATCCTTCAAATCTTTGCATTGTACAGCTGTTCACTGCACTACCCAATACTTCAGTTTTGACAGGTGTGGCCCTTGTCACACTTTTTTCAGTCTGACTTGTAAGTGACTTGCCATAGTTTCACACTACTGTCACTATTATTATCTGACTACAGCGATGATGTAGGGAATCATGCGAGTGTGGGAAAGAACATCAAAGAAATGCTTCCAGCATCTCTTTCCTGTTAAATTCTTCATGTCTGGACTGGAATATCCAGAACTGACACGATATTAATATTTAGTTCCTAGAATAAAACATGTGTGTGCCTGTGACTAAACTATTATGAGCTATCTATATTTTCTTTCTCCAGAAAATGTCAATTGTTTCTGAAGAATTTGGGAAAGAGAGAAACAGAAATTCTGGTCTGTCACACCCACCTGGTCCCTGAGCAGCTCCAGTACTTGGTGAAGACACTCATTCACTGTGAGCTCGCCTGTTTTCAGGACCAGCTCTGGTACCTCAGGACGCTCGTAGTCTGAATCAATCCCAGTAAAACCTGGAAATAAATGTAAAACAATAAGATAAATGTCAGTGATACCCTGTAACCATTCAGAGTCCATTTCTGCTTGTACAGCCACATGCCCCGTGGATGTGGAAAGGGTTTGATTTCATTTGAATAAGTCAGAGTGGTGGCAAGTTGAACAGGGAACATTTATTCTTCCACAGACCTTTAATCTCTCCAGCACGAGCCTTCTTGTAAAGTCCTTTTACATCTCTGCTCTCACACACCTCCAGAGAAGCATGGACGAACACCTCAAAAAATGGCAGCCCAGCACTCGCGTGGATCTTCCTCGCCTCCACGCGATCCTGTGGAGGAGAATAACACATGTACTTCAATTAAATACACTTTCAACTGCGTGTGCGCCGTCACATGAAAGCAGACTGTTTTCTGACCTTGTCAAACGGAGAGATGAAACTGGTGATGCAGACAAGCCCGGCATCTGCAAACAGTTTAGCCACCTCCGCAACGCGCCGGATGTTTTCCTCGCGGTCTTCGGCGGAGAAGCCCAGGTTCTTGTTCAGGCCGTGGCGAATGTTGTCTCCATCCAACGAGTAGCAAGGAATAGCATGGGACACCAGATACTCTTCCAAGGCAAAACTGATGGTTGTCTTCCCAGCGCCGGACAAACCTAGTAGGAAAATGTAACGAGACATACAGTATAAGCATGACGGGGGGAGCGGGTTGAAGGAACTTCTTCCAGTGTGTGGTTAGTGTGTGTAGGAGTAATAAGCCACATCATGACTAACAGGTGGATATCATACAAGACATGAAAGATTTACCGGTGAGCCAGATGGTACAGCCTCTGAAGCCTCCTCTGGTGCCCACCACCTGGCCTCTCTTGCTCCGGCTGACATGGTGGGCCTGGTACACCACGTTGGTCGACCTGTTGAGATTCTGAAGCAGAAGAACAACAGGCTCAGACGGAGAGTGATTCATACTATTGTTACAGAAAACAGGGAAACAGTAATTAACTTTACAAGTGCATCACACACATCCTAACTCCTCTTTGTCTTCCAGGTCTGGGGGCATGTGTGGGTTTACTGTTGGCACAGACGTGAGAAGAAAGAAGTGTAGACACAGTGGGTCTTTAGACCTGAGACTTATTGCTGTGTCATGTCAGGCCACTTTATAGAGACATTGGAGCTCCGCCACTGGTTAGTGTTGATCACTGGTTCTACACGCCCTGCCCAGAGTGACGATGTGGAGCAGGCTGTGGATAAATGGGGCTGTATTGACTTCTAGTAGGGGAGGGGTAGAGGAGGGAGGGAGAGGACTGACTGGACAATGTGTCCAGTGTGCTGCCTGCAGCCCAGCGATGATGTGGCAGTGCTCGTGCCCACACGTTTGCCCTCTGCACCCACTCTCCCTCCTTACATCCATCCCATGGCTTGACTTTTCTGCTTATTAACACCCCCCTCAACTCACCCTCCTCCTCCTCCCTCCTCCTTTCAATCACTGTTTCACTTTGCCAACAACCTGTCCTTCACACCTCCACCCAGTACGACAGCAGTTTAACATGATATTTGCTTTCACTGGGTTTCATGTTACATCTGACAATCTGCATTTAAGGAGCTCTTTCACTAACACACACATACACACAAGACAAAGGTGTATTTCAGTCCGAGCATAATGTTTTCTTTATGGCTGTCCTTATTGAGAAGTGGTTCCATAAATTTGCTGGGTTTCAGCTAGGTACATATCAATGGTCTCTGGCCTGACATTCGTTTTAAGGGTGTGTAACTGACACCCTGACACTAAACAATATTAAATAAGCTCCAATGGTGAGAATATGCTCCTTTAATTAGCTGTAGACAAACTGCATTCTTCCTGTACTAGGAACAACGTCATTCCTTTAGTCAGACTTCCACTATAGACACACACTGTCCTTACCCCCCCCCCCCTTACTTTCAGCGTGCCTGGGAACATGATGTTTTATTTTGGTGGATAAAAAAATGTGGGTTTGCTCAGAAGAAAACTTTTTGCAGACATGACTTTATCAAAAGACATCCTTTCACCTCATACTATTCATCATATTTAAACCATTTTCCCTCACTTATTTCACTCTTTTTTTTTTTATCTAATCAGACTGTTGAGAACATTTTCCAGCTGAATTTCTGTGTATGAAACATGTAAACTTGTGTTATTGTTAATCTGAAAGACGTTATGTAACTCCATTCTTTTACTCCCAGCTCAGCCTACATCCTCCCTCCCAGGAAATCACAACAGATAAAAAGGATTAAAAAAAAAAAAAAAAAAAAAAAGGCAGTCTGAAATGTCTCAAAGGAACTTATGTGGTAATGTGGATAGTCACATTATTTTCACAATAACTAACATTTTGGGTGAATAAAATAACCCACAAAACAGTATGCATATAATGATAGTTGATTTCTAGAGCCACAACTAACTGTTATTTCCGTCATATAGGCTAATGTATAATCATACAATATCTAAAAGTTTTAAAGTTTTAAATTGATCCTTGTCAGTCATCGGTTAACGATGGATATTCAATTCATAATATTGCAGAAAAGTGAGTGTGAATACCCTAGTTTATAAGGTGGAAATACATTATCTACAAAGTTGCACACAGCTTTTAATTTTAGGCAACATCATAGCTACATGTCTGATTCATCTCATCTTTTTTTCTTTCTTTTTTTCAAGGATAACTTGCCATGCTGTCCAAGTGAGCAGCATCAGTCTGCCATCTCACAGTGGCCTCTTTCTCCCCCCCACCCTCACAAGACATCCTATGTTATGAATGGACCAAACAGACATGGATACGTTACTACAACAACCAGCCTATTCAGAGCCCTGCCGTGTCTCTATAACCATCACACCTAGTAGCTGCAGTAACTAAGAAAGACACAAAAGTGAACATGGCGATGTAGAAAATGACCCAGAGTTAGTTTATAGAGGAGGAAAAGTTTCCTATTGTGCCAACTTTACGCTTTTGCTGCTGCTGTTGCTGTCTTGCCCCAGACGTCTGTGGTGAAGAGTGTCGTCAACCGCTTTGGCACATTCAGATGTTGAGTAGTGGAAATCACAGCACTATCTATGAATAACACCCTGACATGACACATTAGGCTACATTATGAACCTAAACCACATTCCTCACACATTCTTCCCTGCTCTCCTGACACTTCTTTTCCCGTTACATATCTCCCACATCTACTCACCGTACGAAGCTTTTTCACTCCGGACATTTCGCACACCAAGAGTAACACCAACCAAAGGACCTCTCTCTCGTTCGCTTCGAGTCGTAACCTGCGGAAACTTTTAGGCTACAGTAATAACCGAAGGAGACGAGTCGATGGGCTTTTAAAAGGGACTACCAAGACACGTAGCATTTCGCTGGCCCAGCCTCAAGCGAGCCCTCCTCCTTTCTACGTCCAAAAATCTGCATAATGTGCCGGATAGCAGCCAATACTCAGGCGGAACGACACGGCGGGGGCCGAGCACCGTGGCCGGCAGGACCGCTCGGAGGTTGGGCATGATTCTTTTATACAGCCGGATTAAATTAACAGCACTAGTTTATCTCTCTCTCTCTCTCTCTACTCTCACCAAACTGCACCGGTTCACAGGCTTTGTCACTGACTGATGTCACACTCAGCTAAAGTTACAGCCTGAATTTTTGGTGCAGCCATCAGTCAATCAGCTGTTAACTGAATTACCAAATATATACGTTAAAACACAAATATAGGTCGTGTTAATTTATAGGCTACTTTTATGGAAAATGGCAGCAGGTTGCAGTCTTCTGCCTGGAAACACACCCACTTACTTTATGTTATTGCTAATGAGTTACACAGTGCTTCACAGATAGAGTAGCCTAATTAACCTTCTTACTAAGGAAGTTAATATTAAGGTGGGAGAACATGGTAATAAAACCCACCAACATTAATTAAGCCTTTAAAGATATTCAACGAGAAGGTAAAGTCATTTTATAGTTGATTAACCATATTACTTGTGCATCAATGCGTTTCTATAATAACTATGCATTTCTTGAAGAAAATGCTTGTGAATACTAAAGGCTGAAGCTATTTCTTGAAAATAGAACCTGTAAGCTGAATACTGAAAAAAAAGAAAAGAAATCCTGCATGTTTAAGTGTCATGTTTGGAGAGTTGGAAAAGTTGAAGTTGTTGCCATGTTAATGACGCTGAAGCAATAGTTGAAGATTTGAAGAAGGAGGTTGAATTTCGTGGTTGAAAAGTGTCTGAATTGTTGAATAGTAGGCTAGGTGGAAACTTTATACAAATTGAAGTCTGTTGTACTATATTGAAAACTGTGACAATAAACAGCAAGCAACTGAAAAGAATGAAGAACTGTTTAAAACCTTCAAGCTAAAGTGTAACAGTTGTGGTGGGTGGAACAGCTTAAGTCAGGACATGAAGAAGCTCAAAATCCTGAAATCTTCATTTGGTGAACAAACTGAGATGTATTGAATAGAAAGACATTATTGAAGATGTTTAAAAAAGAAAAAAAAGAAAGAAAGATATGCACAAGAACAGATCAAGTAGCAGAGAGAAATAAACAAGGCTTCAGTCTGTGGCTCCATCATAGCTACAGGGTCTCTGTCAATGGGAATCAAGCCCACAACCTTAATATCAAGAGTCACACTTTGAGCCAGTCAGACAGACACATGATTGTCTCTCTACTGAACACTAAATTAAGGAGCTGTTCAACTATGTGTGTGTCTGTTCATTAGAATTTAATCACACACAAAAAGAAACTCCCAAATGTTTTACTGACGCTACAGTCAATATGTCTAGTATTAACAAGTCTATTGTGTATGCAGCCTTCAGGTGTGTGTGTCTATGGGGGTGTGTCTGTATATTGGGGTTAAACCACAATGGCTAATTGAAAAGTTCAATCAGTCATAAATGTGTCCAGTGCTGCAAGGTGCTGCTAGGTGTGAGAAGGCTGCCCCACCATCTACGTGCCGGGTCAGAGAGAGAGAGAAATCGGTGAATTGGTGAAGTTGGTGAATTGGTGTTGGTGAATGTACAAAAGAACCTTTAAGTAACAATTAAGGCTGCAAGCAGTGTTGAATGGGCCCTCGTGTCCATTGTCCTGCAGGGAGCTCATGGCACGCCATCGGACTTATTGGTCAGCCGTTAAAGTGGTCTGCAGGGACCATATGGCAGCTGGCATGGTGTACTGCATTTTATCTGTATTGTCCATTAAATCTCCCAGGTGGAGCCAGAGATCACACAACAAGCAAATATCTGACAATAGAGGGAAAGTGTAATAGTAATGAAATAATTGTCTGTAAAGAGTCACCTCCCGTCTTCAGGAGGTGGCACTGTGAGTAGAACTCATGTGAGTATGCAGTTGTTCAGTTGAAGAGTGTCATCACACATAATGGGAGACACGACAATGTATGAAGAAAATAAAACCACTTCCTGACCTCATTTCAGGTGTGCAGGTGTATTCAGCATGAGTGTCATTAAAAAACTAAAGAAAGGCATTTCCTGTCAGAATGTGGCACTGAGTCAGTATTTGCACAAAATCATAAGATGTGAAGTGTTTGTAAACCAAATGAGAAGAGGAGGAGAACAACCTGCTGGGAGCCATGAATATAATTATGAAATGTGATGTTTCATTCATCCATTAGGTGGTACTGTGAATGTAACCAAATATGGGCAGGCAGATGTGTTCAAAGGTGAACTCCACACAAACCAAATCTTGGCCAATTTGGACTATGTGAGTTATTATGAGCTGATGTTCCATGGCGGATGGATCGAAATTTGCCGCGCCACACGTGCAGCCTGTGGATTGGGTCAAAAGTGTAGGACTGGAACATGGTATTTCCTATTTCCACAAGGGGGGCTGATGCTGAATATTAGCATATGGAGGCATTCAGGCTGTGTTCCCTGTCATATCCGGAAATTTTGAAGCAGTTTTAATTATCAATAATGGCATGCAGCATCGTACCGGGCAGGGCCATTGACGAAAAGACAAGCCATTTCATTTTCACCACCAAGGTCTTTTCATTAGCCTACTCTGAACTATGTTGTTCACTCATGATTGGCAAATATGGACACATGTGCAAACACACACGTAATCTATATGTACTGTCTAGAGCTAGACTGCAGCTCTATGTGCTACCTACTGCTGTAACATGTTATGTCAAAATGTCATAAGTAAAAGAATGCTATATCAAAATGTAAAAAAGAAAAAACAAACGAAAATATTATGATATGATCTGCACACTACCTACTGCTGTAACATGTTATGTCAAATGTCATAAGTAAAAGAATGTTATATCAAAATGTAAAAAAGCAAAAACAAAAGAAAAAAGATTATGATATGATCTGATTATGAAAAAGATTTTATTCTGTGGGTAATGGGGGCGGGACTAGATAAGCTTTTGCTTCTCCCGCTTTCCCTTTCGGCCATGTGTATTGTATTACTCGAACTAAGATGAAGTGTGATGATGATGATTTAAATTGACATGCCCGAAATAAACAAATTGATTGATTGATTGATTGATTGACTCCAAAAAAATTTGCAATGTGGAGGTGTTAACAGGCATGTTGTACCAAGAATTGCTCAGGGTGGTAAAACAGGTCTGTTCCAAGTTAAACTTACTTGAAGGCAAGGACAGTATAGATGTGCTCACTCACGTCATCTAATTGTTTCAGCCAATAGGTCTGTTCCACGTTAAACTTACTTTAAAGTCAGGACAGTATAGATGTGCTCACTCATGTTATCGTGTCAGCCAATATAGCAAGTGGAAGACATAAGGCCATGAGGCATGTTTGAGTGTAAATCAACCACAGTCAATATCCTGGTCTGAATCTAATGTGTGTGTGCTCAGGGTGATAGCTAAGGTACTGTATAGTACAGTATAGATGTCCTCGCACCTGACAAAAAATGAAATGTTGCCAAACTGCCGATATACTGGCTACATTACATGATGTTACGCTATGTGACGTTACGTCCATCTTCCTATCACTCTGTCTAAAAGACTTGTGTGTCAGCCTGCTCTCAGAGATTGCCCTGGTGATTTTACCAGCTCAGTTTTTACAGTGTGACACAGGGACACATACACATGTATGGGAGAAAGGGGTCTACAAACCTCTCAAACTCCTTTAACTTAAGACAAAGCTGTACCTAATATGGACCAAGAAATGTAACATCCAAACTGCAAGACCTTCTTGAACATGTTATTTTGACGTTTCCAGAGTAAAAATTGTGGAAATTTGTGCAAGTTAAAAAAAGAGGCACTCCTGCTTTTTTCTGTCATGGCCTGTCCTTAGTTCCTGTTTTATTTTGAGGTTCCTGTCTTGTCTTCTTGTGTCCTCCCTCTTGTGATTACCCAATGTGTTTCACTGTGTTGATTTAACCACCTTTGTCTCATTCCCTTGGGTATTTAACCTTTATGTTTTCTCATTTTCCTTGTCAAATTGTCTGCAGGCATGTTGTCCATGCCTGTGTTTGTCCCGTGTTCATTCCCTGTTCTAAGTTTCCTGCCAGTTCCTTGTGAGTTTTAATAAATAGTTAATAATTCATACTTTTTTTTAATGCAGAAAATGTGAAATATTTTAAACATTTTAAATAACATCAAAAAGTTTTATGTATCCAGTAATGTCCAGAAAAAGCTGACCGGTTTGATGACCAGCACCCACACCATTAACAGCATTCACACTAATTACCAATGTTTCCTTGGTTTGTCAGCTAGAGCCTTGTCACTGTCCTTTTACAGGTGGAAAACACATCTTGTCAGTATTTTATTAATGCTACCACAACACATCCACTCCATCATCATCTTTCTGTGGTATTTATTACCAGAAAAAAATAACCCTTTTTTAATAAGAATGTAGTTTGTACATCGTTGGCTTTATGCAGTAGATATTACGATAAAAGATTATCAAGATAAAGTTCTTTGGCAAATGCTTGTTTCATAATCAGACACTTACACGGGTTAATGAATGGGCTTTTCACTTGCTAACAAGCCACTTGTAGTTTTAAGTGAGTGAGTCACCAATAACAGGTTTTAATCTATCTGTTTAAAATGTGAATGAAAAGCTAAAGTTGTTCTTTTTGGCACAATCACAAAGCTGGATGATTTTAAAAAGCATACAGACATATGTATAACCACCAGATTTGTGATACTCTATTTTATATCAGAATAAGGGACATAACAGGAAGTAGTGTAATTGTAGATGTGTGGGTAACTATATTTTGCTGATGACATGACATTGACACAAAGTTGAGGTATGTTGCATAAGTTGAATTAAACCAAAAAGTCATCAATATCAGAGTAGCTGATGGCTGTAAGGATATAGGCTACCAGAAACAGCTGCAAAGTATGTCAGTATAAATGTCAAATGACTTGTGAGGGATATATTATGTAACACTGACCACACAATCTCCGATCTAGCAGCCACGAATGGCAGCAGACTTCAGTTCAGGAAATGCTTCAAGTGCTTCTTGAGAAAGAGGTTTCATGAGATATATGGAGTTCATATGCAGGGCATATAGAACGTGTACACTCCAAAAATATATTCTTTATGCAACAATGGAAAATAAGCTATAAAGGAATTTTAATACTGTGCTGATGAATTTGAAACTAAATTCAATGCCTGGGCTCATGTTGTGTTTTAATGTCACCAGATCTGCCTTATTTGCTGCTGTTAAAATGTGATGTGTTGATTTATATATAGGAGAAACATCCAGACTGAGATGCTCCCATTTGAATACAAGTCTCACTGCACACAATAAAAGCGTTATAATATCTTCTTCTCCAATGCACCTGGTCAACCTTGTTTGAAGAGCTGACACTCAGTCTCAAAGTCACAACCTTGGAGCAGCTCTCCGTAGTGCTCTCTGACCTCCTGGTAGAGCGGCATGGAGGCCTGCTGGGCGGTTAAACCAGGGAAAGTCACAGGCTTCTCATTGAGCAGCGGCTGCAGCCTCAGGTCACCTCCCCCGCAGTCGTACAACACTAAGAGTAAGTTAGCTGCGTAGGGCAACATACGGCTGGTGCGGAAGAAGCGGTTGGTCTGTGTGGCGTAGTTGGTCGATGTCAGGGCTTCACTGTCCCTGAAGAAGCCCAGCAGGGTGAGCAGTGGAAGGATGGTCTCTGCGTGGCCGATCTGGACCGTCACAGCTTCCGTCACCTGCTGGCCAGACCTGACAAATAACATAGATGACGTCAGTGTCAAGTCTAACAGAAGTAGTTCTGTATGAAAAATGTATTGAGGTGCATTATCCAGATAGCTTGTGGACACTTAATAACCTAAAACAAAGCATTGTGGATCGTTTTTTCATCAATTAATCAATTTATGAGTTAACTGCCAACACTTTTGACAATGATGTCTAACACCTAACAGTACGTTGTGTCCATGACAACTTGTCCCTGCACAGTCACTACAAGGGTCTTACTTCATTGAAAACCATTGTTAAAAGTTAATTAGTGACATGCTCCTTTT
Source organism: Trachurus trachurus (assembly GCF_905171665.1). NCBI lineage: Eukaryota > Metazoa > Chordata > Actinopteri > Carangiformes > Carangidae > Trachurus > Trachurus trachurus. Next base: position 14,246,057 of record NC_139906.1, read on the forward strand.
AATACAGTGCACATTTTCACCGTAGTTTATCTTCATCACCCATACACCTCTCAACTGCTGTACATACTGTCACACAAAATATTAAGAGATGTACTAACACGTTGTTGTTGTTTTTAATGGGAGTTTTACTCACTTGGTCTCTTCGGCTGCTTTATCCAGGCGACTGAACAGATCGTGGAAGAGGATGCAGCTCGACTTGCTGTTGATGTCATAACCATAGCTTCTTTTCCAGAATTGCTTCAGGTCATTTGCATACTCCATAACCTGATGAAGCAAGATAAGTACAAAACAGAAGGTAGTCTGGATGTGGATGGGGGCTTTGTGTCAGGACTTTAGAAGAAAAAAAGATAAAAGTCTTGCAGTGTTCTTCTCTTATGCAAGGTAACATTTCAGGCTACCTGAGTGTTGGGTCAGAGAGTAACACAAGATACAAAACACTCTTTGTGACATGGATAATACCAAACTGTTTCCCAGGGAATGAATACTGGGGCAGCAGAGAATGCCTTACCCAATTCATGTTTCTAAAACAATTAGTAGGTAAGGTCTCTCTCTCTCTTTCTCTCTCTCTCTTTCTCTCTGACTTAACTAAACCAACAGATGTAATACTGTGTAGGGCCTCTAGCTTAATTTAATTTACAGCCACTTGAAAAAACCTACACAAACAATAAATTTGACATAACATTTGTCATTTTGATCCAATAAGGTGTCTTTGGTGGTATTGCTCTTCACATTAGTTATGGGTCTACGCTTAATGGTGACAGGTACTTCCCACAGGACTACAAAGGTCTGTTTTGTTATGTTTTCTTTTTGTTCCTCATGAGGTTTATGGTTTCTTGCAGAAGTGCTACTGGTAGATTTTCGTGAATCATTGTGATAAAACTGTGGACAACTTGACTAGAGACCATAACAACAAAGACCAAAACAAAACATCCACTGCTAAAGAAGCATCTTATTTGTCCACATTGTGATAAATGATTAACAATGAATGTATTTAGTGAAAACAAGACGTTCTGGTTACTGACCCACAAACATCTCCTTCAACCTTTGTGACAGAATCTGAGCTGAAGGTGAATAAAGGTGACATTTGATGATACTGCAACTTTAAAATACGCAATCATTAAATAGCTGAGGCCCATACCAGTGCATCCACTTCATCGAAGAGCTGACACCAGGGGGAGTTCACGGTCTTGATGGCAAACTCATATGCACACAAATAAAACGCAGCTTCAGCCATATCTGTGTGAGACAGGTTGCAATAAAAATGTTAATAAGTAGTGAAATGAGACACGTGAGGCTGCATTTAAAATAAACACAAAGGAGAACACTGGGAAAAGGGCTCAGTGTACCTGAAAACGACTAAAGTTCAATGGATTACTAACTTGGTGCAGACTCTTGGTGGACATTTTCAAAGTAGAAAACAGCTCCACCTACTGTGCAGATAATCACTGTGAAATATTGTATGACCAATGAGATGTTCTGCAGACCAGTGAATCTGTTTCATTGCTAATGCTTTATTTTACGGGCCCCCTCATTTTCTGTAATTTACTAGAAAGGATCTAATATGTGACGGTAATTTCCCTGGGAGACTCTAGGAGAGGATGATAACTTGGCTGGGGAACTGTAGACAGCACTCAATAACTGTGAGTGTAACCGAGAAGTCTTATACTAAGCCCACAGCAGATTAGCTGAATACAGAAAGATATGATATTGATTTAAAGTTCAATATAAGTGAATGAGATAATTCTTTCAATGACAAATGAATAATAAATAGATTTAAATGGAGCACTTTTTCAGGAAATATCTATAACTCTGATATCTAATGAAATACTAAATAACCTTGTCTCCACTGACACAAATCTGTAAATGTCACTAAGTAGTACATTTAATATTCAATATTGTACTAGACTCAATATTATTGAAGTCTGGATATTTATGCATTCAATTAATATTTCCTTTTTATACTTTGTGCTTCTTCTATTCTATACTTATTTGACAGTTCTTGTATTTCATCAAATGATCACAAACCTGCTAATATATACCTACATATACGTATGTACGAGTAGCCTACTGATAGGTCTCAGTGCAAATTATAAACAAGCTCTCATCTATTGTAATGCGCTGTGTTCATGCACTTGAAAGAAACCCAGTGCATGTGTGTGCATTCACCTAAAGCTCTGAATACAGGACTCTTGTTTGTAATTGAGTATCATCTAATGTTGTACTTGGTGTTCGGCCTAAATCAGGGGTCTCAAACTCCCGGCCCGGGGGCCATATCTGGCCCGCGGCCCCTCTACATCCGGCCCGCGTCTTGACGTAAAAAATAAGGCTGTCAAAGTTAACGCGTTAATGCAAAATGCTTTTAACGGCACTATTTTTTTTTATGCGCGATTAATGCGCTAACCTCGGGCCGCTCCGTAGTTTGGCCGTCTTATAATGTTACAGAAAACCTGCATATGTTTTTTCTCCTCATGTTCCTACACTAGAGAACTTGTTCTTCTTGTCACCAAACGAGGCTGCTCTCTCTCTCTGACAGCTGATTTTTAAATACCATGAAAATGGTATTTGGAAAGCATGGAAAGCATAAGAAACATCTGGATGTTTCTTATGCTTTCCATTCATATTGCTGGTATTTCAAGCAAAAACAAAAAAAGATGCGATTAACTCAGGAAATTTTTAGATTAATCACGATTAAAAATTTGAAACGTTTGACAGCACTAATTATCATACAATATTTGAAAATCAACCCCGTTTTGAGAAATATTTTAATTTTTTTTTTATACTTGTCTCGAACACTGAAGTGGCCCCCCACTGAGACGATCAGTGCCAGCAGTGGCCCCCAGCTCATTTGAGTTTGAGACCCCTGGCCTAAATGAAGGATCTGAGGAGTCCGCCACAACTGACCATCTGTGATGTCATTGTATGGGACTTGAAGAAGATCTGCTATCTTCTCCTGGACCCTCCTCATCTCTGGCCCCTGATTGAACTTGTCGACCTCCGACAAAGCCGTGGGGTTGTCGCTGACCTCCTCCACAAATCTGGTGCACTTGTCAAAGAACCTCATCAGAGCATCGTTCACGGCGTGGTCAAACTCCTGATCTGGATGGAGAAAAAGGGAAAAACATTTACTTCAAATGCATCTAAGTGGTGAAAAAAAAGTGATGGTGTAATGATTACCATGGTGATAGGCTACCTTTAATATCCCACAGCTCTGTCAGTCCGGCCTTAAAGGACAGTGTGCTGTTGACACACCTGTGCTTTGAGCTGGTGATGAACTTGATGAGTCCACCTCGGAGCTTCTCCTCGGACACCAGTGAGGGGAACAGCTTGGACAGCCTGACGGCCAGATGCTTGTGGTCGTTCACACCTTTCTGGACCAGTCGGCCGTCCATGTCGTCAGTGTACCACATCGTCCACTGGGTCTTGATTTCCCGCAGCCAGTTCTTGTCCCCACGGGCGCTGCTTTTGACGAGGTTGTACAGTTTCTTCATCTTCTTGACGTTTTTAGTCGTCGGGTATCTCGTGCCGTGTCTTATTATTGCAGTCAAGTGAATTTTGCGACATTGCTCCGACGGGGGCTGTAGGATCGATCTGTTTACAGCAAGTATGTCCTCTATGAGATGCGGGTTCACTTCCTCATACCTCCCTTTCGTACTGAAATATTTGGCGATCGCCGGAATATCTGGGTTGTCCGCGTCATTGTGAAAGCAACAGGAAATGCTGATCGCCGCGACGAGATGGACAACGATGAGTTTCCACGAAACGATCGGCATGATGCGGCCAAAATAGCTTGTTGTGATGTATATGGCCGTGTGTGTGTGTGTGTGTACATAAACCCTCCGGACCGGACCCCCCCAAAACGTGTGACGTCATCCACGCGGGACTGTTCAGCCAGCCAACCCGTTTACTCTAACGGAGCGACACAGACTATTATGGACTTTGAACATTGCTGCTGAATTACCAAATAGGCTATTACCCGGTAGTTCTCTGTTATCGTGAAAGTAGCCAAACTTGTGACTTTGTACTATAGTTTCATCATCATTCCTTTTCCTGTGGATTTGCCCTATCTGAGAAAGCTCATCTCATAAAAACAAGTTAACAACAACAACACATTTTTTAAAATCACATTTTAATTTGAAAATGCTGCTTATTAAGGAGTAAAACATCAAAGGATCAATTTAAAAGGTATTTAAAAGCGTGAACCAATTATTTAAGAAAAAAATCTTACTTAAACCAGTGATGTTTTCAGGATCAGTGCATTCAATTTTGCTGGCTCTGTGATTGGAGCCGGGTTTGACACAGTGAAGAGGTGCACATTGAAGATGTTAGAGGTAATTCTGAACAACAACAAAAACAGCACAGGTGGACGACTCCTCTCTCTTCGCTGCAAGACGGAGAGATACAGAAGATCCTTCATACCAACAACCATCAGGCTTTTAAATGCTTCTGCAAATAGTAGATGAGCTGACAAAGCTGACAAATGAATTTCCCTTTGGGGATCAATAAAGTAATTCTAATTCTTATTCTTATTAATATTCTTATTCTTAAAAGAGAATAAAATGCACCCAGTGAACCTAGACTTCAGCAGGGTGTTTGGAGAGCTGACACTCAGTCTCAAAGTCACAGCCGTGGAGCAGCTCTCCGTAGTGCTCTCTGACCTCCTGGTAGAGCGGCATGGAGGCCTGCTGGGCGGTTAAACCAGGGAAAGTCACAGGCTTCTCATTGAGCAGCGGCTGCAGTCTCAGGTCACCTCCCCCACAGTCGTACAACACTAAGAGTAAGTTAGCTGCATAGGGCATCATGTGGCTGGTGCGGAAGGAGCGTTGGGTCTGTGTGGCGTAGTTGGTCGATGTCAGGGCTTCACTGTCCTTGAAGAAGCCCAGCAGGACGAGCAGTGGCAGGATGGTGTCTGCATGACCGATCTGGACGGTCACAACTTCAGTCACCTGCTGGCCAGACCTGACATAGTATACAGGACAAATGGGGTTCAGAAAGGGACATAGCTTCTGCTACAACATTAAGAAAACTGTAGCTACGTTGTATTAAGAGAAGACAAAAATTGAATACAAACATAATGTCTGCTAGTTATAGTAATATCTGGGTTGTTATATCCATTGGTTATACCTCTGTTAGGCTGAATCTGTGTACAACTAAAACCCCCATACTTGTCACTAAAGGACTAAATACAACAAAGATGGTGGGACAAACCCATCTCTTCCACTAAAGGTTTTCATGAAGATCCTCTCCTCAGCTAGTATGTATGCGCTGCAGTGATTTATACATGACTTACTTGATCTCGCTGGCTGCCTTGTTCAGTCGACTGAACACGTCATGAAAGAGAATGCAGCTCGATTTGCTGTTGATATCGTGGCCGTGACCTCTTTTCCAGAACTCCCTCAGGTCACTTGCATACTCCATAACCTGTTGGTGCAGAAAGTTCAGGAGAAGTCTGAAAATGATTTATGTTGTTAGCCTTGCATTATAAGGCAACACTTAATTCACCTCTAAGTTTAAGGTCAGCCTGTAACACAGGACACAAAACACTCTTTCTTATATGTATAATGCCTCTTCCCATCATCAGAGACAGGCAATGGCATATCTGGATGAGTTAGTTTGTTTACTCTGTCCTGTTTGTACTGGATTCAGTGGTTGGTTTAGTTCCTCGAGTTTCTGTACTTTGTGTCCCTGGTTGACCCATACGCTTGTCTGATCAGCTGAAGTGCCTCTCTGGGTAAGTCAATAGCCATGTTGTTGTGACCTTATGGCAAAATCACTCTAAACCTAAATTTAGCCCTGACACTAACTATTTACTCAGTGTTGCATTTTCCTTCTATAAAACCCTGAGGGACTTTCTTGCAATTAATGAGAACAAAATTTGCTGATGTAAAGAAAACATCCTGTATACACTTGGTGATAAGGAGCTCTGTAAATAAATTAACTTGTGACAATATAATAGAACATAAATATGCTGCTAAAGATGCAGAGTAAACACGTTTTTAGACTTTAAAATTCATGCTACATGCTGGCAGAATTCCATTTTGCTGCTTTAGTTCAAAGTCCTGGTATTGCTCATGCTGATGAGCCCTGACACTGTCATGGTGGGACACTTGTATTGAAGTAATACCTGTACTTCATCTGCTATGATAAAATATGAACAAAGGTCTGACTATTCAGAAACCCCATTGTCTGTCACTGTGTCAAACAATCTATTAAATAACCTCTTTGACCCACAATTGTCCTGACTAAATATCGTAAGCCTTAATTAACTCTGTGGCTGAGAGCCTTCATGCCCCTGCCACACTGACTGTATATACTGTATGTTGACCACTGAAGCTCTGTTACCTTTGCATCATCTTCGTCAAAGAGCCGACACCACAGGGAGTTCACTGTTTTGATGGCAAATTCATAAGCACACATGTGAAATGCAGCTTCAGTCATGTCTGCGAGAGAGATGTTGGTATAAAGTGTTAGGAACTGCAGACATTTAACCAGCTGACATCCTCTTGAAATAACTGGAAATCACTTATAGAGGTGCATTGTAAATCTCAAGCACCTACAATGATTTCCCTATCTCGCAGAGTAGTAAAATAGTACAGATGTTTGTTTACTTTGATCTTTAAAAAAAATCTCAAGAACCCATGTGGGCAGCTTTTATTGTGCTTCTAAGCCCTTTAAACCAATTCAATGCCATAATTGACAAGGTTCACCACAAAGTGTTGCAAAAGTCTGAGAACCAATTCAGAAAACAGCTCCCCCTAGTGTCAGAAAAGATCACAGGGATGCTCAACATGCGTCCTCCACAGCACTGACTAACACTCTAGTTTTGTGGTGTAAAGGACCACTGAAAACATGGATTCTTTAAACTTTTGATTAAGGTAAATCTTCACATTCACATAGACACACTCATCAGCCTAAAAAAAAGTAGTCTTGGAGCAGGTGAGACCGTGTGTGATGAGACTGTGGGGGACTCCAAGACGATCTGCCATCTTCTCCTGGACCCTCTTCATCTCTGGTCCTTGCTTGAACCTGTCAACCTCTACCACAGCTGAGGGGTTGTTATGAACTTCCTGGACAAATCTTGTGCACTTATCGAAAAACCTCATCAGAGAGTCGTTGACTGCGTGGTCAAACTCCTGATCTGGGTCAAGAAAAAGGAAAAGGTTGCACTGAAAATGTACCAGACTATTAAAATCATACAGAAACAATATCATCATTGTTATGGCCATACCTTTAATATCCCACAGCTCTGTCAGTCCGGCCTTAAAGGACAGTGTGCTGTTGACACACCTGTGCTTTGAGCTGGTGATGAACTTGATGAGTCCACCTCGGAGCTTCTCCTCGGACACCAGTGAGGGGAACAGCTTGGACAGCCTGACGGCCAGATGCTTGTGGTCGTTCACACCTTTCTGGACCAGTCGGCCGTCCATGTCCTCAGTGTACCACATCGTCCACTGGGTCTTGAGTTCATGCAGCCAGCTCTCTTCTCTTGAGGCATTGTGCAGGACCATGTTGTACAGCTGCCGCATCTCCATGATGTTTTTGCTCGTCGGGTACCGTGTGCCATGTCTTATTATGGCACTTAGATGAATTTCCTGACATTGTGCAGAGGGAGGCTGTAAAATTGACCTGTTAACAGCCAGTATGTCCTGTATGAGATACGGGTTGACTTCCTCATACCTTCCTTTTGTGTTAAAATAACTGGCAATCGCTGGTTTATCTAAATCCAAATCGTCCTGAAGCGTCTCATGAGGAAGCAAAGAGCACGAGATGATAAAGAAGTGAACGCTGCTGAATCTTGAAAGCAAGGGCAACATGATGCATCCAAGAGGAGACTTCAAAATTAGCTTTGCACAAAACATTTCCAAACCTGAACAAACTGTGTGAGAGCATCAATCCCTGGACTGGGCAGAGTCCTGTCCTATTTGTTTACCCCAGTTGCATATCCTAATCTCAAAAGTAACATAGACTAATTCAAATTCAAACTCCAATGATTCATTGTTTGCAATGAAAAAATGGGTTACAAAGTTCTACCTCATCAAAAACATGTTGTCACTGATGTTTTAATGTCTTACAGTGGCATTGTGAAGTTGTTTTATAGCTATGTGGGCTGTGTTGTTGAAAAGTTTGTCTTTTTGTTTGTCTACTCCATTGCTCTGACAACATCTTTCTGGTTGGACTATTGTGTCATAGATAAGCAAATACTCAGTATCAAAGCCCCCTTTTTCACTTTCCACTTGATACTGAATTCACAGTATAAACCTCTAAAACGCAAAAGTATTAATATGATTTTAACACTTATAAGCTATCATAAAGCACTTGTATATTAACATACATTTTGGGGTTGTAAATGTCAAGATGATGTGAAACATAACAAAAAGCATTTAGGCCTGTAACAAAATTTCTATCAAATTCTGTCAGTCACAAAAATCACTGATTCTCAATTAAAACGTAGAATAATTTATGTGACACATAAGTATGTCAGGGTACACAGCTATTCAGCATATCAAATGTAACTGACATCTAAGATATTTCAGTTTCAAGAATATTTTTTTTATTTTACTGTTATCATTCAGATAAATATAGGCTGTTTTGCCAGTTTTTCATTCAATTCTACTGGCTTCTGTTTTTAACGAATTACTACTTTTGTATCATCATTTGCTACTCAATTTTTAATTCGCTATTGGCCATTCAGTGCTGGTGCTACTGGGCTTAAAAAAATGAATCCGGTACACAGCCAATTAAAAACCTTAAACAAAAGAAGAACTCGTAAACAGCAAGTGAAAGTAAAAGACAGGAAGTGCTGTGTTGAAACAGACCATAAAGGGAGGTGACAACTCTGACAGTTGACCAGGGAAAAGGAGCTGCAGGCATGAGTGATCTGTGATCATATCTCTGCGGCCCCTTGGTTACATTACATTTAAATACCAGGCTCTTTGTGGCATTACCTTCTTGAAAAGAAGCCATTTAAAGGTAAACTGAGAGACGCCCCAAGAAATTAATCAAACCCATTGTTGATCCCAGGCGTCACATATCACCTAAGACTGGTCGAGATGTAAACTTATCTACAGAGACAGTAGATTCCTGTCAGCCTAAACAGAAGAAAATCTGCTCAGTGGATATCTAAGATATGTCAAACCAGTTATCTTATCTGACCAGCGAGTATAAGCTGATTAGTTGTGCCAAAGGCTGCGTGACTGAAAAGCAGAAGAAGTGCAGGTATGCATTGAAATGTCAAGTGCAGTTCTAGTGGATCATGTTACATGTATCTCTATCAGCTAGTAGTAGTACTGTATCATGATGAGTTGATCATGTAGCCTATATTTGTGTCTTAATTAGCCTAAGTTTCATAATGGTATATTGTCAAATGTTATTTACAACTACTAAAATCCATTGTTTTCCTCCGTGAACTTTAGAAAACCCTCACAAGAAAAATATGCAGGAAATGTACTTAAAAGAATATATTTGGCATGCTCAATCCTTCACCGACAGATGGCCTCAAATAAGTGAGCTGGGTTTGGCTTGTGCTTCTCCAACGCTGCATTTTCTGCGTTGCTGTCACTGCTGGTGCGTTCAAGGGTCCCTCCCGTGCTCGAAAATTTGCGCTTCAATCGTTGAAAAAGGTGCGTTGCTGGGTATTCTTTCGTTACTTAATTGCCAGGAGTCAGGACAATAGTAGGAGCACAGAGGCCAGCCAAACTTAAAACTTTAGATGTCAAGCAGAAAATGTAGGGGTGCACACTGCACACCGTAAATCGACCCGCAAAGCAAACATTCACATTTAATTTTCATTCATGATCCTCATGCATTGGCCTGCCACCTGTAATGACAGATTCCAGATGAAAAGAAAGGGGAGAGAAAAAAAAAGCCAAATTCACTGGTTGCACAATGCACATGCGCAAGTAGACGAAAAAAAAATGTACTTGCACCGCCTCAGATTTTAGGGGCAAAATCCCCACCACATTTAGGTGCAGTCTACTCTGTAGCCCTGATAGATAGCAATCGTAGTGTTTTGCTGTGTCGCAATCTTGGTCCGACATTTGTGTGGTCAGTGAAGGCATCACAGGTGACGGCGTAGGGAAGGGAACTCCCGCTCCTCCACTCAGCCTCCAGTCAGTCACACAAAACGCCTACCCCACGACGCCAACCAACGCCGGACGGAGCTACCACAGAGCGGTCCTTGTTGCCACATTGCGGCGAAAAAAAAAAAAAACACCCACATTTAACAGAGAAGACGAGGAGAGGTCCTTCAACATTTCAGCGGACACTAAAGGTAATCATTTCTGTTACTATAATAATCTATCTTGTTCAGTCGAAACCTAAAAACCCAACCATCCGCTGAGCCCCTTCTCTCCCTCTTTCTCTCTCTCTCTCTGTTAGTTCACATGTGTTAGTTAACGTGTTAACACAAACTCTAAGATAAACAAATGTATCGTAAGCACACGTTTAAGCCTCGTCTATATAGCTTGTACATGACGACGGGGGCCACTCCTGAACGTCACATTTACAGTCAGCTAACTATGACTACTATAACGCTGCTTGCTGCTCACTGGCCTTGTGCTGCTGAAACATTTTTTTTAATCAGTTGTCGACAAAAACATCTCCCGTTATCGTTAATCACCGACTCAGCGTGATGGGCGGAGAAGCGACACTCTGGACGCTATAATTAAATACGATACATATATATTTATACACACAGGTCCATCCAGCAGCACTGAAACCCATAGTCATGTAGCTAACTGTGGGTTAGACCCCTGAAATCTCGCTACGGACACACAACACACACACAGGAGCCCAGTGTGAGTGTGGGGCTGTGCTGTGTTGTGTAGCTTTAGTGAGCTAGCTAGCTTCAACACTGAAGAAGACGCTAGCCTGGTTGTCTATTTTTAGGTTTTCAGGATATAAGCTCTTAAGCCACACTTATATACCGCGGCAGCAGCAACAGCAACAACAGCAGCAGCAGCAGCAGCAGCAGCAGCAGCAGGACGGGGTCTAAATGTGAATGGAAGCGGTGTGTTTTTAGCAACTGTGCCAGCCAGGCCAGCCATGGTTTGGATGTAAAGATGTCTCACAGGTGTGCCACTGCCTACTAACGTTACATACCGAAAATATACTCAACAGATTTTTTTTCTCTCCCCTCTGTAAATATTAACCCCCGTCGTTTTTTTTTTTTTTTTTAAAGCTGCTCTCTCCCTCCTCATATTCAGGGTCTGCTCTGTTCTGCCGCGGTTTATTCGGTGACCTGATTTAGCTCTGTTTTCCACAAAGTCTTAACAGACACGTACGTCCCTCCCTCCCCCCTCCCCTGTGGGGAGCGAGGGGGCAAACTTGATCACAGATGTGTTTGAACAGTTGTGTGTGTGTGTGGGGAAAAACACACACACACACACACGCCCTGTTAGCAACGACATGCTGTGTGTGTGTGTCAGGCAGCTAACCCAAGATCCACTGAGCTGAGGCCACGGTGGTGCTGCAGCAGGACAAATGGTTAAGCCCAAGCAGAGACAGTGATCGAAATAAATAAACAGGGAGATGTCTGTGTGTGGGGGAGCTGGTGAGAAAGCAGCTTTTCACAGACGTAAACAGTGTGAATGCAGTCTGTGTTAGCGCTGCATAATGTTTAAAGTAAGTCAATGGGATGTATTGTTGTCACTGCATCCAGCCCCAGTTGCAGAGAAAACCTCATTGCGAAAGCAAAAAGCATGTCAGACTATCAACAAGCTAACGGGTACATTTGAAAAGCAAGGCACTGGAAACAATGAGTTTTCTGTAGGCACAGCAGCTATGATTCAGCCTTGGAAAACTGTCTCAGCTGACAACAAAAGTTACTGACTTAACAGATCCTGTGTCATCGACTTCCTCTGGACCAGAAAAAAGCACTTTATGGCCACTATTGTGTTTAGAGAGTTGGTAAATGGTTGATATTTAATATATTTTCTAGTATTCAACTGAAAAGTTGTGGACATTTCTTTTTATTCCAATGCCGGCAGCTCCAGTGGCAGTGAGGGTTATTTCCATATGCATTAGTAAAATGAATGACACTAGAGCAAGGCATAAATGTTACTAATCAAATCAGCATAGCCGTCCTGAATATGGCAGATTATTTAGACAGAGTATCTATGTTATTGTCAGTTTCTGCAAAAATCTGACCTTTAGACTGGAGAGCACTAAGACATTATGTATGATAAGCAAAAAAAAACAACAACAGACATCAACAGGACAGGACAAGATTGGGGAGACATTAGATTTGTACAGAAAGGGTGAATGCACATGCTGTGGGTTAGTTTAAATGTGGTCGGCCTGTCTAAATCATACTGAGAGTGTATAGGCTAGTGTTTTAAGTGATCATACCCATAAACCCCACAAATACCAGGCTAATCAGTTCTCCACTGCTTGAGCAGAGCAGACTTATGTAATACACACTTTCACCCAACAATTAACAATGGTTGGGTGAAAGTGTGTATTACACGGATGAAAAACATAAGCTCACAAAGTATTACAACTACTGTATTATAACCATCATCTTATAATTTTGGAAAACTGGACCAAGTACAAGCCTTACATTTGTCTCACCAAAGACCCTATTCTTTATAACTAAGTAAAATCACTCTTTACAAAAGCAACAACAAAAAAACATCCAAGGATGAATGCACATGGTCATTTTATCAGTCTCGCACACCTTGTAAAAGTTCCCCATGGCTGACGTGCTTTGTTTTTGGTGGCCTGTTGCACGCTGGTACAGTGAGCAAGCCGTTAGGTGGGACGACACTTCCCGAGCAAAATCAGCTGACAATGACTGGCGCAGCTGATCAATTGGGCAGTCCCAAAAAATGTAGATACATTAGACTTTGCTTTTTCTGAT